>NC_133157.1:116013567-116638567 GCF_040802235.1 Manis javanica
TTTGTCTGATACTTGTATTGCAACAGGTGCTTTTTTCTCCCTGTTGTTTGCATGAAATATCTTTTTCCATATCTTGACTTTTAATCTGTGCATGTCTTTGGGTTTGAGGTGAGTCTCTTGTAAGCAGCATATAGATGGGTCTTGCTTTTTTATCTATTCTATTACTCTGTGTCTTTTGATTGGTGCATTCAGTCCATTTACATTCAGGGTGATTATTGAAAGATATGTACTTATTACCATTGCAGACTTTAAGTTTGTGGTTACTAAAGGTTCAAGGTTAGCTTCTTTACTATCTTACTGTCTAACTTAACTTGCTTAATGAGTTATTGTTTACACTGTCTGGTGATTCTTTATTTCTCTCCGGGAGATTCTTATTCCTCCTCCTTCATTCTTCATAATTTGGGTGTTTTGTTCTGTGCTCTTTTTAGGAGTGTTTCCCATCTAGAGTAGTCCCTCTAAGATACCCTATAGAGGTGGTTTGTGGGAGGCAAATTCCTTCAACTTTTGCTTGTCTGGGAATCGTTTAATCCCTCCTTCATATTTATAGGATAATCGTGCTGCATACAGTATCCTTGGTTCAACGCCCTTCTGTTTCATTGCACTAAATATATCATGCCATTTTCTTCCGGCCTGTAAGGTTTCTCTTGAGAAATCTGATGATAGCCTGATGGGTATTCCTTTGTAGGTGACCTTTTTTTTTCTCTCTGGCTCCTTTAATACTCTGTCCTTGTCCTTGATCTTTGCCATTTTAATTATTATGTGTCTTGGTCTTGCCCTTCTTGGGTCCCTTGCATGGGACTTCTGTGTGCTTCTGTGGTCTGAGAGGCCATTTCCTCCCCCAGTTTGGGGAAGTTTTCAGCAATTATTTCTTCAAAGACACTTTCTATCCCGTTTTCTCTCTTTTTCTGGTGCTCCTATGATGCGAATATTGTTCTGTTTCGATTGGTCACACAGTTCTCTTAATATTCTTTCATTCTTGGAGATCCCTTTATCTCTCTCTGCATCAGCTTCTCTGCATTTCTGTTGTCTGATTTCTAGTCCATTAATGGTCTCTTGCATCTCATCCATTCTGCTTTGAAGTGCTTCCAGAGATTGTTTTATTTCTGTATTCTCCATCCTTAGTTCTTGCATATTTCTCTGCAAGTCCATCAGCATGGTTATAACTTTTGTTTTGGATTCTTTTTCAGGAAGATTGGTTAAATTTATCTCCCCAGATTCCTTCTCAGGAGAGGATGTGGAAGATGTCTGGTTTAGCCTGGTCTGGATCAAACCTTTTTTGCATTTTCATGTTGATAGATGCAGTGGTATGCTATTGACTCATCTGTCAGCTGGAATTCCACTTGCTTCTGGCCTTTCTTTACTGCAACAACGGTGACCTCTAGCGGCTTGTGGTTGGGCAGTTGCACGTAGACTGGGTCTCTGTTTCTTGCCCAGCCGCTATAGAGGGAGCTGCCTATCTGTGGGCGTGGCCAGCCTCAGGGCGCTGCTCTGCTATGGCAGGTCTGCTCTGGAGGGGGAATGGGTGGGGGGCTGTTTATCGCCATGTGGGGTCTCAGAGCTGCTGCCCAGGGGGTTAGGGCGCCTGCAGTTCCCTGGGATTCCCAGCTACTGGGCTAAGTATCCTGGGACGCTTCCGTCCAGCGGTGGGGTCCCCTGTCCCTTTAAGACTTTTAAAAAAGCACTTGCTTTTCTTTGTCTCAGGGGTGCCGGCAGCGGGGACCTGCTCACAGGTCTTACTGTCCTGTTTCTCTAGTGTCCAGCACCCCACGCACTGTGTATCTGCACTCTGGGTGCAGATGGCTAGGGCTGGGTGTTTTAGCAGGCCTGGGCTCCCTCTTCTCCTCGCGGCCCCGACTCCTCTCCTCCTGCCGGGAGCTGGGGTGAGGGGCACTTGGATCCCACCGGTTCGGGGCATGTATATTACCGCCCTTCATGAGGCACTGAGTTCTCGTGGGTGTGGATGTGGTCTGGCTGTTGTCCTGTATCTTCTGGTCTCTGTTTTAGGGATAGTTGTATTTGTTTTATTTTCAAATATATATAGTTTTTGGGGAGGAAATTCCTCACTGTCCTACTCATGTCGCAATCTTGGGCCCGTCTCTATCTTGTCTATTTTTTTAAGAAAAAAAAAAGAATAATTACTGTGTCCTCCAAAGCATTTCTCTTTTGTTCACCTCTTTTATTCTTCTGTTAAGCCATTTACTCATCATGGTGACAGCAGATTCCCCGGCTTCTGCCCCAAAGTCATCACGCAGATCAACAGTCCCAACACCTGCCAAAAGGAGAAGTAGCGTCCTGTGGTCAGAGACGTTAGGCGTCAACATTAGAGAGTCTTTAAACTGCCAAAGAAATCAAACGTCAGGAGGTAAGCTGCCATTCAGTAACAAGACCATATATATTGGCTTACACTAGAAAAAAAAAGTACCTGTTTTTTAAATAGGTGTTTTGCCAGAAGATTAGCAAACTAATGCCTAAGGCAAAATCAACCTGCAATTTTGTATTTGACAGTAATTCTTAATACATGCTAAGCAACACTTTGTGATTGGTGGGGGGTCTCTTTATGGTGTAAAAGTTATAATACATAGGGCACTATATAAAACATTGAGACTCCATTCTGAATTTTAGTTTTCAGACTGAGACACTTTAAAAAGGACTGTTTTGAACATCATTTAAATAATGGTGAACATTAATTGTACATAATTTTCCTTTCTCAGAGGAATGGATGGTAACTTATGATGTTTGCCTTCATTTTTTTTAGGCAATATATGAAATGTCCCGAGGTGAACAGGACTTAATTGAAGATCTCAAACTTGCAAGAAAGGTCAGTGTATAATTTTTTGTCATACACTCTGGTTTTTAGAAATTATATTTAACAAATTCTGACATAGTTTTCTTTTTAGAAGCAGCAAATATCTACTAGTGAATACTTTTTTTTACATGAGCTTTATTAGACACATCTTCAAATATGAATGTCAGTGAGAGAGTCCTTTTAGGGGGATTAGCAAACATATACTTTAATTTCTTCTATTTTTTTACAGTAGAATCCACAGTAGCTTTTGTACAGTTACTCAAACTTGCATTCAAGTACAGATCTCTCATAATGTCTTCTTTACTTGATATCTCTGTGTGACGCATTTCTCCCCCTCTGGTAGGCCTACCATGACCCCATGTTAAAGTTGTCTATCATGTCAGAAGAGGAACTCACACATATATTTGGTGATGTGGATGCTTACATACCTTTGCATGAAGGTGAGATATGCTACTTAATTTTCTTTAGAATCTTGAACAGCAGGAATAAAACGAAGTTTAAATCTAAACTTCTAATTTAGTGCTGCATTATTTCTAAAATAAACCTCTTCTTGGTATTTCTGCTTTTTTATGCTTCAGATTTGTTGGCAAGAATAGGAGAAGCAACGAAGCCTGATGGGATAGTGGAGCAGATTGGTCACATTCTTGTGAACTGGGTATGTAGTATTTTACTCCAGATAGTTTTTCACAAGTACATGCCACACTTGTCATTGCAATAAATATCAGAACCACTTGATCCAGGAACTGGATTATAAAAACAGATAAACAACACATTAAAACTGAACAAATTTTTGTAGCTATGAGAACTTACAGTCTCTGTTTAAAAACCTACTTGATGAATGATACAGTTTTCTTTTAGAAATATGTTCCTCCTTGCACAGAGTTTTCACATTATATGCCATTAATTTTCTGTTTCATTCTTTCAGTTAATATTTGAGTGCCTGCCAGTTGCTTGGCACTATTGTGGGAGGGATCACTGGGAATTGAGAGATAAAAGGCAGTCTCTCCATGACTAATCTAGTGAGGGATAGACAAGTAAAGAAACAGTCTGAAGGTTGGTGATGAAAGTGATACAGGAAGGCTATGGTGTCCTGGGACTAGAGAAGACTAGCATCTAACTAGTTGGGGAAAGTAAAAGTCATGAGTGTTTGGTTGAATTTAGCTACAGTAGGGAAATTAGAAAAGGGTGTTTGGTATTGGCCTAGAATACTCTACTCCCCCTAATATCAGCTGCAGGACAATGCTCACAGCTTGTCAGCTTTCCAGAACAGCTGTGAGCTTTATGTTTCATGTTCACAAGCTTACTAATGGACTGACCATAGCAGGAACTTACCGTACTTTGTTTTCTCGTGTCACTCTTCAGTTGCCAGGCTTGAATGCCTACGAAGGCTACTGTAGTAACCAGCTGGCAGCCAAAGCTCTTCTTGACCAAAAGAAACAGGATCCAGGAGTCCAGGATTTTCTCCAGCGATGTCTTGAGTCTCCCTTCAGCCGAAAACTAGATCTGTGGAGCTTCCTTGATAAACCCCGAAGTCGCCTAGTCAAATACCCTTTACTGTTAAAAGAAATTCTTAGACATACTCCAGAGGACCACCCTGATGTTCAGCTTTTGCAGGAAGCTGTAAGTAGTACAACTAATGATTCTTGTGTTTTCCAAATTTATACATTAGCTTGTCTTAGAAAGTTATGCAATGCTACTCCCAATTATGCATAGTGACTCAGCATCGGGAGGTGTTTGGTGGATGTTTTAAGCACCCCATATGCTCGTGCACCACACACTGAGTAATAAAGAGGCAGGACACAATCTGTATTTATATTCTAATCAAAAGACTGGATTCTGGTCTTACCACTTCCACTAGCTAACTGTAGAACTTTGGGCAAATTACCTATTTAGGCTGAAACTGTTTCTTCATCTGTAAAATGAAGGGACTGACTGAATTAACTAATTTCAAGAGTCCCTTCAAGCTTTAAAATTCTATCATTTTGATGTGGTGTTTTAGCCCTGTAGGGACACTGACTACATTACTCTGAAAAGACTCCATCAGTTTTTTGATAATTTTTAGATATTGATAATACAAGGAGTTCTCTCCGAAATCAACTTGAAGAAAGGAGAGTCAGAATGTCAGTATTACATCGACAGACTGGAGTATCTGAATGAAAGGCAGAAGGATCCTCGAATTGAAGCAAGCAAAGTATTGCTTTGCCACGGGGAGCTGAAGAATAAAAATGGACGTGTAAGTGTATCTTAGAACTAACAGGAAATGAGCCATTGCTTCCCTTTCCCACCCAGTTTGTTTCCAAATAGATTATGAAGCAGGTTGTAAAATGGACTCATCAAATAGTGAAAGGTTACTGGTTTTTGTTTTTTGTTACCAGCTTTCATAACGCACACATTTGGTTTCTGTCTTTACAGAATAACTTAAACATCTCTGGAGAATCAATAATATTTTATTTTTTAGTTTTGGAGCATAAATCAATTAGGCTCGCAGTTTTTCTGAATAAATTATTAGCTCCATGTTTCATAAAAAAATAATCTGTTAGAAGATTTTTCTGAAGAGTTGATAGTGATGGAAGTAGTTTTAGCATTACTAACCAGACTTCTGCAGCAGACTAACTGGAAGCAAACTTACTTTTAGAATTTTAATTGAAAAAGACCTGCCAGACCTGAGTATAAGCATGAGTGGTATTTTTATTTTCATTATTTGCTTTTCAGAAGCATGATTAATAAGTTGAGGTTCTTTTTGGAAGAAGATGAAATCTGACGTTTCTGATTTATATTGTGAGTCCCTGCTGTTCTTTAAAGAGTGAAATTTGTGTGGGACAAAGTAGAACCATTAACATTTTTAGCCGCTTGCATTCTTTAAATCCTTACTTTGTTAGAAAACTTTGGTATACAATCCTGGTCTTTCCAGGCATGTTCCTACTGATAGGTCTTTGTGGGGTGCAGTGATTACTCTGCTGCTACCTCATCTACTGTTATATGCCAATTAAAATTTTGTATAGTCTGAGATTAGACAGGCTATCCAAGCAGAATATGCATAGCCTTAGAATCCTCTTTCTGAGGTCATCCAGAAGGGGAATCTCAAATAAATGTGATGAAATCAATCATGTCTAAATTCCAATCACTTAAAATCACAGGGTTCCACACATAGGAAGTATTTGTTTCTCATTTCTGCAGAAATTTTACATTTTCCTCTTTCAAGACATCTTGGTTTTGACTTGGCCTGTTACACAAAATGAGTGTCACTCTTACCAAGTTTACCGACGACCAATCCCCATCCAAGAGCTGGTCTTGGAAGACCTGCAGGATGGAGACGTGAGAGTGGGAGGGTCCTTTCGAGGGGCTTTCAGGAGCTCACATAAAGGTAAAAATACAAATTGTAAAATTGTTTCAATTAACAAACTCAGAAACTATGTGAATTTAGTTTTGATCTTTAAAAATTCTGTCTTAGATTAATATATAAGATACATTTAAATATTCACACAATTCAACCCCCCCCCCCAAAATCTGATTTAAGAAATGAGAACCTGAATGGAAATTTTCTGAACATGTACAGATAGCCAACAAACACATGAAAAGATGTTCAGCATCATTAATCATCAGGGATGTGCAACTCAGAACTGCAATAAGATATCACTTTACATGAGTCAGAATAGCTAGTATTAAAAAACAAGTAACAAGTATGGGCAAGATTGTGGTGCACTGCTGGTGAGAGTGTAAATTGGTGCAGCCTCTGTGGAAACAGTGTGGAGGCTTCTCAGACAGTTACAGAGAGGAATACCATATTACCCAGTAACTCCACCTCTGGATATTTACCTGAAGAAAACAAAAGCACTAATTCAAAAAGATATGTGTACACCTATGTTAACTGTAGCACTATGTACAATTAGCCAACATATGTGTCCATCAATAGATGAATGAATGAGGAAGATGTGGATACATGTGCAATAACTCAGCCATAGAAAAATAATTAAATCTTGCCATTTGTGACAGCATGGATGGATCCAGAGGATATTGTACTAAGTGAAAAAAGAGAAAAACAAATACCATATGATTTCACTTCCATCATACAGCGTCTGAAAAACAGACAAAACAGAAATAGGTTCATTCAGACAAAGAATAGGTGGTTGCCATGGTGGGTTGGGTTATTAGACAAAATAAATGAAGGGGATAAAGAGGTGCAAACTTCAAGTTACAAATTAGTCACAAACTGAAGGTACAGCATAGTGAAAATAAAAAAGAATTCTGTCTCTACACAAAAAATTACAAATGAAAGATTCCATTGTCCTATAGCTGCTGCTGTCATCAAGTTGTGCTCTGGCACCAGAGGTGCATCTAATAATGTCCCAAGGCTTTATTTAATGCATCCACCTAACAAGTGTACATGTATAGAAATTCCAGCACCCACACCAAGATTGTATGACCATTTTATCTCCACAAACTGTTTTTAAGTGTGATTTCCTTTCTTTTTTCCAATTTTTCTTTTCCTAGCTAAAAATATCTTTAGAGTTGGCTTTCAAGACCCCTCTCCAGGCCAGTCTCTCACTCTGCAAGCCAATGATGTGTTCCACAAGCAGCAGTGGATCAACTGTATTCGAGCCGCCATAGCCCCTTTCCAGCAGGCCACCAGTCCAGCCGAGCTGCAGGGTTTGCCCAAGCTCCATGAGGAGTGCGACCAGAACAACCCCTCCTCTGGGAATGTCGAAACCCAGAGAAGGGCATCTACAGCATCCAGTGTGACTCAGGTCGAAGTTGATGGGGACGCTTCAGCGTGTCTCCCCTGCGTGCACCACAGACGACATGAAGAGTGTCAGAGCGCACTGAGCACAGCCTGGCTTCCCAAAGCCAAGGGACAAATCTCCATTGGGTGTTGAATGGAAAGAGACTTCAGTATAAAGGAAGTTCTGTGTATTACTGGTGCAGAGCCTGTTTATTTATAAATGTATACAGTTTGGTTTTTCTTGAAATGTGAGCATGGGAGCGTTGCAGGGTTACTTAACACTAGTATTCACATTTTCTGTTTTTGGTTCTTTTTGTTTTTTTTTTTAATGGCAGCTAAAGATATATATACAGATTACTGTTAAAACTGCAGCCTTCTTTTTTAAGATATATTCTCATAATTTGGAACATGCAAGCCTGGTATTTTTAATCAAATAAAATATTTATGGAATTGGTTTCTTCTTCACTCTAAATTCATTAGGACTTCCCAATACCTACCTGTTGTGATATTTACAATATCTACCAAACCTTAAAATTTTGCAAATACTGGGATTTTACCAGTGTTTCTTTGATAAACTGCGTGTGCAGAATTTGAAATTTTAACATTGTCTCCTAAAATCTACACACAATACAGGTGTGTAATACATTAGAATTTATACCGAAACATAAGTTCCTTTTGAAACAAAGTATAAAACTTTATACAGATATTCCATTTTATGAACTGGAATACTTTATATTAGTTTTTTTTCTCTACACCTTCCTCATTTTCATTCACTTAACCTGCCAATTATTTAATTTTTTTTTCTTATAATGTAGTTTTTGGTATTTGCTTTATTTATTTATTTTTTACTTTGACACCTTTACAGTTTGGTAGCCTTTATTTTTCCACCTTGATAAAAATGTGTACATATGTGCATATATAGACGTATATATATATATGTTTTTAAAATCATACTAGCTTTATCAGTGGAAACCAAGCCATACTGTTTTTTAGCCAATTAAGCAAACTGCGATTTTTCCAGTGTAGCATTGCAAGGTGGTGAACACACATGAACTGACTCAGTGTATTCTGGACTTCTGAAAGAATACCACCTTAAGGATTTTGTTGAGAGCTTTAGTGTTTTCTGAAAAGCAAGAGGGCAGGCAGTTGGCTGCTAATACATAAAAAAGAGGGAAAAAGAGAGTAGTTTGGTCTTAAGGTAAAAATATCTGGTTGTGCTAGAACATGCAAGAAGGTAGTAAAAGCTAAACTTGAGGGTGTAGAGTAAGTTATCGAAGGCTTGGGGAAAGTGAATTTTATTTGTTGGTTTATAATACCTGCAAATAATGAGTTTGAAAAGAAGCAGGTGTGTTGAAAATCTGACCATATTATATCAATTTTTGTGGATTTATTCATGAGGTAAAAAGTAATGAATCTTTTACTCTAAATTATTTCTTTTCAAATGAGATCATAGTCTTTAAGTGGAGGACTAAATGCTCGGTGTCACAGCAGATGTATAATGTTGATCATTCAAGGAAATGTTGACTATTCTGTGAATTGTATTTGGCTGGCGCAAGTGAAAATGGAGAAAGATTGTAAATAGATCAATCCAAATGACTTATTATTTAATAATTTATTTATGTGTTTGTTTGTTTGTTCATTTGTTTATATTTTTGTTATCATTAATGTACAGTTACATGAAGAACACTATGTTTACCAGGCTACCGCTTTCAGCATATCTCCCCCACGTACCCCACTACAGTCACTGTCCATCAGCGTAGCAAGTTGCTATATAAACACCACCTGTCTTCTCTGTGTTGAACAGCCCTCCCTGTACCCCCCACAACACTATACATGCTAATCGTAATGCCCCCTTTCTTTTTCCCCACCCTTATCGCTCCCTTCTCACTCATCATCCGCAGTCCCTTTCCCTTTGGTAACTGTTAGTTCATTCTTGGGTTCTGTGTTTCTGCTGCTGTTTTGTTCCTTCAGTTTTTGCTTTGTTCTTATACTCCACATATGAGTGAAATCATTTGATACTTGTCTTTCTCTCCCTGGCTTATTTCACTGAGCATAATACCCTCTAGCTCCATCCATGTTGTTGCAAATGGTAGGATTTGTTTTCTTCTTATGGCTGAATAATATTCCATTGTGTATATGTACCACCTCTTCTTTATCCATTCGTCTACTGGTGGACACTTAGGTTGCTTCCATTCCTTGGCTATTGTAAATAGTATTGTGATAAACATAGGGGTGCATATGTCTTTTTGAAACTGGGAAACTGCATTCTTAGGGTAAATTCCTAGGAGTGGAATTCCTGGGTCAAATGGTATTTCCATTTTTAATGCAAAATGGTTGAACTAGTTTACATTCCTACCAGCAGTGTAGGATGTTTCCCTGTTTCTCCGTATTCTCGCCAGCATTTGTTGTTCCTATTCTTTGCTATGTTGGCCATCCTAACTGGTTGAGGTGATATCTCATTGTGGTTTTAATTTGCATTTCCCTGATAATTAGCAGTGTGGAGCGTATTTTCACATGGCTGTTAGCCATCTGAATTTCTTCTGTGGAGAATTGTGTGTTCATATCCTCAGCCCATTTTTTAATAGGGTTATTTGTTTTTTGGATGTTGAGGTGTATGAGTCCTTCATATATTTTGGATGTTAGCCCCTTGTCATATATGTCATTTATACATATATTCTTCCATACTGTAGTATGCCATCTTGTTCTGCTGTTAGTGTCCTTTGCTGTACAGAAGCTTTTTAGCGTGATGTAGTCCCATTTTTTTCTTTTTTTCTTTTGTTTCCCTTGCCCAAGGAGATGCGTTCAGATAAAAGTTGCTCTCTAAGAGTTTTATCATTTCATGACTTACATTCAGGTCTTTAATTCATTTTGAGTTAACTTTTGTGTATGAGGTTAAACAATAATCTAGTTTTATTCTCTTGCATATAGCTGTCCAGTTTTGCCAACACCGGCTGTTGAAGAGCTTGTCATTTCCCCATTGTATATCCATGGCTCCTTTATCATATATTAATTGACCATATATGCTTGGGTTTATATCTAGGCTCTCTAGTCTGTTCCATTGGTTTATGGGTCTGTTCTTGTGCCAGTACCAAAGTGTCTTGATTACTGTGGCTCTGTAGTAGAACTTGAAGTTAGGGAGCGTAATTCCCCCTGCTTTATTCTTCCTTCTCAGGATTGCTTTGGCTACTCAGGATCTTTTGTGGTTCCATATGAATTTTAGAATTATTTGCTCTAGTTTGTTGAAGAATGCTGTTAGTATTTTGATAGCAAGTGCATTGAATCTGTAGATTGCTTTAGGCAGGATGGCCATTTTGACAATATTAATTCTTCCTATCCATGAGCACGGGATGTGTTTCCATTTATTGGTATCTTCTTTAATTTCTCTCATGAGTATCTTGTAGTTTTCAGGGTATAGGTCTTTAACTTCCTTGATTAGGTTTATTCCTACGTATTTTATTCTTTTTGATACAATTTTGAATGGTATTGTCTTCCTGATTTCTCTTTCTGCTAGTTCATCATTATAGGAATGCAAGAGATTTCTGTGTATTCATTTTGTATCCCACAACTTTGCTGAATTTGGATATTAGATCTAGTAGTTTTGGAGTAGATTCTTTAGGGTTTTTTATGTACAATATCATGTCATCTGCAAACAGGGAAAGTTTAACTTCTTCCTTGCCTGTCTGGATGCCTTTTATTTCTTTGTGTTGCCTGATTGCTGTGGTTAGGACCTCCAGTACTATGTTGAGTAAAAGTGGGGAGAGTGGGGGAAGGTTTTTTACTAAGTGAAATAATTTTGTATTAATTTGAGTTGTGCTAAGTTGTATGTTTTATTGACTATGTCTAATTCATATTGGCATGTAGTTTCTTTTTTTATAATATCTTATGTTTGTGGGATGTGTAGTGATCCTATAGGATACGTCTTTTTCATTCCTGACATTATTTGTACCTTTTTAAAAAGGAGTTAACCATTGTATTAGTCTTAAACCCATTCTCTTCCTTGACAGTTCCTCTATTATATATGTTTTCTTTTCATTAAAATATGTTATCTATATTATTTCCTTTCTTGTTTCTGTGGGCTGAATTTTGTCTAACTTCTTGAAGTTGACACTCAGTGCATCGATTTTTCAGTCTCTTTTTCTATTGTATGCCTTTAGGGTTACACATTTCATGTAAGTGTGGTTTGAATATATAGTTTTTTGGTCATTGGGTTAATATTGTTTCTATAATTTCCTTTGTGATTTCTTCTTTGGCCCACAGGTACTTAGAAATTTACTTACTAATTTTTGAAGATATTCTAGTTAATCAGCTTAATTCCATTGGAACTGAAGAACATATTCCGTTATGATTTTGATTTTTTTGAAATATACTGAGACTTGCTTTATGACTGTGAATATGGCAATTTTGGAAAATGTTCTGTGTGTTTTTGAAGATCATATATATTCTGTAGTCATTAGGTGTAATGTTCTATATGCATATCCATCAAAAAAGGTTTATTCAGTGTTTAGATTGTTAGTATCCTTATTGATTTTTTTGACTGCTTGTTTTAACTATGAGAGAAATGTTTTAAAATCTTTCACTACAATCTATCAAACTGGATTTGAACATTTCTCTTTGTATTTTTTGCTGTGTATGTTTTGAAGCTATATTACAAGATAGAAGCAAATGTAGAATTGTATCTTCTGGGTGTATGGGCATTTTTATTATTACGCAATATTCTTTAACTGTAATGTTTCTTGTTCTAAAGTCATATTTATCTCATAGCAGTATAACTACCATAGCTTTCTTTTGATTTGTGTTTTCATGGTATATCTTGTTTTGTAGTCTTGCTTTTGATCTTTCTGTATTATACCTCAATGCATTTATTTAAGTAGTGTAGTTTTTAGAAAATCCATCCCTGAAATATTTATCTTTTAATTGACATTTAGTTAATTTACATTGGAGATAATAACTGATGTATTTGGGCCTAAAACTGCTATCTTATCATTTGCTTTTTATTTGTTCTTTCTATTCTATATTCTTTTTAAAATCTCTTTTGTCTTTGGATTATTCTCTGTATCCCAGATTAAGCTTTATTTCTCTTGTATTGGTTATCCTAGAGATTATAGTATGCATCCTTGTCTTATTAAAGTCTAATGTAAATTAATACATTTTCCTCATCCTAAATAATTTGGAAGTCTTAGACCAGTGCTACTCAAAGTGTGGTTTTTGGTTCAGTCTGTGGTCTGTGATGGTTAATTTTATCTGTCAACCTTGTTAGGCCATAGTACCTAGATATTTTGTCCAACACTAGTCTAGATATCACTATAAAGGTATTTTAAAAATGATATTAAGAGCAGACTTCTGTAGGCTACTTATTTAAACTCAGTAGACCTTGATTAGAGCAGGTTATGTTCCACAAAGTGGGTGGCCTTCATCCAATCAGTTGAAGGCCTTGAGGAAGAGGGGTTTCTGCCTCCAGACTGCTTTCAGACTCCTGATGTAGCACGAACTCTTCCGTGGGTCTCGAGCCAGCTGCCCAGCCTGTTGTGCGGATTTTCAACCTGCCAGCTTCCACAATCGCGTGAGCTGATCCCTTAAAGTAAATCTCTCTCTCTTTATGTCCATCCTGTTGATTCTGTTTGTCTGGAGAATCCTGACTAATACAAGGCCCTACACCAGAACCTGGGGAGTTCACAAGGATTTCCTTCCTTGGCAGGTCCCAAATTCTCATTTTTGTCCCCTTGCCTTATAAGTTTGTTGAAAGTTTTGCTCCATTTCTGTGGCTCTCAGAAGGGAGATCTCCCTAGGGAAAAGGTGGTTGACAATGGTAGGCCCATTTCTCTGAGTTCCCTTCTTTTCTTGGTCTGTAATTATTCACTGCCCTGTTTGTTCTCTGTTGCCCTCAGACAGATTCAGAACTATTTTCTCAGCTTTTCTAATTGTTTCAGTGGGAGAGTTGGTCTGGTTTATGTAGTCCACTGTTACCAGAAGTGATTCCCCTGGCGTAAGTGGCTGTCTGTCCTTCTTGTTCAAAATGTACACAGGAAGTCTGAGACTTCTTTTGGATCAAGTCTTCTGTTTGCTTTTATTTCATTAGAGGAGCTTTTGAAATATCCAAGGTAAGAAAACAGAAAGTGGTTGGATAAACAAATCTAGAACTCAGGAAGAGAGATCTCTGTGGAGAAAAATTTTGATATCAGCAGCATGTAGATAACATTAAAAATGATGAAATGAATGAAGTCACCTAGGAGAGAGTCTAGATGGGGAAATGAATAGGAATTGGGAATGAACTTTTAGGAACTCCAACATCTAGAAGTTAGAGAATGAGCTATAGGTGAAACTGGGAAAAGGTCAGCGGGATGGGAGAGAAGCCATGAGAGTGTAATGGCATAGGAGCAGAGAGCAAAGGGGATGTAAAGAAGCAGAGAATGACTAAACATGATTTATCTGATGCAAAGTCTGACAAGACAAAGCCTAAAAAAAAATCTCTGATTTTTGAGCATCACAAATATACTAGAGACACTTCACAGATGACCATCTTGTGAAGGAGTTTATTTATTTATTTATTTATTATAGCCTGAGGAAGAGCGACTCGGGGCTGTAGGAGGCCTTCCCGGCAGCCATCGCCTCTGTGACTTTTCATGTCTAATATGATAATAAGCTCGGTGCTATCTCAGCCTGAAAGACTTATTTGAAACCTGTGCTCCTTCCTTTTGGAAAATAACTTGGGCAATACCTGTCAAGAGCAAAGAAGGATCATGATGTCCCTACTTCTCCCTAATACTTACCAGCTCTTCAGGGAGTGAACATGTAGTTCCTGTTCTAAACCTGGGCACGGCCGCACCCCCCGAGGCATGCTTTCATCGCTCACCCCCACAGAACGCCCTCCCATACTGCGTATCTCACCAGAACTCAGAGGCAGAGGAAATGCTGATTTCTCATCCTAGGGATGTGTGCTTCTTCACAGCAAGCGTTTTACTTTGAGTTCTCAATGTAGCTTTCTGTAGTCTTTGGTTCAGAGGACATTTCAGACTTTAGGAGAACCTGTTACTTTTACTTGCCAATTTTTCCGAAAATACTGGTGTCAGGGATTGGAAAAAGTGGCAGTAATACACAGCATATACTTAACTACAATCTCCTTATTTTCCTAGAAAATATTAAAGCTTGGGTGCTTCCCCGTAGAAATGCTTGGCAATGTGTTAGTGTATCTGGTGAATTTGACCACTAGACACACTGATGGTACCTACACTGTAATGAAAAGGCCATTGCCTAGCAAGAAAACAGGGACCCCAGTGCCCACTACCCTTGGCGGATGAGTGTGAGGTGAAATACCCCCACTCTGAGCTATTGACTTGGAACCAGGTACAAAATGAATTTAGTTATTTTTTTAGTTTATCTGATTCACACCTGGTGAGGTAAGCAGAGTCAGCATGAAATGATGGCGAACTGGTTTACTCAAGAGAGGCTGCTTCAGGGAAAGGCTGTTTGGACACAGTTTAAGACCCTTTAAATGTGATCTTTAACCAGTGAAATCCTGGCTAAACTGTCTAACCCTACTTACTTGCTAGATCTTGGTGGTTATTAAAAAGAGGATGTATTCATGTATGGTAATATCTCTGTGGGTAAAATTAAATAATTTGTTGAGTGATTGGTAAAATGACACAACCTGAAATGTTTTAGTTCTACGTAATTGAGTCACTTCATCTTTCTGATTTTGATCCCTAAATGTAGTGTGGGAATAACAGAATCCTTGTCCTACCTACATCACAAGGTTATGAAGATCAAACAGGACAATGTATGGAAGGCTCTAGCTAAAGATAGGACTTTGTTTACTGTAATGTAATCTTCTTTGCCAAAGTCATGTCTGTAGCTTTATCTCCTGTCAGTCACTGAGTATTGGAAAGGCTCTCTGTAGTCTCACAACACTGGCCCAGTTTAATCACTATCCGGCACTCATAACCACCCAGGACCACCACAAACCCTTGAGACTTAAAACAGACTTGTTTAAGCACTAAGGAAAATAGCCAAGAGCTTAAGCTGTAAAGGCCATAGATACTGTCCTGTGGTTGGTCATTTTAATAGCAGAAGGAAACGTGTGTATTCATTGGCTGATGACGGTTGTAATAGGCAACTGTGCCAGCACCAAAGCCATGAAGCATAAGGAGAGAGAGAGAGCCGGGAAAAGCTGGTTATTAAGATTCATGAAAGAAACAAAACCAACAGGATATATATGTACATTCATGTGTAAATTAATTTGTGTATATATATATGTGTGTGTGTGTGTGTGTGTGTGTATGTATACAGATTATATGTATCTCTATATATGTATATATATAGAGAGACACACAGATACATATATTTATTTATTTATTATAAGAATTGGCATACAATATTATGGAGCCAAGAGGTCCCATGACCTATTTGCAAGCTGGAGAACCAATAAATGTGAAAGTGTAATTCAGTCCAGTTCAAATTTCACACCTGGCATCCACAGCAGACATTGTTGAGCAGTCACCGCTCTCATTTTACTTAGTCAATGTGACTGAGTGGCAAGGAAAAGAGTGATCCCAGGGGTGAAGTACTTGCTGTGTGGGAATGTGGAGAGTGTCACCCACAGCCTAGTGGAACAGCATGTGAAAGGGATAAATACAATTCATAAAATTATCTGTTTCTCACCTGGTGAGATAAGCAGAACTGGTGGGTCAGGTCCAGAAATGTAAGGATCTGGTCCACGTAGAGGTCAAGACAGTGCTCTAGGTTGTTGCTACAAACCCATTAGAATAGGCACAAAAAATGAAATCTATTTGCCACCAGAATTTTATTCAGCCTCTTCAAATGACAATCAGGAAACTGTGGGACAAGAAAATGAAATAATGTGTTGAAGTTCACACAAATAGTCAACCAGGAGTAAACCCCAACTTTCTCTTTACTCAGTTGGAAACTCAAGACCCATCTCTGTTTGGGGCTATTTTACTGAAAATTGATTCCTGGAGTGGTTGGGCAAAGTAGAGAAAGGAAAAATTTTAGTTATTAAGGTTTAAGCCAGTGGATCTTGAGCGAGGGTTTTGTTAATATACTGGCTTGCTTGGGCTGCTGTAACAAAGTACGAAGACTGGGTGGCTTAATCACAGAAACTTACTGTCTCACACTTTTGGAGGTTAGAAGGCTGAGGGGTTTAGTTTCTTCTGAGGGCAGTAAGAGAGAATCTGTTCCATGCCTCTCCCCTGGCTTCTGGCAGCTAGCTGGCAATTTTTTGTTTGTTTGTTTCTTGGAGTGTAAACATGTCACCCTGGCCTCTGCCTTCACATTCTCTGGGCATTCTTCCTGTGTGCATGTGTGTGTCTTTCTATCCAAATTGGTCCTTTTTTGTGTGGACAAAGTTATAGTGGACTGGGACTCACTCTAATGACTTCATTTTACTTGGTCATCCGCAAGAACCCTGTTTCCAAATAGGCACATTCTGAAGTACTAGGGGCTGGGACTTCAACATACGAATCTGGGAGATACAATTTAACCCATAATGGTGAGGTTCAGTTTCTCCCAAATGTCAGGTCTCTGGCTATGGGAGTCTGAATCCAGTCTAACAGCTTTCTTAAAGAAATATGTCTAACATTAGGGTTGATTCTTCAAGAAGTTGTCAATAACAGAACATGCAGATGATTTCAGAAACCATTGTTAATTCTGTTTATTGTACAATGAAGATGTTCAAGGTGCATACAACTGTGCTTACGAAGGAGAGAGAATGGCCAGGGGAAGGTAAAACCATGCAGCAGAGAATGATTCCTCAGAGACTTTGGAGTGAGGTTATGCTATGCTGCTGCTAGTTAGAGAAATGGCTAAGGACGACCACAGCTGGACAGCTGGCAGATACCCTTGGATGAGGCTCATCTATACATAAAGATTAAGGAGATGCTAGGAAACCACCATGTTCTCTGGGACTGGACAGAGCCAGAGGCATGTGAGAAGGGTAAAACTCTGTTGCCTGAGAGCCTTGCTCCCCAAGAAAATTACTCTTAAAGGGAGATCTAAAATACAGTGATTCACATTTAGGTATGAATGACTGATAAGAGTTTACAGGGGGCTGTGTCTTGAATGATTTGTGATTGTCAAGGCCTTAAATTAGAGGAGTAAAGCTCTAAGGCTAGAATTGGGATAACCCAATTCTAAATGGCACCTCTTTTATTAGCTAATCAGCCCCAAATTAAAATGCCACAGTGTTCATATATGTTCTACAATTGTCAGTGATCTAAGAATTTGATGACTACATTAGCAATTTTTTTAATTCCAGGAAGATGCAAAATAGGTTATGAACATATGAGCCTAAACTTGCTTGCCATGCTTGCCTCACCTACATTTGTGCTGGCAATCTCATCTGATTATCCAGAGTTTGTCAGAACAGGACGTGTTATCCAGTCCATATCATAGCCCCCTCTCTTTTCATCTGACTTCCATGTATAAAGCCCAATTCTGTTTGTTTCCTGGCAATCAGAAAGGAGCTTCTCTTTCTGCCATGGATTTCCTGATAGTGCCAAATTGTGCAGAATCACTGAGAGAAGGGCTTCCCCTATTTCTTTTCAGAATGGTATTCACCAGCCTTCCCTGTCCCTTGTCTCTGCTCAATCCCCTTGGTCTTTTGTCTAACTCAGTCGAAGGGAAAGGGTGTAGATGTCTTGGTACAGGTTAAGTGTAGGTATAAATGTAGATATCGATATCAGTGCAGGCACAGGTGCAGGCAGGATGTAGGTGCAGGTGTAGTATGGAGGAAGCCTTGGCAGAATCTGGCAGGTGAGGATGGCCTGGACTAAACGTCTCACGGATCCTGACTTAACTCACTGCCGTCTCTCAGCAGCTCTGGAGCATGGTTTGGTCGGCCACTGAAGGTGGCTGTCAGCTGCTATGGGGTCTCCCTGGCAGACAGCCAACTCCGTCACCCCTCAGAGAGCTCATGATACCCTTAAGAAGGCAGGCAGGATTCCTCCCAGGAAGTTAACACAAAATCAGAGAATCCCTGATCTTGCTTTCTCTCCTGCTCAGACAATTGACCTAACAACTTTATAGGACATATTAGCATGTAGTGGATACAGGCAATAGGACCCCCAGATAATAAATAATTCAGTGAGAAATACATTCCAGAGAAGTTGATGTGATCAGAGAGCTCTTTGATATGTACGTCTTCAAACACTCATTACGTTATATTATTATTGCAAAAGCTAATTTATTCTGATTAAAAAATATTCTCCATGAAAAGAATGGCTGGGGGAACTTAAAGTTCTGGGGAGAACAACCCCAGAGTTACATTTAAATAGCTCCTCTAGAGTAAATGCCTTTCTGAATTAATTGTCAGCTCACTGAGTTTCTTTGCTGTTATGTACTTTGAGGCCTCACTCTTGCAGAGAATGGCAGGGTAGAGATTCAAGACCAGGTTCTCAGCAGACACCCCCAAGGCATGATATTCCTGTCTGGTTGGATGAATTCTTTCAGGAGTGTGATGAACTGATCGATAGCTTGCTTGACTATCTGACTGCCTGCCTGCCCACACTCTTTCTTTCCTTGACCTTACAATTATGTTTATTTGATGTGCATAAAAACTCAAAACACCTCAAAAACAAAAAAACAAACCCCCAGAGTTACAATTTCAAAGAGTACCAAAAAAAAGAAAATCCTAAAAACTCAAGCTTCCTTCCACCCTTGACACAGTTTCTAGTTCTGTTCCCTATAGGCAACTAGCATTTGGCAGTTTCTCATGTGTCTTTCCAAAGGTATACTAAGTAAATGTTAATATATGTATGTTTCTCTCTGTTTCTCTCCCTCTCTCTGTCACTTACATGATCATACTATACATGTGGTGTTATGCCTTGCTTTTTTCACTAACAATTTCTCTTGGTCATTGTTCTGTCATCTATCCATCTCTCTCTCTCTACCTATCATCAATCTTCTATCTATCTCCAGCCAAAGTATTTATAATGGCTGCATAGTATTCCATTTCATGAATACCTTCATTTAGTCAGTTTCCTGTTGATATTTGGGTTGTTTTATCTGTGGCTGAAGTGATTGCTAAGGTGGATGTGGGGAGCATGTGCAGAGACTGGGCTTTGTTTTGAGGGTAGTTACCTCCTGGATTGTTGGGACAATTGAGGGGCATTTGTGGAGGCTGGGTGGGAAAAGGTAAAGAGTTCCATGTGAGAACAGATGCCCAGTGAGTGACTGGGTGAAGTCTTGCTCTGTGGGATGTCATTCATTTTTTCCTCCACCTTCCCGGGAAGTCCTCAATAAAATCGGCATCACTGGCAAATGATTTTGACCTTCATTCACCCATTCATGACATACATGGCATTCCTTCTGTGTGTTAGTCACTGACCAAGGTGCCGTCTCCCCAGCACAGCATGTACAAAACACCCCCCCACCCTGCTATTGTGGTGTGTGCATGATACATGTTTTGTCTTCCCTTCAGTAAAGTAAAATTCAAAGCAAATAAATATATAACTCTTCCTTTCAGGAAAGTAAAATTAAAAGCAAATAAATATGTAACTTTTCCAAAGACAAAAACAGGCAGGCCTGGAGAGGGACAGCGGGTGTTGGAATTATCTTCCTTGGCAGTGGTGCTGAGTGTTCCCGTCGGCAAGGTGAGTTCACGGTGGGCTCTGAGGCTGCTGGGCAGTATCACCACATCTGGTGTCCTGGGTCACCTGTTGGCCTTCCCTCCCCTCCCCTCCACATGCCCACACAGGCCTGCTGCCAGCTGGGCATCACCAGCAGATGCTGCCTCTAGCCAGGAGTGGAGCACCATCTCATTTCAAGGTACAGTGTATGATGGAATTTGTGTCAGAGGCAGAGAGGAAAGGGGGAGTAGCCTAGGGAAAAATGGGGATATTGTACCCTCAGATTAATTCAACATCATTGCATTACCAAATGGCTTCTCATCGTTCACGTTTAGCAGGGGGCAGGGAAAATTATTCATTATTCAATATGAACTGAAATGAAAATGCCACACTTTTTAAAACATGCAAGGTTACCTACTATGGTAACTGCTTGTGGAGTTTTAATGTGTCTGCAGCACAGCTAATGAACTTGCTCTGAGCTTCGTTGGAGTTCCTATTTGAGATGATTGTCTTGGTAACTGAATGCACCACAGAGAGTGAGAACATCAGAAATGCTGAGGCTGCTGTTACCAGTCTGAGCCTTTTATCAGGGCTTTCTCAGCCACCACTATGAAGGCTGTTCTGTGTCCCTGTCTAGTCCTTTTCAGATGTGTAGGGTGGTCAGGGTTTTCTAGAAGTTCCATGGCCCATAATGTTATATGTGCTGTGGTTTAGAATCCAGACTGTGAAGTCAGACCAGTCTGGGTTCACATTTGCCAGAAGCCATTCACTGTGTGACTTCAGGCATTTAACATCACTGTTTCCTCATCAACATGTTAGAATAATTTTAGTACCTACCTCAGAGAGGTGCCGTATAAACCACAGCAGACGTGTTTGTAAAGCCCCTGGTCCACGTAGGCGCTCAGTAAACAGAGCTGTTCTCTTCTCATTCTCCTTCTCCTCCTTTGTCACCACCACCACCACCACCATCATGACTGGCATCATTTGTTCCCCTTTCTGCCTGTGTGTGTAATTGGTGTGTTGGGATCTGAGGTATTGTGTCCAAACCAGGCAAACACTAAAGGGAGGTGTTGGCACAATGGGTACCATCTTCTAAGGCCCCAAGGAAACAAGCAAGTGGGTGACTGAGCTCTGGTTGGTCCAGGCTTCATGGCAGCCATGTGATTTGGGCCAATCCTTTCATCTCTCTGGGCCCCACCCTCCTGTTTGGTAGGACAAAGAAATCAAACATAATGATCCCAGGAGCTGTCTGCTCCAAGGGGAGTGGCACCTAACAGACCACACCTAGCTAACCTAGGGTGTGTTTGGCAGCAAATAGCAAAGTAAACAACGGACAGTGGCTTAAACAAATGACACAGGCTTAAAAAAATTCCAAATAAATTTTTAGCAAACCAAATCCAACAATGTGTAAAAATGGTTATATAGTACCACCAAGCTGGAGTAATTTACTCTTTGCATCCTCTGAATACAGCTCATTCAATAACCCACTTAACATGTATATAGTTTCTTCTTTGACAACATTGGATCTTTCTTGAGAATGCTGGTGGTATATATTTTTGTACCTCTCAGAGTTTCTAGTTTAGTATTTTGCAAAATAAGCATCCATTAATTTAGCTGAAAAAATTAGAATGAATGCAAAATCCTGGTAATCATCATGGTGCCCAGCATGTTACTGCCAGGTATGTCTCAGGTCTATCAACAATTTGTAAATTGGTAGATTGTTGAGACTTCTTTTTTTAGTCTAATGGTTTGCATATGTAATTCCTCGTGAACTCTTAACATATCACAAGAATATTATAAAACAGCAATTGACCTTGTGAACAAAAGAGAAGTCACAAACATTATTTATTACTTTGCCAGTCTTAATAAAGACTTAGTGTGCTAATAGTTTCTCACGGAGACAGCTGTTATCAGTTAAGTAAAAACATCATTAAGTTGCAATCACAAGTATCAATAGAAGCAGAAGCAACTCATTTTCTGATTGCTGCCAGGCATTAACTGGTTTAGGGGTATCCATTCCAACAGCTTTCTGTTGTATTGTGTTATTTTATGACTGTCTATTCAACGCATCCACATCTACACACATTTATTGAATATTATAGCTGGAAGCACTTTAAGAGCATCTCACCCAACATTTTTCAAACTGTGGCCCAAAGATCTCTTAGGGGTTTCTGGAAACCTCTTAAGGGAGTTTCTGGGTGTTGTAACACAGGGCTGGTGTACAGTTCTTTGGGTGAAGTGGGACACTTTGACATGGCTATCTTGATACGAGATTCATCTTGGCTCAATCCGTTCGATGCAGACCTTGTGTCATGGCATGGCTGCGCAAAATGATCCTGTAAAGTCATCACATCACTGTTCCTCATCATCAGTAATGTGTGCAATAGCTATTCTTGATCCTTACTCTACCCTAATCCCTACTCCTGTTCTGGGGATTTTCATTTTCTATTTTATTCACTTATCAATTGTCTGAATTCTTATGCTGCATATTTATTACTTATATTCAGAAAAAATATTAAAGATATTTCTTAGAAGTCTGATTAAACTGGGATAGGTTCTTAGGAGCATTGTGCGTATCTCCCCAAGCCAGCAATATATAGAAAGAGTGAAAGTATATATTACCAAAAGGTCTGAGAGAACTGTTAGAAATATAATTGGCAATTTCCTTTGCAGGCTGGAGCTGAGAATAAATGGCTAAATATCTCTACACAAAGGGTCTTTAACTCTGATAGGTGAATTAAAGAATTTGAGACATGGACCAGTCAATGAGTAAATTCTTAGAGAACTCCTGAGCCTCACTCTGTCTCGGAGCACATCCACCCTTCACCACACCTGCAGCCTCACCCCATCCCTACTGCTCCATCTAAGAATGGTGTTGGCAGCGTGAATGTGTCGTATGGGCTTATTGGTTTTTCACATTACTTTGTGTATTAGTTTCCTGTGACTGTTGTAACCAATTACTACATACTTGGAGGCTTAAAACAACAGAAAGGTATTCTTTCACAGTTCTGGTTCCCATTAATCCCACATCAAGGTATCAGCAGGACTGTGATTCCTCTGAAGGCTTAGGGGGGTGGATTTCCCCTTGTCCCTCCCAGCTTCTGGGGGCTCCAGTGTTCCCTGGCATGTGACCACTGAATGCCAGTCTCTGCCCCTGTGTTCATATGGCCTTTTCCTGTGTGTCTGTGTCTTCTCTTCTGTATCTTATAAGGACACCTCTCATTGGAGGTAGGGTCCACCTAGACAATACAGAATGATCTCCTCATCTCAAAGTCCTTAACTAACTGCAGAATCCCCCTTTTTAAATAAGGTAGCATTCCATCTTTTACCCTGTAAGGTAATATTCACAAGCTCAGGGGATTAGGCTGTAGATATGCCTTTTTGATGCTCCCATTCAACCTCCTGCATTGATAATTAAAAAACAAAATGGGTAGTTGTTTTAAAAGCTTAAAAGTTGAAATTTCAGTTTATTGTATTTTCTTCTGAGTCAAAATATTCCTTGGTCAAACATCTGCCAATATCAGAACGTCACTCATCTGACTCTGGAGCCCATCTCTCTATCAGCTGGAGCCACTTACCTATTTCGGGCCTCTCTCCAGCAGCTTAGACTAGAATAAAACTTATACAACTACATGTAAGATTGGTAACTCCTACTTCTTGCCTAATAACTTCATTTTTTTCTATGAGGAAATGAAGGCCCAGAGTTTGGAAAGAACACCGTTTTTGAGTGCTAAAGGCTGCAAACTTTGTTCCATTGTCACCAATCACCAGTTCTGGGACTGCGGTTACATCACCTAATTTCATTGCTCTTTAATCTCTTCATTGATAAAGAGATGCTAATAATGGTTCTGCCTCTCATTAGAATTGTTATGAGTAAAAAAATGCTTTAAAAGTAGGTATAACATTCTATTTATGATATTATGAGGATTTCTCAACATAAATTTGAAATCACCCCAGAAATGTGTTTATGCCTTGACATTAAAGGTGAGCAGGGAAGACAGGTAATTATGAACTCCTGAGCTAGAAGAGACTTACTCTTTCATTATAACCTGCAGCTACCTGGGGAGCTATTGAGAACACAAACACAAATTATAATAATTTAAAGGTTCAGAAAGGGAAGTAAGGAAGAAGCTATGAATATTAGGGCCCATTTAGAGCAGAGGTGGCAGATTCACAAGCCTAAAGAGGCCAGGCAGGTAATAGAAACAAATAAAGCAGGTTAAGCATAAGAAAAATGGAGACAGACATGTAATGGAAAATGGTAATGGATATAATGGTTGGGGAACAATGAGTAGTGAGGACTGTAGAGAACTGGGAACTGGGGAGCAGTACTTGGTTCCAACTCAGGGAAACTGTTCATCTTTAGTTGTCTGCTGGTTGTTGCCACTGAGCAAGCTAGATCTTCCAAGGAGGAAATGTGTATTTTTACATGAGCTATTCTTGTATCAATAGGTGGGTAAACCAGCCTATGTTGTAATAATAAACAGCTCTCAAATCCCAGTGGCTTAAACAATGGTTTATTTCTGCCTCATGTGACCTCTGGGAGTCTGACAACTCTTTAGTGCAACTTCCCGCTGTGCATCAACCCAGCATCCATGCTCTGGCATCTCAACACCAGGCCTCCATGTTCTCAGTGACCAAGTGTTATGGGCTGAATTGCATCCCCCAAATATATATATATATGTTGGAGGCTTAAACCCTAGTAGCAGAAAATGTGACCTTATTTAGAGATTCAGTATTTATGAGCTAATCATGTTTAAAAGAGGTCATCAAGTAGACCCTAAAGAACTACCAGAAGCAAGGAGAGAGCCCTGGATGGATCCTTCCCTAGTGCCAGAGGGGGAATGACCCAGCCAACACTTTGGTCTCAAGGTGAGACAATGATTTCTGTTGTTGGAGTCACTCAGTTTGGGGTACTTTGTTACAGCAGCTCTAGGAAATGAATACCCCGAGAAACAAGACTAGGGAACACGCATAGGGGCTTTTCCCTGCCTCAGCCTCAAAGACACATGTCATTTCTGCTCACAGTGCATTGGCCATATGCCCTCATATGGCCCCACTGACTGCTATGGGGCTGGAAATTATGTCCAGGAGAGGTTAAGTGGATGTTGGTAAGCACTAGTAATACCTATTTTCTACTCCTGATTTTAGAGTGTTAGCATCTAATATAGTTTGAAAAAAGGGAAACAAGACTGAACAAGCCTACATCGAATGAGCCAAACAAACCCTCCTTTGCTCTGGGGTCTCACCAGTGGGTACTGGACTGGGACCTGTAGGCAGTGCTGGACTGTTCATGGGTTAAGATTTTTGCTTCTGAAGGAATGTGGGTTTTGGTTATGGGCAGGCATCAGCACAACTGGAGCATGGCACCTTTGGTATCAAACGGAGGTCTGAGCTTGGAAAAAGGATTCCAGAACATGAGACAGTGCAGATGGAGGTCTTGGAAAGCAGAGGATGCAAAGACCACCACCCACTGATGGTTTTTGGCTGGAGCCGATTTTGTTCCTGTCCTACGTCCTGTGTCCTCTTTTGCTTCCTTCCTGAACAGCTACTCCATTCTCTCCAAGAACCAGGCCAGCCCTACCTAGTTCATCGGAATTACAGGTGAAGTTGGTTTATGCAGATAACCTGGGGAAGCTACCTACTATTCGTGGCATTATTTCTGGAAACACACAATTTAAATTTCAAATCACTGGCTTAGAAAATAAGTTTCACAAAACAGCTCATGGGTGAATTTGGGAATGTGGGTGTATGAGCATGTACATATTTACAACCTTGATTTATGCTCAACCTAGCAACAGCATTTTAAAATTATTGGTGTGCAATATACTTTACTCATGTGCATATAATTTAAAAATAATATGTCTGGATGCTTTCAACTGAATTTCTCTCAAAATATGTATCATATTAACTTGGCTCATGGATCGTGCTCAAAATTATTCTTGAAGAACATGCTTGGTTGGTTTTACTGAGCCTATTTTTTTTTGAGTATTCTAAAAAGCAAGAGAAATAAATGAGACAAATTGTATTGTTCATGTCCTGCGGCACAAGCTAGAGAAATATAATTGGGCTTCAAGCCAAATTCTGAAGGCAACTGGAGTGGCTTATGTCAATTGGGCATAATTATTCCTCAGCTCCTATTGACAGAAAGAAAAATCGGTAGTGATCTGTTTCCTGATGCTGGGGATTCAGAGAGAATATATGGGTTCCAGATTACAGCAGATGGGTGCGTGCAGAAGCTAGTGATTTGTCATGTGTCAGGAGCAGGGGATCCTCCGGTTTAGAGGAGTCCTTGTGGATCAGTTGCCTTGGGCATCTGTTCTATGGCTGGAGGCAGCACCATGCACTCAGCAAATGTTTGCGGAATGAATAATGAATGTTTTTAAGAGACTTTCCCTGCAAGTGTGTCCTCCTTTTCTCTCCACCTGACCGCTGTATGGTCCATTCTCTGATGACCATAGGAACGTACAGAGTCTGGACCAAACAGGCTAAGGCTCCACCCTTAGATTCATTTATTCAACAATTATTTATTGGACCTACTAGGTGTTGGGACTGTGTAAGTCCCAGATGTCTAGCTAATCATAGTCAAATCTGGGAAAATGTAGTTTTTCTTGAAAATGAGAGAGATGTCTGAGCAGGACAAAGGTCTTCAGTACAGCAGAAATGGTTCCGTGAGAGGTAGGAGCCTCGGCATGCTGATTTTCTTTTTAGGCTTCAGAGATGTAATCTGTCCATGCAAAAGATGGTTATGCCTGATGCCATTCCTTCCTCCTGGACCTTGCTGCCTTGGAATCCTTATACCATCAGTTTCCTACCCTCTGTTATATTTTCAGTCTGCTGTTTACGGGCACACCTCCCCCTCAGCATATAAATGTGTTTAAATCTTTTACCTGAACAGAACCAAGTCCTAAATTTGCTTTTCAGTTCCTCTTTAGTTTCCACTTTCCTTGTTCCTTCATGCAGAAACAAGCAAATAGGAAGGGTTAGTTTACTCGGTACCACCCTTTCCTCATGCCCCCTTGTCAGAGCCGCCAGCATGGCTTCTGCTTCTTGCACTGTGCTTAGAACTGTTCCGATGGGGGTCATGCATCACGATTGCACGCTTAATCCTTTTAAAATCGACATCGTTAATTGTTTTGGTGGCATTTGACCCTGCTGACCAGGCCTTTACTAAAACCCTCTCCTCCGTGGCTTCTGTGTCCTCTTGCTTTCTCATGTGCCTTCCTGATTCTTTTTCTCAGGTACCTGCACAAGCAACTCTTATTCCACCCACACTTTAAATGTCCTTTTCTGAGTTCTGGATTTTGGACACCTCTGCTTTGCACTCTATTTACTTTCCTCAGGTGATTTCATCTACTTGCATGTCCTTAGCCAGCCCCTATGCTGACAATTTCCCAGTCTGTTTTTCCAGCCTAGGCTTTTTTTCTGGGTCAGACCACATACCTACTATTGTTAAATTCTCCACTCATATGTCCCCCAGGGACTTCAAATAAACAGTGGAAAAGTGAACTCTTCATCTTTCCCCTCCATGTTTTTTCCCTTTGCCTCAAGGCATGTTATAATTATTCCCTCAGTTGCCTATCATAATGCAATTAACAACCACTAGGTCTCATCAATCCTGCCAACTTGAGACACTTCCCCCTTTCTGCATCCCTACTCCCACTAGCTTGTGAAGGCCTCATAACTTTCTGCTTGGATCGCTGCTGCAGCTTTTACCCCTCTGGCTGGCCTGCCACCTAGGTTGCCCATTGTCACGGACCACGTGGTGACCCACTCCTCCACCAACCCCACCAAAATACATGCATTGAAGCCCTAACCTCCAGTGTGACTTTATTTTGAGATAGGACTTTCAGAAAGTAATTAAGGTTAAATGAGGTCATAAGGGTGGGGCTCTAATCTAATGTGACTGGTATCCTCATAAGAAGAGGGAGTCAGCAGGACTGAATACACCACAGAGAAAATATCAAGTGAGGATGCAGCAAGAAGGTGGCCGTCTGTAAGGCAGGGAGAAAGGCCTCGGGAGAAGCCCAACCCGCTCTCACCCAGGTCTTGAACTTCCAGCTACCAGAACGGTGAGAAAATGAATTTCTGTTGTTTAAACCATCCGGTCTCTGGTATTCTAGTACACCCACTGTTGGGTAAAGGGAAGTTTTCAACTAGAACGTCCTACCTGGTCCTGATAGTGGTATGCATATAAGGGCCTGTTTATACTCAGTGTGAAGTTTACCATCGCTGGTCCATCTCAGGGCAGGTCAGGAGCATGAGGTGGAGAGAAAATGGCCATTTTCTCCTCCTCTTCTGTCTTCGTGCCCAATTGGTCAGGCGGTCACCAGTCATAAGAGATGTGCCCATGGTATTACTCCCAGAAGAAGGGATGGGGTGATGGGGAGCACCCACCACTGTCACAGGGAGGGCTGGAGCTTGATTTGTAGCGAGGCCAGAGAGGGAGGACTAGAGAGCACCACAGCAGAGGGGACTGAGCTGTGACAAATAAAAACCCTTTACCCTAATCTCTCATCCTCGTCTTCCTTCAGTCCTATCAGATCCATAAGGAACTTGCCCTTGGCAGGGAACCCACTCCCTCTTGGAGCCACACCCACTGAAATAGATTCTTTCAAAAACAAATTTGATCACATTGCTGCCTGCTTAATCTTCTTTTTTGTGTAAAGTCCCCTCTGCATTTCCTGCCCCTCCCCTGCACTCAGTACTCTGGCCTTGCTGAATAACAAAATGGGCCAAGCACTCTCTGTATCTTTGCAAATGTTTATTCCTGGCTGGGTTGTCCTCCCTTGTCTAGACCATCCCCCTTCCTTATAACTTTCATTTGCCTTCTGTGACCTGGCTCTCGCCTCTCTGGCCAGCGGGGTGCTGTCCTAGAGCTTCCATAGACCTCAGCTTCTCCATTCTCCAGACTGTGAACTCTTAAAGGTCAGGACAGAGTTCTTACTCATCTTATTTTCAGCACTCTGTATGATGCTTGGAAGATAGCAGACATTCAAAAGTGATTTTAAATGAATGGGCAAACAGTTAAAACTATTCTCGGGGGTACAAAAGAAAATTGGACAAATTTTCACAAATCACCATGTTAAATTATGTTAATCACATGTATATCACAGTGATAAAAGCTAGTCAGGGAGTAACCTATTTTTGGTCCTGAAATATATTGGATCTTCACATGTTGGTGGCCCAAAGACTAAAAAAAGCACAGTATTGTCATTGTTGCAATAACAATAGCAGTTTTCACTTACTGAGCCATACTCTATGCCTGAAGTATGTCATGGGTTATTAAAGAGTCTGAGCCCAATTCTTTTGTGTCCATGTTGTGGGGTTACCCACATCACCACTAATTCTCTGACACCACCAATGGCGAGGAGGAGCAGACACCACCCCCCACCCTGTCCACTGCATGGATATGTAGTATGAGTGAGCAATAAACTCTTGTAGTCTTAACGCTACTGAATATTTTGCTACAGCATGTTAAATTCCATCTTGACTATTAAAGATCCTTGTCATCCCCTCCACAGGGCAGCCCTGGGGTCCATTGCAGCAGCTCCATCCCCTGTATAAAGAGAATGTACAAAGCAGAAGGGAAACTTGTACTTCTCAACAATCGAACCATCTCTGCCAACACAGAGTAAGTCTGCTGGATTCCAACTGCTCAACCAGGTCTTGCTGGGTTACTAAGTGTCTAGTATCATCTCTTTAAAGACCTTAAATTTCTAAGTTGGAGAGACAAGAAGGATGAAACTATAATCAACAAAAATATGTACAAATACAAGCTGTAATTATGTGAATGCATTGTGGAGGTGGTTAGCCACCAAATGATATTAATTATAATACATTAATGACATTAATCAGGGATGAAAGGTAGAGACCTTGAACTGTCACTTTAAAGTTGGAGGAGTTTACTGCAGGTTTTTCAATCTTAGCATTACTAACATTTTAGGCCAAATAATTGTTTGTTTTGCAATTCTTTGCTGTTCTGCACATTGTAGGCTGTTTAGGGTATTACAGTATTCCCGCCTCTATTTGCTAGCTGCCAGTAGCATCACACCCGACTCCAGTGGAAAGCCAGTGATGTCTATATCATTGCTACAAAGTTCCCTGGGGCCAACACCACCCCACCAGCTGAGGACCACTGGCTTACTGAATGCAGCTGTGGATGATCTGATCTTATATTTCTACCAGGAGGTAGACCAGTGTAGTATGGAGAAAACAGCAGTTGCTTAGACAGAGGCTTGAGGAACAGGAAGGTGATGCCCACAAATGTTTCCTCTCCATGAAAGACATATTCCCTGGAGACCTTGGCCAGGGATCCCTTGTTGTGGGTTAAGCAGAGAGGCCTTGCTTTCTGTTTTAATGTTTAATATCCTTGGAAAGGATTGCACAGGAGGCTCTGGCCAAGTATTTATAAAGCAACAAAGGGAGAATCTAAGAATAAATTAGAGCTAAGAGAAAAAAGTAGCAAGACACTGCACTGAAAGAGCAGCAGGGCCCAGGAGGCAGAGCTGATAGCAGGAAGGAAGGATAGCAGAAAACTACTAGAATAGTGTTGTCACAGGCTAGCCGAGGATGAGAGCCTGGGTGTTTTCATGGGGAGGAAGGAGGGTGAGAGACGATTTAGGAATGTAAGAGGAGAGTGTGCAAAGCTGAATCAGAATCAAACTTGGGGAAACTCGGAGGGCACTGGGTGCTGGGGTGAGAGGAGAAAGGAAAGCCAAAGGAGAGAAAATCCTCAGCACCCTGGCATGTGTACAGGGGTCTGTTGGCCTGACCGTGTTCCTTCTATGGCCTCATCTCACTGCACTCCCCCGATGCTTGGGGCCTAGCCACTGGGGCCTTCATCTAGTTGTTAAAACGCTCTGAGTTTCATCCTGCTTTCCCACATGCTGATCTCCTTCCCTTATACCCCCCTTCCTTACCCTGCCGGAGTTTTTATCTATACCCCTTTTCCGACAATGATTACCCATGCTTCACAGCTCAGCTCTATGTGTTACCTCCTCTGAGATGATTCATAGCATCCTGCTTTTCATAGAACATTTCTTATTCATAACTGGACATTGATTTGTGGGGTTACTTTATTGCTGACCGTCTCCCTCCCAACTTAAGGCCCTAATGATAGCAGAAAATCTCTCAGTTTTGTTCACCATCTTCTCCAGAGAACCTAACTTCAGGCCTGGAATATAGTATGTGCTCCATAAATTATTTTTTGAATGAATTCATAAGGGCCAATATTTTTCTACCTCAGAATTGTGCCTGGTTGTGTAGCAGCAGGATCCAGAGTGGTATAGAAAAAATAGTAGGGGATAAAGAAAGCAATCATAACAAAAGATGCAAACTTATCACACCAATAGTCTTATCTTTATCATTAAAAAGATTTGTTCTCATTAAAATTCTAGGTTACTAAAAAATGGCATTGCTGGCTTATATGGTCAAAGTTCCCCTAGAAAGGTGCTAATAATTAGGTCAGGGGACTGTTTTGGCCAGACACCAAGTTTCTGTTTCATTTTGAGTTGAACCCTACTGGCCAATGGAGCCCTGGATATGTGGGCTCAATGAATCTGATCAGCTATGCTCCCTGCAACTGGGAGTTTGTGAAACCCATTCTCATGGCTGCTACAGCTGATAATTTATCAGAAGTTGGTTTGTGAAGCATGGCTTCTCTATGGAACAGATGGAATTGTTTTCAAGATTCTAAGGAAACATTTGGCAGGACAGATCCCAGTCACAATTTCCAGAATGTTGGCTATCTTCTGTCTTCAAAATGGATGAAGTCATAGAAGAAATGATATCTGTGGAATGGAGTGACTTTCTTCTGTATCTGATATATGCAAGTTTTATAAATCCAAAAAGGCACAATGAAGTCTGGTGATGGATGCAAATTATTTGAATTGAAATAATACTAGAAAATCAAGGTTGTAAGGATTACATTTATCTCCTAACTTTGCCTGTTGGTTCTCTTTCATGACTGAAACCTGTTTCCTTGTTAGACTAAAAGAACTTCCTGACATGGATTGGCTCTTTTGGACTTCACTCCACCCTCTTTCTACTTTGTTATGTTAAAAGCTAAAAAAGCAATTTGAAGTATTATGGTGGCTGAGTCATTTCTCTTTTCTTGCTCCTTTTGTTACAACTAATCAGATATCCATAACTGAAAAAGAAGCACCTCTGCACAGCAAACCGGGCCATCTGAGTGATCCGTCCATCTATCTGCATCTGAAAGTGGGTGGATTGGCTGTGTACAGGTTGGAGTGAGGAGGTGGCAGTGGAGATGGCTGTGGAAGAGGCAGTGACAACAGAGAAGGTGTCAGCAGGTCCATCAGCAGCCAGTGTGACCTTTTTGGTAAAGGGAGTGGAGGGTGAAGGTAGGTAGCGGGGGTCTGCCTGGCCATGCCTGCTGCAGCTGGAGGGGCCAGGTGCTCTCTAAGAAGATGCCACAGTGACTGGGGGAGGAAGAGGAAAGGGAGCTCAGCAGACAGAGCGTGAAGGAATTCTCCTTCTACTGTCAGCCCTGGGAAGCAAGAGGACCACCCAGGGACCTCTGGACACTCCCTACTCCAAAATTTGAGGATACCCCTATTCTGCTGTAGGCATACCAGGAGCCCCAAAGCTCTGAATGCTAAATAAATATACCCTGTCCTCACCTTTGCTTTTTTTTTTTAAATCGGGCATGCTTCCAAACTTGACAGCAAGTTGGCTCCAATAAGAGAAACCAAAAACTTGTGCCCTAGTGCCACCTTGTGGATAACAAAAGGATGGCTTCTAACTACCAATCTGTTGAACTGTTAGACTCAAAGTAAACAAAGCCTTGCTTAAAACAAGAAATATTCACTATTTCAAATGCTGGGGCAGAGGAGTTCTGAAACATTGTAAAAAGTCATGATAATATGGTATCAGGAAAAGAAAATGACAATTTCCCAGCAACTAAATCCAAAGACGTGAGATAATGTGATCTAACTGATATACAACTTAGAATAGCTGTTATGAAGAAATTCAATAAGCTACAAGAAAAGGCAGGGAGATGATACAGTGATCTCAGGAATAAAATGAACAAACAGAAGGAATGACTATTTTACCAAAGAGAATGAAATTCTAAAAAAGAACCAAACAGAAATTTAAAACAGAACCAAACGGAGCTGAAGAACTCAATAAATGAGATGAAGAATTCATTAGAATGCATTGGAAATAGAGCAGATCATATGGAAGAGAAAATTTGCAAGCTTGAGGATAAATATATAGAAATAAGTCAGGTGGAAGAGGAGAGAGGACTAAGATTTTTGAAAAGTGAAAAAAACCCATGAGAACTGACTCTTACTACAAAAGCTAACATAAGAATAATGGGTACACCACAAGAAGAAGAGAGGAAAAAGGGAACAGAGAGTGTATTTAAAGAAATAATAACTGAGTGTTTCCCACACCTGGAGAAGAAATGATATATACAGGTCCACAAAGTTAATGCAACATCCTATTATCTCAGTACAAGAAGACCTTCTCAAAGACACATTGTATTAAAACTGTCAAAAGTCAGCAATAAAGACTGTAACAGCAGACAAAGGGAAAAAAAGATGGTAACTTACAAAGGAACCCCCATGAGGCTATCAGCAGATTTCTTAGCAGAATTTCTATGGGCCAGGAGGAAATGGGATGACATATTCAAAATATTGAAAGAGAAAAACTGCTAGCTGAGAATACTCTAGCAGGCAAAGTTACCCTGCAGACATGAAGAAGAAATGCAGTTTTCCTGAACAAAAGCTGAGAGAGTTCACTGCCACTAGATGTGCCTTACAAGAAATGTTGAAAGGAGCACTTCAGGCTGAAACAAAGAAATGGAAAGTACACAAAATTCTGAGTAAGGTGATAAAAAGCCAGTCAGATTTAGAATACTGTAATACTTATAAAATGTATATACTATTTTAAATATATTTTAATATGTATTTTAAAATATACATATTTATAGAAAATATCCTATTAACTATATTATAAACGTTAAAGAGAGCATTAAAAATAACTGTATATTTTTAAATGACTAAATAACACTACTACAATGTGCTAACAAAATCACAGCATAAGAAGAGATGATTTGTGATGTCAAAAATATAAAAGGGGAAGAGTAAAAGAATAGAACCTTTAAGGGTAAATGAAGATAAATTGCCACCAGGAGAGAAAAGGACTATTTTATCTATGAGATGTTTTATGTAAACCTCATGGTAACTACAAAGCAAAAATCTAGAACAGAGACACAAAAGAGTAAGAAAGAAGCCAAGGAGACTGACCAAATCATCGTGGAAAACCATCAACTTACAAAGGTAGACAAAAATGTAAGGAAAAAGAAACAATGGAGAGACAAAATAACCAGAAGATAGAAGATAAAATGACAAAAATATAAGCTCACATACCAATAACCACCATAAATGTGAATAGATTGAACTCATCATTCAAAAGGTACAGAGTGGCTGGATGGATAAAAGAAACAAGACCCTGAGTATCTGCTGCCTACAGGAGGTTCATTTCAGCTCTAAGGACACACATAGGTTCAAAGTGAAATGATGGAAGATGATATTCCAAGCAAATGGAAATTAAAAGAAAGTGGGCATGGTTATATTTATATCAGTCAACATATACTTCGAGCCAAAAAGGGTAACAAGAGACAAGATCATTATGTAATGATAAAGAGATCAGTACATCAATAGGGTAAAATAATCATAAGTATAGTCCTAATACCTGAGCACCAAAATATATTGAGTAATTAATAACAGATCTTAAGGGAGAAATAGACAAAATAAAATAATTGTAAGGACTTCAGTACCACACTGTCAGTATTGGATAGATTTCAGACAGAAAATCAACAAGGAAACATTGGGATTGAGCCACAATTTAAACAAATGGACTTAATAGACATACACAGAACATTCCAAAAGTGTCAGAATCCACATTGTTCTCAAGTGCACATGAAACATTCTTCAGGATAGATCATATGATAGGCCATAAATCAGATCTTAGCAAATTTAGAAAATTGAAATCATACCACATTTTCTCTGATCACAATGGTAAGAAACCAGTAATCAACAAGAAGAACTAAGAAGATATTCAAATATGTGGAAACTAAACTACATACTTGTAACCAACCATTAGGTCAAATAAAAAAAATGAAAAGGGAAATAAAAAATTATCTGAAAACAAATGAAAATGAAAACACAACATGCCAAATATTGTGGGATGCAGTAAAAGCAATTCTGAAAGGAAAGTTTATAGTAATAAATGCATATATTAAGAAATGAGAACAATCTCAAACAACCTAACTTTGTGTCTCAAGGAGCTAGAAAAAGAAGGACAAATTAAGGCCAAAGTGAGCAGAAGGAAGGAAATCATAAGGATGAGAGCAGAAATAAATGGGAATAGAAACAGAAAAATAATAGGATCAATGAAACTAAGAGCTGTTTCTTTGAAAAGATAAAACTGATAAACACTTATCTAGACTATGAAAAAATGAGAAGACTCAAATAAATAAAATTAGAAGTGAAAGAGACATTTCAATGGATACTACAGAAATACATAGAATCATAAAAGACTACTATGAAGAATTATATGCCAACAAATTACATAACCTAGAAGAAATGGACACATTTCCAAAAACACACAACCTCCCAAGACTGAATCAGGTAGAAATAGAAAATCTGAACAGACCAATAATGAGTAAAGAGAGAGATTGAATCAGTAATTGGAAAAACTTCCAACACAGAAAATTCCAGAACCAGATGGCTTCACAGGAGAATGCTATCAAATACTTAAAGAAGATTTAATACCAATCTTCTCTGAACTCTTCCAAAATATCAAGGAGGAAGGAGCATTTCCAAACTCATTCTATGAGGCCAGAATTGCTTTGATACCAAAACTACAGAAGGATACTGTAAGAAAAGAAAACTGTAGACCAATATCATCAGTGAATGATGAATATAGATACAAAAATTCTCAACCAAATATTTGCAGGTTGAATTCAAGAACACATTAACAGGATTATATGCCATGACCAAGTGGGATTTATCCCTGGATACAAGGATGGTTCAATGTATGCAAATCAATAAATGTAATACATCACAGCAATAAAACAAAACATAAAAATCGCACGATCATCTCAGTAGATGTAGAAAAGCATTTGAGAATACATCTTTCCATGATAAAATACCTTAACAGCTTAGGTATAGAAGGAACATAATAAAGGCCATAAATGATAAACCCACAGCTCACATTATACTTAATGGAGATAAATTGAAAGCATTTTCCTGAGATCAGGAACAAGGCAAGGATGCCCATTCTCACCACTTGTATTAAACATAGTACTGGAAGTCCTAGCAGGAGCAACTAGGCAAGACAAAGAAATAAAAGGCATCCAAACTGGAAAGGAGGAAGTAAAATTGTCATTATTTGCTGATGATATGATCCTATATATAGACAATCCAAAAGAACCAGTCAAAAATCTGTTGGAATTAAGCAATGATTTCAGCAAAGTGGCAGGATACAAAATCAACTTCATTCCTTTACATCAATGATAAAATCTGAAAAAGAAGTAAAACCATCTCATTCATAGTAGCATCAAAAACAATACCTAGGAATAAATTTAATCAATGATGTGAAACATCTGTACAATGAAAACTACAAAAGTTTGCTGAAAGAAATCGAAAAAGACACAAATGGGAAGACATCCATTAATGGATCAGAAGACCTGATATTGTTAAAATGTCCATACTACCCAAAGTCATCTACAGATTCAATATAATCCCCATCAAAATACCAAATGCATTCTTCATGTAATAGAAAGAATAATCCTCAAATTTGTGTGGAAGCACAAAAGGTTCTGAATAGCCAAAGCAATATTGAGAAAAAGGAACAAAGCCAGATATATCACACTTCCAAATTTTAAACTAGAGTTGGCCCTTGAATAACATGAGTATTATGGGTGCTGACCCCTGTGCAGTCAAAAATCCACCTATGATTTTTTACTCCTGCAAAACTATTGTCTACCATTGACCAGAAGCCTTAACAGTAACATAAATAGTTTAATACATATTTTGTATTTTATGTGTATTTCATACTGTATTCTTACAATGAAGTAACCTAGAGGAAAGAAAATGTTTCTTCAATGTGTCTCAAATCTCCAAAATTTTTTCCAATATATTTATTGAAAAAGATCTGTGTGTAGGTGAACTCATGCAGTTCAAACCAGTGTTGTTCAAGGGTGAACTGTTTACTACAAAGCCATAGTAACAAAAACATTATGGTACTGGCACAAAAATAAACACTGACCAGTGGAACAGAATAGAGAGACCAGATTTAAAGCCTGGAATATAAAGTCAATTAATAAGCATCAAAGATGCCAAGAATACCCAGTGGGGAAAGGATAGTCTCTTCAACAAATGGCTCTAGGCAAACTGAGGAAACACATGCGGAACAATGAAACTGGACCCCTATCTCACAACACTCACAAAAATTAACTCAAAATGGATCAAAGACTTAAACATAAGACTTGATATCATTAAACTCCTAGAAGAAAATGTAGGAGAGGAACTCATTGATACTGGTCTTGGCAATAAGTTTTTGACATGATGCCAAAAGCATAAGCAACAAAAGAAAAAAATCAACAAATGGGGCTTCATCAAACTCAAAAGCTTCTGCACAGAAATAAAATGTAATGAAATGAAAAGACAATCTACACAATGGGAAAAAATTCTTGCCAACCATGTATGGTAAGGAGTTAGTATCTAAAATTAAGAACTCAGTTAACTCAATAATAAGAAAATAGACAATCTGTTTAAAAAATGGGCAGAAGAACTAATAGACATTTCTCCAAAGAGAACATCAAATGGCCAACAGACACATGAAAAGATGCTCAACATCCCTAATCATCTGGGAAATGCAAATCAAAATCCTAAGATATGACCTCACACCTGTTAGAATGACTATCATCAAGGGGACAAGAGACAACAGGTGCTGGTGAGGCTCTGGTGAGAGGGGAACCCTTATACATTATTGTTGGGAATGTTAATTGGTCCAACAACTGTGGAAAATAGCACAGAGTTTCCTCAAAAATTAAAAATAGATCTACTATACAATCCAGCAATTCCACCTCTAAGTATATACCTAAAGGAAATGAAAATAGGATTTTGAAGAGATATATGCACTCCCATGTTTATAGCAACATTATTCACAATAGCCAAACTAGGGAAACAACCCCAATGCGCATCAAAAGATGAATGGATAAAAAGGATGGGTACATATGCACAATGGAATATTATTTAATCATAAGAGAGGAAGATACCCTCCTATTTGCAACAATGTGGGTGGACCTTGATTACATTATGGTGAGATAAGTGAGAGAAACACAGTAAGTGCTGTATGATATGGCTTATATGTGGAACCTAAAGAAGTTAAACTTGTAAGAAACAGAGTAAAATGGTGGTTACCAGGGGATGGTGGAGAGGATAACAGTGATAGTGACTTAGGGGTACAGACTTTTAATGAGTAGTAAATAAGCCATAGAGATCTAATGCCCAGTATAATGAACATAGACAATAATATTGTACTATGTGCAATGTGATAAATATCACTATGTCGGCAATCATATTACAAGGCTAAAAGTATCAAAGTAACACACTGTATACATTAAACTTATGCAATGTTACATGTCAAATATACTCAATAAAAACTTTGTAAAAATTCCTGTAATAAATTAAATTTTAGATAAAAAGAGAAATCAGTATGCTATGTATAATGAGAAAGAAAGAAGTTAGGGCATTCATTAGTTAAAATAGCTAATAAATAAATGGGGCATAATAGCTTTAAAGGGTATATAGAAGAAGAGTGAGGAAATATTATTTATGTAATTACATCACCAGATTGTCTATCTTGAAGAAAGCACAAATTGCACAAATTCAATAAACTTGTATTAGAAACATATATAAAAAAGAAAGCTATAAAAGCTACATGTCCCAGATTCATAGATGTAAATTTTGTTCTGCCAATTAGGTGTACTCAGGCTGAGATCTGGAAGAAAGGATACACATGCCATTTTCAACAGCTGTTGTTGGCAAGCTGGGTCATGACATGCGAGAGTTGGAAGGGTCTGGGTGAGGGGCCCGGGGTCCTGTCTGGTCATCGGATTTGTGGGTATGAAGGGTAGCTGAAGCTATGGCCAAAGCTGCAGCTTCCTAATCTGTGGCTTGTCGTGCTGGAGTGACCTTGAAATCTGTAGTAGAATGGCAGCTCTGATGCTCCTCCAGTCTTGCCAATGTCTTTGTAAGTCCCTAACACCCAATATTAAGCTCTCTGCTTCAACTACCTGGAGTAGTTTGTTTTCTGCACTCAGTCCTGACTGTATAGTAACTAAACTCACCACAAAGGAGTTCATTAACGCATTTGTTCATTTGTTTGTTTATTCATTCATTCAACAATTGCTCATGGAGTTACGGAGTATTGGCCTGGTGCCAAGGCACTGAGGCCTCCCTGGTGGACGAGACACAGATTCTGCCCTTAAAGAATTTAGAGTAAGAGCCAGTGTCTGCAGTGGGGTGTGGAGGCAGTAGAGAGAATTCTTAATGATTAAAAAGCCAGTGTGGAATGCCTAATAATATAAAAAAATGGAAACTAACACTCATTGATTATTCATTATGTCAAATATTGCACTGGGATTTTATATGTCTTATTATATTCATTCTTCACACCAATCTAGTGAAGCTGGTTATTACCCTCATTTTGCAGAATCAAACTAAAACTCGAAAGGTTGAGTATTTTGTCCGAAGATCTGAATCAGCACCTGCCTGTCCCCAAAGTCCACGATCTTGGAAAACATTAATAACCTCAGGCTGTGCTGTGCAGTCGCCAGGCCCCCAGAAGAAATGCACAAAGGGCTCGGCCTCAGCGCCCCGTCAGCGTCTCAGTGTCTCAGCAGCCCACCAGCGTTCATTCGTCCATTCTGCTTTCCCTTCCATTTTGGTTTCTATTATTTTCCCTTCCTTTCGGGTTCTCTTGGCCTGCCCAGCAGATAAGTTTTCTCGTTCCTTCTGCTGTTGATTTCCTCTCACTACACTTCTCTTCCCCTCAGTTTGGGCCTCTTCCGTTTCTGTCTCCCTATGTCTTTCTTTCCTTCACCACCTTGAATCATATATTCTCTGTCTCGTCCCTCCCTCTGGGTGCCCTCAGGCTCCCTGCGCCTCTGTGCCCCTCATCCTCCGCCTGCCTGTTTATCTCCGGGGGAGTCCGTGGTGCGGAGCCCTGGAGCCTCTGTGTTCAGGGCGGAGGGCAGATGATTTCATCTTTTTCTTTTGGTTCTGCCTTTCGATGGGAGAATTAGAGAACTCTTACCTCTTAGTCGTCAGTGAAAATGCCCCTTTGTTAACAATGTAAGAGTTTTTACTTTCTGCCCCTGTCGTCTTCAGACTCGGTTTCTGCCCCGGGTTGCTCTTGCTTTCATAAAACTCATCCTGGTGACGCCACTTTTCCTTCTTTCTCCGCCTGGCTCTGTAGGGAAGTAATGGCTTTGCCGATGTGCCAGATGTAATGGGGAGGGCTCGGAATGTAGAAATCCCTGACAGATTTCTAAAAAAATTAGTATTGACCTTGGTACAAATTGAACAAGGAATGAAAAGTTCTAAATGGATCTTGTACCCTCTTAATCTTGTCTTGTGCTGTGATCACGTGGTAATTGTGGGTCTCACCTCATTTAAAAAATCATTTTGGTCTGGGTGGGACGGGTATATAGATCACTTTTAGTTAGTCATTCAGTAATAATTTAACATACTAATTTTATACCTAGTCTTCATTCAAGATACATTCAGTTACAACTCTAGAATGTCAAAATTCAGCCAACATTGATGACTTGGAATGAATGACAGGACCAAGGAAGGCAGTTGGTTAAAGTAAAACTTAATTCTGTCCTAGCGAGTCAGGATCTGCGGGGTAAAGTTCTTGGCACTACTTATCTTCAACTGTGTCTCTTAGACCAATAACTAACCTTCTCTGGTCTAAGTTTCTTTATCAGTAAAGGACGGTGGAGGGGTGGCTTATTTGTGAGTCACTTCCTACTTTCACTGTGTATGACTAAAATTGTGGGCGATCTAATCTCATTGCAATCTTTGAAGATTGTTAAAATCATTTTATTCCTTCAAGTATCTGCAAAATTCATCTTCAGCCTAGAATACATATTAATATCCCTTAATATACACAACAGCAAAATGCTGATTGTAGAGCTTCTCCTTTTCCCCCACCAGTTCCAGTTTGCTTGGTTCATGGACTCAGATAGCATCCTGCCCTATGCACTGGCCCCAGCCTGCTGGGTAGTTTTTTGATTACTGATTCAATTTCATTGCTGGTAATTGGTCTGTTCAGATTTCCTGTTTCTTCCTGGGTCAGTCTTGGAAGGTTGTATTTTTCCATAAAGTTGTGCACTTCTTCTAGGTTACCCAATTTGTTAGCCTATAATTTTTCATAGTATTCTCTAATAATTCTTTGTATTTCTGTGGTGTCTGTAGTAATTTTTCCTTTCCCATTTCTGATTCTGTTTGTGTGTAGATTCTCTTTTTCTCATAATAAGTCTGGCTAGGGGTTTATCTATTTTGTTTATTTTCTCAAAGACTCAGCTATTGCTTTCATTGATCCTTTCTATTGTTTTATTCTTCTCAATTTTATTTATTTCTGCCCTAATCTTTATTATGTCCCTCCTTCTGTTGACATTAGGCCTCATTTGTTCTTCTTTTTCCAGTTCAATAATTCTGAATTTAGACTGTTCATTTGGGATTGTTCTTCCTTCTTTAAATTGGCCTGAATTGCTATATACTGTCCTCTTCGAACAGCCTTTGCTGCATCTCACAGAAGTTGGGGTGTTGAGCTGTTGTTTTTATTTGTCTCCATATATAGCTTGATCTCTGTTTAAATTTGGTCATTGACCCATTGATTATTTAGGAGAATGTTGTTAAGCCTCCATGTGTTTGTTAGTCCTTTTGTTTTCTTTGTATAATTTATTTCTAGTTTTATACCTTTGTTATCTGAGAAGTTGGTTGGTAGAATTTCAGTGTTAATTTGCTGAGGCTCTTTTTGTGACCTAGTGTGAAATCTATTCTGGAAAATGTTCCATGTGCACTTGAGAAGAATGTGTGTCCTTATGATTTTCAGTGGAGTGTTCTATAGATGTCTGTTAGGTTCATCTGTTCCAATATGTTGTTCAGTGCCTCTGTCTCCTTACTTATTTTCTGTCTGATCTGTCCTTTGGAGTGTGTGGTGTGTGGACCTCTCCTAAAATGAATGCATTTCATTCTATTTCCCCATTTAATTCTGTTAGTATTTGTTGTACATATTTGGGTCCTCCTATGTTGGGTGTGTGGATATTTATAATGGTTTTATCTTCTTGTTGAACTGACCCCTTTATCATTATATAATGTCCTTCTTTGTCTTTTGTTACTTTTTTTGTTTTGAAGTCTATTTTGTCTAATACAAGTATTGTATCTGCTGCTTTTTTCTCCCTATTGTTTGCATGAAATCACCTGCTGTTGACTCACTCCCCTAGACTAGAACAGTGTCTGACAAAATGTATGTTTATTGGATAAATGAAAATATAGGTATATGCACAGATATCTATATATTAATTCAACAAGTATATTTATTTATATATTTAATGTTCATTTGGCATATATTTATTTATGTTATCTATGAATGAATAAACATCCCTGGAAGATTTTTTTCGTATCCAATTTTTATATTCATTTAGAATGCGGGAGTGGATGGAATAATCAATTTTGTTAAGTGTAAGAGCTGTTTTAGAATAAATGCAGTAACAGAAGAAATAAATAAAGGTTTTCATTTCTTTTCTGTAGCTCACTGCACCATGAACATGGTTGGAATGACACCTAGAATCACCTTAGACACCTTGACAAAGTGCCTCCAGTGCCTCTGAGAAGAGCCTATGTGTTTCTGAATATATCTTTGATGTACCTTATTTAGGATTTTGCTAGTATAAATTCTAAGCTGTAGTCTTAACTGTACAAATCTGTTAAGCCACTCATACCCTTTGGTTTTAGTGCTGGGATCTTTCTCCTTTCATTTTTCTCCTGTATCCATGTGTAACCTCACTTTTAAGATGGCCTCAAGGAAAATGTACATATGGTAATGATCGCATGAAGTTCTGAAGGTAGATTTCACATGGCTTTCTCTGTGGCCTAATGATTAGATATTCCTCCCTCCACTGAGGGGAGCACCTCATTTCTGTTTTTTATTCGTATTTGCATTCATAAAGTATTTGTAAGCACTCACTGGATAACAGGCCTCAGGCTCACCTCTAAGATTAAAATACTGAGGCTAATTTAGCCTGCTTCTATCTTTGCCTACTCAGGGGTCTCATCTGACCTCATGCTGGAGCCTTAGTATTCTTCCCATCTGTCCCCCAGCAGAGTCACTGTCTTGCTGTACTGGAGGGGTGAGTGATGCTAACATTTCTCTGGTGTATTTCAGCAACTTGCAAGTATATACAGTATACTGGCTGCAATCTTGAATGTTGGGAACATTGAATTTTCTTCTGTGGCAACTGAATACCAGATTGACAAGAGCCACATTTTCCAATCATGGAGCTCTGGAGAACTGTGAGTTTTATTATCTTTCATGCAAAACTGAACTTTTAAACAAAATTTAATGACATGCTGTAAGTGTCACATAAGGGTAATTTCAAACAACTGTATTTATATGGGGTTCTAAAAAGTGAATGCTCAGATTCAATTTGTGTAAAATGAAGTTTTGAAGTCCACTATTTAAACTAGATTGTCATACAGACCCCACAGAAATACAAAGAATTATTAGAGAGTACTATGAAAACCTATACGCTAACAGGCTGGGAAACCTAGGAGAAATGGACACCTTCCTAGAAAAATACAACCTTCCAAGACTGACCCAGAAAGAAACAGAAAATCTAAACAGACCAATTACCAGCAACGAAATTGAAGTGGTAATCAAAAAACTACCCAAAAACAAAACCCCCGGGCCCGATGGATTTACCTTGGAATTTTATCGGACATACAGAGAAGACATAACACCCATTCTCCTTAAAGTTTTCCAAAAAAATAGAAGAGGAGGAAATACTCCCAAACTCCTTCTATGAAGCCAACATCACCCTAATACCAAAACCAGGCAAAGACCCCACCAAAAAAGAAAATTACAGACCAATATCCCTGATGAATGTAGATGCAAAAATACTCAACAAAATATTAGCAAACCGAATTCAAAAATACATCAAGAGGATCATACACCATGAACAAGTGGGATTCATCCCAGGGATGCAAGGATGGTACAACATTCGAAAATCCATCAACATCATCCACCACATCAACAAAAAGAGGGACAAAAACCACATGATCATCTCCATAGATGCTGAAAAAGCATTCGACAAAATTCAACATCCATTCATGATAAAAACTCTCAACAAAATGGGTATAGAGGGCAAGTACATCAACATAATAAAGGCCATATATGATAAACGCACAGTCAACATCATACTGAACAGTGAGAAGCTGAAAGCTTTTCCTCTGTGATCGGAAACAAGACAGGATGACCACTCTCCCCACTGTTATTCAACATAGTACTGGAGGTCCTAGCCATGGCAATTAGACAAAACAAAGAAATACAAGGAATCCAGATTGGTAAAGAAGAAGTTAAACTGTCACTATTTGCAGATGACATGATATTGTACCTAAAAAACCCTAAAGACTCCACTCCGAAACTACTAGAGCTAATATCGGAATTCAGCAAAGTTGCAGGATACAAAATTAACACACAGAAATCTGTGGCTTTCCTATACCCTAACAATAAACTAATAGAAAGAGAAATCAGGAAGACAATTCCATTCACAATAGCATCAAAAAGAATGAAATACCTAGGAATAAACCTAACCAAGGAAGTGAAGACCTATACTCTGAAAACTATACGACACTCTTAAGAGAAATTAAAGAGGTCACTAACAAATGGAAACTCTTCCCATGCTCCTGGCTAAGAAGAATTAATATCATAAAAATGGCCATCCTGCCCAAAGCAATATACAGATTCGTTGAATCCCTATCAAATTACCAACAGCATTCTTCAATAAACTGGAACAAATAGTTCAAAAATACATATGGAAACACCAAAGACCCCGAATAGTGAAAGCAACCCTGAGAAGGAAGAACAAAGTGGGGGAGATCGCACTCCCCAACTTCAACCTCTACTACAAAGCCACAGTAATCAAGACAATTTGGTACTGGCACAAGAACAGAGCCACAAACCAATGGAACAGAATAGAGACTCCAAACATTAACCCAAACATATATGGTCAACTAATATTTGATAAAGGGGCCATGGACATACAATGGGGAAATGACAGTCTCTTCAACAGATGATGCTGGCAAAACTGGACAGCTACATGTAAGAGAACGAAACTGGATCACTGTCTAACCCCATACACAAAAGTAAATTCAAAATGGATCAAAGATTTGAACGTAAGTCATGAAACTATAAAACTCTTAGAAAAAAACATAGGCAAAAATCTCTTAGACATAAACATGAGTGACCTCTTCTTGAACATATCTCCCCAGGCAAGGGAAACAAAAGCAAAAATGAACAAATGGAACTATATCAAGCTGAAAAGCTTCTGTGCAGCAGAGGATACCATCAATAGAACGAAAAGGTATCCTACAGTATGGGAGAATATATTCATAAATTACAGATCCAACAAAGGGTTGGCATCCAAAATATATACAGAGCTCACACACCTGAATAAACAAAAAGCAAAGAATCCAATTAAAAAATGGGCAGAGGAGCTGAATAGACAGTTCTCTAAAGAAGAAATTCAGATGGCCAAAAGACACATGAAAAGATGCTCCACATGGCTAGTCATCAGAGAAATGCAAATTAAAATCACAATGAGATATCATCTCACACCAGTAAGGATGGCTACCATCCAAAAGACAAAGAACAACAAATGTTGGCGAGGCTGTAGATAAAGGGGAACCCTCCTACACTGCTGGTGGGAATGTAAATTAGTTCAACCATTGTGGAAAGCAGTATGGAGGTTCCTCAAAATGCTCAAAAATAAGAAATACCCAGTTGACCCAGGAATTCCACTTCTAGAGGAAATTTATCCTAAGAATGCAGCACATCCAGTTTGAAAAAAGACAGATGCACACCCTTTGTTTATAATCGCTGTACTATTTACAATAGCCAAGATATGGAAAGCAACCTAAATGTCCATCAGTAGATGAATGGATTAAAGAAGATGTGGGTAACATATACACAATGGAATATTACTCAGCCATAAGAAGAAAAACAGATCCTATCATTTTGCAAACAACATGGATGGAGCTAGAGGGTATTATGCTCAGTGAAATAAGCCAGGCAGAGAAAGACAAGTACCAAAATGATTTTCACTCATATGTGGGAGTATAAGAAACAAAGGAAAACTGAAGAAAACAAAACAGCAGCAGAATCTCAGAACCCCAAGAATGGGACCAACAGTTACCAAAGGGTAAGGGGACTGGAGAGGGACGGGTGGAAAGAGAAGGACAAGGGTGGGAAAAAAGAAAGGGGGGCATTACAATGAAACATGTATAGTGTGGGGGGGGGACACGGGGAGGGCTGTGCCAACACAGAGAAGACAAGTAGTGATATTACAGCATCTTACTACGTTGATGGACAGTGACTGTGAAGAGGTATGTGGGGGGGGACTTGGTGAAGGAGGGGAGCCTAGTAAACACATAATGTCCCTTCATGTAATTGTAGATTAATGATACCAATAATTAATAAATAAACAAACAAACAAACAAAATAAATAAAAATAGATTGTCATGCCTAGAAAATTAACTAATTACTGTAAAAAAAATATTCCCTAAAGATTAGGCCCTTTATGATTGTTTTTAGGGAGCTATTTACATTTCACTGTAAAAATACAGAAAAAAAAATATTTAGTGAACTTTTAAAAAAAAGAGTTAACGTTATCTTACAGATTTAACATCTATATCATTTTATAAGTAATAAAGACCTGAATATTTTATTTTCATACTGGATGGAGTTTTTTTAGATACATTCATGCTGGGTTGATTAATTCCAATCATTTTCTATACAAGAAAAGTACATCATAGTATCTTCTTCAAATCAACTTTTCTCCTACTAGCAGAGTTTGATGAATTACTCCAATAATTTAAGGTTTCTGACTGATAGCTTCTGGTGGCACAGCTTTTTTATTCAGAATATACCCTATCTTTTATTTTTAATATTGGCATATGTCCTCATAATTCCAGATTTGTTATAAATGTCATTTTTAACCTAGGGAATCATGATATAAATTTTCATATATATTTTTTTTCTGATTTATACTTACTCAGAAACAGAATATAATATTTTAGGGTAAATTCAGAGGGCCAAATATCAAACCTTCCTTGTCTGGACCTGTCCTCAAATCCTTATCATCTCCCTCCACTGTGTCTCTGGAGCCATCATGGTAACACAGCAGAACAGGTGTCTGAGGTTGATGTGTAATAAGTGACAACATATACTTGGAAACTTGTTCTGATTTTTCATATATTAAAAAAAAAGCTTAACTGACACATAAGATATTAGGTTATCTGAAGTGGAAGAAATAATGAAAAAAACTCCAGTGGTTAAGATTAAAAACTAACAATTGATCATAATTAGAAGAATGAGCTGTAATAGAGATATGTTGTAGACATGGAGTATACTTAGAAATTACCAAGCTAAAAGTGATTTTGATGTTGAGAACCTTTTTTCTGTATAGCAGAAGACAGTCACATATATGGGTCACAGAAAGTTAATGTGAATATAGTTAAAATTAATTATAGCACTTTCTGGAACAACCACTCATGGAAAGTAGAAATTTTACTCACATTAAATTATTTATAATCAAAGTTTACAAAGAATTAATCTCCAAGCCAAGGCCATGTTTTCTCTAGATGGTGTTACAGGTACCTTGTTTCCAATCAGCGCACTAGTTTCTGGCAATTCTATACCATAAATATCAATCAGATCTGACCACTTCTCTCTGTTGTCACCATTCTCATCCAAGACAACATCACCTCTCACCTGAAACTGAGTGAACTCCCAACTGTTTCATCCACATCCATTCTTGAACTTTCCCAAGGGCCATTCTCCACAGTTCATTAAGAAAACCACTCAGTGCATGTGTCCAGTGGATTCTCTCAGACTCCCTGTCCTCCTTGTCCCCTCTCCTCCTCCCCTCTATCTTCCCCAACTCAATTTCTTGGTTGGCTACCATTCTTTTCTGGATAGGACCACCATCAAGACGAGAATTTTTGTTTTTACAACATATTACATTTAGCAATGTATCCCCCAGGTAAAATGCCTGGCAGATACTAGGTCCTCAGTAAATATATGTCAAATGAATGGGACAATATGGGGACTAGAAATATGTGTGTGTATATATATATATATAAATTATCAATCAGTGGGAGACACTATTCAGAAATAAGGTCCAAGTGTAATTACCAGAAATGACTTTACAAAATCACTAAAGAATCAGTATCCTAGGGACAACCAGCTGGCTAACCATTTTGGAGTGGGGGAGAATTTGAATCCTTCTCATAAACCATATACCAAAATGAATTCCAAATGGATATCAACTTAAGATCAAAAAACATCATAAAAGTACAAGACAAAATGCATTTATATAATCCTGAGATTGGAAAAAAAACTTGAAGGGCTTTATGTGCAGAAAAACCAAAAGCAGAAATGATTGTAATGGATATTTGACTATATAAAAAATTTAAACTTTTTCAAACTAAAAAAAAGAAAAAGAAATGAAATTGTAACGCAAAACAGAAAAATTGAGGGGAAAAATTTATATATATGTATGAAAACATATCAAGGCATTATTCTCTTGAAAGCTATAAAAAATTTATATACTGATTAGGAAAAGGGTGACTTTTATCAATGAGGAAAAGGGCAGTTTACAAAATCAAATCACAAATCACCAATAAAAATAAAAGTTTTATGGTCTTCTGGGTATAAGTTTGCAGAAGTTACTTAAAATACATTTGTTTGGGTATATCCTGAAGCCTGGGTTACCTTCTACAGTTAATTTCTACATTTTTGAAAATGTGTATAAAAATAATGGTATGCATATCATTACCAAATATATTCATTGTGCTTTTAAATTACTTAACACAATTCAGTGAAATTATGTTTGGCGTCACAAACAACCACTGGCTCATGCAGATGCTTCACTCGGTCCACCAGTTCAGTTTGGCTTGGGCCCTATTATACAGTGGCCGACATTTGACCGGTCAAGATAAGCAGAGAAAAATGATCAAGAAGAGACCTAGGATTACTATTGAATAGTATCTTATTTTTTACATTATAAAGCCTTCATGTATTTGTCTCATGCCATTTGAAGAAGGCAAATTAAGACATTTTCATTCCCTGGGAAATTACTTTCTTACCATTATTTCTTCTAACAACACATCTGTTTTATTTCCAGCTGCCTCTTTGCTTTGCATTCAGGCAGAAGAGCTGCAGGAAGCTCTCACCTCGCCCTGTGTGGTCACTAGAGGAGAAACCATCATACGACCCAATACCGTAGAGAAAGCTACGACGTCAGAGACGCCATGGCTAAAACTCTCTATGGACGCCTCTTTAGCTGGATAGTGAATCGCATTAACAGCTTATTGAAGGTAAAGACCTTTATGGAAACATGTTTTCCCAAGTGTCAGGTGATACAAATCCATTTTCTAATTTTCCAATTTGTATATGAGTCCCTTTGAAGATTTCCTAATTGGTATCATTTCATTATTAAAGTTTTATGTCAGTCGATCTGCTTTATTTCCCAATGGTACCATTTCATTGTGACATCTAGCTGTAACATTTTTAAGCTGCTGAAACATAAAACTGTAGCAACATGAATAAACATGATAGAATGTGAATTTTTAATGTGACATCTTACTGTCAATGTGTATGTTCTTTTAATTAGAAGTTGTAAAGTATATACCATGTTATACTTGCATAAAAAGTCAATTCAGCAGTTTTTTGTTTTTGTTTTGAGTGACTGAATTAAATTTTGAAGGCAAAGGAAAACTTTTTTTCATATTTTAACACTCACTATATTGCCATGACAGTAGGAATTATGACCTTCAGTGAGATTTAGTTCAGAAATGTGCTAGTTAGCTAGCAAACAGTAGAGCCAGGATATGAGCAATAATGTTATCTGACCATAAATCTATGCCCTGCCTAGTACCTCATCTTAGAAATAAAGGTGGTCACAGTCACCATTGAATGAGTGCTCTTTATAGGCCAGGGGTTGTGCATAGGTGGCACTCCTTAATTTGCATCTAATGTTTTGTTCTGCCATAAATTATATAACTTTTAGAGATTTGTATTTGAAAAAACAAGATAGAGGCCTACCTTAAGATCATCTCATTCATACTTACTAAGCATAAAAGACCATTTTATACACATTCAGGCATGTAATTCACTGCTATTTTTCCACTAAAATACATGCCATGCACACCATGATATATCCAAACTGTCCAAGAGACTACCCATTATTCCTCCATATGTTTTACTCTCTGTCCCTGAGAATTGCTTCTTTACCTTCCTGCTGAACTGTAACCTATTTGACTGCATGTGCAAATGACAACCCAGTTTGCGCATTGTGAAAAAACAAAAACAAGACCATTAAAATAATTTATCATTTGAATAGTTTAGTTCAGTCTGTCAGGGTTTACACTGAGATTTTGGAGAGCCTGTGTTCAGTGTGACCAGCTTGTTGTGTGACCCTGGGCAAGTGACTGCATTTTCTTCATCTCTTCCTCCTCAGCCATTAAATAAAGGCATGGAATGGCAAGTCAGTGGTATGAATAGTTGGTGGGTATCTTGGAACCTTTTAAGAATCTCCTGAAAACTATACCCTTCACTCCAAAGTAGAAAATGGATAATGTTTCTATGTACTCACCAAAATTAGTGCACACCGTTGTGACTCCAGACCACCTGAAGGCCATTAACAGAGCCCCGTTTGAGAATCCTTGACCCTGAACATCTCTAAGGTCTTCCCAGCTCAAACACATTATTTTATAAGTATCTGTCTAAAGGACAAAGAGATTTTAAGAGAATAATAATTTTGATTTAACAAACATAAACTTTAGCTACACATTTTGCCTCATATGAATAGGTAGAATTGCACTTACAATTCAGAATTTGGGGAATTTTCAGAAATATCCGATAGCTTTCTTTGTGTTGATCCCATCTCATATTCAAAGTGTTCTGCAACTCTGAGTTCTGAATTCAGACAATTCTTCCAAGTGTAGAAAGCATCCTTCAGTTCAGAGCCCTCGGTTGCTAGTTGTCATTCCCAAATCACTTCCTTGCACCACACTGAGAGTTGGCATAGATTACATTAATAGAGAGTGCAAAGAGACATGTTGGTACTCTCCTTTTTAAATTCACATGAAATAACTTTGCAGTGTATATATTTACTGGAGGAGGGGCAAGCTTTTTGACAAAGTATCTACCCTTTAGTGAAAAGAGGTAACCATTGTGGAGGAGTAGGAAAAAAATGCTTTTGGAATATTTAGTTGTAAAATAGTATTTAATTGTATTTAAAAATATATTTAATTATAAAATAAATTCAAATACATTTGCATCTTCAGTTTACTATTTATTCTATATTAAAAATCATGAGTGAATGAGTCAAAAATAAATAACAATTCTTTAAAATAAGTGTTTTTAGCAAGATCTTTTCATTGTTATCTTAAAATGAAGAACTAAATATCCTCTTTCACAGAAGTTTTGCTTTTCCACTATGGTCTTTATTGAACATGTTTTTGCTATGTTTGGACTGCTAGCCAGGCTTTCCCTACGATTCATAACTCACTCAGGGCTGTGATTCCTGTGCTCCCAAATTCATAGGAAAATGTTTCTTTTGTGGGAGTATATAAGATAGTATGGAAGTGGTTTCTGTAGTACAAGGAAAATATTGTACCATTTACATACTAAAAAGATGCTACCTACTTTATCTCCCTGTTCTATGAAGGAAAATATTTTCAATTAAGAAAAGTTTTCACTCTTTGTCCTGGTAGTAATTTCTTAGCTAAATTACAAGTGTCCTTTGAGATACCCTGCTTTATATTACCTCTTAAGAAAATAAATAACTCAAAATAATGCCTCTTTAATTTTTCAGTGGGAATGGTGATGAACTGAGCATTGGCATTCTGGATATATTTGGCTTTGAAAATTTCAAAAAGAATTCCTTTGAGCAGCTGTACATTAACATTGTAAATGAACAGATTCAGTATTATTTCAATCAACACGTGTTCACATAGGAACAGGTAAGTTAAGATACCGTAAAGATGAGTGCTTATTCCAGTTATACACAGACTTGTACTAATGAAGCAGGACTTAAATCATAGATGTAAAGCTGTAAACATTTAAGAAAGTCAAAGAAAAGATTTTCTTTCTCCTTGCCCATGGTAAACACAAAAACTAGTTATTCATTTAGGGCATCTTGATATATAATGTTGAATGTACCCCATTAAAAATCGATGCACCCTTCTCCAAAACTTAGCAAGTGTGAGCTCTTGGAAAGAAAGAAGTTTCCCTTGGTAATTTAAATAAGCTGATGTGTCCAACTGTTTCCCTTTCTGTAGACTGCATAGCTGAAATTCTTTTTGAAATTTAAATGTCCACCTAAAATGCATTAAACTTCAGAATCCCCAGTAGCTCGGCAATGGAACACAAGATAATGGGTTTGATACAAATGCCATGAAATGGTAATTTGTCAGGATATATGTGTAATTTATGATTCAGTTTCAAAAATCAGACTTGAGTTGTATTTGGCAAAACTGGAGTATTAATATTATTAAATTACTTTATCAAGTCTAAAAGAAAAAGTCATTTTATATGTCAGTATGTCATCTGTCTCCTTTAATAATATTAAATCTCTTTTTGTTTAGTAATTAGAACTGAAGGTTTTATTTAAATTTGAAATAAATTAGAAGTACATGAACCTCTTTTGATTCAAAATATTTAGGTTTATTGAGAATTTACTTTGAAATTGCATTTTGAAAACAGTGGTCACAGAAGAAAACATTTAGTTCTTGACATTTCTAAAGCCAAAAAAAAAAAAAAGAAAGAAGTTAAGAGTTTTTATGTCTTTGTGCAGCTCTCATCTACCCCAGGATCTTGTTCTATCAAATATTCATTCTTTGTCTTTCTGACCCTCTCCATTAGTGCCATATCTTAGGCTAGATACATGATGAAATCTTTACAAATCTTTAAAGATAAAAAAAACTCCTAACCAGCTTGTCTGTGTAGTCATGGCGCTCTCTCTTCCCTTCACAACCAACCTCCTTGAAAGCATATTTAATATTCATTGCACTGTATTGATTATTTCCCCAACTGGGTATCTTGAGTCCATAGTATCTGGCTCTGACTCCCTAACTCTGCTGGAATGGCCCTTCCTAATTTCATCAGTCATTAGTATCAGGACCATTTTAACTTCCACATTATTAGCCTTTCTGTAATTTTCAACTTTGTTGACAAGATTCCTGTTTCTGGAAAACTTCTCTTTTGGCATCCCTAACAGTTTCTGTTTCTCTTCCTCTTTGATGGGTTCCTTTTTTACTCCTCCTACACCATCACTTACCCAACCCTGGCTGTATACTATAATCATTTGTGATTGTGTATCTTTGTTGAATACCAATGTCAAGACCCTGTCCTAGACCAATTAAATCAGATCTTTTGGAATGACCCTGGGAACAATAAGTTTTTAAAGGTTCCCGATCTATTCCAATGTGCAGCCAAGGTTGAGAATTATTGCCCTAAATTCTAGTTCCTCAAAGAGTTCTATCCTTGACCCTTTTCTTATGCTCCCTAGGAAAGATCACTCATTTCCATTATTTCAACCACCCTTACATGCTAGTGAAGCCCACCTTCCCACCTCCAACCCTCTCTCTCAACTCTTGGTCTCCATTTAGGACAGCTTCCAGAACTTTATCTGGAATTGAACTCAACATCTTTCCCTCTACTTATGTTCTTTTTCAGTGAATGATATCTCTATCCATCCACTTCCTCAAGCCAAAAATCTTGTTACATGTCATTTCTCATCATTGAAATCCAAAAAATCAGTGAGATTTGTTCATATTCTTCCCTCCTCTATGTTCAGGTAAAAATAATTGACAGTACAGTATCTGGTTTACATCTTTGCCTTTCTCACTAGGCCGCAAATTCCTTGAGGTCAGAGATTGTGCTTTTAATTCATTTATCATCTTCAGAGCCTAACACTTAGCAAGTACTCAATAAATATTATTAAATTACAGTTGACACTTTAATAATGCAGGGATTTGGGATACTCGCCCCTGTGCCATCAAAAATCTGAGTGGAACTTTTGACTTCCCAAAAACTTAAATACTAAAAACCCACTGTTGACTGGAAACTTTACTGATAACATAAACAGTTGATTAGCACATATTATGTATGCTATATGTATTCTTACAATAAAGCAAGCTAGAGAAAATAAAATGTTTTTTCAAATTGTCATGAGTCTCCAAAACCATTTTCTATTATATCTGTTGAAAAAAATCCACATGCAAATGGACCTGCATAGTTCAAACTTGGGTTGTTAAAGGGTCAACTGTAATGTCATTGTACTTTATTGCCTCATAATGTTCACAGAATCCATTCTAACCAGAGACTAAAAACAAGTAAATTTTTTTGTTTTGCACTCTTGGATAGGGATCTATTAGGATTACATTCTGCACAGGACCAGCTACAGCATCATGTATTTCCTATTTAAATTAATTAACAACTTGTGTTGGTAGATGTCCATTCTTCTCCTTTTTGGGTTGAGGTGAGAACCTGGTTTTATTGGAACTAGACTTTAAACCAATTATATAGCTTGCAATAATTATTCATCTTTCACTTTTCATAGAATGATACAGTTTACAATTCACCTTAATTGAGAGCTTTAAATTTCATAATCCTAGTGCTCTTAATTCTTTTGTCTTTGGACTTGTTACACATGCAACTATTCTATAGGGCTTTTTTTTAAAGGTATAGTTGATATACAATCTTAAAGGTTTCACATGAGTAACATTGTGGTTATTACATTCACCCATATTATCAAAACCCCCACACACACCCCATTGCAGTCACTGTTGATCAGCATAGTAAGATGCTATAGAGTCACTACTTGTCTTCTCTGTGCTATACTGCCTTCCCTGTGGACCCCTCCCCCACATTATGTGTGCTAATCATAATAGCCCTTAATCCCCATCTCCCTTCCCTCCCCACACACCCACCCCACTCCCTTCCCTTTGGTAACTGCTAGTCCCTTCTTGGAGTCTGTGAGTCTTCTGCTGTTTTGTTCCTTCAGTTTTGCTTTATTGTTATCCAATAAGGGGTTAACAAATGAGGGAAATCATTTGGTACTTGTCTTTCTCTGCCTGGCTTATTTCACTGAGCATAATACTCTCTAGCTCTGAAGCCGGGGTTCTTGTTCACGAAGCCAAAGAATGAGCTTCACAAACACTCAAGGTAGGAGAGCAAGGTACAGGAGGCTTTTATTTAGAAATAAAGTGAGAGGACAGAGCTCCCAGCTCAGGCCAGGAGGGAACAAGAGTCTGTTGTTGGCTCATTGTCTAGGGGTTTTATGCGTGGTTGAGGATTTTCAGGAATGAGGGTAAAGGGTTAGGGGTGCAGACTTGTTGAGTGGTCCCAGAATACTCATTCTTGATGAGAAACAGAGGAGATTTTCAGCTCTAGATTCTTTCTCAAGATAGCAGTTTCCCTCTGGGAGCATGTCAGTTAAGACTGCCTACCCTGCCCCCATGGGGGGCTGGGATGTTGCCTGTTTGCTGAAGTAAGTTAAGAATCTTACTTCTTAACTTCTTGGGCTGTTTATAGTTGGGCTTGCTTACTAAATTAGTCTTTTTCCTAGGTTGCAGATTATGTGGTCAGGATCAGAGAAGGAAATATAGCACATAGGTATGGTTAAAATAAGCTGGGCCTTTTAGCAGGCTAAGGTAAATTTTACAGTGAAGTCACGGGTTATGCTGAGACACTTTTCTTTATCTGCAGAACACTCAAGCATTCCCGGCTAAGTTGCTGCTGGCCTTTTGAGTTTTAACTGATCTCACTGAAGATGTCTATATATCCCTAGTCTGGTATCTTTACCCTAGAGAATTACTGTGACTCTGACTTTGCGTAATGCTTATCACAGAGTTTCAATAGGGACTTCTTTGCACATCACTACATTGTTCTGACTGTAATTATCTTGCTCTGCTTTTTCTCCAGAGGCCCTCACCCTACTCTGCCTAATCCCATGGTCCCTGTCTCAGCTCCATCCATGTTGTTGCACATGGTAGAATTTGTTGTCTTCTTATGGCTGAGAAATATTCTACTGTGTGTATGTCCCACATCTTCTCTGCCCATTCATCTACTGGTGGACACTTCAGTTGCTTCGATGTCTTGGCTATTGTAAACATAGGGATGAATATGTCTTTGAATCTATCATCTGTTTTCTTCGGGTAAATTCCTAGGAGTGGAATTCCTGGGTCAAATGGTATTTCTGTTTTTAGTTTTTTGAGAAACCTCCACATTGCTTTCCACAGTGTGTGAAGGTTCCTCTTTCTCTGCAAATCCTTCCAGCATTTGTTGTTGTTTGTCTTTTAGGTGTTGGCCATCCTAACTGGTGTGAAGTGATATCCCATTGTGGTATAATTTGCATTTCCCTGATAATAAGCAACATGGAGCATCTTTTCATGTGCCTGTTGGCCACCTGAATTTCTTCTTTGGAGAACTGTCTGTTCAGATCATCTGCCCATTTTTTATTTGTGTTATTTGCTTTTTGGGTGTTGAGGTGTATGAGTGTTTTATATATTTTGGATGTTAACCCCTTATTGGCTATGTCATTTATGAATATATTCTCCCATACTGTAGGATGCATTTTTGTTCTGTTGATGGTATCCTTTGCTGTACAGAAGCTTTTTAGTTTGATGTAGTCCCACTGTTCATTTTTGCTTTTGTTTCCCTTGCCTGAGGAGATGCATTCAGGAAAAAATTGCTCATGTTTATATTCAAGAGATTTTTTGCCTGCGTTTTCTTCTAAAAGTTTTATGGTTTGATGACTTATATTCAGGTCCTTTATCCATTTCGAGTTTACTTTTGTGTATGGAGTTAGACAGTAATGCCATTTCATTCTCTCTCTCACATGTAGCTGTCCAGTTTTGCCAACACCAGTTGTTGAAGAGGCTGTCATTCCCCCTTGTATGTCCATAGCTCCTTTATCATGTATTAATTGGTCATATATTTTTCAGTTTATATCAGGGCTCTCTATTTTGTTCCATTGATCTATGGATCTGTTCTTGTGCCAGTACCAAATTGTCTCGATTACTGTGGCTTTGTAGTAGAGTTTGAAGTCAGGGAGCATAATCCCTGCTGCTTTATTCTTCCTTCTCACGATTGCTTTGACTCTTCAGAGTCTTTTGTGGTTCCATACGAACTTTAGAACCAGTTGTTACAGTTCATTGAAGAATGCTGTAGGTATTTTGATAGGGATTGCATTGAATCTGTAGATTCCTTTAGGCAGAATGGCCATTTTTACAACATTTATTCTTCCTATCCATGAGCACAGGATGCATTTCCATATATTGGTGTCTTCTTTAATTTCTCTCATGAGTGTCTTGTAGTTTTCAGGGTATAGGTCTTTCACTTCCTTGGTTAGGTTTATTCCTAAGTGTTTTATGCTTTTTGATGCAATTGTAAATGCAGTTGTTTTCCTGATTTCTCTTTCTTCTAGTTCATTGTTAGTATATAGGAATGCAACAGATTTTTGTGTATTCATTTTATATCCTGCAACATTCCCAAATTCAATTATTCTAGTAATTTTTGGGTGCATTCTTCAGGGTTTTTAATGTATAATATCATGTCATCTGCAAACAGTGACAGTTTAACTTCTTCCTTACCAATCTAGATGTCTTTTATTTCTTTGTGTTGTCTAATTGCCATGGCTAGGACCTCTAGTACTATGTTGAATAAATATGGGGAGAGTGGGCATCCTTGTCTTATTTCCAATCTTAGAAAAAAGCTTTCAGCTTTTTACTGTTAGGTGTGATGTTGGCTATGGGTTTGTCATATATAGCCTTTATTATGTTGAGGTACTTGCCCTCTCTACCCATCTTCTTGGGAGTTTTTATCATGAATTGATATTGAATTTTGTTGAATGCTTTTTTGGCATCTATGGAGATGATCATGGGGTTTATTGTCTTTTTTTGTTGATGTGGTGGATAATGTCGATGGATTTTTGAATATTGTACCAACCTTGTGTCCCTGGAATAAATCTTTCTTGATCATTATGGATGATCTTTTTGATGTATTTTTGAATTTGGTTTGCTAATATTTTGTTGAGTATTTCTGTATGTATGTTCATCAGGGATATTGGTCTGTAATTTTCTTTTTTGTGGTGTTTTTGCCTGGTTTTGGTATTAGAGTGATGTTGGCTGCATAGAATGAGTTTGGAAGTATTCCCTCCTCTTGTACTTTTTCAAAAACTTCAAAGAGGATGGGTATTTGGTCTTCACTAAATGTTTGATAAAATTTGGCAGTGAAGCCATCAGTCCAGAGATTTTGCTCTTAGGTAGTTTTTTGATTAGCAGTTCAATGTCATTGATGGTAATTGGTCTATTCAGATTTTCAGTTTGTTCCTGGGCTATAAGGCTCTTTTAAAATATCTTTGAGAGGCTTTTAACAACTCAAAATTGCTCCCAACAAGTTCAAAATTCAACTAGAATTAGGATTATACTTTGAGGAATTGCAGCCATCCTTCCAAGTGCCTTCCTAAAGTAACTACCCAAGAATCCCTTCTTTTTAATCTTATGGACCAGTCACTGCAGCTGAGTGATCAGGTCAATGAATGGTGATCCAGTGGATTTTCATTATTCAGTGATTCTCTTCATTTGAACCCTGGGTCCACATTTGAATTTTTATTCTTTCAATCTGTTACTTCCCTGTGGAAGCAAAAATTGTAGCTGAGAAAGGCTAACTGTATCTGTATGTATTAGCTATTACAGATAAAGAGAACACATTTTTATAAATGACAAACAGCTATTAATCATCAATGAAGGTCATAATCACACCTTCTTTGCTCAAATATAATCATAGGTTTGACCTGAGAGCTCTTTCAGGTAATAAAGCCATTATTGTTTATCAGTTAGACCTATAGTATTCTCAATTTCATGAATATACAAATGACCCAGGCAATCCAAGCAAGAAGCTGCCAAGCACATTCACAGGTAAAACAACTTCTGGTCCTGTGTAAGCCAGCAAACGTTATCTTTATTGACTGATCCACAATAGTGGGATATAAATAAAGCTTTCTGCTGTAGCCGAAGTTCAGTTTACATGTAAATACACAGTGGAAACACTCCAACAGAGTGGTTAGGAAGCTATTTTAAATCTCATTTTCCCATTATTTTCCACTGAAAGAATAATCATTAGAGCATAATAGAACAATTTTAGTGAAAGAACTCATGAGAGTGACATAATCCATAATTTGCTGAGTGGATAGTTTAAAATAATATATAGCTCCTTAAATTGATATTTCATAATGTTTGAAGCTTCCATACTTCTCCAGATCTAGAAGAACCATTGTACATATACTGCCTTTGAGAAAAGATAAAGGGACAATTTGTATATGAAAATTATATGGTAATCCAGGTTTCCATCCCTGCAAATAAATGATGAGTATAGTTGTAATCTTTTAATTAAAAGTTGAGACTCAATCAAACTTTCTCAATGAATTGCAACTGAAACGTGTATAATTTTCTCTCAATTTTATTAATTGCACAAATAGAGCACTCATATTTCAGCCTTCTATTATATTTATAGAACATTATGTTTATGCACACTATTTCCTCCCATATTTTTTAAGAGACTTTAAGTTAGCAGCTCAAATGGAGACAAGTTATAGCATTTCCAGTAGGTCAGTCCTCTGTACTGACTCTTCATGGTAATCATGTAGCTTAGATTTTGGTTTTGCTTGTTTTCTGGTTTTCTTTCATGTCAAAAAGAGCTCAGCAGCAATCAGAGTGTGATAGAAAGCCTGAAGTTCTCTTCGAGTTAGAGCCATACTGCTGTTTTTTGTGCGTGCTGCACGTTGGTATAATCATTATGGTATAGAACATACAAAAAATATTGAGTCCTGTTCCCTAGTTTACTTTTCAAATCTAGGGGAGTGAACACCAACCATTGATTAATCACCCGTGGGCATGAGTTTAAGTTGGAACAAATGCTGTTGTTGCTCAGGCCCACGAGGCCCCCAGAACATGCATGTGATACTACAAAGCACTGTTCTGGAATCCTGTGGGAGTCACTCTGTATCCTTATGTGCCTGTTTATATCCGGAGAAGCTTTCTTATCCATTAGTGCAGCACGTCTTTCTGGCCATTAACTGAACTAAAGTTCATGTTTAAAGTGAGCAAATAATATTTGTTTTTGTACAAAAATAAATTGTTACTTATATGATTTATATATGCACCTGTGGCTTTAGAGTTAAAAGTCAGAAGTCATTTTATTAGCAGGAAACCATTTACAGCACATAATGGAAACAGTAACTGCAATTATGGCTCTGGATTCTCTTGAGAAAGTGATGTGTATGACTTTCATCACCAGCTGTTCATACCGTAAAGTTTAAAGCTTTTGAAATTTTGAATGTGGTCTCTCACATATAATACGTGGCAATTACAAAGAACAAAAATTCGTTCAATTATATAAAGTTTACACTTTCAATATTTTTTACATTTAAAGTAAAAAGAGTCAGTCATCTGATAAAAAAGAATGTGTGGATAATTTAAAATAAACCCCTTACAACTGCCTCCAAAATTGTTTTGCCTGCAAAGTGTGAATTTTTATTTTATGTCCAACTTTGTTCCCTATTAAACAAACCACATGTGTGGTGATAGCTTGTGCCTTATTTTAGCTTTCCAAGTGACGAAGGCTATATTTAGGTATTTCCTTTAAGCCTTAAAACAGCCAAATGTTTAAGAAACGATTGATACCACAACCCTTCCTTTTTAAAATGCTTTGCCAAGTTTTGAGTTATTGTTTGTGATCACATATAAATACTCCTTGAGCTTCTCACATACTAAATGAGTATGGAAGTTGATACCCAAATGACACATGTGGGCACATCCCTGCAGCAGCTCTGCCTCTGGACCTGTCCTCCTCTCCCTCTGGTCCTGCAGGCAGTCCCTGGCCTCCCGACTTCCCTCCCTCCCTCAGCAGCTTCACTGCGCACAGGTGTTTCGCTTTCATGGATGAGGTTGGGTCAGCACTCTTAATGTGATGGGAGGATTTGTGGTCCTTATTTTCGTAATTTGAAATTATTTTAAAATATTTTTTTATCTTTTAATTATGATAAAAATAATTTTCAGTGGAATATGCTATTAGGAGCACAGATCTATAGATGTTGTAGTTTTCTGTATGTGAGGTTAGGGCATCCCATTTACAAAATGATGGCAAATTTCTTCGTAAAGATTTTGACACAACAGTTAAGGAGAAATTGTGGCAGGTGAAAGAGATCACATTATATAGAAAACTACACTTCTGATTTCATGACTGAAATTCCTTTTTCTTCTAAGTTGATACCTATACTTGTAAAGTCCTATATGACTTTTAAGAAGTTTTCAAGAATAGGTATCCTACACAAAAAGTGGCTAGATTAGAATTTTCATCTTAACATGCATTGTATACCTCTTTTTCTGAAAAAGGAAGCTGCTCTAGGAAACATCATTTAAAACTACTTCTTCCAAAGTTCATTAAATATAAGTAAAATAAAACATGAATATTTTATTAGGAATTATCCAAAATATTTTCTCACTAGGTTATTTTTCTAACTCTGGATTAATGACCTATGTCATCTCAAATTAATGATGATAACATTTCCTGAGGCTTTCCATTAGCATTACACAAAAATCAAAAGGATCATTGATACCAGCTTTGAATAGAAAATACAGGAATAGATTTCAAGTCACGAATTTTATTTTGCATCAAAAGTATAGATTTTTTTTATTAAAGTATCATTGGTATACACTCTTATGAAGGTTTCATAAGAAAAACAATGTGGTTATTGCATTCACCCTTATTATCAAATCCCCCCCATACCCCATTGCAATTACTGTCCATCAGTGTAGTACGATGCCACAGAGTCTCTGAATGTCTTCTCTGAGCTACACTGTCTTCCCCGTGACCCCATACCATGTGCACCAATCATGATACCTCACAATCCCCTTCTCCCTTCCTTCACACCCACCTTCCCCAACCCCTTTCCCTTTGGTAACCACTAGTCCTTTCTTGGAGTCTGTGAGTCTGCTGCTATTTTGTTCCTTCAGTTTTGCTTCATTGTTATACTCCACAAATGAGGGAAATCATTTGGTATTTGTCTTTCTCTGCCTGACTTATTTCACTGAGCATAATACCGTCTAGCTCCACCCATGTTGTTGCAAATGGTAGGATTTGTTTCTTTCTTATGGCTGAATAGGATTCCATTGTGTATATGTACCACTTCTTTATCCATTCATCTACTGATGGACACTTAGGTTGCTTCCATTTCTTGGCTATTGTAAATAGTGCTGCAATAAACATAGGGGTGCATATATCTTTTTGAATGTAATAAGTTGTTTTCTTTGGGTAAATTCCTAGGAGTGGAATTCCTGGGTCAAGTGGTATTCCTATTTTTAGTTTTTTGAGGAACCTCCATATTGCATTCCACATGGTAGAACTAATTTACATTCCCACCAACAGTGTAGAAGGGTTCCCCTTTCTACACATCCTCACCAACATTTGTTGTTGTTGTCTTTTCTATGTTGACCATCCTAACTGGTGAGAGGTGATATCTCATTGTGGTTTTAATCTGCATTTCCCTGATAATTAGCGGTGTGGAGTATGTTTTCATGTGCCTGTTGGCCATCTGAATTTCTTCTTTGGAGAAGTCATCTTTCTGATATGTCATTTACAAATGTACTCTCCCATACTGTAGGATGCCTTTTTGTTCTGCTGTTGGTGTCCTTTGCTGTACAGAAGCTTTTTAGCATGATGTAGTCCCATTTGTTCATTTTTTATTTTGTTTCCCTTGCCAGAGAAGATGCATTCAGGAAAAAGTTGCTCATATTTATATTCGAGAGATTTTTGCCTATGTTTTCTTCTAAGAGTTTTATGGTTTCATGACTTACATTCAGGTGTTTGATCCATTTTGAGTTTACTTTTGTGTATGGAGGTAGACAATAATCCTGTTTCATTCTCTTGCATGTAGTTTTCCTGTTTTGCCAACACCAGTTGTTGAAGAGGCTGTCATTTCCCCCTTGTATATCCATGGCTCTTTTATCATATATTAATTGACCATTATGCTTGGGTTTATATCTGGGCTCTCTAGTCTGTTCCATTGGTTTAGTCTATGGGTCTGTTCTTGTGCCAGTACCAAATTGTCTTGAATACTGTGGCTTTGCAGTAGAACTTGAAATTGGGGAGCATAACCCCTCCCCATTCTCCCACCACCGCTTTATTTTTCCTTCTCAGGATTGCTTTGGCTATTCGGGTCTTTTGTGGTCCATATGAATTTTAGAACTATTTGATCCAGTTTGTTGAAGATTGCTATTGGTACTTTGATAGGGATTGCATTGAATCTGTAGATTGCTTTAGGCAGGATGGCCATTTTGACAATATTAATTCTTCCTATCTATGAGCACTGGACGTGTTTCCATTTCTTGGTATCTTCTTTAATTTCTCTCATGAGTGTCTTGTACTTTTTGGAGTATATAGGTCTTTCATTTCCTTGGTTAGGTTTATTCCTAGGTATTTTATTCTTTCTGATGCAATTGTGAATGGAATTGTTCTCCTGATTTATCTTTCTGCTAGCTCATCATTAGTGTATAGGAATGCAATAGATTTCTGTGTGTTGATATTGTGTCCTGCAAGTTTGCTTAATTCAGGTATTAGATCTAATAGTTTTGTGGTGGATTCTTTAGGGTTTTTTTACATACAGTATCATGGCATCTGTAAACAGGGACAGTTTAACTTTTTCCTTACCAATTTGGATGCCTTTTATTTCTTTGTGTTGTCTGATTGTTGTGGCTAGGACCTCCAGAACTATGTTGAATAAAAGTGGGGACAGTGCACATCCTTGTCTTGTTCCCAATCTTAAAGGAAAAGCTTTCAGCTTTTCACTGTTATGTATGATGTTGGATGTGGGTTTTTCATATATGGCCTTTATTATGTTGAGGTACTTGCCCTCTATACCCATTTTGTTGAGAGTTTTTATCATGAATGGATGTTGAATTTTGTTGAATGCTTTTTCAGCATCTATGGAGATGATCGTGTGGTTTTTGTCCTTTTTGTTGACGCGGTGGATGATGTTGATGGATTTTCAAATGTTGTACCATCCTTGCATCCCTGGAATAAATCCTACTTGATCATGATGGATAATCTTTTTTATGTATTTTTAATTCGGTTTGCTAAGATTTTGTTGAGTATTTTTGCATCTATGTTCATCAGGGATATTGGTCTGTAAGTTTCTTTTTTTGTGGTGTCTTTGCCTGGTTTTGGTATTAGAGTGATGCTGGCCTCATAGAATGAGTTAGGGAGTATTCCCTCCTCTTCTACTTTTTGGAAAACTTTAAGGAGGATGGATATTAGGTCTTCACTCAATTTTTGTTAAAATTCAGTGGTGAAACCATCAGGTTCAGGGGTTTTGTCCTTAGGTAGTTTTTTGATTGCCAATTCTATTTCAGTGCTGGTAATAGGTCTGTTCAGATTTTCTGATTCTTTCTGGGTCAGCATTTGAAGGTTGTATTTTTCTAGAAAGTTGCCCATTTCTTGTAGGTTATCCAGTTTGTTAGCATATAATTTTTCATAGTATTCTCTCATAATTCTTTGTATTTCTGTGGTGCACATAGGCGTTTTTTCTTTCTAATTTCTGTTCTGTTTATGTGTGTAGACTCTCTTTTTTTCTTGATAAGTCTGGCTAGGGGTTTATCTATTTTGTTTATTTTCTCAAAGACCCAGCTTTTGCTTTCACTGATTCTTTCTATTGTTTTATTCTTCTTGATTTTATTTATTTATGCTCTAATCTTTATTATGTCCCTCCTTCTACTGGCTTTGAGCCTCATTTTTTCTTCTTTTTCTGGTTTCATTAATTCTGAGTTTAGACTGTCTATATGGAATTGTTCTTCTTTCCTGAGGTAGGCCTGTATTGCAATATACTTTCCTCTTAGCACGGCATTCGCTGTGTCCCACAGATTTTATGTTGTTGAATTATTGTTGTCATTTGTCTCCATATATTGCTTGTTCTCTGTTTTTATTTAGCCATTGATCCCTTGATTATTTAGGAGCATGGTGTGAAGCCTCCATATGTTTGTTGGCTTTTTTGTTTCCTTTCTGTAATTTATTTCTAGTTTCATATCTCTGTGATCTGAGTTGGTTAGTACAATTTCAATCTTTTTGAATTTACTAGGGCTCTTTTTGTGGCCTAGTATATGATCTATTGCTGAAAATATTCCATGTGCACTTGAGAAGAATGTGTGTCCTGTTGCTTTTGGACAGAGTGTTCTCTAGATGTCTGTTAGGTCCATCCGTTCTAATGTGTTGTTCAGTGCCTCTGTCTTCTTACTTATTTTCTTTCTGGTTGATTTGTCCTTTGGAGTGAGTGGTGTGTTGAAGTGTCCTAAAATGAATGCATTACATTATATTTCCCCCTTTAATTTCTGTTAGTATTTGTTTCACATGTGTGGGTGATCCTATGTTGGGTTCATAGATATTTATAATAGCTATATCCTCTTGTTGGACTGATTCCTTTATCATTATGTAATGGCCTTCTTTGTCTCTTGTTACTTTCTTTGTTTTGAAGTCTATTTTATTTGATACAAGTACTGTAACTCCTGCTTTTTTCTCCCTATTAGTTGCATGAAATATCTTTTTCCTTTCCTTTATTTTCAGCCTGTGTATTTCTTTGGGTTTGAGATGAGACTCTTATGGGCAGCATATAGACGGGTCTTGTTTTTTAATCCATTCAGTGACTCTATGTCTTTTGACTGGTGCATTCAGACCATTTACATTTAGGGAGATTATTGATAGGTATGTACTTATTGCCATTGCAGGTTCTAGATTCATGGTTACCATAGGTTCAAGGGTAATTCCCTTACTATCTAACAGTCTAATTTAACTCACTTTTAGTATTCTATTAGAAACATAACCTAAAGGTTCTTTTTTTTCCCTCCTTTTTCATCCTCCTCCATTCTTTATATATTAGGTGTCATATTCTGTACTCTTTCTCTATGCCTTGACTGACTTTGGGGGTAGTTGATTTGATTTTGCATCTGCTCAGTAATTAATTGTTCTACTTTCTTTGCTGTGGTTTTATTTCCCCTGGTGATAGCTATTTTGCTTTAGAAACACTTCCATCTATAGCAATCCCTCCAAAATGCACTGTAGAGGTGGTTTGTGGGAGGTAAATTCTCTCAGCTTTTGCTTATCTGGAAATTGTTTAATCCCTCTCAGTCTATCCATGTTTCCTTTGTCCCAGAGCAGCTGAATGTGGATCCCTGTCCTCTACAAATGGCTGGACTCTCAGTCTCTCCAAGTATTCCACCTGTCTTAGCTCTCCAACCCCATCTAATATCCATAGTACTATGCAATGTATGCTTGCGCTCCCAAAGCAGATCTCCAGGGCTGGGTGTTCAGCAGTCCTAGGCTTCCACCCTTTCCCCGCTCCATTTCTCTTCCTCCCTCAAGTGAGCTGGGGTGGGGGAACAGTTTGGGTCCTGCCAAATCAAGGCTTTGGTACGTTACCCTGTTTCGTGAGGTCTACTCTGTTCTCCAGGTGTATGCAGTCTGGTGCGGCCTTCTTTCCTGTTGCTCTTTTAAGATTAGTTGTAGTAACTATATTTTTATATTATATATGGTTTTGGGAGGAGTTCTAAGTCTCACCTCTCATGCCACCATCTTTAATCTCTGTGTCCAAGAGGTTAGATTTTTACAACACATATTGTCATATTGTTTTCATCATTTTTAGTTTTTAAATATATGTTACTTTGGTAAAATGTCATTACAAAAAGTAATGAGTATATGTAGAAAAAGAAAATGATAAAGCAAATGTGGTAAAATGTTAGCAATTGGGTAATTCTGGTAAACTGTGCCTGGGAATTCTTTGTAGTGTTCTTGCAACTTTTCTGTAACTTTGAAATTATTTCAAAGAAAAGTGGCAACATTTCTTTTTTCACTATAATGAATGTACTCAATTCACCCTGAGTGAGTAACACCCTGAATTCTAGATTTTCAGCCTTTAAAATCTTTCTCTCAGAATGTGGATGATTAACATGAGTAGCTTCTCATGGTTTCCTTTCTCAGTGGGCAATGTTTTTCACAATATGTACACTCATATGAGCAGTTGGGGAGCAGGAGTTCTTTCATTAAAAGACAATTCCAGGAATAAATGTGTTTATGTGCCTTCTTTCCCCTTGTAAGTGTTCTGCCAAAAGAACATATATTAGTTTGTTCACCAAGTTTCATACCACATTCAGTCGGTTTTGGCATTTTGAAATGTTAGAAGCAGAAGAAACATAAATACATCACCTATATTTCACAGATAGTAAATGGCTCCTGTAACTTGCCCAAGGTTACAAATGGTTAAACAAAGCCAGAACTAGAACCTGGGCTTTCTGATTCCTATCATGGGTTCTTCTCATGTACAAAGAAGCAAAGTTGAAAAGAACCAGGGACCTAACAAAATAACCTCTTATGCTGCTGAAAAGCGTTCTCCACCTATGAGGAAGAAAGGGGGAGAGGGAGGGAGAGAGGGAGAATGGGCAGAAGTGAGAAAAAGAAAGACAGAGACTGTCTTTTCACATAAAAGGCCAAGGAGAATCAACATGAGACAGGAAATCAGGAAATCGGAGAGAACATGAGCATGGAGGATGGTGGCAGTGGTGACAGAGAAGTGACAGGAAGGAGCAAAGACCACCTAAGTGGAAGGATGTAGAATCAGCACATGGAAAAAATGGAAAACAGAATATAGCAAAAGCAAAGAAATCCTAGGATATGACTTCAGGGCTGGAGTGGAAGAGAAGAGAGCATCTTTGCTGTGCCCTGAAGGATAGGGATGCTGCCTCTTTCATCATCATCTCTGCCTCTCCAGCCCCACCCATCACTGAACAGACACACCCTTGGTGCTCCAAGAAAGTTTGAGAAATTTCAGATGCACCACTTTTTACAGTGATATAGGGAGACAGTGTCAGAAACCTAGGTGGATTCCTAATGCCATCTCTTGATATGAATCCCATTTCTTCCTCTCATGCTTGAAATGAGTAGAAGCATAAAAATGTGGAGTTACTTACAAAATAAAAGAGATGCTGATGATGACTGAAAAACAGCAAACACAGGAGAGTAAATATTGAGGATCATCTATACCAGCCATTAAAAGATTTCCACATTATAAAATATGTAAAGCTGCAGAGCAGTGTCATATGATGCACTCACCTACATGAGAGGGATATGACTTCATTTCACAGGTACAAAAAAAAAAGAAAACCAACAAAGTTAATCTGAAAACCAGATGGTTTCACTGCTGAATTCTATCAAACAGTTAAGAAAAATTAGTACCAATTTTTCTCCAACTCTTCCAAAAACATACAAAAGGAAGGAACTCTTCCAAACATATTTTACAAAGCCAACATTACATTGTTACCAGCCGAAGACACCAAAACAAAATGAATATCCCTGATGAACAATAGACGTGAAAATCTTCAACTAAATATTAGCAAACCAAATTTGATAGTAAATTAAAAGGATCACACACCATGATCAAGGGAGATTTATATCAGGATGATTCAATGTACACAACTCTATCAGTACAATACACCAAGGATGTTTTCAATAAAGTCCCTGAGCTTTTCATTCTGTTTAATTCTGTCTGGTCTCTAGCTTCACAGATCTTCAGCAACATCGCAGTTACTGCTGATGGCATAATGCGCCTCTGAGCCCAAGAAAAAGTCAAATTATGCTTATTATATTCTGTTTCAAAATAACACTCTCATTATAGCTGGCAGGCATTAGATGTGTAATATGTGCCATATTCACTTTATTTCCTTAAAAACTATCCACTTAGGTAGGTTTGTTTTGATATCATTAATGTACAATTACTTGAACATTACTAGACTCCCCCTATTATCAAGTCCCCCCCACATACCCCATTACAGTCACTGCCCATCAGCATAGTAAGATGCTATAGAATCATTAGTTGTCTTCTCTGTATATACTGCCTTCCCCATGTCCCCACCCCCCTACATTATGTGTGCTAATCATAATGCCTCATTTTCCCCCTTATCCCTGCCTTCCTACCCATCCTCCCCAGTCCCTTTCTCTCTGTTAGTCCGTTCTTGGGTTCTGTGAATCTGCTGCTGTTTTGTTCCTTCAGTTTTTTTCTTTGTTCTTATACTCCACAGATGAGTGAAATCATTTGATACTTGTCTTTCTCCACCTGGCTTATTTCACTGAGCATAATACCCTTTAGCTCCATCCATGTTGTTACAAATGGTAGGATTTGTTTCTTCTTATGGTTGAATAATATTCCATTGTGTGTATGTAGCACATCTTCTCTATATATTCACCTACTGATGGACACTTAGGTTGCTTCCATTTCTTGGCTATTGTAAATAGTGCTATGATAAACATAGGAGTGCATATGTCTTTTTCAAACTGGGCTGCTTCATTCTTACAGTAAATTCCTAAGAGTGGAATTCCTGGCTCAAATGGTATTTCTATTTTGAGTTTTTTGAGGAACTTCCACACTGCTTTCCACAATGGTTGAACTAGTTTACATTCCCACCAGCAGTTTAGGAGGGTTCCCCTTTCTCCACATCCTCTCCAACATTTGTTGTTGTTTGTCTTTTGGATGTTGGCCATACTATCTGGTGTGAAGTGATATCTCATTGTGGTTTTAATTTGCATTTCCCTGATGATTAGCGATGTGGAGTATCTTTTCATGTGCCTGTTGGCCATCTGAATTTCTTCTTTGGAGAAGTGTCTGTTCAGATCCTCTGCCCATTCTTTAATTGGGTTATTTGCTTTTTGTTTGTTGAGGCACATGAACTCTTTATATATTTTGGATGTCAATCTCTTATCGGGTATGTCATTTTTGAATATATTCTCCCATACTATAGGATGTCTTTTTGTTCTACTGAAGGTATCCTTTGCTGAACAGAAGCTTTTCAGCTTGATATAGTCCCACTTGTTCATTTTTGCTTTTGTTTCCCTTGCCCAGGGAGATATGTTCATGAAGAAGTTGCTCATGTTTATATCCAAGAGATTTTTGCCTATATTTTTTTCTTAGAGTTTTATGGTTTCATGACTTACATTCAGGTCTTTGATCCATTTTGAGTTTACTTTTGTGTATGGAGTTAGACAATAATCCAGTTTCATTCTCTTACATGTAGCTGTCCAGTTTTGCCATCACCAGCTGTTGAAGTGGCTGTCATTTCTCCATTGTATATCCATGGCTCCTTTATCATATATTAATTGATGATATATGCTTGGGTTTATATCTGGACTCTCTAGTCTGTTACACTGGTCTATGGGTTTGTTCTTGTGCCAGTACTAAATTGTCTTGATTACTGTGGCATTGTAGTAGAGCTTGAAGTCAGGGAATGTAATTACTCCTGTTTTATTCTTCCCTCTCAGGATTGCTTTGCCTATTCAGGGTCTTTTGTAGTTCCATATGAATTTTAGAACTATTTGCTCTAGTTCATTGAAGAATGCTTTAGGCATTTTGATAGGGATTGCATTGAATCTGTATATTGCTTTATGCAGGCTGTCCATTTTGACAATATTAATTCTTCCTAGCCAAGAGCATGGGATGAATTTCCATTTATTAGTGTTCTCTTTAATTTCTTTTAAGAGTGTCCCATAGTTTTCAGGTTATAGGTCTTTCACTTCCTTGGTTAGGTTTATTCCTAGGTATTTTATTCTTTTTGATGCAATTGTGAGTAGAATTGCTTTCCTGATTTCTCTTTCTGCTAGTTCATCATTAATGTGTAGGAATGCAACACATTTATATGTTTTAATTTTGCTTCCTCCAACTTTGCTGAATTCGGATATTATATCTAGTAGTTTTGGAGTGGATTCTTTAGGGCTTTTTATGTATGGTATCATGTCATCTGCAAAGAGGGACAGTTTGACTTTTCCCTTTCCAATCTGGATGCCTTTTATTTCTTTGTGTTGTCTGATTGCTGTGGCTAGGACCTCCAGAACTATGTTGAATAAAAGTGGGGATAGTGAGCATCCTTGTCTTGTTCCATATATTAAAGGAAAAGCTTTCAGCTTCATGCTGTTAAGTATAATGTTGGCTGTGGGTTTGTCATATATGGCCTTTATTATGTTGAGGTAGTTGCCCTCATACCCATTTTGTTGTGAGTTTTTATCATGAATGGATGTTGAATTTTGTCAAATGCTTTTTCAGCATCTATGGAGATGATCATGTGGTTTTCTTCCTTCTTTTTGTTGATGTAGTGGATGATGTTGATGGATTTTCAAATGTACCATCCTTGCACCCCTGGAATGAATCCCACTTGATCATGATGCATGACCTTTTCATGTGTTGTTGAATTCGGTTTGCTAAGATTTTGTTGAGTGTTTTTGCATCTGTGTTCATCAGGGATATTGGTCTGTAATTTTCTTTTTTGGTGGTGTCTTTGCCTGGTTTTGGTGTTATAGTGATGTTGGCCTCGTAGAATGAGTTTTGGAGTATTTCCTCCTCTTCTACTTTTTTTAAAACTTTAAGGAGGATGGATATTAGGTCTTCACTAAATGTTTGATAAAATTCAGCAGTGAAACCCATCTGTGCCAGGAGTTTTGTTCTTAGGTAGTTTTTTTATTACCAATTCAATTTCTTTGCTGATAATTGGTCTATTCAGATTTTCTGTTTCTTCCTGGGTCAGCTTTGGTAGGTTGTAGTTTTCTAGAAAGTTGTCCATTTCTTCTAGGTTATCCAGTTTGTTACCATATATTTTTTCATAGTATTCTCTCATAATTCTTTGCATTTCTGTGGTGTCCATGGTGATTTTTCCTTTCTCATTTCTCATTCTGTTTCTGTGTGTAGACTCCCTTTTTTTCTTGATTAGTCCGGCTAGGGGTTTGTCTATTTTGTTTATTTCCTATAAGAACCAGTTCCTGCTTTCATTGATTCTTTCTGTCGTTTTATTCTTCTCAGTTTTATTTATTTCTGCTTTAGTCTTTATTATGTCCCACCTTCTATTGACTTTGCGACTCATTTGTTCTTCCTTTTCTAGTTTCATTAATTGTGAGTTTAGGCTGTTCATTTGGGATTGTTCTTCTTTCCTGAGGTATGCCTGTATTGCAGTATGTTTCCATCTTAACAAGGCCTTTGCTGCATCCCACAGGTTTTGTGTTGTTGAATTATTATTGTCATTTGTCTCCATATATTGCTTGTTCTCTGTTTTTATTTGGTCATTGATCCATTGATTATTAAGGAGCATGTTATTAAGCCTCCATGTGTTTGTGGACTTTTTCATTTTCTTTTTGTAATTTATTTCTAGTTTCATACCTTTGAGATTTGAGAAGCTGGTTGGTACAATTTCTATCTTTTTGAATTTACTGAGGCTCTTTTTGTGGTCTAGTATATGATCTATTGTTGAAAATGTTCATGTGCACTTGAGAAGAATGTGTATCCTGTTGCTTTTGGATGGAGTATTCTGTAGATGTCCGTTAGGCCCATCTGTTCTAATATGTTGTTCAGTGCCTCTGTCTTCTTACTTATTTTCTTTCTGGTTGATCTCTCCTTTGGAGTGAATGGTGTGTTGAAGTGTCCTAAAATGAATGCATTGCATTCTATTTTTCCCTTTAATTTCTGTTAGTATTTGTTTCACATATGTAGGTGATCCTGTGTTGGATTCATAGATATTTATAATAGTTATGTTCTCTTGTTGGACTGACCCCTTTATCATTATGTAATTTCCTTCTTTGTCTCTTGTTACTTTCTTTGTTTTGAAGTCTATTTTGTCTGATAGAAGTACTGCAACACCTGCTTTTTCTCCCTGTTAGTTTCATAAAATATCTTTTTCCATCCCTTTACTTTCAGCCTGTGTATGTCTTTGGGTTTGAAGTGAGTCTCTTGTAGGCAGCGTATAGAAAGGTCTTGTTTTTTAATCCATTCAGTGACTCTATGTCTTTTGATTGGTGCATCAGGCCATTTATATTTAGGGAGGTTATCGACAGGTATGTACTTATTGCCATTGCAGGCTTTAGATTCGTGGTAACCAAAAGTTCAAGGGTAATTCCCTTACTATTTGACAGTCCAATTTAACTCACTTCATGTGCTATTACACACACAACCTAAAGGTTCTTTTTTTTCCTACCTTTTTCTTCCTCCTCCATTCTTTGTACATTATGAATCATAGTCTGTGCTCTTTGTCTATCCCTTGGGTGACATCTGCTTAGCCTTAGGAATACTTCCATCTATAGGAGTCCCTCCGAAATGCACTGTAGAGGTGGTTTGTGGTAGGTAAATTCTCTCAACTTTTGCTTATCTGAAAATTGCTTACTCCCTCCTTCAAATTTAAATGATAATCTTGCTGGATATAGTATTCTTTGTTCGAGGCCGTTCTGCTTCGTTGCATTAAATAATATCATGCCACTCCCTTCTGGCCTGTAAGGTTTCTGTTGAGAAGTCTGATGATAGCCTGATGGTTTTTCCTTTGTATGTGATCTTTTTTCTCTCTCTAGCTGCTTTTAAACGTCTGTCTTTATCCTTGATATTTTCCATTTTAATTATTATATGTTTTGATGTTGTTTTCCTTGGGTCCCTTGTGTTGGGAGGTCTGTGCACCTCCATGGCTTGAGAGACTATCTCCTTCCCCAGATTGGGAACGTTTTCAGTAATTACCTCCTCAATGACACTTTCTATCCCTTTTTCTCTCTCTTCTTCTTCTGGTACCCCTGTAATACAAATATTGGTCCTTTTGGATTGGTCACACAGTTCTCTCAATATTCTTTCATTCTTAGAGATTCTTTTTTCTCTTTTTGCCTCAGCTTCTTTGTATTCCCCTTCTCTAATTTCTATTCCATTTGGCATCTCTTCTACTACATCTAATCTGCTTTTAAATCCCTCCATTGTAAGTTTCATTTCAGATATGGAATTTCTTAATGATTGAATCTCCAACTTAAATTCGTTCCTGAATTCTTGAATATTTTTCTGTGCCTTCATAAGCATGTTTATGATATTTATTTTGACCTCTCTTTCAGGCAGATTGGTGAGTTCAGTTTCATTAGGCCCTTTTTCTGGGGTTTGTGAAATTTTGGTCTGAACCATGTTCTTTTGACATTTCATATTTCTGTGTGGTGCCCACTAGTGCCCAGAAGCTCCAGTCTCTGAAGGTGCTCATCCCCTAGAGTGAGGCTGGGAGTCATAGGGGAGCAGAGCTGGTGCCTGAGGGGAGGAAAGATCTGTTTCCTGATTCCCATCTGTGGTGCCTGTCTCAAGTGTCAGAGCCAGTGGGCCGAACACACAGATGTAAGCCTCTGTGCTTGGCGTCTATAGCTGTTGTAGGCTGATCTTCCTTCTGGCTGGCCTGATGCCAGCGCAGTGATTGCTGGTTTGCATACCAGTGCTGGTAGGCCAGGAGGAAGGTGCAGCAGGTCATGTGTCACAGTGGGGTGTCTCGGAGCTGAGTAGGCAGCCAGGGGGATGGGGTGCCTGAAGCTCCTCAAAGTTCCCAACCAGCTGGGCAGAGCACACCCAGACAACCTTGTCCAGCTCTCCCCTCCCCTGCGCAGCAAGCTCCATGCAAACCCTGTTCCTTCAGCAACCCTCTCGCTGCTAGGTAGCCTCTCAAACCGCCTGTCTTTCCTTTGTCCCAGAGTGACTGGGTGTGGATCCCCTCCTCCACAAATGGCCACAGTCTGTCTCTGAAGCACTCCACTTGTCTGAGCTCCCCAACATCCAGAGCACCACACAGTGTAGGTTTCTGCTCCCAAAGCAGACCTTCAGGTATTGGTGTTCAGCAGTTCTAGGCTTCCACCCCCTCCCCCGTTCCATTTCTCTTCCTCACACGGGTGAGCTGGGGTGGGGGAAGGGCCTGGGTCCCGCCTGATAAAGGCTTTCATACATTACCCTGTGTTCGTGAGGTGTGCTGTGTTCATGAGGTCTGCATGCAGTCTGGTTCAGCCTCCTTTCTTGTTGCTGTTTTAGGGTTAGTTGTAGCAAATAACTATATTTTCATACTATTTGTGATTCTGGGAGGAATTCTCCATCTCACCTCTCACGCCACCATCTTGAATCTCTCTCGTCTTAGGTAGTTTAAGAAGAAGTCAAAGAAATGCACATATAGTAGACTATCATTTCACCTATCAAGAATACCAGGGAAAAAAATGCTTGATGAGAATATTCATTGCTAGTGAGGATGCAGCAAGGTAGGAGTGCTGATTAGGGAGCACATTGCTGTAAGATTTTTTTTTAAATCTAAAGATGCACAGCAGCAGTCTGTAAAATATTTATGTGAGTTGATCATCTAATCTGTCCTAAAGATAAAATCACCAAAACACAGAAAAGCTTGGTGCACAAAGATATGCATCAGAGCACTATTTAAAATAGATAAAGAAGTAATCTAAAATATCCCAAGATAAGAGAAAGGAATAGAAAACTATAGGATGTAATCTCATGTAACCATTAAAATAATGTTTATGAAAATATATTATTTACATGGGTATATGCTTACATTATAATGTTATTTTTCTTTTCTCAAAGGAAATACAATTAAATAAGTAGGATGATTTTTGTCATTAAAAATATTAGGCATAGAAAAAGACTGTAAAGAGTCCACTAAATGTTAAGGCATTATCTATGGGAGATAAATTTGTAAATGAATTATAAGGTCTTAACCATTTTTCTGTATTTTAAATTTATGTGAGCATGTATTGCATTTATAATCAGATATTAAGGATTATAAACACACATCCACATGACTTACTATTTTCACCCTAGTCACCATCTGTCTGGGAAACTACTTTCCAAATGACTTTTAGAAAAAGAACCCAGAAAGGTTGTTAGGGCTACCGTAAAATATCACAGACTGGGTGGCTTAAAAAGCAATTTTATTTTCTCCCAGTTCTGGAAGCTGGAAGTATAAGATCAAAGTATGGGCGGGCTTGGTTTCTCCTGAGGCCTATTTCCTGGACTTGCAGATGGCAGCCTTCTTGCTGTGTCCTCGTGTGGCCTTTTCTCTAGGCAGGATCCTCTCCAGTGTCTTCTTCTTCTTTTTCTAAGTCCTATGGGATTAGGGCTTTACCCTTGTGGCCTGATTTACCTTTAAAGGCCCTCTCTCCAGATGCAGCTACATTGGAGATTAGGGCTTCAACAATGAATTTTGAGAGGACACAATTCATTCCATACCATGCAATCATTTATTTAACATTCTCAAGTCTTCCGACATTCAGAGGGGAGTAATACAGAGGTGAATAGAAGTTCCTGTCCTCATGGAGTTTCCATTCTCCTAAGAAACAGGATAATAAACAAGTAAAACTGCTGGAATTCCTGTCTGGGAGATGGGGGAAGGTGTCTCTGAGGGGGTGAGAACTGACTGATGAGTTGAGCCGTTCTGGTGTTAAATCTGTGCTGAGAGATCAGCACTTATATTTTCACCTGCCTTTCAAGCCAGGTGAAAGCTTGCAACCTCTCTCAGCCTGTGGTAGCCCCTTTTCACTCTGCTGTGTGAGTCTTAGGACTCAATTTAGTAATCTCAAATCTCTCCTGGGGTGCACTTTGGCCCTAAATACTTAAGCTTGTCTAAGCCCTTGCTGTGGAGAGGTGCCACCCATCAGCTTTCTTGCCACTGTGTCCTTTAGAACCCACACTCGAGTCAATGAAGAAAAAGGAGAACTTGACTCAGGCATGAGGTTTCCTAACATCTTTAAATGATATATATGTACCATGATTATTCATCTACCCCTTTTCAAAATGGAATTCAGACCATTGGAACTGCCAAACAGTTCAGCTTTACTACACGTACAGAAAATGAAAGTTCCTGTGGCCAGGATTCTCCTGGCCCTGGTTGGCTTGCTCACTACACATGTGTGGGCGATACGTTATTACTGACTCTATATAAAGAGCTCTGCCCAGTGCTCTGGGGCTGCGTGGCTGCAGGGCTGCAGGAGTCGGAGCCTGGAGTGGTGGCAGTGCCAAGAACAGAAACTGAGAAGATGGCCCGGCAGGGAAGCTCTGAGGCAGAGGAGACCTGCTTGCTGCATGCAGACTTGCTCTAAGGCAGATGAGATTCTAGCACTTGACCTGCCACCATGGTAGTAAAGTTATAAAAAACCCTTTATATCCAACCTCAAGAATGTTCCATTGTCATTTTTTGGTCCCACTGAATCAAGAGTGAACTTGCCTGGGACTGAAACCCACTAGATTTAGTTGTTAACACTACAGTTAACAACTCTACTCATCTGCATTTAAATGTATTTTTAAATGTATAGGGCAGAGCAGAGGAATCAGAAGAGTTATGTGAGCTTCGTTTCTCCACATCTGCTTAAAAAACAGCAAAGCATTTTGAGAGCATAACTGCTATAAAAATACATAATATTTCGTTTTACGCATGATCATTTCACTGAAAGTGGTTTATAAATCCTGAATAATAGCATTTTTCCCTCCATTGGTTTGCCTGGAATCCCTAGTGCTAACAACTATCTTAAAGGGGAACCCATTCTTTCCCAAGTTACTCATTTCTGTTACATTTGACTTGCCACGAAAGCATTCAGTGGATTTTGACAGAGACAAATAAAAATGACAATGCATTGATTTAGACCGTAACCTCGTGCTTTCTATAGAAAACATACAAAAGCCCTTTTGCACTTTGCAGCTGTCATTTAAGCTCTAATATGCTGCCATCATAACGTGTCCAAAAGCCAAGTAATTCTAGGGCTGCGAACTTCTACCAAGGTTACCTTCAAGTGAAAAAGCTCTGAAGCTTCAAACGTTGTTTCCCACTGGATAAACTAAATGTCTTTCAGGTGATCTACCTTTGAAATCAATGCTTCTGTCTCATTTTTATATATTAGATCCTGTTTTATTAAAAAATATACATTTATTTTTCCTGGTGATATCCTTGAAATGAAATTTCAATTTCATAAGGCTCCAGAAGCAATGATTAAGTTTTGGCTTATCCAGTGCCCTACCTGCCATTGGCTAAATTCCTCTGTGAAGTTGCCAGGAGTAAGGCCTCTGTCTGTGAACGCCTTAAAGTACATTGTACATAGTGTTTATCTGTCTATGTTACCTGGCATTTTGAATATTTATTTACTAAACTTATCACTCAAGTTCTACTTTAAATCCACTGAGGACAAGGAGTTTGTTTCAAACATTTTTATCACCCATCACAGTGCCTTATTATAAGATGTTTAATGAAAATTAATGAAATAAAGACTATATTAAAGTAATAATAGACATAGACTGTAATTTTTATTTGTGAATGGTGCAAGACATTCTGACCTAGTGGGTATTTGACATACTTTCCCCAGTAATTGGGCCTTATCACTGATATTGGGCCAGTACCCTACATAAGCATCACCATAAGTCATAGTTCAGAGGTCGTGTATGCCCTCTTCTTTACAGACTGCAGTGCTGGGGCGGGGATGCAGTAGGAAGGCAAAGTCATTGAAACAAAGCTGCAGCACAATTTAGTGTCCCCTTTGTAAAATGGATCATCAGCACCTATGTTGTGCTGGCACCACAGTCTAACATTAATTATTCATTTTTTAAATTGTATGCATCTTATACTCAAAAGCAAATGATTATTATTATACCAAGTATTTTGAGTTTGTTAAAAGGAGATTGTTACCTTCATTTAGTAGATGAGAAAGTGCAGGGTTACTGAGAAGTTATGTAAATGTTCTTGAGAGATCCATTTCTGAAACTAGGTAAAGGACTTAAATTGGGGGAGGGGTAACCTTACAATATATTAAATGAGTATTATATAAATTCTGGAAATTTCATTATTGCTAATTCACAACATATTCTCTTGCATTTTGAAATCTCAAGATGTCTGTAATTGTAGTATAGAGACTAGAAACTTTTTTGTACTACCCTTAGTATAATCTGGGCTAATTTTAATGAGCTAGCAGTTTTGGAAAAGAGAAATAAAATGATATCCTTAGTTTAAGGGCAAGATCATAGGGAACAATTTCTTATAATATGTGTAAAGTAGAACTTTAGATAATTACTGTCAAGCCACAAATTATTCACAAAATTTTAAGTAAAATTTTTGCATGTATCATGTGCTGTTATAGAATGAATACATAAATGAAGATGTTGATGCTAGAGTCATTGAATTTGAAGATAACCAGCCCCTCCTAGATATGTTTCTGCAGAAGCCAATGGGTTTACTATCCCTACTCAATGAAGAAAGTAGATTTCCTAAGGCCACCGATCAGACTCTTGTAGGTGAGTTTTAAGTCCAATGTTGTCTACATAGGTTTCTGATACAGTCATGTATGTAATTCTTAATGGTCAAAAATATTTTTTTTAAAGTATCTGGGGAAAAAAATACCTGTCACAAAACCTCCATATCTAACTTTAAAGAAGAGGCTTTGGATCTAATATTTGGACCAATGAATGTTCATAATAAGATGAAACATTTAGGATGAATTAAACAAGTTTGGATATTGGGCTTGGATATTTGGATATTGGATATTATGTTAGAACCCAACCCTAAGAGCCTATGTTAGAATGATGCTGGAAATTATCCAGCCCAAAGTTAAAAACTGGAGGGCAAGGCAAAAGGACAGCTCTAGAATTTGAAGAGATAGCTAATGGGAAGGAAATAAGTTCATCTGTGATGTCCTAGTCATTTCTCTAAATAGCCTCAAATACCTTAATAATCCCTAGTTATAGTACATTAATAAATATTCACAGTAATACTTCTGAGTTATCAAAGAAAAATTAAACATCCATTTTTTCTGTTTGAGAAGGCACAGATGTATATACTGTATTTAAAATAGTATCATCTAAAATGGTGAAAATAAAAAAGATCCTACTCCTTAAGAAAACCCAGATTTTGCAGGTAGCTGAAAAATCATTTTTTAATGTAGAAACATCATATTCCCTGATGGTAGGAGATACTGATTATGCATAATAAAAACTTGCAGAAAATTTAGATTCACATTTTTTCTCTCATTTACTTTTGGTAATACACAGAGTCTGTTTCTTACCATAAAGTTTGTAATGTTGTTTCTTTCAAACTCATTGACTGGCTTAGTCATTCCCCTAACTGGACAATACTAATTGAAAGAAGATGACCCCAAGGTCGTGGGGGAAATCATCTTATAGCAGTCACTTTATTTTTGCTGTTAAAATGTTCCTTCTTGGACATGGAGTAAAAACTCTCTGAAGGCAGTAAAGTTGTTACAGAAATGTAACTGCCTTTATGATCCCTTTGTGTTTCCTAGGTAATCAATAATAGCATATAGCTCCTATAATAGAAAAGAGAGCCTAAACACCAAGTCTCTAGGCTAATGGCTTCACCTCAAACTGTGTCTCACAAACCACTCTGATTGGTCAATGTCACAGTTTCCTTCCTGTGTACCAGTGGCTCTCAGAATGTGGTCCCCAGACCAGCAGCATCAGCATCACTTGAGAAACTGCTAGAAATGTGACCTCCTGGATCCCAGTCTAGACCTACTAAGTCAGAAACTCTGGGTGGAGGAGACCCTGAAATCTGCTTAAATTGCCTTCCAGAAAATTCTTATGCCTGCTAAGTTTAGCACTGCTGCTCTAAATCATAATGGAACGGCAAAATTATGATCTTGAGTTTCGCCTTACCTCTTATAATTGTATTCCAAATATGCATAGGTTCATTAATGTAAGGTTTCTTTTTTTCACCATACATCATCCGTTTTATGGTGAAAGAGATGATTCTGCCAATCAACATTTTTTGAGAATTTCCTACATACTTGATATTGGGGTTCAATATTTTTCTATAGAAAAATTTGAAGGTAACCTGAAATCACAGTACTTCTGGAGGCCCAAAAGACTGGAACTTAGTTTTGGAATTCACCATTATGCAGGAAAGGTAAGAATTTTGAAGAATTATGACTGAGTTTCTCTTTGGTCTTTTCAACAATAGGGGCAGACATGAAATTAGGCTCCAAAATATTTATGGGTAGCTATAATAAGAGAATCACGTGTTTCCGACCCTATCTGGCCCTAACTCTGTTCTCCAACTAGAGCCTTTTCTTAGTTCAGCAAACAGGTTATAGTTTTTTTAGAGTAATATGTATGGAGAAACTAAGGGAAAACAAGAAAGAAAAGAAAGACACAGCCTCAGAGACACCATCTTTCTGAACCTAAGATCTGGCTTCACGTGAGACTGGGTGGCAATGGGTACCAATTTTTTCTTTCTTTTAATGGTAGCCGGGACTGTTTACATAAACGGCCTTTTCCAAACTTCAGGTGCTTCTCTCTCCACTACAGCCTTTGTCTCTCCTCCCTCCCAACAAGAGAAGGTGCCAGGCTGGAGGTATCATCAGAGCACTGAGCTAACCCAGAGAGGTGGACAGTTAAGCAGTTAGAGGAAGAAATGTCTGTGCATCAGTAGACACACGCCCCCACCCCAGAGCAACCTCAGATATGTTGTCCTACACTGAAGGACACTTTCTTGCCCTTCTGCAGAAAAGAACAGGTCATTCCTTCTCAATGCTGTTTGAAGTATTGGAGGTCTAAGAAATCAAGAACAATGCATAATATGAGAATTACATAAACAAAGGAAAAGAACACAGAGCCCTAAGCAGTCTACTTTACTAGAATTTCTGTACTCCACAGACTTCAATATTCCACAGACTTTCATCCCTAAGAAAGTACCTTAAATGTTATAGTTATAGCCTCTGTCATGATTTTCAGCATATGATTTTTCCAGATAAGCCTCTTTAAAACATCTGCTAAGAATTGCCTCAGATCATTGAGTCCAGCTGTTTTTAACAACTGTGTCAGTTGGCTTGGACTGCCATAACAAAATTCCACAGGCTGGGTGGCTTAAACAACAAAGAGACTAAAGGTCCAAGATCAAGGGGCCAGCAGGGTTGGTGTGTAGTGAGAGCTCTTTTCCCGGTTTGCAGAGGGCTGCCTTCTCAAAGCATCCCCCTATGGCCTCTTTGTGTACATGAGGGGTGGGGATAAACAGGTCTCTAGTGTATCCTCCTCTTCTTTTAAGGACACCATCCTCTGGGTTTAAGATCCCAGACTAATGACTGCATTGAACCTTAATTATTTCCTTAAAGATCCTATCTCCAAACATAGTCACATTTTGGGTTAGAGATTCAACCTATTAATTTTGGAGGGATACAGTTCAGTTCATACAACTGTATTGGATCATCCTACAGAAATCTTTTCATTACACTGATCTTTAGAAAATCTTAAATTTAAAAGTGCCTAAAGAGTAAATACCCACAGTGTACTTAGACCACACTACTACCGAGAAAAATCTGTAGTGGCCAATTCCCTGCCAGTGAACCATGTGTCACACAAATGTGAATGGCGTGGTGGCCCAGTGTGCTGCCTTTGTGCCCCCCACAGCCCTCCAGATAGAAAAAGGAGGCACACCAACTTCCAACATCATTTTTAGCAGGAATCAAGCCTCTACTATCATTTCAACCCAGAGAAAATCTGTAAGACAAATTTTTCTGACAAGATACACTGGAAACCTGGAGAGGTTTGCTTTTCCAACCAAGTTGTAAGGGACTAACTACCCTTATAGATCTGTGTATCTGTTGCTCCCCACAGAGTAAGCTCTCAGATACCTCTCGATGATGATGACGATGTGATGATAACATTGATTATAATAATGATGACAGCATACTTTTCCAATAGGTCCTCTATAATGCAAATGGGTTCCTAGCTAAAAATAGAGACACCCTTCCAACTGACATTGTGCTACTTTTGAGGTCATCAGAAAACAGTGTAATTCGGCAACTAGTCAGCCACCCTCTGACAAAAACAGGCAAGGTAAGGCAATTTCCTTAAACTAAGGTTCCTCAGGCTACATCAAGTGGTTTCTGCCTGTGTTTTTGTAGTATAAGCTTCAGTTTTTCACATTGTTTTTTTTTTTGCAGCTTATGAAATATGCATTTATTAGTATCCTCTGCCAAAATCCTCTGGAGAAAATATAAAAATGAATATAAAGAAGCTAGGTTTTCATTAAAGAAAAGTGTGTGGAGCAGTCACCAGACAGTATCATGGTGTCCTAGCTGCTCAGAGGAATACACTCACCTCCAGAGTGTTCAGAGCTGCCTGCTGTTTCAGAGTGGGCAACTTTTGAATGGTTCCTTGAGGTTCTTTGATGGTTAGTGAGCTCCACCTCATTGATTAAAAACTTGTGTGACTTTGTCCCGCCCACCCATACATCCTTGTACTTGCCTTTAAATAGAAAAAATGTAGTTTGGGTTGTTTTTCTTTATTGGAGTTTAAAATTGTTCTCTGTGTTTCTTTTTGTATAATTTTTTGAGGTATAACTAATATACAGTAAGCAAATTTTAAGACACTAAAATTTGATGTTTTTCACATGTATAAGCTAGAAAACTGTCACCACAATCAACAGTGAACATATTCATCACATCACGTGATGTTTCTTTGTGCTCTTTGTAATCCTTCCTTCCCCACCTCCCTATCCCTATCCAATTGTTCTAGCACCATTTGTTGAAAAGACTGTTCTTTCCTCCATTGAAGTGCTTGGGTGCCCATGTGAAAAATGAATGAATTGACTACATGTGTATAGATCTATTTCTAGGCTCTCTATTGTGTGTGACTGATATTTATCTATCTTTATGCCAATTCTACACTTCTTGGTTACTATAGCTATATAAATATGTTGAAATCAGGTAGTATAAGTTACCCAACATTGTCCTCCTCTTTGAGAATTGTCCAGGCAATTATGATTTATTTGCTTTATAAATGTAAAAATGGGCTGCTCAATTTCTACCAAAAATTCAGTGAAACTTAGATTAATTTTGAAAGAATTGATATCTTCACAATGTTGACCCTTTTAACCCTTAATTTCTCTCAGCCATGTTTTATAGTTTTCAGTGAATATTCTCGCACATCTCGTCAAGTTATTTGCAAGTATATCACATTTTTAGCTATTATAAATGGAAATTTTTAATCCAAATTCTGTTTGTTCCTAGTATATAGAAATCCAATTGATTTTTGTATATTGGTCATTTGCACTGCAATTTGCTAAGCTTATCTATTAGAGTGGCTTTTTTTGTTAGTTCCGTAGGATTTTCTACATAGATAATCATGTCATTTGTGAATAGTTTGCCCTTTCTTTTCCATTCTGTTTACTTTTATTCCTTCGCCTTGCCTAGTTGTGCCAGCGAGACTCACCAATGCAATATTGAATATAAACGCCCAGAGTGAACTTTCTTACCTTATTCCTGATCTTGAGGGGAGAGCATTCAGTTTTTCTCCATTAAGTATATTAGCTGTAGGTTTTTCACAGATGTCCTTTTTCAGGAGAAACTTACTTTCTATTCTTAGTTTGCTGAGTATTTATCAGGTATGCATGTGTCTTGCCAATGGGTTTCAGCCCTGGGCAAGTTCACTGTGTATTCAATGAGACCAAAGAGTGATAAGGGAACGTTCTTGGGGTGAAAGGGTTTATACCCAGCTTTATTCCCATGGTGGCAGGTCAATTAATAGAATCCCATCCACTCAGAGGGAGTCTGCATGCAGCAAGCAGGTCTCTTGTCTCTGGGCCTCTCTGCCCCTGCAGCCATCTCAGTCTCTGTCCTTGGTGCTGCCACCACTCCAGTCTTGTCTCTGCTCTCCTGAAGCCTTGCAGCCATGCCACCGTGTTGCCCAGAGCACTGGGCAGAGCCCTTTATATAGAGTCAATAACAACGTATTGCCCACATGTGTTTAGTGAGCTAGCCAAGTAGGGCCAGGTGAGAATCCTGGCCATAGGAGCCTTCACTTAATCCACACCATATAAAACATATGCAACCAGGATCTCAATACTGTGTTGCATCTTCCGGCTATCAGCACAACAGTGCTAGTTGGCTGGAAAGAAAATAAGAACTTAACTGTCTAAAATGTTTCAGTAATTCAGATCCTTAAAGCTATCAGAGGCATTTTTGTTTTATATTCACCTAGACATGAAAACATAATAATGATAGCAATAGATAAATTTGTTATATATTGCAACATGCTAGGCATTGTGTTGAGTACTTTCCTTTCCCCCTGATAACAACCCTCTGAGGAGGGACTACTTTTGCAGATGAGACATAGAGTCTTGGAAATGCAGACAAACTTTCTCAAAGTTACCTTACTGGGAAGTCTTAGAAGTCAGCTTGAAAGTTCAGGTTCTTTAATTCCGTATTATTCTGCCTCCAGGATTCTAAAATAACCATGGCCCTTCACATGTGTGAGTGTAAATATGAAATGTATTTCAGCCATTATTAGGGGAAAATGCACTGCAATTCCTTGCAATGGACAAACATCTCTGGTATGGTTTATTACAAGTTTCTTCATCATGTCAACTATAAATGGATATATTTTCTGAAATATATCCCTGCTGATATCCAAATGAACTTGCAAGACTTGCACTTATTTTGCTGTTAAATAATTTGATGTCTTGTGTATAATATTTGTTAAAATGAAATTATTACTCCTTTACTAAATTTATTCTAGTTCCATTTTCAGACAAACAAAATTTTAGTGCTTGGCTAATATTAAGTAGTGGTACTGTTAAGTAATGGGTCTAGCCTAATTAATTCATTAATAGCAATTTGTATAGTCATCATGCTTCCAAGAATGCTCCAAATCTGCGGTAATTTTTTTCTAAAACTTTCCCTGGTGATCCTAAAAAAAGGGAGAATAAGTACAGTTCCTGAAGCTGCCCCTCTGAAGATCATCTGGTATATTCAGTAAGTGTCACCTTTGAAGAGTGAACACTACAGTGTACAGCCAGCATGAAAGCATCGCACACATCCATCTCCTGAGCAATGAGGGAAGGTGGAAGAGAGCAGGGCAGAGGCACTGCCAGCCACATCCCAGGCAGGGTTCGTTCCTGCACCATTGCCTCAGAGCCAGCCTTTTGCAACCACAAAGAATGTGAAGGATTTGACGAAAACACATAGCCTCTACCTATCCCCTAAAATAACGAGTGGTGACAAGAAACCTTTCTGAAGTGATAATGAATTCTGGAGCTAGTTTGAACATTAACTTTAGGATGATAACCCCTGGATGGTGGGTCAGTTGGTTTATTGTGCTCGGTGGGGGATGGGAGAGGAATGAAGTTGAACTCACATTTTCAGGGCCTACCATGTGCCAGACATACTGTTGCATATCATCAAAATTCTGTGAGGCAGGCATCATTGTCCCCATTGTATAGATTCAAACTGCAACCCAGAGACTAAGTAAATAAATGATCCATGGGCAATGAAATTTAAATACTAGCACTGGTTTTCAAGTCCAGGTCTTCCTGGCTTCCATGGCCGTAATTTTTTCCCTACACTGTCATTTTGTTATGGCCTTGGGTTATGTACACTAATGTAGCCCTAGCACCAAGCACAACATATTTCTGAATGTTAGCTTGAAAATGTCCATTGCTCTCAACCATACTTGATTTGCTTATAACCACTTCACTTGAATTAATCTTAATGATTTTTAAGGCCCACTATAAAACTTACCATTGCATTAAGGAAAATCTCAGGGAAAAAAGCAAATTGCTCCCTTTTTCACAATCACAGCATGTCCTGAAACATCTAAAAGGAAATTCAACACTTACGGCTACTTTTTCTATTCTGCAAGCTGGAGTTTTTTCTGAATTTAAAATTTGTAATATTATTTTATCCCTAATTTTCTTAACAGTAAATCAAGTGAGTATGAATATTGTGGGATTAACAGTGTGTATTTTAATATTTAAGTAAATGAGGAAAATCTTCTAGCCATTAAGAATTGTAAAAGGTATATTAATTTTACCTACATTCCCATAGGTAATCTGCCACATTCTAAAACTCAAAATAAAGTAAATTATCAGATGAGGACTTCAGAAAAATCAGTCAACCTGACAAAGGTAAGAAAATGTATTTTTCATAGCAGAGTGTTTAAGATTTGAACCTTTATAATTTTCTAGTTTTTTTCCCTTTGATCTTTTATGCTTAAACACATATTTGTTATGTTCACATACTGCTATTCACTAAAATAATCATGTATATCTAATATATCTGACTCTTCTTTTATATCTAGTTTCCATATTACACTAAGTCCAACTAAAAATATATTAGCTAAGACCAGAGATACTCTCATTCTACACAAGACCAATTAAAATTCCAATTAGATTGACAAAACAGTTACCTTAAAGTGAAAATACCAATGATATTTTGCTACTTTATGTATTTGAATGCATAGACTATGATTACCTGGAGAAAAATTCCCCTCGCTCCCCATAGTACCAGGTACCAAATCATCACTGCTTTTTCTGGTCTTAGGGTGAAACTGGAGAAGCCACACATCATGCCAGAGAAACAACCAACATGAAAACATCATATTTTAGAGTAAGATACCAAATTATGATATGTTGTGCTTAGGGGTGTTTTTTATTCTAAATGGGAGTTATAGATCACAGCTAGTAACAAATATCAGAGTGCTGTTAGCAAAAGAGAATGTTTATGGATTTTCATTGACTATTTATTAGGTACAGGGTATAGTTGAGTGCACTAAAACCTATGATTGCTTTACTTTTGTATCTGTAAAGGTATTATATTCCTGGTCAGTCTGAGTGGAGGTCTACACCTTGATTAAAATTTGTTCATAGAACCAAATGCATTTCCATGAGAATAAAATCTAAAAGGATTTTTAACCCAATACTTTAATAGCTCTCAATGCTCCTTCTTGCTGCTCAGTGACCTCAGGATGGGCAAACAGGAATATCTCCCTGCACATAGATGAGCTGAAAACCTCAAACAAAAAGCAGGCCACAGAGAAAGGACACCAGGGAAGCACAGTAACATGCCCAGGAAGCAAGTCACTGGCTCCTCAGCTTAGGTGCAAGGTGACCCTTCTTCCTTGGACAATATGGGAAAAAGGAAAGGAAAGAAGCTCGTTGCTCTCTCTTGCCTGGATTCCTCCAGATAAACCCACCCTTGGTTCTGGGGCATTTATCTCTTCTGATAAAATCATATTAACCAGCCAATGAAAATGAAGAAAATACCACCTAAAACTTGGAAATTATTAATATTATCAGGTAAAATGGGGGAAGGGGAAGAAATTGGGTTAAGTTTACAGTAGTGTCAGTGAATAAATTCAGTCCCCTAAAAGAATCATGAAATAATTTTTTAAAAGCTGGGTAGTTTTATTAATATTTTTCAAGTCCTAAGCTCATAGCAGACAGTGTGTGCTTATTCACCTTTACATAGCACCAGGTACATTTATATGCTTAATTTCATATGCTTAATATCTTGAGTTTGCTGCTGGCACATTTTCTTCACATTAGGACCACAGCACAGCTGAATTACTGTGAACATTTACAGCCAGATTATTTTCTTTTTATAAGTGAGTTAGCCAAGATGATTATCATACTGTTGTTGACATCAAACACTGTGAGTATGTTTAAACCATTAGTTCATAAAATCATTTTATTCCTCACGCTGAAGTGAAAAGTGATCGAAGATAATTCCATATAGTATGTAATGTATTTCGAAAGTTATTTTTCATTCTGCAGAGAAGAAAAACGTAGTGTTACACTATGCCTTGGTCCCTAAGAAAAAGCAATGCCTAAATTGCAGTAAGCTCTCGCTCAGAAGGCCAACAGACATCTATTTATCACCTTTGCATCTCCAGTGCCTGACAAATGTTTGCATGTCCAAAGGAATGATGACTCAGATCAGTGTAATGAGAGGGGCTCCCAAGAGGCAGACCCAGCTGTCTGAAGAGGATCACATCTGAGTCTCATGCCCAGGAGGAAGCGATGCAAATCCAATGCTTTATCAGTTGTCCAGTTCCAGTGTTTGGTCTGCACTGGCTTTGTAACCATAGGCTTTTGTATTTCCAACACTGAAAGAGATCCAGACGTCAACAGCTGTCTGTGTTCCTGCAGTCATTACCTTGCCAGTAGTCATCCTGGACTTTGACATACTCATTTGCTGAATTCCACTTGCAGTTGAGCCATAATTACCCTAAGATGATATATACTTAGTTGTCCAGCAATTGGCTGCTGTCTTTGTAAGGTATTGCTGCAGAATTGGTTTTTTAAATTCCAAAATAAATAAGTAAATTATCAAACTAGAGCAGATTTACAGTACTTAAATGGATTTGCTTATTTTTATAACTAATGTCCTATATATTAAACTGAATTAATTTCTTGGTCCTTATTTTAAACTAGGTTAATCACATTAAAGAAAGAGATGGACAAGGAAATTAGTAGTATAAGCAGGAAACCAGATTGTGTGTTTAAATATTGTAAAACAGCAAGTTTCCCTGAGAGAATATTATTATTTACAAACTATAGCAAAAGTAATTTTATCTGTTAAAGTTCCCTTAAGAATTTACAAACTACCCGTAACTAAGTTCCTAGTTATTGTCTCTATAGTTTAATGAGCAAATCTGTATTTTTAAAATTTACTATAAATAAAATAATCATTAATATAGATTTCTCTCCATTTACAGTGAATTAGTGTGAGCCTGTATAACATTCAGTTTTCAGGGCTTTTTTCTCAAAATAGAAAGACCTGCAAGCTTGTAGGCTTTTGTATGCTACACTGGGAAATTTATTTTTGTTGCATTTATAGTATTCACTAATGGATTTGTTATCTAAAATGGTGGTGGGACAGCCTCATTTTGTCCATTGCATCAAACCAAATAATGAACGTCAGGCAAGAAAATACGACAAAGACAAAGTTGTGCAGCAGCTTCGCTACATGGGGATTCTGGGGACGGCAAGAATTCAAAGGTTGGGATACTCACACCAGATACTTTTTGCTAACTTTATCAAGCAGTATGTGAATTTCTTTTTAAGTTTCCAAGCACAATTTATATAAAAATTCTTCAGAAGAATTGTAGAAAACAAAATATAAAATAGAATTACTTCAGTGTTCTAATAGGGAGGCATTTTATTCATGCACATGCTCATGTATTGAAGGAGACAGTGAGGGCTGGAAGTTTCTGTGGTCATGTTCCAGGCGATCCTAAGTAGTACGTCACAGGCAGCATGACCTACAGGTCTGAGCTTCTGTGCTAGGAGTTGGAGGGTTGGTCCTGGTCCTCGCTGTGCCACTAGCTCTGTGTCCATGGTCCCCAGACAGCGAGGGGAGATCGTGCTCCAAAGGACATTTTTTAAGGTCTGGAGACACTTTGGGTTGTATCAGCTGGTAGGGTGGCTGCTGGCATCTAGTCAAGGCCAGGGGTCCTGCTACATGAAGCACAGGACAAATCCCCCAACAAACAATTATCCAGCCACAGATGTCAGCAGTGGCCAGGTCGAGACACACTGGCCTATATGCAACCTCAGTTTCTCATCTGATAAATCTACCATGACCATCTGATAGAATTGTTATAAGCACCAAATGAGATGTTGTCACTAAAGGTGATCTGGAAGACATAAGGAACCAATTAGGTATAAGGAGTCCTTCTTAGTAGTTGGGATTAATTTAAAATGGAGTGTGCTATATATTAAATATATTTTATTAAGTAATATATTTGTGGTGATAAAGAGGTTCAATATTTTACATATTTACTATTTTCAATGTACATGTTTCTGATATTTATCAATTCTGTTATTTCTATCAGCCTTTAAACTTAAATTTCCATTTTCAGAGGTGAACTCCATTATAATTTTCAGGTGAAACCTAACATTTGAAGCACTCTCTGTATATAACACTCTCTGGCCTGTTTTAGAGTGTATAAACTAGGGTTAAGAACAATATTAGGTCTTGTGATTGCACAAGAAACTGTGATTTCTAACACCCTCCCCCAGGAAAAAAACAAAACATTATCTTAAGTCAGGCATTCTTTTAGTTGGTGTAAACAAGACCCTCATGAAATGAAATGAGAATTCTAATTCTTTTTTGAAAATTGACATATTTTCAGCAATTCATGGTAGTTTTTCAATTTTTTTCTTTAGAGACCTAGGAAAGAAAAGAAAGGTATTCATTTGGAGTACCTTGAAATGAAGAAAACCCAACCCACATTTTCATGACAGAGAGCAAAATTACATAAATATGGGGACTTTCACATTGGCAAATCCTTTATAGTAGTTTAAGACAAACAACATCAAGTTTTAGAGTACAGTAGATTATTTTGTGTTTTTTTTTGGATTGACAAGTTTTATTCTGCAAAGTAAAATATTGCAGATAACATTAATTCTTGAGGTTCAAGACAATTTTAAAAAATAAAACAAAAAAAGAAAGAAAAAGAATTAACAATCCAGTTAAGATTAAATTATTAGAGCCATAGATGTGGAAAGTTAATAAGCAGTAGAAAGGTCTTCTTCTCTGCTGGGGAGCACTACTGCAGACTGGTGGGACTGACCGTGTACGCAGATCTGGAAGGTGGGATCTGACTGCTGGAGCTAACAAGCGCAGTCCATTTCCTTTCAGTTACTGGGTGAGGGATATGCAGGTGACATAAACTGTTACAATGAAACTGACAGATGGTTTGGAGGAGGGGTTCTATCTAGATACAAAAAGGAAACAGGAAACATGTAGTTCTGACGGGCAGCCTTGGGACAGAACGATCATGCAGAAGGGGTGAACTGAAAAAGTCCTAAGCAAATAGTGTTTGGACTGGCCTTATCACCTAGAATTGAAAAGTAAGCCTTTAAATCCCTTTACTGTTCAAACTAGTTTGGGTTTTCTGTTAAACGCAACTCAAAGTATGACACCATCTCTAAGACAGCTTACCCTCACAGATTATATACACGTTACATTTTAATTTATCAGTCTCTTCTCTCTACTATGGGGGCAGTCTGTCATGCCTTGGTCACTGCTCCACACTTACACCATTTCCTTTGGGACACTTATTAAGTAATCACTCACTAGAAAGTCAGCATCTGCTCCTGTCCTCACACTGAGGAGCCCTGGTTAACATAACGGGGAGAAATCTTTGGACTGTTACATATTTCTCAGTAGAGATTTACTTTTTAGATTGTGGCAACAGTAGAAGCACCAACTTTTTGATTTCCTTATAAACCTATGGATTGACAGAGGTCACTTTTAAAGAAGTATTTCACAAGTGGTCCTTTAATTAACACAGAAACACTAGTGATCTACTAAATTCTTCTATCATAAAAGAAAAACAGCAACAACAGATTTGAGAAAACTACACTCTTATTCTTAAAATCAGGAGTATAAAGTGACTAGTGAGACAAAAACTCAGATACAAAAGGGATGAAAATGTTAGCTAATAAAATATTAGGCCAAAAATATGTCAATAAATATTAAATGATGAAACTCCTTTCAACAAGCTAAAGTAATTCAATCCAGGCACAGCCAACTAATAATTAGATACCAATTTCAGGAAAAACTAATAATTGTATTTTAAATTGATGATCCTTACCAATTGCATATTTTGAATGTATTCTGTTAGTTTATCTATTTTATCCCCTTGTTTGTTTGATAGTTCCACCTCATACATGTTGAAGTATAAATCTTGGGAACAGACTGGAGAAAAGCAGAAAAACAGAACATTTCTTACTTTAAATCCGAATTTTTTATAGCCATTTTACCCATTTTATGTTAAAAAGATGAAAGAAAAAATTGGACTACTATTCAGAAGACAGTTATCATTCATTGTTCTTGGCTCTAAAATTTAATAAAGTTACTGCATAGAGCATTTAAAAACAATGCTTTCATTTATACTGACACTACAATAGGATTCACAAGGCAAATACATACTATATAAATAATATAAACATCAGTGTCCCATGAATTAGTCATTTAAATGACAAAAAAATTTCTTTCTCATGTTTTCTGGTTTCTTCTTCCTTCCACCATGAAAACTGTTCTCCTTGAAAGGCAAGGTTATGAGTTTCCAACTATTTGTAAGCATATGCTGCTAGTCCTGTCCTCTTAGATGAATCTACCTTTCAGTTTCTAGTTAGCCTCTGAAGAACTGAATCACCTAACAGCTCTGCAACTTTCCAAAATGCCCTTTTAAGAATCACTTAAGGCAAAGCAGAAGAGTATGTGTGTGTATATGTGTGCATGTATGCAAGAGAGAGTGGAAAATAATTGGAACCAAACCCAGGACATGCAGTGTATCATTACATTTAACAGATCTTTCTCCTCCAAGTAATTCTGTTTTCTAAAGGCAGCTTCTGGTAATCTTTTTCTCAAAGACGACACTTTCATTATATACTTAAAATCTAGTTCATATGGTCTAAAAAACAAAACAATACCATGCATTGTAATAAACACTGAATCATCGATAGCTTCATAATTGTTGGCTTTCTAATATAAATACAAACAAAAGTATCATAACCACAAGTCCTTAAATTAATACTCCATATCAAATAATGTTCATATATAAAAATATTAACAGATTTTTAAATATATCGCCCCATAGACCATGGTGTGCAAATACGGTCACATTTTCTGAATGTATTTTTGGTGTAAGCAAAATATCCAGATGTATGGAAGAACTACGCACACTGGAATGAAAATTTTTGAAAATTAAGCTATATAAGAGTTGGAAACTTCTGACGATACTGGGTTGCAGTGCCAGAGAAGGAACTGCATCCAGACTTTTGCATCATTTCTCCTGACTACTTTTTCGCTCTTCAAAACTTATTTTGAAATACTTGTAGACTTTATAGATGCCCTTTCTTCCCTTAAACACTTCTGTGTGTATCCTTAAAATAGGGCATTTTCCTTATACAACCACAAAACAATTAGCAATTAAGTTAACAAAGATAAAGTACAATTGTTTACTGTACAGACCTTATTCCATTTTGTCAACTGTCTCATGAAGGTCCTTTATGAAAAAAGAAAACAATTTTTGGGGAGAGGGTCCAGGATTCAATCCAGGATGACACAGTGTGTTTAGTTATGTCTCTTGAATCTCCTCTAATCTGGTATAGTCTCTGAAGTCTTTATCTTTAATGACCTTGACATTTTTGAAGAACATGGACCATTTACTTTCCAGAATATCCCTCAATTTAGGTATGTCTAATGTTTCCTCCTAATTAGTTTGGCAGGAATGCCACTGATATGTCATTCTCTGTGCTTCGTGATAGAGCACATGATATTTTTTCCATTCCTGGCCATGCTAACTTAGTCACTTATTTAAGATGGTAGCTATAGTTTTTTTTTTTCATTGTAAAGTCTGTACTTTCCCCTTTGTGATTACTAAGTCATGAGTAAATATTGTGAGATGTATATAAAACTTATTTCAAGACCAAGATCTGAATTTAGACCTGAGTTTAGGCCACCTGTGTCACAGCCCTGTGCTCGACACATCTACCCCAAAGTATTTTAATCCAAAACCAAGTACAAGTGCTCTGCCTCACACCAGAGCTGATTAAGCAAGACCCCAAAATGAGAATTAGAAACAATTATAGAAGCATTACTAGAGAACACAAATCAACACTTACACTTATGCTGGAACCACTGAACCGTAAGAGGACCAAAGAGTTATGTCACACAGCAGACAGCCGTGAATAATTAACTTCCCTTTCCATGCAGAGAGAACTTTAAGAAATGAGGGAAGAAAAAACTGATTATTTTATTTATGAACAAAATATTGGCTTAAAAAATAATTAATTTTTTACCATTTTCACTGAGTTCAAATCGAGAGACAAAAATAAAAAGTATTTTTATAAGAGCAAAGGAAACAAATTCACTGAAACAAAGACACACATAATTACTTACACACTTTTCTGAGCTGCCACAGCCATCCTTTTCGGTTCTCTGTACTGAAAAGCTACAACTGCGTATGGACAGAGTTGCCCGGGTTGCTCAGTAACAGTGCTGCCTGAGAGTTCATAGAGATAATACTGGAAGAGGAAAGTAAGAGTTATAAAGGTAGTGCTATGGAATTCCACACACACCAAGTTTATCTCAATCCCACCCAGTTCTGAAATTTAACATATTAGATTCAGAAATGCACATCAGGAATGATTTATTCCCAGGTGACTATACCTGACTCCATTCAAATGCACGAAAATGACTCGTCTTATGAGAGACTTCATTAGTATTTGCAGCCACGTGGCAATCACAGCCAGAAGATGGGCTAGTATAGTTAGCTGTATAATTCTCAGACACAAACTTGACTTTTCCCTAGAATGAAAATATTGAGACTAATCAGATGCCTTCAAAAAGCAGTAATCTCACTTGACGATTCACTTAAAAACAGCTTAGTAAGGATGGGGATGTGATTCAATGAACAGTTAACTACAATTCTTAGAAAACTATCTTAGGACCAACAACACTTTTATTTTCCATGAATCCCTTAAAATTGTATTTCAAAATCTAGTGTGGGCATCTTTCTGGGGCAAAAGCCCACAACTTTTATCACAACATCAAAGGGGTACATGGGCGTCCCCCCTCCTCCTTCTTTTGCCCCCTCCCATCCCAGTTCACAAAGTCTCAAATCAAATCACCTTTCATCTAAACAAAAGAAAATTAAGATTTGAAAAGAACCATTCCTTTAAAAGAAAATGTATATAGCCAATCAAATTGGCTATTCAATGACTATAACATAAAGAATGACAGATCAAATTTAAAGTTTCAAAAGGTGAGTATCCAAACTGAAGTATTAAGCTATCAATTATAAGTGACAGACCAAGATACTTCTACTATGCCATGTCCCAGTAAGTCAGCAAGGAATAAGTAACACAGTAAAGAGCCACAGGCCACTGGCCCTGATTACGGAACAGTCAATAGTATTTCCAATTACAAATTTCTCTTCATCAAGGGTTATATGTCTCCAAAGAAAAGAAAAAGGTGGCCAAGTTTTCATACAATGAAAGTCATACAATGATTTAAAAGCTGTTTTGAATAATATAATGACATACAAAACATGTACCAAAATAAGGTGTGGGATTAGAGGCAACTTTCATTTTTATCTTACAAGAATTTATTTATTTATTTCCCGTTAGGGTCCTGCTTCTTCATTTATAGGACCACCAAAGGAAACTCTAAGAAGCCGAAGACTACAAATAGTACTTCTCGGTGAGCAACCACAACCTGTACCTTCTCCACAAATATTCTTATGACACAGGATATGCTGGCTCTTCACAGTAAAGTAAGGAGGGCTGGAAGCACATGGGCAGCCATGAAAACAGCCACATCCACCAAACAGGGTGGGATCCAGGGGCAGGAGACCACAGTGAAGTACAATGTGACATGAATAAAAACCAAGCGTTTGGTATCTGAGCTAACAGGTGCTCTGTAGTAGAGCCACACCACACCTGTCATGGGGTAGCAGAGGAACACTAAGGCAAGAAAAGCCCTGACTGTGCAACAGGGCAATGCTACTTTCCCTTCAGATCCTGGGGACAAATTTTGGAATATAAAGACTTCACAGTCTTAAAAAAAGAACACTGGTATTGTTGGGTTTATAGCCAAAGAACTTCAGATAGCATAAAAGCTAAAACAGAAGCAAAAACAAGACTACAGAATAGGTCCTTAAAAAGTCCACAAACCGTTAAAATCAGTTTTCCTACTATTTGAGTGAAAATTCTAATTGCATGATTCTCTTATCTGGGACTATTTAAGAGTATTTAAGACTTCCTAAGGTCACCAGTTACAGGAGCCACACTACAACTATGAACAAGGTTTGGATATTTAGGGATAAAAAAGAAAGGTTTTCTTATTTTGACAGTTTAAAACAGTGAATGTTGCTTCCTCAATTCATTTATCATAACTGTAATCTCATTGTTTTATAAGCGGCTACTTGTTTCCTGTTATCTAATGTTTAAAAAGTGGCACTGTGGGACAGGAGAGAGGGGAAGACTTTTCACTGATAATATTACCTTTGCATTATTTTCAAGTTTTTAAAAAAACATACTCATAGGTAAGCTATTAAATGAACAAAAAAGCTCTGTCTTAAAAGGAAAGCAAAATTTGCAATTACTTTTCCTCAATTTTGACAGCTGTTTCTAATGAGGACTATGTTTAGTAATGGATCTGCAGAAAACTTTATCACAGATTGATAACCCATAGTTTTTAAAAAGGAAAATTACATAGAAGCATATTTGGACTTTACCGTAATTAGATTAAAAATCACAACATAACCGGGCTTCCAGGATGCTATGGTCTTGCCTGAAGATAGTCCGAGTATTTGGAAATGTACACACCTGCAAAACACAAACTGCATGTCACTGTTACATATACAAGGACCCTACCTGGAGTGATCTGAACTGAATGAGACAAAAGTCAATATGAAGCTTTGGGAACTGCTTATCTTTTAATATTATTGGAGATATTCTAAAAGGATGGAAAGAGCTAAGACACAGAATACAGCTGCTTGACAACTGAATGTCTAGTTGGACACAATAACTAAAAAGGGATAAAAGTATCACATTCTTGGAAAACTCTAAGTTAGTCTGTTTTGTCTCCAGGCAATCATTCCATGAAAAAGACTGTGGTACAGGTCTTGATTCTCAAGTTATTTTTTGCAGAAAATCTAAGTATTCTGACTTAATAATATGTGAGGTTTGCTAGATGGCAAGTCTGTGCTAGGCAGCAGTGATGCAAAGGGAAGTAAAACAAGGCTAGTTGCTTTCATCCTGACATTTTTGGCGAGGCTGGATTAGGAAACTAGGAGACATGATTGCCCCCTTTCAACCACTAATTAGTAACATGCTGTCTGGCAAAGGGAATCAACTGCTTCATCTATAGGATGAGGAGTTTGCTGCAGATAATTTCTAAGGGTCCCAAATGCTCTGAAACACTAGAAGATTAACGCCAGTTAACAGTCCAAACTAAGAAGTCTGGTGAGTGTAGAGGAGCAGCATATATTATTTAAGTCAAACAATATTTACATGTTGTCTGCATGTGTTCGTAGTTTACTCATTTTATATGGGAACTTTTCAATACATAGAAAAGTGGAGAGAATAATGTGATAATGTGATTTTCATGTACCCATTGTCCAGCTCTAATGATTATCAATTCATGACTGATCTTTTTAATTTAGGTATCATACTATATTTTCCTAACAGATGATTTTGAAACAAATATATTGTTCATAAATATTTCGCTATGTAGCTCTAAAAAAAATTTTTTTTGCCATAACTGTAATACTATTACCTCTACACAAACATGTGTATGCTTGCATTTAAAAGACATTATTTGGCTAAAACAGGCAAAGTCAAGGAAGAGCTATCTTTCTTGAATAAATTTTCTTGAAAATGTATAGTTGTTCCTTTACCATAACTTCAAACTAATACTTGAGTAGTAATACTTTTTCATTTTGAAAGGCTTTAGCTAAGCAGGGTCTCTCTGTCTCTTTATAAAAAACGTATATGAAAAACTTTTGTCATACTGACTCTGCTTATTTAAAACCGACCTGAATAGTTCTGTAAAAAACAACAACAACCTAATTCTTACAAGTAAAGAGATGTAATGATCATGAGGATGACAGTTACCCAGCATGCCAAGAGCTATTCTACTTGCCAGGTTGATATGAACATTAAACACCCAGCACAGCATTGACACCAAGCAATCAGAAGGCTGATGGCATAAAACCATGTGGCATGGAATCAGTGCATGTCCTCCAAACACCTACCTTTCAAAGCTAGGCTCAGTATTCCCAAATTATCTTCAACAGTAATCCTGGGTTTACATCACTTATGAAATATGCTTGCTCAATTTTCTATCGTGCGTTTTCTCCCTCCCGACTTCAAGAAGAAAAAATGACTTTCTACATTACATACTTCACCATCTTCCCTGAACAGGACTGAGAGTATTTTCCATGTGAATGTCCTGCTCCCCACAGGAAAACAGATGTTTGCTCTCCTTCTAGTGAAACACAAAAGCTACTCTGAGCTACAGTTATGGAGCACATTCAGAGCCATTTCAGGTTTTAAGTTGTGCATGTTTTATATTGGAGGAAGGACATTTGGATAGCTATGGCTGTTAATTTTCCAGAACACCCTGTCTGGCTTCAAGCAGAGGAGTATTTTGCAAGAGCTTGGGTAGGCATGAAACTGGGTTGGTCAGGAAGATCCCAGAAGGGGACTTTGTTAAGACAGTATAGGTTGATGGTACCATGGGACAAGCACATTCCTAAGTTGTAGGCACACCTGAAAGAATCAGGTGTACACACGTGGGACAGGGACGCATGTGTTTGTATCCAAGGAATGCACTCAGCGAATGCTCAGGATCAGACCACACTAAGTACACAGGTGAGCACTCAGGTGTGGGGTGACAGGTAAGGCAGACAGGTGTGGGTTGATGTGTGCAGGACTGAGAGGTCAGGGAGGACTCAAACCCAGCATCAGTAAAAAGGTGGAAGATGTTCATCCCCTTTTATGTGGGTTACTGAGCTTAGTGTTTATCACAGTGAGAGGAAGAAAAAAGAGAGTTGCAGGTGGGCCCTGCCTCCAGGCTAAGGGGAATCAATGCCAGGATCCACTCACATGTTGTTTCATTCCCTCCCAGTTGCTTACAAAGTATCTGAACCATACCCTTCCTTTTTCAAATTACCTACAAAATGAGGGGAGGAAAGTATTCACGTCAACAAAGTCCTCCTGGTTTCACAAACTGTCCCTCAGACGATTAATCTGGTATTCAAAATCTTACAACGGATGATTCATTCATTACTTTAATAAGAAGAAATTATAAGAATAAACAATAAAATCCCAGAACTGTCATGTGAATTCATGCTCACTAGACTATTATGCAGCACAATAATTTGACAAAATAGAGGAATCCTTCAGATGATTTATTATTAGTAGGGGAAGTTAGAAAGTAAGTGTCAGTGTTAACATATTTCAAATTTTTCATAAGAGAAAAGTAATCCATTTGGAATGGGAAAAATGGGTTTATTTGCTGACTTCAAAACTTCCTGCCAGTATTACAATAAACTCGTAGGAGCCAAAAACGACAATAGTGGTATGAATCCTAATTGATGCTTTCTCTGAAATCATTAAATTTGGAAAAGCAGTAAAATGGTGAAAAATAAAGCCTTGAAAGGATACATGACATTGACAAGTCAGAAAAAGCCACGGAGCCCAAAGACCTTAGTTTCTCAGCCTGTACACACCAGTGACACACAGCAGGCCAAGGACCTGCCAGCATGAATCACACACCTACAGTGGAAATAACTCAAAACAACAGCACATTCTCATGACCTCTGTGTAAACTCTCCATGTTCATCTGGTAAAAATCTTTCCCCCACCCTTTCATTCTTTCCTCCAGAGTCTGTTGATATTGAATTATTAAAAAGAGTCAACACCAAAATTGTGCTATAAATCTATGGATCTATGGTCACAAGTATATCTGCTACTAAGTAAATCTCAATGAATCGGAGCTTGCAAGAGTTTTATCCTTGGTGAAAATAAGACATTTGAGTCGAGGGCTATTACTAACATATATTTGGATTGATCTGTAAATTCAATCATCTTACATATTTACCCTCCCTGCCAAAAAATCGAACTGTTGGAATGGACAGAACAAGGATCACACAGATACATCTAGTGTACGCGCACACATACACACACACGGACGCACACACACGAGAAAATAAGGTTGTGTCCCTGTGCATGTGGGGTATTTTTCCAAAGGTCAAAAATCAAGATTAAAAAGAGACAGAAAGAAAGAAAACACCCCAGCTCCAAGAGCTCAGTGTGACTTGGGTTACCAGCCCAGGAGGGTTGAGCAGCTTAGGGAAGCAATGCAGCGCAAAACAAGGACGCGAAGTACACATCCCAACTGGGTGCAATTAACATCTTTTTGTGAGTGTGTCATTTCTGAGTTCCTTTTGTGTCTTTGGAAGAACAACAAACTGCTGATTTTTTGGGTGGGTGGGGAATGGATAGGAGAGGGGTGGGGTGGCTGAGGCTGCACATCCAGGCTGGAATCCTGCCTTTGATGCCCTGAATAACAATATTTCCTAATGCTTACTATTTCCCTAAGGCTTAAATTTCTAAGCCTCTGCTTTTATCCCTAAATGGTTTCTCTTCTCCACATATATAAATCTCTTCTCCACATCTATAAACTTCAAATATACATATTTTAAAAATCTATCCACAAGAAAAAATTATGTGAGGTGATGGATGTGTCAGCTGAACTTTTATAATATATACGTGTATTACATCATTATGCTTCACACCTTAAAGTCAAAAAGTTATATGTCAATTACATCTCTTGAAGGCTGGAAAAATTCTAGGGACTCTGACATACATGTTTAACAGGACACAGATCTATGGCCAAGCTGGCAGAATATACTTAACTCAGTTTAGATACAGGCTTTATTGTCCTTTGGATTAGCACTTTCAGCCATGATTTGGGGCCTAGGTCAGGGAAGACCTCTCACATTACCTGCCTACAAACAGGCCACTCGACACCCACATGCATTTCCACCATTCTTACCCCTCTGATGCATTCTCCTTCCGCATGCCCCAACTGGGCTGGTGCTCATTATTCACTTACTAGTCCAGTTTAGAAACCTTAGTATAGTCCTGGACTCCATTTTTCCATCCAATCAGTCAAAAAATCCTGTTGGTTTTCCTTCAGAAAGCTCTCCCCTCCTTCATCTTCACTGTCACGCCAGCATGGAGACCCTCAAAAGCTCACCCAGTCTCCAACCTCCAGCCTCCTGCACCCACATCAAGCCTCGTCATCATCACTGAAAATCTGAAATACAAATCCAAATGTGTTGCCCTCCTGCTGAAAAACTTTCCAAGGTGGGTCACAATGACATGGAGAGAATTTGCCCCTCAGCATGTTTTTTGGTCCTTCATAATTTGCCCCTGCTTTTCAGTGTTCCACTCTTGCCATTCAGGGCCATTGACATTGCCTGGACAGGCTTTTAAAAATTCTCTGCATCTTTGTATAGGTTACTCCCTTTAAGGAACATCCTCCTCCGTCTGCTTATCTTTCTGAAAATCTATTTGTCATTCAAAATCTAGCTTTCCTGTCAACACATCAAGGGCACCTTCCTATGTGCTGGAGAGATTTGCTGTCCACTGCAGTGGGTGACCAGATTGGTAAACCTTGCTCCCAACAACCAGCTGGATAAGGTATTAAACCTCTTCGGTTTGTTTCCTTGTCTTTAAAGTGGGGAAACTAAAACATAATTCATAGGGTTGTGTTAAACAAAATAGCGTGTGGTTGTTGGCATCAGCACTTGCCATACTGAATCATGCTCTTGCTTACCGTGCGCCAGAACCTCTTTCCAGGCTGGGAGCTGTTACTAAGTAAGGACCAGACCACACTCACTTTGTGTTCAAAATGCTTCGTTGAAAGCCTACATTAAGTAACCTCCCAGACTAACAGGCGGAAGTGAGCTAGGGTGCAGATCTCAGGCGGCAGGGAAAGCTCTCCATCGTTCTGTCTCCTATGCCCTCGACAGGGGTCCTGCTGCACTGCACGCAGTGCCATTCTGGGCTGGACAGTCCCGGAGGTCATCACATCCACGTTTCTTTTGACTATCAAGGCAATTAAACAGGAAGTCTTTTCGTACGCTGTTGTCACAGCTATACGTGTATGGAACTTTACTCATGATAGCAATAATTCAATTTTTTCAGTACTTTCCAAGTGAATAAACACTGATAGTTGTACAGATAAATTTGGTTGGTAAACCCAAAGATTTCACAGAGGCTCACATCTTTTTAGGCCTGAATCAGTTTTAAAACCCAACATTTTTGTTGCATTGAAAAAATCTAATCCCTACCATGCAACTTGAGTGATATTACCAATGGCTTTCCTTCATACCTAATTCAATCTGGAGTCAGTTAATATTTTAAGTAGTACTATATTTAATAACTATAAACAAGTTATGTCATCTATCTTAATTATTCCTTCATTCACATCAATATCTAATTAATTTTAAACCCCAAACATAGATTTATATCTTACTTTAAAACAAAAATGTAACAGCTTAAGCACACAGTAACATATCAAGTTATCTGTATGACTTTAGTTATAACAATATATTTATATGTGTTTTGCTATTTACATAGACTTAAATGCCTCTGTCTTGCATTGGTATCAAAACAGATAATACATTATATGTATATGTAGGTATTTGTGAATGTCACATTTTGGTTTTTCCTGAATTTGGTTTTTCATGAAACTGTAAAAACAAAAATGAATACATACATGAACATGTTCAAGTTCTCCTCTCCTAACATACATGGTATACTTTCTTGCTCTGAACTGAATTTTGAGCATAATATTATAGATTAAGTGTTTTTTTGATACAGTTAAACTAAAAGATTTATTCATAAAATATACACTTTTCATATTGAATAAAGCAGGTAATAAACTTATGAGAACTTTTCACAAAACAGAATGCTAATGAAAAGACTTACTTTCCATATAGGTTTAAAAACAGTAGTCCTAGCAACTTCCGCATAAAATCAAAAGGTTAAGATTTTTTGCCTTGTGATTATCAATTCTTGGTTTTAAAGAGACGATTTATTCAGTGGCAGTTAACATCAACATAGTGAAGAACTTCGTGCTATTTACGTTTTTATAAGGAATTTACTTGTCAAAACTCTGCTTTCTTTTAGCACCAGGTTGATATGTTATGAATGGTGGGTGGTCTCATTGGGACAGTGGCAGAGCTCATCTTTTCAGTGGTGCTCTTAGTTATGCACAATCGTTACCTGAATTGAGCTATGGAAACCAAAACACAATGAAAATGTTAGAGCACTAAGGATTAAAAGAAAGGACAGAATATCTGTGGGCAAAATTTAAAAAATGAAACAACAAAGGATATATAAAAATAACTTTCTGATCTTTAAAAAGAATCAGTCAATTAAGTTCAGACAGGTTAGAACTGGTTCCCAAATTCCATCAGGACAGAGACTACCTGTCTGTCTACCCAAGAAACCCCCCCCTTCTTATTTCTATGCATGGCTGTGGGTTGAGAGAAAGAGGAAGAGAGAGGAATCTCTCCACTCTCTCTACTTTCCTGATAATAATAAAGATATCTATTAATACACTGTTAGCTGTTCTCACTCTGTGCCAAGCACTGTCCTTGAGACTTAAAACAGACTTGTTTAAGCACTAAGGAAAATAGCCAAGAGCTTAAGCTGTAAAGGCCATAGATACTGTCCTGTGGTTGGTCATTTTAATAGCAGAAGGAAACGTGTGTATTCATTGGTTGATGACGGTTGTAATAGGCAACTGTGCCAGCACCAAAGCCATGAAGCATAAGGAGAGAGAGAGAGCCGGGAAAAGCTGGTGTATTAAGATTCATGAAAGAAACAAAACCAACAGGATATATATGTACATTCATGTGTAAATTAATTTGTGTATATATATATATGTGTGTGTGTGTGTGTATGTATACAGATTATATGTATCTCTATATATGTATATATAGAGAGAGACACACAGATACATATATTTATTTATTTATTATAAGAATTGGCATACAATATTATGGAGCCAAGAGGTCCCATGACCTATTTGCAAGCTGGAGAACCAATAAATGTGAAAGTGTAATTCAGTCCAGTTCAAATTTCACACCTGGCATCCACAGCAGACATTGTTGAGCAGTCACCGCTCTCATTTTACTTAGTCAATGTGACTGAGTGGCAAGGAAAAGAGTGATCCCAGGGGTGAAGTACTTGCTGTGTGGGAATGTGGAGAGTGTCACCCACAGCCTAGTGGAACAGCATGTGAAAGGGATAAATACAATTCATAAAATTATCTGTTTCTCACCTGGTGAGATAAGCAGAACTGGTGGGTCAGGTCCAGAAATGTAAGGATCTGGTCCACGTAGAGGTCAAGACAGTGCTCTAGGTTGTTGCTACAAACCCATTAGAATAGGCACAAAAAATGAAATCTATTTGCCACCAGAATTTTATTCAGCCTCTTCAAATGACAATCAGGAAACTGTGGGACAAGAAAATGAAATAATGTGTTGAAGTTCACACAAATAGTCAACCAGGAGTAAACCCCAACTTTCTCTTTACTCAGTTGGAAACTGAAGACCCATCTCTGTTTGGGGCTATTTTACTGAAAAATTGATTCCTGGAGTGGTTGGGCAAAGTAGAGAAAGGAAAAATTTTAGTTATTAAGGTTTAAGCCAGTGGATCTTGAGCGAGGGTTTTGTTAATATACTGGCTTGCTTGGGCTGCTGTAACAAAGTACGAAGACTGGGTGGCTTAATCACAGAAACTTACTGTCTCACACTTTTGGAGGTTAGAAGGCTGAGGGGTTTAGTTTCTTCTGAGGGCAGTAAGAGAGAATCTGTTCCATGCCTCTCCCCTGGTTTCTGGCAGCTAGCTGGCAATTTTTTGTTTGTTTGTTTCTTGGAGTGTAAACATGTCACCCTGGCCTCTGCCTTCACATTCTCTGGGCATTCTTCCTGTGTGCATGTGTGTGTCTTTCTATCCAAATTGGTCCTTTTTTGTGTGGACAAAGTTATAGTGGACTGGGACTCACTCTAATGACTTCATTTTACTTGGTCATCCGCAAGAACCCTGTTTCCAAATAGGCACATTCTGAAGTACTAGGGGCTGGGACTTCAACATACGAATCTGGGAGATACAATTTAACCCATAATGGTGAGGTTCAGTTTCTCCCAAATGTCAGGTCTCTGGCTATGGGAGTCTGAATCCAGTCTAACAGCTTTCTTAAAAGAAATATGTCTAACATTAGGGTTGATTCTTCAAGAAGTTGTCAATAACAGAACATGCAGATGATTTCAGAAACCATTGTTAATTCTGTTTATTGTACAATGAAGATGTTCAAGGTGCATACAACTGTGCTTACGAAGGAGAGAGAATGGCCAGGGGAAGGTAAAACCATGCAGCAGAGAATGATTCCTCAGAGACTTTGGAGTGAGGTTATGCTATGCTGCTGCTAGTTAGAGAAATGGCTAAGGACGACCACAGCTGGACAGCTGGCAGATACCCTTGGATGAGGCTCATCTATACATAAAGATTAAGGAGATGCTAGGAAACCACCATGTTCTCTGGGACTGGACAGAGCCAGAGGCATGTGAGAAGGGTAAAACTCTGTTGCCTGAGAGCCTTGCTCCCCAAGAAAATTACTCTTAAAGGGAGATCTAAAATACAGTGATTCACATTTAGGTATGAATGACTGATAAGAGTTTACAGGGGGCTGTGTCTTGAATGATTTGTGATTGTCAAGGCCTTAAATTAGAGGAGTAAAGCTCTAAGGCTAGAATTGGGATAACCCAATTCTAAATGGCACCTCTTTTATTAGCTAATCAGCCCCAAATTAAAATGCCACAGTGTTCATATATGTTCTACAATTGTCAGTGATCTAAGAATTTGATGACTACATTAGCAATTTTTTTAATTCCAGGAAGATGCAAAATAGGTTATGAACATATGAGCCTAAACTTGCTTGCCATGCTTGCCTCACCTACATTTGTGCTGGCAATCTCATCTGATTATCCAGAGTTTGTCAGAACAGGACGTGTTATCCAGTCCATATCATAGCCCCCTCTCTTTTCATCTGACTTCCATGTATAAAGCCCAATTCTGTTTGTTTCCTGGCAATCAGAAAGGAGCTTCTCTTTCTGCCATGGATTTCCTGATAGTGCCAAATTGTGCAGAATCACTGAGAGAAGGGCTTCCCCTATTTCTTTTCAGAATGGTATTCACCAGCCTTCCCTGTCCCTTGTCTCTGCTCAATCCCCTTGGTCTTTTGTCTAACTCAGTCGAAGGGAAAGGGTGTAGATGTCTTGGTACAGGTTAAGTGTAGGTATAAATGTAGATATCGATATCAGTGCAGGCACAGGTGCAGGCAGGATGTAGGTGCAGGTGTAGTATGGAGGAAGCCTTGGCAGAATCTGGCAGGTGAGGACGGCCTGGACTAAACGTCTCACGGATCCTGACTTAACTCACTGCCGTCTCTCAGCAGCTCTGGAGCATGGTTTGGTCGGCCACTGAAGGTGGCTGTCAGCTGCTATGGGGTCTCCCTGGCAGACAGCCAACTCCGTCACCCCTCAGAGAGCTCATGATACCCTTAAGAAGGCAGGCAGGATTCCTCCCAGGAAGTTAACACAAAATCAGAGAATCCCTGATCTTGCTTTCTCTCCTGCTCAGACAATTGACCTAACAACTTTATAGGACATATTAGCATGTAGTGGATACAGGCAATAGGACCCCCAGATAATAAATAATTCAGTGAGAAATACATTCCAGAGAAGTTGATGTGATCAGAGAGCTCTTTGATATGTACGTCTTCAAACACTCATTATGTTATATTATTATTGCAAAAGCTAATTTATTCTGATTAAAAAATATTCTCCATGAAAAGAATGGCTGGGGGAACTTAAAGTTCTGGGGAGAACAACCCCAGAGTTACATTTAAATAGCTCCTCTAGAGTAAATGCCTTTCTGAATTAATTGTCAGCTCACTGAGTTTCTTTGCTGTTATGTACTTTGAGGCCTCACTCTTGCAGAGAATGGCAGGGTAGAGATTCAAGACCAGGTTCTCAGCAGACACCCCCAAGGCATGATATTCCTGTCTGGTTGGATGAATTCTTTCAGGAGTGTGATGAACTGATCGATAGCTTGCTTGACTATCTGACTGCCTGCCTGCCCACACTCTTTCTTTCCTTGACCTTACAATTATGTTTATTTGATGTGCATAAAAACTCAAAACACCTCAAAAACAAAAAAACAAACCCCCAGAGTTACAATTTCAAAGAGTACCAAAAAAAAGAAAATCCTAAAAACTCAAGCTTCCTTCCACCCTTGACACAGTTTCTAGTTCTGTTCCCTATAGGCAACTAGCATTTGGCAGTTTCTCATGTGTCTTTCCAAAGGTATACTAAGTAAATGTTAATATATGTATGTTTCTCTCTGTTTCTCTCCCTCTCTCTGTCACTTACATGATCATACTATACATGTGGTGTTATGCCTTGCTTTTTTCACTAACAATTTCTCTTGGTCATTGTTCTGTCATCTATCCATCTCTCTCTCTCTACCTATCATCAATCTTCTATCTATCTCCAGCCAAAGTATTTATAATGGCTGCATAGTATTCCATTTCATGAATACCTTCATTTATCTAGTCAGTTTCCTGTTGATATTTGGGTTGTTTTATCTGTGGCTGAAGTGATTGCTAAGGTGGATGTGGGGAGCATGTGCAGAGACTGGGCTTTGTTTTGAGGGTAGTTACCTCCTGGATTGTTGGGACAATTGAGGGGCATTTGTGGAGGCTGGGTGGGAAAAGGTAAAGAGTTCCATGTGAGAACAGATGCCCAGTGAGTGACTGGGTGAAGTCTTGCTCTGTGGGATGTCATTCATTTTTTCCTCCACCTTCCCGGGAAGTCCTCAATAAAATCGGCATCACTGGCAAATGATTTTGACCTTCATTCACCCATTCATGACATACATGGCATTCCTTCTGTGTGTTAGTCACTGACCAAGGTGCCGTCTCCCCAGCACAGCATGTACAAAACACCCCCCCACCCTGCTATTGTGGTGTGTGCATGATACATGTTTTGTCTTCCCTTCAGTAAAGTAAAATTCAAAGCAAATAAATATATAACTCTTCCTTTCAGGAAAGTAAAATTAAAAGCAAATAAATATGTAACTTTTCCAAAGACAAAAACAGGCAGGCCTGGAGAGGTACAGCGGGTGTTGGAATTATCTTCCTTGGCAGTGGTGCTGAGTGTTCCCGTCGGCAAGGTGAGTTCACGGTGGGCTCTGAGGCTGCTGGGCAGTATCACCACATCTGGTGTCCTGGGTCACCTGTTGGCCTTCCCTCCCCTCCCCTCCACATGCCCACACAGGCCTGCTGCCAGCTGGGCATCACCAGCAGATGCTGCCTCTAGCCAGGAGTGGAGCACCATCTCATTTCAAGGTACAGTGTATGATGGAATTTGTGTCAGAGGCAGAGAGGAAAGGGGGAGTAGCCTAGGGAAAAATGGGGATATTGTACCCTCAGATTAATTCAACATCATTGCATTACCAAATGGCTTCTCATTGTTCACGTTTAGCAGGGGGCAGGGAAAATTATTCATTATTCAATATGAACTGAAATGAAAATGCCACACTTTTTAAAACATGCAAGGTTACCTACTATGGTAACTGCTTGTGGAGTTTTAATGTGTCTGCAGCACAGCTAATGAACTTGCTCTGAGCTTCGTTGGAGTTCCTATTTGAGATGATTGTCTTGGTAACTGAATGCACCACAGAGAGTGAGAACATCAGAAATGCTGAGGCTGCTGTTACCAGTCTGAGCCTTTTATCAGGGCTTTCTCAGCCACCACTATGAAGGCTGTTCTGTGTCCCTGTCTAGTCCTTTTCAGATGTGTAGGGTGGTCAGGGTTTTCTAGAAGTTCCATGGCCCATAATGTTATATGTGCTGTGGTTTAGAATCCAGACTGTGAAGTCAGACCAGTCTGGGTTCACATTTGCCAGAAGCCATTCACTGTGTGACTTCAGGCATTTAACATCACTGTTTCCTCATCAACATGTTAGAATAATTTTAGTACCTACCTCAGAGAGGTGCCGTATAAACCACAGCAGACGTGTTTGTAAAGCCCCTGGTCCACGTAGGCGCTCAGTAAACAGAGCTGTTCTCTTCTCATTCTCCTTCTCCTCCTTTGTCACCACCACCACCACCACCATCATGACTGGCATCATTTGTTCCCCTTTCTGCCTGTGTGTGTAATTGGTGTGTTGGGATCTGAGGTATTGTGTCCAAACCAGGCAAACACTAAAGGGAGGTGTTGGCACAATGGGTACCATCTTCTAAGGCCCCAAGGAAACAAGCAAGTGGGTGACTAAGCTCTGGTTGGTCCAGGCTTCATGGCAGCCATGTGATTTGGGCCAATCCTTTCATCTCTCTGGGCCCCACCCTCCTGTTTGGTAGGACAAAGAAATCAAACATAATGATCCCAGGAGCTGTCTGCTCCAAGGGGAGTGGCACCTAACAGACCACACCTAGCTAACCTAGGGTGTGTTTGGCAGCAAATAGCAAAGTAAACAACGGACAGTGGCTTAAACAAATGACACAGGCTTAAAAAAATTCCAAATAAATTTTTAGCAAACCAAATCCAACAATGTGTAAAAATGGTTATATAGTACCACCAAGCTGGAGTAATTTACTCTTTGCATCCTCTGAATACAGCTCATTCAATAACCCACTTAACATGTATATAGTTTCTTCTTTGACAACATTGGATCTTTCTTGAGAATGCTGGTGGTATATATTTTTGTACCTCTCAGAGTTTCTAGTTTAGTATTTTGCAAAATAAGCATCCATTAATTTAGCTGAAAAAATTAGAATGAATGCAAAATCCTGGTAATCATCATGGTGCCCAGCATGTTACTGCCAGGTATGTCTCAGGTCTATCAACAATTTGTAAATTGGTAGATTGTTGAGACTTCTTTTTTTAGTCTAATGGTTTGCATATGTAATTCCTCGTGAACTCTTAACATATCACAAGAATATTATAAAACAGCAATTGACCTTGTGAACAAAAGAGAAGTCACAAACATTATTTATTACTTTGCCAGTCTTAATAAAGACTTAGTGTGCTAATAGTTTCTCACGGAGACAGCTGTTATCAGTTAAGTAAAAACATCATTAAGTTGCAATCACAAGTATCAATAGAAGCAGAAGCAACTCATTTTCTGATTGCTGCCAGGCATTAACTGGTTTAGGGGTATCCATTCCAACAGCTTTCTGTTGTATTGTGTTATTTTATGACTGTCTATTCAACGCATCCACATCTACACACATTTATTGAATATTATAGCTGGAAGCACTTTAAGAGCATCTCACCCAACATTTTTCAAACTGTGGCCCAAAGATCTCTTAGGGGTTTCTGGAAACCTCTTAAGGGAGTTTCTGGGTGTTGTAACACAGGGCTGGTGTACAGTTCTTTGGGTGAAGTGGGACACTTTGACATGGCTATCTTGATACGAGATTCATCTTGGCTCAATCCGTTCGATGCAGACCTTGTGTCATGGCATGGCTGCGCAAAATGATCCTGTAAAGTCATCACATCACTGTTCCTCATCATCAGTAATGTGTGCAATAGCTATTCTTGATCCTTACTCTACCCTAATCCCTACTCCTGTTCTGGGGATTTTCATTTTCTGTTTTATTCACTTATCAATTGTCTGAATTCTTATGCTGCATATTTATTACTTATATTCAGAAAAAATATTAAAGATATTTCTTAGAAGTCTGATTAAACTGGGATAGGTTCTTAGGAGCATTGTGCGTATCTCCCCAAGCCAGCAATATATAGAAAGAGTGAAAGTATATATTACCAAAAGGTCTGAGAGAACTGTTAGAAATATAATTGGCAATTTCCTTTGCAGGCTGGAGCTGAGAATAAATGGCTAAATATCTCTACACAAAGGGTCTTTAACTCTGATAGGTGAATTAAAGAATTTGAGACATGGACCAGTCAATGAGTAAATTCTTAGAGAACTCCTGAGCCTCACTCTGTCTCGGAGCACATCCACCCTTCACCACACCTGCAGCCTCACCCCATCCCTACTGCTCCATCTAAGAATGGTGTTGGCAGCGTGAATGTGTCGTATGGGCTTATTGGTTTTTCACATTACTTTGTGTATTAGTTTCCTGTGACTGTTGTAACCAATTACTACATACTTGGAGGCTTAAAACAACAGAAAGGTATTCTTTCACAGTTCTGGTTCCCATTAATCCCACATCAAGGTATCAGCAGGACTGTGATTCCTCTGAAGGCTTAGGGGGGTGGATTTCCCCTTGTCCCTCCCAGCTTCTGGGGGCTCCAGTGTTCCCTGGCATGTGACCACTGAATGCCAGTCTCTGCCCCTGTGTTCATATGGCCTTTTCCTGTGTGTCTGTGTCTTCTCTTCTGTATCTTATAAGGACACCTCTCATTGGAGGTAGGGTCCACCTAGACAATACAGAATGATCTCCTCATCTCAAAGTCCTTAACTAACTGCAGAATCCCCCTTTTTAAATAAGGTAGCATTCCATCTTTTACCCTGTAAGGTAATATTCACAAGCTCAGGGGATTAGGCTGTAGATATGCCTTTTTGATGCTCCCATTCAACCTCCTGCATTGATAATTAAAAAACAAAATGGGTAGTTGTTTTAAAAGCTTAAAAGTTGAAATTTCAGTTTATTGTATTTTCTTCTGAGTCAAAATATTCCTTGGTCAAACATCTGCCAATATCAGAACGTCACTCATCTGACTCTGGAGCCCATCTCTCTATCAGCTGGAGCCACTTACCTATTTCGGGCCTCTCTCCAGCAGCTTAGACTAGAATAAAACTTATACAACTACATGTAAGATTGGTAACTCCTACTTCTTGCCTAATAACTTCATTTTTTTCTATGAGGAAATGAAGGCCCAGAGTTTGGAAAGAACACCGTTTTTGAGTGCTAAAGGCTGCAAACTTTGTTCCATTGTCACCAATCACCAGTTCTGGGACTGCGGTTACATCACCTAATTTCATTGCTCTTTAATCTCTTCATTGATAAAGAGATGCTAATAATGGTTCTGCCTCTCATTAGAATTGTTATGAGTAAAAAAATGCTTTAAAAGTAGGTATAACATTCTATTTATGATATTATGAGGATTTCTCAACATAAATTTGAAATCACCCCAGAAATGTGTTTATGCCTTGACATTAAAGGTGAGCAGGGAAGACAGGTAATTATGAACTCCTGAGCTAGAAGAGACTTACTCTTTCATTATAACCTGCAGCTACCTGGGGAGCTATTGAGAACACAAACACAAATTATAATAATTTAAAGGTTCAGAAAGGGAAGTAAGGAAGAAGCTATGAATATTAGGGCCCATTTAGAGCAGAGGTGGCAGATTCACAAGCCTAAAGAGGCCAGGCAGGTAATAGAAACAAATAAAGCAGGTTAAGCATAAGAAAAATGGAGACAGACATGTAATGGAAAATGGTAATGGATATAATGGTTGGGGAACAATGAGTAGTGAGGACTGTAGAGAACTGGGAACTGGGGAGCAGTACTTGGTTCCAACTCAGGGAAACTGTTCATCTTTAGTTGTCTGCTGGTTGTTGCCACTGAGCAAGCTAGATCTTCCAAGGAGGAAATGTGTATTTTTACATGAGCTATTCTTGTATCAATAGGTGGGTAAACCAGCCTATGTTGTAATAATAAACAGCTCTCAAATCCCAGTGGCTTAAACAATGGTTTATTTCTGCCTCATGTGACCTCTGGGAGTCTGACAACTCTTTAGTGCAACTTCCCGCTGTGCATCAACCCAGCATCCATGCTCTGGCATCTCAACACCAGGCCTCCATGTTCTCAGTGACCAAGTGTTATGGGCTGAATTGCATCCCCCAAATATATATATATATGTTGGAGGCTTAAACCCTAGTAGCAGAAAATGTGACCTTATTTAGAGATTCAGTATTTATGAGCTAATCATGTTTAAAAGAGGTCATCAAGTAGACCCTAAAGAACTACCAGAAGCAAGGAGAGAGCCCTGGATGGATCCTTCCCTAGTGCCAGAGGGGGAATGACCCAGCCAACACTTTGGTCTCAAGGTGAGACAATGATTTCTGTTGTTGGAGTCACTCAGTTTGGGGTACTTTGTTACAGCAGCTCTAGGAAATGAATACCCCGAGAAACAAGACTAGGGAACACGCATAGGGGCTTTTCCCTGCCTCAGCCTCAAAGACACATGTCATTTCTGCTCACAGTGCATTGGCCATATGCCCTCATATGGCCCCACTGACTGCTATGGGGCTGGAAATTATGTCCAGGAGAGGTTAAGTGGATGTTGGTAAGCACTAGTAATACCTATTTTCTACTCCTGATTTTAGAGTGTTAGCATCTAATATAGTTTGAAAAAAGGGAAACAAGACTGAACAAGCCTACATCGAATGAGCCAAACAAACCCTCCTTTGCTCTGGGGTCTCACCAGTGGGTACTGGACTGGGACCTGTAGGCAGTGCTGGACTGTTCATGGGTTAAGATTTTTGCTTCTGAAGGAATGTGGGTTTTGGTTATGGGCAGGCATCAGCACAACTGGAGCATGGCACCTTTGGTATCAAACGGAGGTCTGAGCTTGGAAAAAGGATTCCAGAACATGAGACAGTGCAGATGGAGGTCTTGGAAAGCAGAGGATGCAAAGACCACCACCCACTGATGGTTTTTGGCTGGAGCCGATTTTGTTCCTGTCCTACGTCCTGTGTCCTCTTTTGCTTCCTTCCTGAACAGCTACTCCATTCTCTCCAAGAACCAGGCCAGCCCTACCTAGTTCATCGGAATTACAGGTGAAGTTGGTTTATGCAGATAACCTGGGGAAGCTACCTACTATTCGTGGCATTATTTCTGGAAACACACAATTTAAATTTCAAATCACTGGCTTAGAAAATAAGTTTCACAAAACAGCTCATGGGTGAATTTGGGAATGTGGGTGTATGAGCATGTACATATTTACAACCTTGATTTATGCTCAACCTAGCAACAGCATTTTAAAATTATTGGTGTGCAATATACTTTACTCATGTGCATATAATTTAAAAATAATATGTCTGGATGCTTTCAACTGAATTTCTCTCAAAATATGTATCATATTAACTTGGCTCATGGATCGTGCTCAAAATTATTCTTGAAGAACATGCTTGGTTGGTTTTACTGAGCCTATTTTTTTTTGAGTATTCTAAAAAGCAAGAGAAAGAAATGAGACAAATTGTATTGTTCATGTCCTGCGGCACAAGCTAGAGAAATATAATTGGGCTTCAAGCCAAATTCTGAAGGCAACTGGAGTGGCTTATGTCAATTGGGCATAATTATTCCTCAGCTCCTATTGACAGAAAGAAAAATCGGTAGTGATCTGTTTCCTGATGCTGGGGATTCAGAGAGAATATATGGGTTCCAGATTACAGCAGATGGGTGCGTGCAGAAGCTAGTGATTTGTCATGTGTCAGGAGCAGGGGATCCTCCGGTTTAGAGGAGTCCTTGTGGATCAGTTGCCTTGGGCATCTGTTCTATGGCTGGAGGCAGCACCATGCACTCAGCAAATGTTTGCGGAATGAATAATGAATGTTTTTCAGAGACTTTCCCTGCAAATGTGTCCTCCTTTTCTCTCCACCTGACCGCTGTATGGTCCATTCTCTGATGACCATAGGAACGTACAGAGTCTGGACCAAACAGGCTAAGGCTCCACCCTTAGATTCATTTATTCAACAATTATTTATTGGACCTACTAGATGTTGGGACTGTGCTAAGTCCCAGATGTCTAGCTAATCATAATCAAATCTGGGAAAATGTAGTTTGTCTTGAAAATGAGAGAGATGTCTGAGCAAGACAAAGGTCTTCAGTACAGCAGAAATGGTTCCGTGAGAGGTAGGAGCCTCGGCATGCTGATTTTCTTTTTAGGCTTCAGAGATGTAATCTGTCCATGCAAAAGATGGTTATGCCTGATGCCATTCCTTCCTCCTGGACCTTGCTGCCTTGGAATCCTTATACCATCAGTTTCCTACCCTCTGTTGTATTTTCAGTCTGCTGTTTACGGGCACACCTCCCCCTCAGCATATAAATGTGTTTAAATCTTTTACCTGAACAGAACCAAGTCCTAAATTTGCTTTTCAGTTCCTCTTTAGTTTCCACTTTCCTTGTTCCTTCATGCAGAAACAAGCAAATAGGAAGGGTTAGTTTACTCGGTACCACCCTTTCCTCATGCCCCCTTGTCAGAGCTGCCAGCATGGCTTCTGCTTCTTGCACTGTTCTGATGTGGGTCATGCATCACGATTGCACGCTTAATCCTTTTAAAATCGACATCGTTAATTGTTTTGGTGGCATTTGACCCTGCTGACCAGGCCTTTACTAAAACCCTCTCCTCCGTGGCTTCTGTGTCCTCTTGCTTTCTCATGTGCCTTCCTGATTCTTTTTCTCAGGTACCTGCACAAGCAACTCTTATTCCACCCACACTTTAAATGTCCTTTTCTGAGTTCTGGATTTTGGACACCTCTGCTTTGCACTCTATTTACTTTCCTCAGGTGATTTCATCTACTTGCATGTCCTTAGCCAGCCCCTATGCTGACAATTTCCCAATCTGTTTTTCCAGCCTAGGCTTTTTTTCTGGGTCAGACCACATACCTACTATTGTTAAATTCTCCACTCATATGTCCCCCAGGGACTTCAAATAAACAGTGGAAAAGTGAACTCTTCATCTTTCCCCTCCATGTTTTTTCCCTTTGCCTCAAGGCATGTTATAATTATTCCCTCAGTTGCCTATCATAATGCAATTAACAACCACTAGGTCTCATCAATCCTGCCAACTTGAGACACTTCCCCCTTTCTGCATCCCTACTCCCACTAGCTTGTGAAGGCCTCATAACTTTCTGCTTGGATCGCTGCTGCAGCTTTTACCCCTCTGGCTGGCCTGCCACCTAGGTTGCCCATTGTCACAGACCACGTGGTGACCCACTCCTCCACCAACCCCACCAAAATACATGCATTGAAGCCCTAACCTCCAGTGTGACTTTATTTTGAGATAGGACTTTCAGAAAGTAATTAAGGTTAAATGAGGTCATAAGGGAGGGGCTCTAATCTAATGTGACTGGTATCCTCATAAGAAGAGGGAGTCAGCAGGACTGAATACACCACAGAGAAAATATCAAGTGAGGATGCAGCAAGAAGGTGGCCGTCTGTAAGGCAGGGAGAAAGGCCTCGGGAGAAGCCCAACCCGCTGACACCCTGGTCTTGAACTTCCAGCTACCAGAACGGTGAGAAAATGAATTTCTGTTGTTTAAACCATCTGGCCTCTGGTATTCTAGTACACCCACTGTTGGGTAAAGGGAAGTTTTCAACTAGAACGTCCTACCTGGTCCTGATAGTGGTATGCATATAAGGGCCTGTTTATACTCAGTGTGAAGTTTACCATCGCTGGTTCATCTCAGGGCAGGTCAGGAGCATGAGGTGGAGAGAAAATGGCCATTTTCTCCTCCTCTTCTGTCTTGGTGCCCAATTGGTCAGGCGGTCACCAGTCATAAGAGATGTGCCCATGGTATTACTCCCAGAAGAAGGGATGGGGTGATGGGGAGCACCCACCACTGTCACAGGGAGGGCTGGAGCTTGATTTGTAGCGAGGCCAGAGAGGGAGGACTAGAGAGCACCACAGCAGAGGGGACTGAGCTGTGACAAATAAAAACCCTTTACCCTAATCTCTCATCCTCGTCTTCCTTCAGTCCTATCAGATCCATAAGGAACTTGCCCTTGGCAGGGAACCCACTCCCTCTTGGAGCCACACCCACTGAAATAGATTCTTTCAAAAACAAATTTGATCACATTGCTGCCTGCTTAATCTTCTTTTTTGTGTAAAGTCCCCTCTGCATTTCCTGCCCCTCCCCTGCACTCAGTACTCTGGCCTTGCTGAATAACAGAATGGGCCAAGCACTCTCTGTATCTTTGCAAATGTTTATTCCTGGCTGGGTTGTCCTCCCTTGTCTAGACCATCCCCCTTCCCTATAACTTCCATTTGCCTTCTGTGACCTGGCTCTCACCTCTCTGGCCAGCGGGGTGCTGTCCTAGAGCTTCCATAGACCTCAGCTTCTCCATTCTCCAGACTGTGAACTCTTAAAGGTCAGGACAGAGTTCTTACTCATCTTATTTTCAGCACTCTGTATGATGCTTGGAAGATAGCAGACATTCAAAAGTGATTTTAAATGAATGGGCAAACAATTAAAACTATTCTCGGGGGTACAAAAGAAAATTGGACAAATTTTCACAAATCACCATGTTAAATTATGTTAATCACATGTATATCACAGTGATAAAAGCTAGTCAGGGAGTAACCTATTTTTGGTCCTGAAATATATTGGATCTTCACATGTTGGTGGCCCAAAGACTAAAAAAAGCACAGTATTGTCATTGTTGCAATAACAATAGCAGTTTTCACTTACTGAGCCATACTCTATGCCTGAAGTATGTCATGGGTTATTAAAGAGTCTGAGCCCAATTCTTTTGTGTCCATGTTGTGGGGTTACCCACATCACCACTAATTCTCTAACACCACCAATGGCGAGGAGGAGCAGACACCACCCCCCACCCTGTCCACTGCATGGATATGTAGTATGAGTGAGCAATAAACTCTTGTAGTCTTAACGCTACTGAATATTTTGCTACAGCATGTTAAATTCCATCTTGACTATTAAAGATCCTTGTCATCCCCTCCACAGGGCAGCCCTGGGGTCCATTGCAGCAGCTCCATCCCCTGTATAAAGAGAATGTACAAAGCAGAAGGGAAACTTGTACTTCTCAACAATCGAACCATCTCTGCCAACACAGAGTAAGTCTGCTGGATTCCAACTGCTCAACCAGGTCTTGCTGGGTTACTAAGTGTCTAGTATCATCTCTTTAAAGACCTTAAATTTCTAAGTTGGAGAGACAAGAAGGATGAAACTATAATCAACAAAAATATGTACAAATACAAGCTGTAATTATGTGAATGCATTGTGGAGGTGGTTAGCCACCAAATGATATTAATTATAATACATTAATGACATTAATCAGGGATGAAAGGTAGAGACCTTGAACTGTCACTTTAAAGTTGGAGGAGTTTACTGCAGGTTTTTCAATCTTAGCATTACTAACATTTTAGGCCAAATAATTGTTTGTTTTGCAATTCTTTGCTGTTCTGCACATTGTAGGCTGTTTAGGGTATTACAGTATTCCCGCCTCTATTTGCTAGCTGCCAGTAGCATCACACCCGACTCCAGTGGAAAGCCAGTGATGTCTATATCATTGCTACAAAGTTCCCTGGGGCCAACACCACCCCACCAGCTGAGGACCACTGGCTTACTGAATGCAGCTGTGGATGATCTGATCTTATATTTCTACCAGGAGGTAGACCAGTGTAGTATGGAGAAAACAGCAGTTGCTTAGACAGAGGCTTGAGGAACAGGAAGGTGATGCCCACAAATGTTTCCTCTCCATGAAAGACATATTCCCTGGAGACCTTGGCCAGGGATCCCTTGTTGTGGGTTAAGCAGAGAGGCCTTGCTTTCTGTTTTAATGTTTAATATCCTTGGAAAGGATTGCACAGGAGGCTCTGGCCAAGTATTTATAAAGCAACAAAGGGAGAATCTAAGAATAAATTAGAGCTAAGAGAAAAAAGTAGCAAGACACTGCACTGAAAGAGCAGCAGGGCCCAGGAGGCAGAGCTGATAGCAGGAAGGAAGGATAGCAGAAAACTACTAGAATAGTGTTGTCACAGGCTAGCCGAGGATGAGAGCCTGGGTGTTTTCATGGGGAGGAAGGAGGGTGAGAGACGATTTAGGAATGTAAGAGGAGAGTGTGCAAAGCTGAATCAGAATCAAACTTGGGGAAACTCGGAGGGCACTGGGTGCTGGGGTGAGAGGAGAAAGGAAAGCCAAAGGAGAGAAAATCCTCAGCACCCTGGCATGTGTACAGGGGTCTGTTGGCCTGACCGTGTTCCTTCTATGGCCTCATCTCACTGCACTCCCCCGATGCTTGGGGCCTAGCCACTGGGGCCTTCATCTAGTTGTTAAAACGCTCTGAGTTTCATCCTGCTTTCCCACATGCTGATCTCCTTCCCTTATACCCCCCTTCCTTACCCTGCCGGAGTTTTTATCTATACCCCTTTTCCGACAATGATTACCCATGCTTCACAGCTCAGCTCTATGTGTTACCTCCTCTGAGATGATTCATAGCATCCTGCTTTTCATAGAACATTTCTTATTCATAACTGGACATTGATTTGTGGGGTTACTTTATTGCTGACCATCTCCCTCCCAACTTAAGGCCCTAATGATAGCAGAAAATCTCTCAGTTTTGTTCACCATCTTCTCCAGAGAACCTAACTTCAGGCCTGGAATATAGTATGTGCTCCATAAATTATTTTTTGAATGAATTCATAAGGGCCAATATTTTTCTACCTCAGAATTGTGCCTGGTTGTGTAGCAGCAGGATCCAGAGTGGTATAGAAAAAATAGTAGGGGATAAAGAAAGCAATCGTAACAAAAGATGCAAACTTATCACACCAATAGTCTTATCTTTATCATTAAAAAGATTTGTTCTCATTAAAATTCTAGGTTACTAAAAAATGGCATTGCTGGCTTATATGGTCAAAGTTCCCCTAGAAAGGTGCTAATAATTAGGTCAGGGGACTGTTTTGGCCAGACACCAAGTTTCTGTTTCATTTTGAGTTGAACCCTACTGGCCAATGGAGCCCTGGATATGTGGGCTCAATGAATCTGATCAGCTATGCTCCCTGCAACTGGGAGTTTGTGAAACCCATTCTCATGGCTGCTACAGCTGATAATTTATCAGAAGTTGGTTTGTGAAGCATGGCTTCTCTATGGAACAGATGGAATTGTTTTCAAGATTCTAAGGAAACATTTGGCAGGACAGATCCCAGTCACAATTTCCAGAATGTTGGCTATCTTCTGTCTTCAAAATGGATGAAGTCATAGAAGAAATGATATCTGTGGAATGGAGTGACTTTCTTCTGTATCTGATATATGCAAGTTTTATAAATCCAAAAAGGCACAATGAAGTCTGGTGATGGATGCAAATTATTTGAATTGAAATAATACTAGAAAATCAAGGTTGTAAGGATTACATTTATCTCCTAACTTTGCCTGTTGGTTCTCTTTCATGACTGAAACCTGTTTCCTTGTTAGACTAAAAGAACTTCCTGACATGGATTGGCTCTTTTGGACTTCACTCCACCCTCTTTCTACTTTGTTATGTTAAAAGCTAAAAAAGCAATTTGAAGTATTATGGTGGCTGAGTCATTTCTCTTTTCTTGCTCCTTTTGTTACAACTAATCAGATATCCATAACTGAAAAAGAAGCACCTCTGCACAGCAAACCGGGCCATCTGAGTGATCCGTCCATCTATCTGCATCTGAAAGTGGGTGGATTGGCTGTGTACAGGTTGGAGTGAGGAGGTGGCAGTGGAGATGGCTGTGGAAGAGGCAGTGACAACAGAGAAGGTGTCAGCAGGTCCATCAGCAGCCAGTGTGACCTTTTTGGTAAAGGGAGTGGAGGGTGAAGGTAGGTAGCGGGGGTCTGCCTGGCCATGCCTGCTGCAGCTGGAGGGGCCAGGTGCTCTCTAAGAAGATGCCACAGTGACTGGGGGAGGAAGAGGAAAGGGAGCTCAGCAGACAGAGCATGAAGGAATTCTCCTTCTACTGTCAACCCTGGGAAGCAAGAGGACCACCCAGGGACCTCTGGACACTCCCTACTCCAAAATTTGAGGATACCCCTATTCTGCTGTAGGCATACCAGGAGCCCCAAAGCTCTGAATGCTAAATAAATATACCCTGTCCTCACCTTTGCTTTTTTTTTTTTTAAATCGGGCATGCTTCCAAACTTGACAGCAAGTTGGCTCCAATAAGAGAAACCAAAAACTTGTGCCCTAGTGCCACCTTGTGGATAACAAAAGGATGGCTTCTAACTACCAATCTGTTGAACTGTTAGACTCAAAGTAAACAAAGCCTTGCTTAAAACAAGAAATGTTCACTATTTCAAATGCTGGGGCAGAGGAGTTCTGAAACATTGTAAAAAGTCATGATAATATGGTATCAGGAAAAGAAAATGACAATTTCCCAGCAACTAAATCCAAAGACGTGAGATAATGTGATCTAACTGATATACAACTTAGAATAGCTGTTATGAAGAAATTCAATAAGCTACAAGAAAAGGCAGGGAGATGATACAGTGATCTCAGGAATAAAATGAACAAACAGAAGGAATGACTATTTTACCAAAGAGAATGAAATTCTAAAAAAGAACCAAACAGAAATTTAAAACAGAACCAAACGGAGCTGAAGAACTCAATAAATGAGATGAAGAATTCATTAGAATGCATTGGAAATAGAGCAGATCATATGGAAGAGAAACTTTGCAAGCTTGAGGACAAATATATAGAAATACGTCAGGTGGAAGAGGAGAGAGGACTAAGATTTTTGAAAAGTGAAAAAAACCCATGAGAACTGACTCTTACTACAAAAGCTAACATAAGAATAATGGGTACACCCACAAAGAAGAAGAGAGGAAAAAGGGAACAGAGAGTGTATTTAAAAAAATAATAACTGAGTGTTCCCCACACCTGGAGAAGAAATGATATATACAGGTCCACAAAGTTAATGCAACATCCTATTATCTCAGTACAAGAAGACCTTCTCAAAGACACATTGTATTAAAACTGTCAAAAGTCAGCAATAAAGACTGTAACAGCAGACAAAGGGAAAAAAAGATGGTAACTTAACAAAGGAACCCCCATGAGTGCTATCAGCAGATTTTCTTAGCAGAATTTCTATGGGGCCAGGAGGAAATGGGATGACATATTCAAAATATTTGAAAGAGAAAAAACTGCTAGCTGAGAATACCTCTAGCAGGCAAAGTTACCCTGCAGACATGAAGAAGAAATGCAGTTTTCCTGAACAAAAGCTGAGAGAGTTCACTGCCACTAGATGCTGCCTTACAAAGAAATGTTGAAAGGAGCACTTCAAGCTGAAACAAAGAAAATGGAAAGTACACAAAATTCTGAGTAAGGTGATAAAAAGCCAGTCAGATTTAGAATACTGTAATACTTATAAAATAGTTATATACTATTTTAAATATATTTTAATATGTATTTTAAAATATACATATTTATAGAAAATATCCTATTAACTATATTATAAACGTTAAAGAGAGCATTAAAAATAACTGTATATTTTTAAATGACTAAATAACACTACTACAATGTGCTAACAAAATCACAGCATAAGAAGAGATGATTTGTTGATGTCAAAAATATAAAAGGGGAAGAGTAAAAGAATAGAACCTTTAAGGGTAAATGAAGATAAATTGCCACCAGGAGAGAAAAAGGACTATTTTATCTATGAGATGTTTTTATGTAAACCTCATGGTAAACTACAAAGCAAAAATCTAGAACAGAGACACAAAAGAGTAAGAAAGAAGCCAAGGAGACTGACCAAATCATCGTGGAAAACCATCAACTTACAAAGGTAGACCAAAATGTAAGGAAAAAAGGAAACAATGGAGAGACAAAATAACCAGAAGATAGAAGATAAAATGACAAAAATATAAGCTCACATACCAATAACCACCATAAATGTGAATAGATTGAACTCATCATTCAAAAGGTACAGAGTGGCTGGATGGATAAAAGAAACAAGACCCTGAGTATCTGCTGCCTACAGGAGGTTCATTTCAGCTCTAAGGACACACATAGGTTCAAAGTGAAATGATGGAAGATGATATTCCAAGCAAATGGAAATTAAAAGAAAGTGGGCATGGTTATATTTATATCAGTCAACATATACTTCGAGCCAAAAAGGGTAACAAGAGACAAGATCATTATGTAATGATAAAGAGATCAGTACATCAATAGGGTAAAATAATCATAAGTATAGTCCTAATACCTGAGCACCAAAATATATTGAGTAATTAATAACAGATCTTAAGGGAGAAATAGACAATAATAAAATAATTGTAAGGACTTCAGTACCACACTGTCAGTATTGGATAGATTTCAGACAGAAAATCAACAAGGAAACATTGGGATTGAGCCACAATTTAAACAAATGGACTTAATAGACATACACAGAACATTCCAAAAGTGTCAGAATCCACACTGTTCTCAAGTGCACATGAAACATTCTTCAGGATAGATCATATGATAGGCCATAAATCAGATCTTAGCAAATTTAGAAAATTGAAATCATACCACATTTTCTCTGATCACAATGGTAAGAAACCAGTAATCAACAAGAAGAAGTAAGAAGATATTCAAATATGTGGAAACTAAACTACATACTTGTCACCAACCATTAGGTCAAATAAAAAAAATGAAAAGGGAAATAAAAAATTATCTGAAAACAAATGAAAATGAAAACACAACATGCCAAATATTGTGGGATGCAGTAAAAGCAATTCTGAAAGGAAAGTTTATAGTAATAAATGCATATATTAAGAAATGAGAACAATCTCAAACAACCTAACTTTGTGTCTCAAGGAGCTAGAAAAAGAAGGACAAATTAAGGCCAAAGTGAGCAGAAGGAAGGAAATCATAAGGATGAGAGCAGAAATAAATGGGAATAGAAACAGAAAAATAATAGGATCAATGAAACTAAGAGCTGTTTCTTTGAAAAGATAAAACTGATAAACACTTATCTAGACTATGAAAAAATGAGAAGACTCAAATAAATAAAATTAGAAGTGAAAGAGACATTTCAATGGATACTACAGAAATACATAGAATCATAAAAGACTACTATGAAGAATTATATGCCAACAAATTACATAACCTAGAAGAAATGGACACATTTCCAAAAACACACAACCTCCCAAGACTGAATCAGGTAGAAATAGAAAATCTGAACAGACCAATGAGTAAAGAGAGAGACTGAATCAGTAATTGGAAAAACTTCCAACACAGAAAATTCCAGGACCAGATGGCTTCACAGGAAAATGCTACCAAATACTTAAAGAAGATTTAATACCGATCTTCTCTGAACTCTTCCAAAATATCAAGGAGGAAGGAGCATTTCCAAACTCATTCTATGAGGCCAGAATTGCTTTGATACCAGAACTACAGAAGGATACTGTAAGAAAAGAAAACTGTAGACCAATATCATCAGTGAATGATGAATACAGATACAAAAATTCTCAACCTAATATTTGCAGGCTGAATTCAAGAACACATTAACAGGATTATATGCCACGACCAAGTGGGATTTATCCCTGGATACAAGGATGGTTCAATGTATGCAAATCAATAAATGTAATACATCACAGCAATAAAACAAAACATAGAAATCACACGATCACCTCAGTAGATGCAGAAAAGCATTTGAGAATACATCTTTCCATGATAAAATACCTTAACAGCTTAGGTATAGAAGGAACATAATAAAGGCCATAAATGATAAACCCACAGCTCACATTATACTTAATGGAGATAAATTGAAAGCATTTTCCTGAGATCAGGAACAAGGCAAGGATGCCCATTCTCACCACTTGTATTAAACATAGTACTGGAAGTCCTAGCAGGAGCAACTAGGCAAGACAAAGAAATAAAAGGCATCCAAACTGGAAAGGAGGAAGTGAAATTGTCATTATTTGCTGATGATATGATCCTATATATAGACAATCCAAAAGAACCAGTCAAAAATCTGTTGGAATTAAGCAATGATTTCAGCAAAGTGGCAGGATACAAAATCAACTTCATTCCTTTACATTAATGATAAAATCTGAAAAAGAAGTAAAACCATCTCATTCATAGTAGCATCAAAAACAATACCTAGGAATAAATTTAATCAATGATGTGAAACATCTGTACAATGAAAACTACAAAAGTTTGCTGAAAGAAATCGAAAAAGACACAAATGGGAAGACATCCATTAATGGATCAGAAGACCTGATATTGTTAAAATGTCCATACTACCCAAAGTCATCTACAGATTCAATATAATCCCCATCAAAATACCAAATGCATTCTTCATGTAATAGAAAGAATAATCCTCAAATTTGTGTGGAAGCACAAAAGGTTCTGAATAGCCAAAGTAATATTGAGAAAAAGGAACAAAGCCAGATATATCACACTTCCAGATTTCAAACTAGAGTTGGCCCTTGAATAACATGAGTATTATGGGTGCTGACCCCTGTGCAGTCAAAAATCCACCTATGATTTTTTACTCCTGCAAAACTAAACTATTGTCTACCATTGACCAGAAGCCTTAACAGTAACATAAATAGTTTAATACATATTTTGTATTTTATGTGTATTTCATACTGTATTCTTACAATGAAGTAACCTAGAGGAAAGAAAATGTTTCTTCAATGTGTCTCAAATCTCCAAAATTTTTTCCAATATATTTATTGAAAAAGATCTGTGTGTAGGTGAACTCATGCAGTTCAAACCAGTGTTGTTCAAGGGTGAACTGTTTACTACAAAGCCATAGTAACAAAAACATTATGGTACTGGCACAAAAATAAACACATTGACCAGTGGAACAGAATAGATAGACCAGAATTAAAGCCTGGAATATAAAGTCAATTAATAAGCATCAAAGATGCCAAGAATACCCAGTGGGGGAAGGATAGTCTCTTCAACAAATGGCTCTAGGCAAACTGGAGAAGCACATGCAGAACAATGAAACTGGACCCGTATCTCACAACACTCACAAAAATTAACTCAAAATGGATCAAAGACTTAAACATAAGACTTGATATCATTAAACTCCTAGAAGAAAATGTAGGAGAGGAACTCATTGATACTGGTCTTGGCAATAAGTTTTTGACATGATGCCAAAAGCATAAGCAACAAAAGAAAAAAATCAACAAATGGGGCTTCATCAAACTCAAAAGCTTCTGCACAGAAATAAAATGTAATGAAATGAAAAGACAATCTACACAATGGGAAAAAATTCTTGCCAACCATGTATGGTAAGGAGTTAGTATCTAAAATTAAGAACTCAGTTAACTCAATAATAAGAAAATAGACAATCTGTTTAAAAAATGGGCAGAAGAACTAATAGACATTTCTCCAAAGAGAACATCAAATGGCCAACAGACACATGAAAAGATGCTCAACATCCCTAATCATCTGGGAAATGCAAATCAAAATCCTAAGATATGACCTCACACCTGTTAGAATGACTATCATCAAGGGGACAAGAGACAACAGGTGCTGGTGAGGCTCTGGTGAGAGGGGAACCCTTATACATTATTGTTGGGAATGTTAATTGGTCCAACAACTGTGGAAAATAGCACAGAGTTTCCTCAAAAATTAAAAATAGATCTACTATACAATCCAGCAATTCCACCTCTAAGTATATACCTAAAGGAAATGAAAATAGGATTTTGAAGAGATATATGCACTCCCATGTTTATAGCAACATTATTCACAATAGCCAAACTAGGGAAACAACCCCAATGCGCATCAAAAGATGAATGGATAAAAAGGATGGGTACATATGCACAATGGAATATTATTTAATCATAAGAGAGGAAGATACCCTCCTATTTGCAACAATGTGGGTGGACCTTGATTACATTATGGTGAGATAAGTGAGAGAAACACAGTAAGTGCTGTATGATATGGCTTATATGTGGAACCTAAAGAAGTTAAACTTGTAAGAAACAGAGTAAAATGGTGGTTACCAGGGGATGGTGGAGAGGATAACAGTGATAGTGACTTAGGGGTACAGACTTTTAATGAGTAGTAAATAAGCCATAGAGATCTAATGCCCAGTATAATGAACATAGACAATAATATTGTACTATGTGCAATGTGATAAATATCACTATGTCGGCAATCATATTACAAGGCTAAAAGTATCAAAGTAACACACTGTATACATTAAACTTATGCAATGTTACATGTCAAATATACTCAATAAAAACTTTGTAAAAATTCCTGTAATAAATTAAATTTTAGATAAAAAGAGAAATCAGTATGCTATGTATAATGAGAAAGAAAGAAGTTAGGGCATTCATTAGTTAAAATAGCTAATAAATAAATGGGGCATAATAGCTTTAAAGGGTATATAGAAGAAGAGTGAGGAAATATTATTTATGCAATTACATCACCAGATTGTCTATCTTGAAGAAAGCACAAATTGCACAAATTCAATAAACTTGTATTAGAAACATATATAAAAAAGAAAGCTATAAAAGCTACATGTCCCAGATTCATAGATGTAAATTTTGTTCTGCCAATTAGGTGTACTCAGGCTGAGATCTGGAAGAAAGGATACACATGCCATTTTCAACAGCTGTTGTTGGCAAGCTGGGTCATGACATGCGAGAGTTGGAAGGGTCTGGGTGAGGGGCCCGGGGTCCTGTCTGGTCATCGGATTTGTGGGTATGAAGGGTAGCTGAAGCTATGGCCAAAGCTGCAGCTTCCTAATCTGTGGCTTGTCGTGCTGGAGTGACCTTGAAATCTGTAGTAGAATGGCAGCTCTGACGCTCCTCCAGTCTTGCCAATGTCTTTGTAAGTCCCTAACACCCAATATTAAGCTCTCTGCTTCAACTACCTGGAGTAGTTTGTTTTCTGCACTCAGTCCTGACTGTATAGTAACTAAACTCACCACAAAGGAGTTCATTAACGCATTTGTTCATTTGTTTGTTTATTCATTCATTCAACAATTGCTCATGGAGTTACGGAGTATTGGCCTGGTGCCAAGGCACTGAGGCCTCCCTGGTGGACGAGACACAGATTCTGCCCTTAAAGAATTTAGAGTAAGAGCCAGTGTCTGCAGTGGGGTGTGGAGGCAGTAGAGAGAATTCTTAATGATTAAAAAGCCAGTGTGGAATGCCTAATAATATAAAAAAATGGAAACTAACACTCATTGATTATTCATTATGTCAAATATTGCACTGGGATTTTATATGTCTTATTATATTCATTCTTCACACCAATCTAGTGAAGCTGGTTATTACCCTCATTTTGCAGAATCAAACTAAAACTCGAAAGGTTGAGTATTTTGTCCGAAGATCTGAATCAGCACCTGCCTGTCCCCAAAGTCCACGATCTTGGAAAACATTAATAACCTCAGGCTGTGCTGTGCAGTCGCCAGGCCCCCAGAAGAAATGCACAAAGGGCTCGGCCTCAGCGCCCCATCAGCATCTCTGTGTCTCAGCAGCCCACCAGCGTTCATTCGTCCATTCTGCTTTCCCTTCCATTTTGGTTTCTATTATTTTCCCTTCCTTTCGGGTTCTCTTGGCCTGCCCAGCAGATAAGTTTTCTCGTTCCTTCTGCTGTTGATTTCCTCTCACTACACTTCTCTTCCCCTCAGTTTGGGCCTCTTCCGTTTCTGTCTCCCTATGTCTTTCTTTCCTTCACCACCTTGAATCATGTATTCTCTGTCTCGTCCCTCCCTCTGGGTGCCCTCAGGCTCCCTGCGCCTCTGTGCCCCTCATCCTCCGCCTGCCTGTTTATCTCCGGGGGAGTCCGTGGTGCGGAGCCCTGGAGCCTCTGTGTTCAGGGCAGAGGGCAGATGATTTCATCTTTTTCTTTTGGTTCTGCCTTTCGATGGGAGAATTAGAGAACTCTTACCTCTTAGTCGTCAGTGAAAATGCCCCTTTGTTAACAATGTAAGAGTTTTTACTTTCTGCCCCTGTCGTCTTCAGACTCGGTTTCTGCCCCGGGTTGCTCTTGCTTTCATAAAACTCATCCTGGTGACGCCACTTTTCCTTCTTTCTCCGCCTGGCTCTGTAGGGAAGTAATGGCTTTGCCGATGTGCCAGATGTAATGGGGAGGGCTTGGAATGTAGAAATCCCTGACAGATTTCTAAAAAAATTAGTATTGACCTTGGTACAAATTGAACAAGGAATGAAAAGTTCTAAATGGATCTTGTACCCTCTTAATCTTGTCTTGTGCTGTGATCACGTGGTAATTGTGGGTCTCACCTCATTTAAAAAATCATTTTGGTCTGGGTGGAACGGGTATATAGATCACTTTTAGTTAGTCATTCAGTAATAATTTAACATACTAATTTTATACCTAGTCTTCATTCAAGATACATTCAGTTACAACACTAGAATGTCAAAATTCAGCCAACATTGATGACTTGGAATGAATGACAGGACCAAGGAAGGCAGTTGGTTAAAGTAAAACGTAATTCTGTCCTAGCGAGTCAGGATCTGCGGGGTAAAGTTCTTGGCACTACTTATCTTCAACTGTGTCTCTTAGACCAATAACTAACCTTCTCTGGTCTAAGTTTCTTTATCAGTAAAGGACGGTGGAGGGGTGGCTTATTTGTGAGTCACTTCCTACTTTCACTGTGTATGACTAAAATTGTGGGCGATCTAATCTCATTGCAATCTTTGAAGATTGTTAAAATCATTTTATTCCTTCAAGTATCTGCAAAATTCATCTTCAGCCTAGAATACATATTAATATCCCTTAATATACACAACAGCAAAATGCTGATTGTAGAGCTTCTCCTTTTCTCCCACCAGTTCCAGTTTGCTTGGTTCATGGACTCAGATAGCATCCTGCCCTATGCACTGGCCCCAGCCTGCTGGGTAGTTTTTTGATTACTGATTCAATTTCATTGCTGGTAATTGGTCTGTTCAGATTTCCTGTTTCTTCCTGGGTCAGTCTTGGAAGGTTGTATTTTTCCATAAAGTTGTGCACTTATTCTAGGTTACCCAATTTGTTAGCCTATAATTTTTCATAGTATTCTCTAATAATTCTTTGTATTTCTGTGGTGTCTGTAGTAATTTTTCCTTTCCCATTTCTGATTCTGTTTGTGTGTAGATTCTCTTTTTCTCATAATAAGTCTGGCTAGGGGTTTATCTATTTTGTTTATTTTCTCAAAGAATCAGCTATTGCTTTCATTGATCCTTTCTATTGTTTTATTCTTCTCAATTTTATTTATTTCTGCCCTAATCTTTATTATGTCCCTCCTTCTGTTGACATTAGGCCTCATTTGTTCTTCTTTTTCCAGTTCAATAATTCTGAATTTAGACTGTTCATTTGTGGTTGTTCTTCCTTCTTTAAATTGGCCTGAATTGCTATATACTGTCCTCTTCGAACAGCCTTTGCTGCATCTCACAGAAGTTGGGGTGTTGAGCTGTTGTTTTTATTTGTCTCCATATATAGCTTGATCTCTGTTTAAATTTGGTCATTGACCCATTGATTATTTAGGAGAATGTTGTTAAGCCTCCATGTGTTTGTTAGTCCTTTTGTTTTCTTTGTATAATTTATTTCTAGTTTTATACCTTTGTTATCTGAGAAGTTGGTTGGTAGAATTTCAGTGTTAATTTGCTGAGGCTCTTTTTGTGACCTAGTGTGAAATCTATTCTGGAAAATGTTCCATGTGCACTTGAGAAGAATGTGTGTCCTTATGATTTTCAGTGGAGTGTTCTATAGATGTCTGTTAGGTTCATCTGTTCCAATATGTTGTTCAGTGCCTCTGTCTCCTTACTTATTTTCTGTCTGATCTGTCCTTTGGAGTGTGTGGTGTGTGGACCTCTCCTAAAATGAATGCATTTCATTCTATTTCCCCATTTAATTCTGTTAGTATTTGTTGTACATATTTGGGTCCTCCTATGTTGGGTGTGTGGATATTTATAATGGTTATATCTTCTTGTTGAACTGACCCCTTTATCATTATATAATGTCCTTCTTTGTCTTTTGTTACTTTTTTTGTTTTGAAGTCTATTTTGTCTAATACAAGTATTGTATCTGCTGCTTTTTTCTCCCTATTGTTTGCATGAAATCACCTGCTGTTGACTCACTCCCCTAGACTAGAACAGTGTCTGACAAAATGTATGTTTATTGGATAAATGAAAATATAGGTATATGCACAGATATCTATATATTAATTCAACAAGTATATTTATTTATATATTTAATGTTCATTTGGCATATATTTATTTATGTTATCTATGAATGAATAAACATCCCTGGAAGATTTTTTTCGTATCCAATTTTTATATTCATTTAGAATGCGGGAGTGGATGGAATAATCAATTTTGTTAAGTGTAAGAGCTGTTTTAGAATAAATGCAGTAACAGAAGAAATAAATAAAGGTTTTCATTTCTTTTCTGTAGCTCACTGCACCATGAACATGGTTGGAATGACACCTAGAATCACCTTAGACACCTTGACAAAGTGCCTCCAGTGCCTCTGAGAAGAGCCTATGTGTTTCTGAATATATCTTTGATGTACCTTATTTAGGATTTTGCTAGTATAAATTCTAAGCTGTAGTCTTAACTGTACAAATCTGTTAAGCCACACATACCCTTTGGTTTTAGTGCTGGGATCTTTCTCCTTTGATTTTTCTCCTGTATCCATGTGTAACCTCACTTTTAAGATGGCCTCAAGGAAAATGTACATATGGTAATGATCGCATGAAGTTCTGAAGGTAGATTTCACATGGCTTTCTCTGTGGCCTAATGATTAGATATTCCTCCCTCCACTGAGGGGAGCACCTCATTTCTGTTTTTTATTCGTATTTGCATTCATAAAGTATTTGTAAGCACTCACTGGATAACAGGCCTCAGGCTCACCTCTAAGATTAAAATACTGAGGCTAATTTAGCCTGCTTCTATCTTTGCCTACTCAGGGGTCTCATCTGACCTCATGCTGGAGCCTTAGTATTCTTCCCATCTGTCCCCCAGCAGAGTCACTGTCTTGCTGTACTGGAGGGGTGAGTGATGCTAACATTTCTCTGGTGTATTTCAGCAACTTGCAAGTATATACAGTATACTGGCTGCAATCTTGAATGTTGGGAACATTGAATTTTCTTCTGTGGCAACTGAATACCAGATTGACAAGAGCCACATTTTCCAATCATGGAGCTCTGGAGAACTGTGAGTTTTATTATCTTTCATGCAAAACTGAACTTTTAAACAAAATTTAATGACATGCTGTAAGTGTCACATAAGGTAATTTCAAACAACTGTACTTATATGGGGTTCTAAAAAGTGAATGATCAGATTCAATTTGTGTACAATGAAGTTTTTGAAGTCCACTATTTAAACTAGATTGTCATACAGACCCCACAGAAATACAAAGAATTATTAGAGAGTACTATGAAAACCTATATGCTAACAGGCTGGGAAACCTAGGAGAAATGGACACCTTCCTAGAAAAATACAACCTTCCAAGACTGACCCAGAAAGAAACAGAAAATCTAAACAGACCAATTACCAGCAACGAAATTGAAGTGGTAATCAAAAAACTACCCAAAAACAAAACCCCCGGGCCCGATGGATTTACCTTGGAATTTTATCAGACATACAGAGAAGACATAACACCCATTCTCCTTAAAGTTTTCCAAAAAAATAGAAGAGGAGGAAATACTCCCAAACTCCTTCTATGAAGCCAACATCACCCTAATACCAAAACCAGGCAAAGACCCCACCAAAAAAGAAAATTACAGACCAATATCCCTGATGAATGTAGATGCAAAAATACTCAACAAAATATTAGCAAACCGAATTCAAAAATACATCAAGAGGATCATACACCATGAACAAGTGGGATTCATCCCAGGGATGCAAGGATGGTACAACATTCGAAAATCCATCAACATCATCCACCACATCAACAAAAAGAGGGACAAAAACCACATGATCATCTCCATAGATGCTGAAAAAGCATTCGACAAAATTCAACATCCATTCATGATAAAAACTCTCAACAAAATGTGTATAGAGGGCAAGTACATCAACATAATAAAGGCCATATATGATAAACGCACAGCCAACATCATACTGAACAGTGAGAAGCTGAAAGCTTTTCCTCTGTGATTGGAAACAAGACAGGATGACCACTCTCCCCACTGTTATTCAACATAGTACTGGAGGTCCTAGCCATGGCAATTAGACAAAACAAAGAAATACAAGGAATCCAGATTGGTAAAGAAGAAGTTAAACTGTCACTATTTGCAGATGACATGATATTGTACCTAAAAAACCCTAAAGACTCCACTCCGAAACTACTAGAGCTAATATCGGAATTCAGCAAAGTTGCAGGATACAAAATTAACACACAGAAATCTGTGGCTTTCCTATACCCTAACAATAAACTAATAGAAAGAGAAATCAGGAAGACAATTCCATTCACAATAGCATCAAAAAGAATGAAATACCTAGGAATAAACCTAACCAAGGAAGTGAAGACCTATACTCTGAAAACTATACGACACTCTTAAGAGAAATTAAAGAGGTCACTAACAAATGGAAACTCATCCCATGCTCCTGGCTAAGAAGAATTAATATCATAAAAATGGCCATCCTGCCCAAAGCAATATACAGATTCGTTGAATCCCTATCAAATTACCAACAGCATTCTTCAATAAACTGGAAGAAATAGTTCAAAAATACATATGGAAACACCAAAGACCCCGAATAGTGAAAGCAACCCTGAGAAGGAAGAACAAAGTGGGGGAGATCGCACTCCCCAACTTCAACCTCTACTACAAAGCCACAGTAATCAAGACAATTTGGTACTGGCACAAGAACAGAGCCACAAACCAATGGAACAGAATAGAGACTCCAAACATTAACCCAAACATATATGGTCAACTAATATTTGATAAAGGGGCCATGGACATACAATGGGGAAATGACAGTCTCTTCAACAGATGATGCTGGCAAAACTGGACAGCTACATGTAAGAGAACGAAACTGGATCACTGTCTAACCCCATACACAAAAGTAAATTCAAAATGGATCAAAGATTTGAACGTAAGTCATGAAACTATAAAACTCTTAGAAAAAAACATAGGCAAAAATCTCTTAGACATAAACATGAGTGACCTCTTCTTGAACATATCTCCCCAGGCAAGGGAAACAAAAGCAAAAATGAACAAATGGAACTATATCAAGCTGAAAAGCTTCTGTGCAGCAGAGGATACCATCAATAGAACAAAAAGGTATCCTACAGTATGGGAGAATATATTCATAAATTACAGATCCAACAAAGGGTTGGCATCCAAAATATATACAGAGCTCACACACCTGAATAAACAAAAAGCAAAGAATCCAATTAAAAAATGGGCAGAGGAGCTGAATAGACAGTTCTCTAAAGAAGAAATTCAGATGGCCAAAAGACACATGAAAAGATGCTCCACATGGCTAGTCATCAGAGAAATGCAAATTAAAATCACAATGAGATATCATCTCACACCAGTAAGGATGGCTACCATCCAAAAGACAAAGAACAACAAATGTTGGCGAGGCTGTGGATAAAGGGGAACCCTCCTACACTGCTGGTGGGAATGTAAATTAGTTCAACCATTGTGGAAAGCAGTATGGAGGTTCCTCAAAATGCTCAAAATAGAAATACCAGTTGACCCAGGAATTCCACTTCTAGGAATTTATCCTAAGAATGCAGCACTCCAGTTTGAAAAAGACAGATGCACCCCTATGTTTATCGCTGTACTATTTACAATAGCCAAGATATGGAAGCAACCTAAATGTCCATCAGTAGATGAATGGATAAAGAAGATGTGGTACATATACACAATGGAATATTACTCAGCCATAAGAAGAAAACAGATCCTATCATTTGCAACAACATGGATGGAGCTAGAGGGTATTATGCTCAGTGAAATAAGCCAGGCAGAGAAAGACAAGTACCAAATGATTTCACTCATATGTGGAGTATAAGAACAAAGGAAAACTGAAGAAACAAAACAGCAGCAGAATCTCAGAACCCAAGAATGGACTAATAGTTACCAAAGGGTAAGGGACTGGAGAGGACGGGTGGGAAGGGAAGGACAAGGGTGGGAAAAAAGAAAGGGGGGCATTACAATGAACATGTATAGTGTGGGGGGGGACACGGGGAGGGCTGTGCAACACAGAGAAGACAAGTAGTGATATTACAGCATCTTACTACGTTGATGGACAGTGACTGTGAAGGGGTATGTGGGGGGGACTTGGTGAAGGGGGGAGCCTAGTAAACATAATGTCCTTCATGTAATTGTAGATTAATGATACCAAAATTAATAAATAAATAAACAAACAAACAAATAAATAAAATAGATTGTCATGCCTAGAAATTAACTAATTACTGTAAAAAATATTCCTAAAGATTAGGCCTTTATGATTGTTTTAGGAGCTATTTACATTTCACTGTAAAAATACAGAAAAAAAAATATTTAGTGAACTTTTAAAAAAAGAGTTAATGTTATCTTACAGATTTAACATCTATATCATTTTATAAGTAATAAAGACCTGAATATTTATTTTCATACTGGATGGAGTTTTTTAGATACATTCATGCTGGGTTGATTAATTCCAATCATTTTCTATACAAGAAAAGTACATCATAGTATCTTCTTCAAATCAACTTTTCTCCTACTAGCAGAGTTTGATGAATTACTCCAATAATTTAAGGTTTCTGACTGATAGCTTCTGGTGGCACAGCTTTTTTATTCAGAATATACCCTATCTTTTATTTTTAATATTGGCATATGTCCTCATAATTCCAGATTTGTTATAAATGTCATTTTTAACCTAGGGAATCATGATATAAATTTTCATATATATATTTTTTCTGATTTATACTTACTCAGAAACAGAATATAATATTTTAGGGTAAATTCAGAGGGCCAAATATCAAACCTTCCTTGTCTGGACCTGTCCTCAAATCCTTATCATCTCCCTCCACTGTGTCTCTGGAGCCATCATGGTAACACAGCAGAACAGGTGTCTGAGGTTGATGTGTAATAAGTGACAACATATACTTGGAAACTTGTTCTGATTTTTCATATATTAAAAAAAAAGCTTAACTGACACATAAGATATTAGGTTATCTGAAGTGGAAGAAATAATGAAAAAACTCCAGTGGTTAAGATTAAAACTAACCATTGATCATAATTAGAAGAATGAGCTGTAATAGAGATATGTTGTAGACATGAGTATACTTAGAAATTACCAAGCTAAAAGTGATTTTGATGTTGAGAACCTTTTTCTGTATAGCAGAAGACAGTCACATATATGGGTCACAGAAAGTTAATGTGAATATAGTTAAAATTAATTATAGCACTTTCTGGAACAACCACTCATGGAAAGTAGAAATTTTACTCACATTAAATTATTTATAATCAAAGTTACAAAGAATTAATCTCCAAGCCAAGGCCATGTTTCTCTAGATGGTGTTACAGGTACCTTGTTCCAATCAGGCACTAGTTCTGGCAATTCTATACCATAAATATCAATCAGATCTGACCACTTCTCTCTGTTGTCACCATTCTCATCCAAGACAACATCACCTCTCACCTGAACTGAGTGAACTCCCAACTGTTCATCCACATCCATTCTTGAACTTTCCCAGGCCATTCTCCACAGTTCATTAAGAAACCACTCAGTGCATGTGTCAGTGGATTCTCTCAGACTCCCTGTCCTCCTTGTCCCTCTCCTCCTCCCTCTATCTTCCCAACTCAATTTCTTCGTTGGCTGCCATTCTTTCTGGATAGACACCATCAAGACGAGAATTTTGTTTTACAACATATTACATTTAGCAATGTATCCCCAGGTAAAATGCCTGGCAGATACTAGGTCCTCAGTAAATATATGTCAAATGAATGGACAATATGGGACTAGAAATATGTGTGTGTATATATATATATAAATATCAATCAGTGGGAGACACTATTCAGAAATAAGTCCAAGTGTAATTACCAGAAATGACTTTACAAATCACTAAAGAATCAGTATCCTAGGGACAACCAGCTGGCTAACCATTTGGAGTGGGGGAGAATTTGAATCCTTCTCATAAACCATATACCAAAATGAATTCCAAATGGATATCAACTTAAGATCAAAAACATCATAAAAGTACAAGACAAAATGCATTTATATAATCCTGAGATTGGAAAAAACTTGAAGGGCTTTATGTGCAGAAAACCAAAAGCAGAAATGATTGTAATGGATATTTGACTATATAAAAATTTAAACTTTTTCAAACTAAAAAAAGAAAAAGAAATGAAATTGTAACGCAAACAGAAAATTGAGGGGAAAATTTATATATATGTATGAAACATATCAAGGCATTATTCTCTTGAAGCTATAAAAATTTATATACTGATTAGGAAAGGGTGACTTTATCAATGAGAAAAGGCAGTTTACAAAATCAAATCACAAATCACCAATAAAAATAAAAGTTTTATGGTCTTCTGGGTATAAGTTGCAGAAGTTACTTAAAATACATTTGTTTGGGTATATCCTGAAGCCTGGGTTACCTTCTACAGTTAATTTCTACATTTTGAAAATGTGTATAAAATAATGGTATGCATATCATACCAAATATATTCATTGTGCTTTTAAATTACTTAACACAATTCAGTGAAATTATGTTTGGCGTCACAAACAACCACTGGCTCATGCAGATGCTTCACTCGGTCCACCAGTTCAGTTTGGCTTGGGCCCTATTATACAGTGGCCGACATTTGACCGGTCAAGATAAGCAGAGAAAAATGATCAAGAAGAGACCTAGGATTACTATTGAATAGTATCTTATTTTTACATTATAAAGCCTTCATGTATTTGTCTCATGCCATTTGAAGAAGGCAAATTAAGACATTTTCATTCCCTGGGAAATTACTTTCTTACCATTATTTCTTCTAACAACACATCTGTTTTATTTCCAGCTGCCTCTTTGCTTTGCATTCAGGCAGAAGAGCTGCAGGAAGCTCTCACCTCGCACTGTGTGGTCACTAGAGGAGAAACCATCATACGACCCAATACCGTAGAGAAAGCTACGACGTCAGAGACGCCATGGCTAAAACTCTCTATGGACGCCTCTTTAGCTGGATAGTGAATCGCATTAACAGCTTATTGAAGGTAAAGACCTTTATGGAAACATGTTTTCCCAAGTGTCAGGTGATACAAATCCATTTTCTAATTTTCCAATTTGTATATGAGTCCCTTTGAAGATTTCCTAATTGGTATCATTTCATTATTAAAGTTTTATGTCAGTCGATCTGCTTTATTTCCCAATGGTACCATTTCATTGTGACATCTAGCTGTAACATTTTTAAGCTGCTGAAACATAAAACTGTAGCAACATGAATAAACATGATAGAATGTGAATTTTTAATGTGACATCTTACTGTCAATGTGTATGTTCTTTTAATTAGAAGTTGTAAAGTATATACCATGTTATACTTGCATAAAAAGTCAATTCAGCAGTTCTTTGTTTTTGTTTTGAGTGACTGAATTAAATTTTGAAGGCAAAGGAAAACTTTTTTTCATATTTTAACACTCACTATATTGCCATGACAGTAGGAATTATGACCTTCAGTGAGATTTAGTTCAGAAATGTGCTAGTTAGCTAGCAAACAGTAGAGCCAGGATATGAGCAATAATGTTATCTGACCATAAATCTATGCCCTGCCTAGTACCTCATCTTAGAAATAAAGGTGGTCACAGTCACCATTGAATGAGTGCTCTTTATAGGCCAGGGGTTGTGCATAGGTGGCACTCCTTAATTTGCATCTAATGTTTTGTTCTGCCATAAATTATATAACTTTTAGAGATTTGTATTTGAAAAAACAAGATAGAGGCCTACCTTAAGATCATCTCATTCATACTTACTAAGCATAAAAGACCATTTTATACACATTCAGGCATGTAATTCACTGCTATTTTTCCACTAAAATACATGCCATGCACACCATGATATATCCAAACTGTCCAAGAGACTACCCATTATTCCTCCATATGTTTTACTCTCTGTCCCTGAGAATTGCTTCTTTACCTTCCTGCTGAACTGTAACCTATTTGACTGCATGTGCAAATGACAACCCAGTTTGCGCATTGTGATTTAATGGTCAGAATAGTCTGTATGTTGATGTGTGGCCATCTGTATGATGCCAAGCTTTCAGATGAAAATGGAAAATTTTAAGAATTTTTCAATATCAATATAGTCCACAGAATGTAAGCGAAGATATTCAGAGATTTGACCTCATTTTGTCAGTTATCATCCTTATCTTTGGCACTAAGTGGTACCCAGAATGATCTTACTTTGAAACAGGTGATCTGCTGAAAATTCCACTGTAGTCTATTACTTGGTAACTTTCCTGTCTATACACTAAGGAAAATTACCCAACTTTTAGATTTTTAAATTTCATACAGAATAGTTTTACAGTTTAGTGTAAAAAACAAAAACAAGACCATTAAAATAATTTATCATTTGAATAGTTTAGTTCAGTCTGTCAGGGTTTACACTGAGATTTTGGAGAGCCTGTGTTCAGTGTGACCAGCTTGTTGTGTGACCCTGGGCAAGTGACTGCATTTTCTTCATCTCTTCCTCCTCAGCCATTAAATAAAGGCATGGAATGGCAAGTCAGTGGTATGAATAGTTGGTGGGTATCTTGGAACCTTTTAAGAATCTCCTGAAAACTATACCCTTCACTCCAAAGTAGAAAATGGATAATGTTTCTATGTACTCACCAAAATTAGTGCACACCGTTGTGACTCCAGACCACCTGAAGGCCATTAACAGAGCCCCGTTTGAGAATCCTTGACCCTGAACATCTCTAAGGTCTTCCCAGCTCAAACACATTATTTTATAAGTATCTGTCTAAAGGACAAAGAGATTTTAAGAGAATAATAATTTTGATTTAACAAACATAAACTTTAGCTACACATTTTGCCTCATATGAATAGGTAGAATTGCACTTACAATTCAGAATTTGGGGAATTTTCAGAAATATCTGATAGCTTTCTTTGTGTTGATTCCATCTCATATTCAAAGTGTTCTGCAACTCTGAGTTCTGAATTCAGACAATTCTTCCAAGTGTAGAAAGCATCCTTCAGTTCAGAGCCCTCGGTTGCTAGTTGTCATTCCCAAATCACTTCCTTGCACCACACTGAGAGTTGGCATAGATTACATTAATAGAGAGCACAAAGAGACATGTTGGTACTCTCCTTTTTAAATTCACATGAAATAACTTTGCAGTGTATATATTTACTGGAGGAGGGGCAAGCTTTTTGACAAAGTATCTACCCTTTAGTGAAAAGAGGTAACCATTGTGGAGGAGTAGGAAAAAAATGCTTTTGGAATATTTAGTTGTAAAATAGTATTTAATTGTATTTAAAAATATATTTAATTATAAAATAAATTCAAATACATTTGCATCTTCAGTTTACTATTTATTCTATATTAAAAATCATGAGTGAATGAGTCAAAAATAAATAACAATTCTTTAAAATAAGTGTTTTTAGCAAGATCTTTTCATTGTTATCTTAAAATGAAGAACTAAATATCCTCTTTCACAGAAGTTTTGCTTTTCCACTATGGTCTTTATTGAACATGTTTTTGCTATGTTTGGACTGCTAGCCAGGCTTTCCCTACGATTCATAACTCACTCAGGGCTGTGATTCCTGTGCTCCCAAATTCATAGGAAAATGTTTCTTTTGTGGGAGTATATAAGATAGTATGGAAGTGGTTTCTGTAGTACAAGGAAAATATTGTACCATTTACATACTAAAAAGATGCTACCTACTTTATCTCCCTGTTCTATGAAGGAAAATATTTTCAATTAAGAAAAGTTTTCACTCTTTGTCCTGGTAGTAATTTCTTAGCTAAATTACAAGTGTCCTTTGAGATACCCTGCTTTATATTACCTCTTAAGAAAATAAATAACTCAAAATAATGCCTCTTTAATTTTTCAGTGGGAATGGTGATGAACTGAGCATTGGCATTCTGGATATATTTGGCTTTGAAAATTTCAAAAAGAATTCCTTTGAGCAGCTGTACATTAACATTGTAAATGAACAGATTCAGTATTATTTCAATCAACACGTGTTCACATAGGAACAGGTAAGTTAAGATACCGTAAAGATGAGTGCTTATTCCAGTTATACACAGACTTGTACTAATGAAGCAGGACTTAAATCATAGATGTAAAGCTGTAAACATTTAAGAAAGTCAAAGAAAAGATTTTCTTTCTCCTTGCCCATGGTAAACACAAAAACTAGTTATTCATTTAGGGCATCTTGATATATAATGTTGAATGTACCCCATTAAAAATCGATGCACCCTTCTCCAAAACTTAGCAAGTGTGAGCTCTTGGAAAGAAAGAAGTTTCCCTTGGTAATTTAAATAAGCTGATGTGTCCAACTGTTTCCCTTTCTGTAGACTGCATAGCTGAAATTCTTTTTGAAATTTAAATGTCCACCTAAAATGCATTAAACTTCAGAATCCCCAGTAGCTCGGCAATGGAACACAAGATAATGGGTTTGATACAAATGCCATGAAATGGTAATTTGTCAGGATATATGTGTAATTTATGATTCAGTTTCAAAAATCAGACTTGAGTTGTATTTGGCAAAACTGGAGTATTAATATTATTAAATTACTTTATCAAGTCTAAAAGAAAAAGTCATTTTATATGTCAGTATGTCATCTGTCTCCTTTAATAATATTAAATCTCTTTTTGTTTAGTAATTAGAACTGAAGGTTTTATTTAAATTTGAAATAAATTAGAAGTACATGAACCTCTTTTGATTCAAAATATTTAGGTTTATTGAGAATTTACTTTGAAATTGCATTTTGAAAACAGTGGTCACAGAAGAAAACATTTAGTTCTTGACATTTCTAAAGCCAAAAAAAAAAAAAAGAAAGAAGTTAAGAGTTTTTATGTCTTTGTGCAGCTCTCATCTACCCCAGGATCTTGTTCTATCAAATATTCATTCTTTGTCTTTCTGACCCTCTCCATTAGTGCCATATCTTAGGCTAGATACATGATGAAATCTTTACAAATCTTTAAAGATAAAAAAAACTCCTAACCAGCTTGTCTGTGTAGTCATGGCGCTCTCTCTTCCCTTCACAACCAACCTCCTTGAAAGCATATTTAATATTCATTGCACTGTATTGATTATTTCCCCAACTGGGTATCTTGAGTCCATAGTATCTGGCTCTGACTCCCTAACTCTGCTGGAATGGCCCTTCCTAATTTCATCAGTCATTAGTATCAGGACCATTTTAACTTCCACATTATTAGCCTTTCTGTAATTTTCAACTTTGTTGACAAGATTCCTGTTTCTGGAAAACTTCTCTTTTGGCATCCCTAACAGTTTCTGTTTCTCTTCCTCTTTGATGGGTTCCTTTTTTACTCCTCCTACACCATCACTTACCCAACCCTGGCTGTATACTATAATCATTTGTGATTGTGTATCTTTGTTGAATACCAATGTCAAGACCCTGTCCTAGACCAATTAAATCAGATCTTTTGGAATGACCCTGGGAACAATAAGTTTTTAAAGGTTCCCGATCTATTCCAATGTGCAGCCAAGGTTGAGAATTATTGCCCTAAATTCTAGTTCCTCAAAGAGTTCTATCCTTGACCCTTTTCTTATGCTCCCTAGGAAAGATCACTCATTTCCATTATTTCAACCACCCTTACATGCTAGTGAAGCCCACCTTCCCACCTCCAACCCTCTCTCTCAACTCTTGGTCTCCATTTAGGACAGCTTCCAGAACTTTATCTGGAATTGAACTCAACATCTTTCCCTCTACTTATGTTCTTTTTCAGTGAATGATATCTCTATCCATCCACTTCCTCAAGCCAAAAATCTTGTTACATGTCATTTCTCATCATTGAAATCCAAAAAATCAGTGAGATTTGTTCATATTCTTCCCTCCTCTATGTTCAGGTAAAAATAATTGACAGTACAGTATCTGGTTTACATCTTTGCCTTTCTCACTAGGCCGCAAATTCCTTGAGGTCAGAGATTGTGCTTTTAATTCATTTATCATCTTCAGAGCCTAACACTTAGCAAGTACTCAATAAATATTATTAAATTACAGTTGACACTTTAATAATGCAGGGATTTGGGATACTCGCCCCTGTGCCATCAAAAATCTGAGTGGAACTTTTGACTTCCCAAAAACTTAAATACTAAAAACCCACTGTTGACTGGAAACTTTACTGATAACATAAACAGTTGATTAGCACATATTATGTATGCTATATGTATTCTTACAATAAAGCAAGCTAGAGAAAATAAAATGTTTTTTCAAATTGTCATGAGTCTCCAAAACCATTTTCTATTATATCTGTTGAAAAAAATCCACATGCAAATGGACCTGCATAGTTCAAACTTGGGTTGTTAAAGGGTCAACTGTAATGTCATTGTACTTTATTGCCTCATAATGTTCACAGAATCCATTCTAACCAGAGACTAAAAACAAGTAAATTTTTTTGTTTTGCACTCTTGGATAGGGATCTATTAGGATTACATTCTGCACAGGACCAGCTACAGCATCATGTATTTCCTATTTAAATTAATTAACAACTTGTGTTGGTAGATGTCCATTCTTCTCCTTTTTGGGTTGAGGTGAGAACCTGGTTTTATTGGAACTAGACTTTAAACCAATTATATAGCTTGCAATAATTATTCATCTTTCACTTTTCATAGAATGATACAGTTTACAATTCACCTTAATTGAGAGCTTTAAATTTCATAATCCTAGTGCTCTTAATTCTTTTGTCTTTGGACTTGTTACACATGCAACTATTCTATAGGGCTTTTTTTTAAAGGTATAGTTGATATACAATCTTAAAGGTTTCACATGAGTAACATTGTGGTTATTACATTCACCCATATTATCAAAACCCCCACACACACCCCATTGCAGTCACTGTTGATCAGCATAGTAAGATGCTATAGAGTCACTACTTGTCTTCTCTGTGCTATACTGCCTTCCCTGTGGACCCCTCCCCCACATTATGTGTGCTAATCATAATACCCCTTAATCCCCATCTCCCTTCCCTCCCCACACACCCACCCCACTCCCTTCCCTTTGGTAACTGCTAGTCCCTTCTTGGAGTCTGTGAGTCTTCTGCTGTTTTGTTCCTTCAGTTTTGCTTTATTGTTATCCAATAAGGGGTTAACAAATGAGGGAAATCATTTGGTACTTGTCTTTCTCTGCCTGGCTTATTTCACTGAGCATAATACTCTCTAGCTCTGAAGCCGGGGTTCTTGTTCACGAAGCCAAAGAATGAGCTTCACAAACACTCAAGGTAGGAGAGCAAGGTACAGGAGGCTTTTATTTAGAAATAAAGTGAGAGGACAGAGCTCCCAGCTCAGGCCAGGAGGGAACAAGAGTCTGTTGTTGGCTCATTGTCTAGGGGTTTTATGCGTGGTTGAGGATTTTCAGGAATGAGGGTAAAGGGTTAGGGGTGCAGACTTGTTGAGTGGTCCCAGAATACTCATTCTTGATGAGAAACAGAGGAGATTTTCAGCTCTAGATTCTTTCTCAAGATAGCAGTTTCCCTCTGGGAGCATGTCAGTTAAGACTGCCTACCCTGCCCCCATGGGGGGCTGGGATGTTGCCTGTTTGCTGAAGTAAGTTAAGAATCTTACTTCTTAACTTCTTGGGCTGTTTATAGTTGGGCTTGCTTACTAAATTAGTCTTTTTCCTAGGTTGCAGATTATGTGGTCAGGATCAGAGAAGGAAATATAGCACATAGGTATGGTTAAAATAAGCTGGGCCTTTTAGCAGGCTAAGGTAAATTTTACAGTGAAGTCACGGGTTATGCTGAGACACTTTTCTTTATCTGCAGAACACTCAAGCATTCCCGGCTAAGTTGCTGCTGGCCTTTTGAGTTTTAACTGATCTCACTGAAGATGTCTATATATCCCTAGTCTGGTATCTTTACCCTAGAGAATTACTGTGACTCTGACTTTGCGTAATGCTTATCACAGAGTTTCAATAGGGACTTCTTTGCACATCACTACATTGTTCTGACTGTAATTATCTTGCTCTGCTTTTTCTCCAGAGGCCCTCACCCTACTCTGCCTAATCCCATGGTCCCTGTCTCAGCTCCATCCATGTTGTTGCACATGGTAGAATTTGTTGTCTTCTTATGGCTGAGAAATATTCTACTGTGTGTATGTCCCACATCTTCTCTGCCCATTCATCTACTGGTGGACACTTCAGTTGCTTCGATGTCTTGGCTATTGTAAACATAGGGATGAATATGTCTTTGAATCTATCATCTGTTTTCTTCGGGTAAATTCCTAGGAGTGGAATTCCTGGGTCAAATGGTATTTCTGTTTTTAGTTTTTTGAGAAACCTCCACATTGCTTTCCACAGTGTGTGAAGGTTCCTCTTTCTCTGCAAATCCTTCCAGCATTTGTTGTTGTTTGTCTTTTAGGTGTTGGCCATCCTAACTGGTGTGAAGTGATATCCCATTGTGGTATAATTTGCATTTCCCTGATAATAAGCAACATGGAGCATCTTTTCATGTGCCTGTTGGCCACCTGAATTTCTTCTTTGGAGAACTGTCTGTTCAGATCATCTGCCCATTTTTTATTTGTGTTATTTGCTTTTTGGGTGTTGAGGTGTATGAGTGTTTTATATATTTTGGATGTTAACCCCTTATTGGCTATGTCATTTATGAATATATTCTCCCATACTGTAGGATGCATTTTTGTTCTGTTGATGGTATCCTTTGCTGTACAGAAGCTTTTTAGTTTGATGTAGTCCCACTGTTCATTTTTGCTTTTGTTTCCCTTGCCTGAGGAGATGCATTCAGGAAAAAATTGCTCATGTTTATATTCAAGAGATTTTTTGCCTGCGTTTTCTTCTAAAAGTTTTATGGTTTGATGACTTATATTCAGGTCCTTTATCCATTTCGAGTTTACTTTTGTGTATGGAGTTAGACAGTAATGCCATTTCATTCTCTCTCTCACATGTAGCTGTCCAGTTTTGCCAACACCAGTTGTTGAAGAGGCTGTCATTCCCCCTTGTATGTCCATAGCTCCTTTATCATGTATTAATTGGTCATATATTTTTCAGTTTATATCAGGGCTCTCTATTTTGTTCCATTGATCTATGGATCTGTTCTTGTGCCAGTACCAAATTGTCTCGATTACTGTGGCTTTGTAGTAGAGTTTGAAGTCAGGGAGCATAATCCCTGCTGCTTTATTCTTCCTTCTCACGATTGCTTTGACTCTTCAGAGTCTTTTGTGGTTCCATACGAACTTTAGAACCAGTTGTTACAGTTCATTGAAGAATGCTGTAGGTATTTTGATAGGGATTGCATTGAATCTGTAGATTCCTTTAGGCAGAATGGCCATTTTTACAACATTTATTCTTCCTATCCATGAGCACAGGATGCATTTCCATATATTGGTGTCTTCTTTAATTTCTCTCATGAGTGTCTTGTAGTTTTCAGGGTATAGGTCTTTCACTTCCTTGGTTAGGTTTATTCCTAAGTGTTTTATGCTTTTTGATGCAATTGTAAATGCAGTTGTTTTCCTGATTTCTCTTTCTTCTAGTTCATTGTTAGTATATAGGAATGCAACAGATTTTTGTGTATTCATTTTATATCCTGCAACATTCCCAAATTCAATTATTCTAGTAATTTTTGGGTGCATTCTTCAGGGTTTTTAATGTATAATATCATGTCATCTGCAAACAGTGACAGTTTAACTTCTTCCTTACCAATCTAGATGTCTTTTATTTCTTTGTGTTGTCTAATTGCCATGGCTAGGACCTCTAGTACTATGTTGAATAAATATGGGGAGAGTGGGCATCCTTGTCTTATTTCCAATCTTAGAAAAAAGCTTTCAGCTTTTTACTGTTAGGTGTGATGTTGGCTATGGGTTTGTCATATATAGCCTTTATTATGTTGAGGTACTTGCCCTCTCTACCCATCTTCTTGGGAGTTTTTATCATGAATTGATATTGAATTTTGTTGAATGCTTTTTTGGCATCTATGGAGATGATCATGGGGTTTATTGTCTTTTTTTGTTGATGTGGTGGATAATGTCGATGGATTTTTGAATATTGTACCAACCTTGTGTCCCTGGAATAAATCTTTCTTGATCATTATGGATGATCTTTTTGATGTATTTTTGAATTTGGTTTGCTAATATTTTGTTGAGTATTTCTGTATGTATGTTCATCAGGGATATTGGTCTGTAATTTTCTTTTTTGTGGTGTTTTTGCCTGGTTTTGGTATTAGAGTGATGTTGGCTGCATAGAATGAGTTTGGAAGTATTCCCTCCTCTTGTACTTTTTCAAAAACTTCAAAGAGGATGGGTATTTGGTCTTCACTAAATGTTTGATAAAATTTGGCAGTGAAGCCATCAGTCCAGAGATTTTGCTCTTAGGTAGTTTTTTGATTAGCAGTTCAATGTCATTGATGGTAATTGGTCTATTCAGATTTTCAGTTTGTTCCTGGGCTATAAGGCTCTTTTAAAATATCTTTGAGAGGCTTTTAACAACTCAAAATTGCTCCCAACAAGTTCAAAATTCAACTAGAATTAGGATTATACTTTGAGGAATTGCAGCCATCCTTCCAAGTGCCTTCCTAAAGTAACTACCCAAGAATCCCTTCTTTTTAATCTTATGGACCAGTCACTGCAGCTGAGTGATCAGGTCAATGAATGGTGATCCAGTGGATTTTCATTATTCAGTGATTCTCTTCATTTGAACCCTGGGTCCACATTTGAATTTTTATTCTTTCAATCTGTTACTTCCCTGTGGAAGCAAAAATTGTAGCTGAGAAAGGCTAACTGTATCTGTATGTATTAGCTATTACAGATAAAGAGAACACATTTTTATAAATGACAAACAGCTATTAATCATCAATGAAGGTCATAATCACACCTTCTTTGCTCAAATATAATCATAGGTTTGACCTGAGAGCTCTTTCAGGTAATAAAGCCATTATTGTTTATCAGTTAGACCTATAGTATTCTCAATTTCATGAATATACAAATGACCCAGGCAATCCAAGCAAGAAGCTGCCAAGCACATTCACAGGTAAAACAACTTCTGGTCTTGTGTAAGCCAGCAAACGTTATCTTTATTGACTGATCCACAATAGTGGGATATAAATAAAGCTTTCTGCTGTAGCCGAAGTTCAGTTTACATGTAAATACACAGTGGAAACACTCCAACAGAGTGGTTAGGAAGCTATTTTAAATCTCATTTTCCCATTATTTTCCACTGAAAGAATAATCATTAGAGCATAATAGAACAATTTTAGTGAAAGAACTCATGAGAGTGACATAATCCATAATTTGCTGAGTGGATAGTTTAAAATAATATATAGCTCCTTAAATTGATATTTCATAATGTTTGAAGCTTCCATACTTCTCCAGATCTAGAAGAACCATTGTACATATACTGCCTTTGAGAAAAGATAAAGGGACAATTTGTATATGAAAATTATATGGTAATCCAGGTTTCCATCCCTGCAAATAAATGATGAGTATAGTTGTAATCTTTTAATTAAAAGTTGAGACTCAATCAAACTTTCTCAATGAATTGCAACTGAAACGTGTATAATTTTCTCTCAATTTTATTAATTGCACAAATAGAGCACTCATATTTCAGCCTTCTATTATATTTATAGAACATTATGTTTATGCACACTATTTCCTCCCATATTTTTTAAGAGACTTTAAGTTAGCAGCTCAAATGGAGACAAGTTATAGCATTTCCAGTAGGTCAGTCCTCTGTACTGACTCTTCATGGTAATCATGTAGCTTAGATTTTGGTTTTGCTTGTTTTCTGGTTTTCTTTCATGTCAAAAAGAGCTCAGCAGCAATCAGAGTGTGATAGAAAGCCTGAAGTTCTCTTCGAGTTAGAGCCATACTGCTGTTTTTTGTGCATGCTGCACGTTGGTATAATCATTATGGTATAGAACATACAAAAAATATTGAGTCCTGTTCCCTAGTTTACTTTTCAAATCTAGGGGAGTGAACACCAACCATTGATTAATCACCCGTGGGCATGAGTTTAAGTTGGAACAAATGCTGTTGTTGCTCAGGCCCACGAGGCCCCCAGAACATGCATGTGATACTACAAAGCACTGTTCTGGAATCCTGTGGGAGTCACTCTGTATCCTTATGTGCCTGTTTATATCCGGAGAAGCTTTCTTATCCATTAGTGCAGCACGTCTTTCTGGCCATTAACTGAACTAAAGTTCATGTTTAAAGTGAGCAAATAATATTTGTTTTTGTACAAAAATAAATTGTTACTTATATGATTTATATATGCACCTGTGGCTTTAGAGTTAAAAGTCAGAAGTCATTTTATTAGCAGGAAACCATTTACAGCACATAATGGAAACAGTAACTGCAATTATGGCTCTGGATTCTCTTGAGAAAGTGATGTGTATGACTTTCATCACCAGCTGTTCATACCGTAAAGTTTAAAGCTTTTGAAATTTTGAATGTGGTCTCTCACATATAATACGTGGCAATTACAAAGAACAAAAATTCGTTCAATTATATAAAGTTTACACTTTCAATATTTTTTACATTTAAAGTAAAAAGAGTCAGTCATCTGATAAAAAAGAATGTGTGGATAATTTAAAATAAACCCCTTACAACTGCCTCCAAAATTGTTTTGCCTGCAAAGTGTGAATTTTTATTTTATGTCCAACTTTGTTCCCTATTAAACAAACCACATGTGTGGTGATAGCTTGTGCCTTATTTTAGCTTTCCAAGTGACGAAGGCTATATTTAGGTATTTCCTTTAAGCCTTAAAACAGCCAAATGTTTAAGAAACGATTGATACCACAACCCTTCCTTTTTAAAATGCTTTGCCAAGTTTTGAGTTATTGTTTGTGATCACATATAAATACTCCTTGAGCTTCTCACATACTAAATGAGTATGGAAGTTGATACCCAAATGACACATGTGGGCACATCCCTGCAGCAGCTCTGCCTCTGGACCTGTCCTCCTCTCCCTCTGGTCCTGCAGGCAGTCCCTGGCCTCCCGACTTCCCTCCCTCCCTCAGCAGCTTCACTGCGCACAGGTGTTTCGCTTTCATGGATGAGGTTGGGTCAGCACTCTTAATGTGATGGGAGGATTTGTGGTCCTTATTTTCGTAATTTGAAATTATTTTAAAATATTTTTTTATCTTTTAATTATGATAAAAATAATTTTCAGTGGAATATGCTATTAGGAGCACAGATCTATAGATGTTGTAGTTTTCTGTATGTGAGGTTAGGGCATCCCATTTACAAAATGATGGCAAATTTCTTCGTAAAGATTTTGACACAACAGTTAAGGAGAAATTGTGGCAGGTGAAAGAGATCACATTATATAGAAAACTACACTTCTGATTTCATGACTGAAATTCCTTTTTCTTCTAAGTTGATACCTATACTTGTAAAGTCCTATATGACTTTTAAGAAGTTTTCAAGAATAGGTATCCTACACAAAAAGTGGCTAGATTAGAATTTTCATCTTAACATGCATTGTATACCTCTTTTTCTGAAAAAGGAAGCTGCTCTAGGAAACATCATTTAAAACTACTTCTTCCAAAGTTCATTAAATATAAGTAAAATAAAACATGAATATTTTATTAGGAATTATCCAAAATATTTTCTCACTAGGTTATTTTTCTAACTCTGGATTAATGACCTATGTCATCTCAAATTAATGATGATAACATTTCCTGAGGCTTTCCATTAGCATTACACAAAAATCAAAAGGATCATTGATACCAGCTTTGAATAGAAAATACAGGAATAGATTTCAAGTCACGAATTTTATTTTGCATCAAAAGTATAGATTTTTTTTATTAAAGTATCATTGGTATACACTCTTATGAAGGTTTCATAAGAAAAACAATGTGGTTATTGCATTCACCCTTATTATCAAATCCCCCCCATACCCCATTGCAATTACTGTCCATCAGTGTAGTACGATGCCACAGAGTCTCTGAATGTCTTCTCTGAGCTACACTGTCTTCCCCGTGACCCCATACCATGTGCACCAATCATGATACCTCACAATCCCCTTCTCCCTTCCTTCACACCCACCTTCCCCAACCCCTTTCCCTTTGGTAACCACTAGTCCTTTCTTGGAGTCTGTGAGTCTGCTGCTATTTTGTTCCTTCAGTTTTGCTTCATTGTTATACTCCACAAATGAGGGAAATCATTTGGTATTTGTCTTTCTCTGCCTGACTTATTTCACTGAGCATAATACCGTCTAGCTCCACCCATGTTGTTGCAAATGGTAGGATTTGTTTCTTTCTTATGGCTGAATAGGATTCCATTGTGTATATGTACCACTTCTTTATCCATTCATCTACTGATGGACACTTAGGTTGCTTCCATTTCTTGGCTATTGTAAATAGTGCTGCAATAAACATAGGGGTGCATATATCTTTTTGAATGTAATAAGTTGTTTTCTTTGGGTAAATTCCTAGGAGTGGAATTCCTGGGTCAAGTGGTATTCCTATTTTTAGTTTTTTGAGGAACCTCCATATTGCATTCCACATGGTAGAACTAATTTACATTCCCACCAACAGTGTAGAAGGGTTCCCCTTTCTACACATCCTCACCAACATTTGTTGTTGTTGTCTTTTCTATGTTGACCATCCTAACTGGTGAGAGGTGATATCTCATTGTGGTTTTAATCTGCATTTCCCTGATAATTAGCGGTGTGGAGTATGTTTTCATGTGCCTGTTGGCCATCTGAATTTCTTCTTTGGAGAAGTCATCTTTCTGATATGTCATTTACAAATGTACTCTCCCATACTGTAGGATGCCTTTTTGTTCTGCTGTTGGTGTCCTTTGCTGTACAGAAGCTTTTTAGCATGATGTAGTCCCATTTGTTCATTTTTTATTTTGTTTCCCTTGCCAGAGAAGATGCATTCAGGAAAAAGTTGCTCATATTTATATTCGAGAGATTTTTGCCTATGTTTTCTTCTAAGAGTTTTATGGTTTCATGACTTACATTCAGGTGTTTGATCCATTTTGAGTTTACTTTTGTGTATGGAGGTAGACAATAATCCTGTTTCATTCTCTTGCATGTAGTTTTCCTGTTTTGCCAACACCAGTTGTTGAAGAGGCTGTCATTTCCCCCTTGTATATCCATGGCTCTTTTATCATATATTAATTGACCATTATGCTTGGGTTTATATCTGGGCTCTCTAGTCTGTTCCATTGGTTTAGTCTATGGGTCTGTTCTTGTGCCAGTACCAAATTGTCTTGAATACTGTGGCTTTGCAGTAGAACTTGAAATTGGGGAGCATAACCCCTCCCCATTCTCCCACCACCGCTTTATTTTTCCTTCTCAGGATTGCTTTGGCTATTCGGGTCTTTTGTGGTCCATATGAATTTTAGAACTATTTGATCCAGTTTGTTGAAGATTGCTATTGGTACTTTGATAGGGATTGCATTGAATCTGTAGATTGCTTTAGGCAGGATGGCCATTTTGACAATATTAATTCTTCCTATCTATGAGCACTGGACGTGTTTCCATTTCTTGGTATCTTCTTTAATTTCTCTCATGAGTGTCTTGTACTTTTTGGAGTATATAGGTCTTTCATTTCCTTGGTTAGGTTTATTCCTAGGTATTTTATTCTTTCTGATGCAATTGTGAATGGAATTGTTCTCCTGATTTATCTTTCTGCTAGCTCATCATTAGTGTATAGGAATGCAATAGATTTCTGTGTGTTGATATTGTGTCCTGCAAGTTTGCTTAATTCAGGTATTAGATCTAATAGTTTTGTGGTGGATTCTTTAGGGTTTTTTTACATACAGTATCATGGCATCTGTAAACAGGGACAGTTTAACTTTTTCCTTACCAATTTGGATGCCTTTTATTTCTTTGTGTTGTCTGATTGTTGTGGCTAGGACCTCCAGAACTATGTTGAATAAAAGTGGGGACAGTGCACATCCTTGTCTTGTTCCCAATCTTAAAGGAAAAGCTTTCAGCTTTTCACTGTTATGTATGATGTTGGATGTGGGTTTTTCATATATGGCCTTTATTATGTTGAGGTACTTGCCCTCTATACCCATTTTGTTGAGAGTTTTTATCATGAATGGATGTTGAATTTTGTTGAATGCTTTTTCAGCATCTATGGAGATGATCGTGTGGTTTTTGTCCTTTTTGTTGACGCGGTGGATGATGTTGATGGATTTTCAAATGTTGTACCATCCTTGCATCCCTGGAATAAATCCTACTTGATCATGATGGATAATCTTTTTTATGTATTTTTAATTCGGTTTGCTAAGATTTTGTTGAGTATTTTTGCATCTATGTTCATCAGGGATATTGGTCTGTAAGTTTCTTTTTTTGTGGTGTCTTTGCCTGGTTTTGGTATTAGAGTGATGCTGGCCTCATAGAATGAGTTAGGGAGTATTCCCTCCTCTTCTACTTTTTGGAAAACTTTAAGGAGGATGGATATTAGGTCTTCACTCAATTTTTGTTAAAATTCAGTGGTGAAACCATCAGGTTCAGGGGTTTTGTCCTTAGGTAGTTTTTTGATTGCCAATTCTATTTCAGTGCTGGTAATAGGTCTGTTCAGATTTTCTGATTCTTTCTGGGTCAGCATTTGAAGGTTGTATTTTTCTAGAAAGTTGCCCATTTCTTGTAGGTTATCCAGTTTGTTAGCATATAATTTTTCATAGTATTCTCTCATAATTCTTTGTATTTCTGTGGTGCACATAGGCGTTTTTTCTTTCTAATTTCTGTTCTGTTTATGTGTGTAGACTCTCTTTTTTTCTTGATAAGTCTGGCTAGGGGTTTATCTATTTTGTTTATTTTCTCAAAGACCCAGCTTTTGCTTTCACTGATTCTTTCTATTGTTTTATTCTTCTTGATTTTATTTATTTATGCTCTAATCTTTATTATGTCCCTCCTTCTACTGGCTTTGAGCCTCATTTTTTCTTCTTTTTCTGGTTTCATTAATTCTGAGTTTAGACTGTCTATATGGAATTGTTCTTCTTTCCTGAGGTAGGCCTGTATTGCAATATACTTTCCTCTTAGCACGGCATTCGCTGTGTCCCACAGATTTTATGTTGTTGAATTATTGTTGTCATTTGTCTCCATATATTGCTTGTTCTCTGTTTTTATTTAGCCATTGATCCCTTGATTATTTAGGAGCATGGTGTGAAGCCTCCATATGTTTGTTGGCTTTTTTGTTTCCTTTCTGTAATTTATTTCTAGTTTCATATCTCTGTGATCTGAGTTGGTTAGTACAATTTCAATCTTTTTGAATTTACTAGGGCTCTTTTTGTGGCCTAGTATATGATCTATTGCTGAAAATATTCCATGTGCACTTGAGAAGAATGTGTGTCCTGTTGCTTTTGGACAGAGTGTTCTCTAGATGTCTGTTAGGTCCATCCGTTCTAATGTGTTGTTCAGTGCCTCTGTCTTCTTACTTATTTTCTTTCTGGTTGATTTGTCCTTTGGAGTGAGTGGTGTGTTGAAGTGTCCTAAAATGAATGCATTACATTATATTTCCCCCTTTAATTTCTGTTAGTATTTGTTTCACATGTGTGGGTGATCCTATGTTGGGTTCATAGATATTTATAATAGCTATATCCTCTTGTTGGACTGATTCCTTTATCATTATGTAATGGCCTTCTTTGTCTCTTGTTACTTTCTTTGTTTTGAAGTCTATTTTATTTGATACAAGTACTGTAACTCCTGCTTTTTTCTCCCTATTAGTTGCATGAAATATCTTTTTCCTTTCCTTTATTTTCAGCCTGTGTATTTCTTTGGGTTTGAGATGAGACTCTTATGGGCAGCATATAGACGGGTCTTGTTTTTTAATCCATTCAGTGACTCTATGTCTTTTGACTGGTGCATTCAGACCATTTACATTTAGGGAGATTATTGATAGGTATGTACTTATTGCCATTGCAGGTTCTAGATTCATGGTTACCATAGGTTCAAGGGTAATTCCCTTACTATCTAACAGTCTAATTTAACTCACTTTTAGTATTCTATTAGAAACATAACCTAAAGGTTCTTTTTTTTCCCTCCTTTTTCATCCTCCTCCATTCTTTATATATTAGGTGTCATATTCTGTACTCTTTCTCTATGCCTTGACTGACTTTGGGGGTAGTTGATTTGATTTTGCATCTGCTCAGTAATTAATTGTTCTACTTTCTTTGCTGTGGTTTTATTTCCCCTGGTGATAGCTATTTTGCTTTAGAAACACTTCCATCTATAGCAATCCCTCCAAAATGCACTGTAGAGGTGGTTTGTGGGAGGTAAATTCTCTCAGCTTTTGCTTATCTGGAAATTGTTTAATCCCTCTCAGTCTATCCATGTTTCCTTTGTCCCAGAGCAGCTGAATGTGGATCCCTGTCCTCTACAAATGGCTGGACTCTCAGTCTCTCCAAGTATTCCACCTGTCTTAGCTCTCCAACCCCATCTAATATCCATAGTACTATGCAATGTATGCTTGCGCTCCCAAAGCAGATCTCCAGGGCTGGGTGTTCAGCAGTCCTAGGCTTCCACCCTTTCCCCGCTCCATTTCTCTTCCTCCCTCAAGTGAGCTGGGGTGGGGGAACAGTTTGGGTCCTGCCAAATCAAGGCTTTGGTACGTTACCCTGTTTCGTGAGGTCTACTCTGTTCTCCAGGTGTATGCAGTCTGGTGCGGCCTTCTTTCCTGTTGCTCTTTTAAGATTAGTTGTAGTAACTATATTTTTATATTATATATGGTTTTGGGAGGAGTTCTAAGTCTCACCTCTCATGCCACCATCTTTAATCTCTGTGTCCAAGAGGTTAGATTTTTACAACACATATTGTCATATTGTTTTCATCATTTTTAGTTTTTAAATATATGTTACTTTGGTAAAATGTCATTACAAAAAGTAATGAGTATATGTAGAAAAAGAAAATGATAAAGCAAATGTGGTAAAATGTTAGCAATTGGGTAATTCTGGTAAACTGTGCCTGGGAATTCTTTGTAGTGTTCTTGCAACTTTTCTGTAACTTTGAAATTATTTCAAAGAAAAGTGGCAACATTTCTTTTTTCACTATAATGAATGTACTCAATTCACCCTGAGTGAGTAACACCCTGAATTCTAGATTTTCAGCCTTTAAAATCTTTCTCTCAGAATGTGGATGATTAACATGAGTAGCTTCTCATGGTTTCCTTTCTCAGTGGGCAATGTTTTTCACAATATGTACACTCATATGAGCAGTTGGGGAGCAGGAGTTCTTTCATTAAAAGACAATTCCAGGAATAAATGTGTTTATGTGCCTTCTTTCCCCTTGTAAGTGTTCTGCCAAAAGAACATATATTAGTTTGTTCACCAAGTTTCATACCACATTCAGTCGGTTTTGGCATTTTGAAATGTTAGAAGCAGAAGAAACATAAATACATCACCTATATTTCACAGATAGTAAATGGCTCCTGTAACTTGCCCAAGGTTACAAATGGTTAAACAAAGCCAGAACTAGAACCTGGGCTTTCTGATTCCTATCATGGGTTCTTCTCATGTACAAAGAAGCAAAGTTGAAAAGAACCAGGGACCTAACAAAATAACCTCTTATGCTGCTGAAAAGCGTTCTCCACCTATGAGGAAGAAAGGGGGAGAGGGAGGGAGAGAGGGAGAATGGGCAGAAGTGAGAAAAAGAAAGACAGAGACTGTCTTTTCACATAAAAGGCCAAGGAGAATCAACATGAGACAGGAAATCAGGAAATCGGAGAGAACATGAGCATGGAGGATGGTGGCAGTGGTGACAGAGAAGTGACAGGAAGGAGCAAAGACCACCTAAGTGGAAGGATGTAGAATCAGCACATGGAAAAAATGGAAAACAGAATATAGCAAAAGCAAAGAAATCCTAGGATATGACTTCAGGGCTGGAGTGGAAGAGAAGAGAGCATCTTTGCTGTGCCCTGAAGGATAGGGATGCTGCCTCTTTCATCATCATCTCTGCCTCTCCAGCCCCACCCATCACTGAACAGACACACCCTTGGTGCTCCAAGAAAGTTTGAGAGATTTCAGATGCACCACTTTTTACAGTGATATAGGGAGACAGTGTCAGAAACCTAGGTGGATTCCTAATGCCATCTCTTGATATGAATCCCATTTCTTCCTCTCATGCTTGAAATGAGTAGAAGCATAAAAATGTGGAGTTACTTACAAAATAAAAGAGATGCTGATGATGACTGAAAAACAGCAAACACAGGAGAGTAAATATTGAGGATCATCTATACCAGCCATTAAAAGATTTCCACATTATAAAATATGTAAAGCTGCAGAGCAGTGTCATATGATGCACTCACCTACATGAGAGGGATATGACTTCATTTCACAGGTACAAAAAAAAAAGAAAACCAACAAAGTTAATCTGAAAACCAGATGGTTTCACTGCTGAATTCTATCAAACAGTTAAGAAAAATTAGTACCAATTTTTCTCCAACTCTTCCAAAAACATACAAAAGGAAGGAACTCTTCCAAACATATTTTACAAAGCCAACATTACATTGTTACCAGCCGAAGACACCAAAACAAAATGAATATCCCTGATGAACAATAGACGTGAAAATCTTCAACTAAATATTAGCAAACCAAATTTGATAGTAAATTAAAAGGATCACACACCATGATCAAGGGAGATTTATATCAGGATGATTCAATGTACACAACTCTATCAGTACAATACACCAAGGATGTTTTCAATAAAGTCCCTGAGCTTTTCATTCTGTTTAATTCTGTCTGGTCTCTAGCTTCACAGATCTTCAGCAACATCGCAGTTACTGCTGATGGCATAATGCGCCTCTGAGCCCAAGAAAAAGTCAAATTATGCTTATTATATTCTGTTTCAAAATAACACTCTCATTATAGCTGGCAGGCATTAGATGTGTAATATGTGCCATATTCACTTTATTTCCTTAAAAACTATCCACTTAGGTAGGTTTGTTTTGATATCATTAATGTACAATTACTTGAACATTACTAGACTCCCCCTATTATCAAGTCCCCCCCACATACCCCATTACAGTCACTGCCCATCAGCATAGTAAGATGCTATAGAATCATTAGTTGTCTTCTCTGTATATACTGCCTTCCCCATGTCCCCACCCCCCTACATTATGTGTGCTAATCATAATGCCTCATTTTCCCCCTTATCCCTGCCTTCCTACCCATCCTCCCCAGTCCCTTTCTCTCTGTTAGTCCGTTCTTGGGTTCTGTGAATCTGCTGCTGTTTTGTTCCTTCAGTTTTTTTCTTTGTTCTTATACTCCACAGATGAGTGAAATCATTTGATACTTGTCTTTCTCCACCTGGCTTATTTCACTGAGCATAATACCCTTTAGCTCCATCCATGTTGTTACAAATGGTAGGATTTGTTTCTTCTTATGGTTGAATAATATTCCATTGTGTGTATGTAGCACATCTTCTCTATATATTCACCTACTGATGGACACTTAGGTTGCTTCCATTTCTTGGCTATTGTAAATAGTGCTATGATAAACATAGGAGTGCATATGTCTTTTTCAAACTGGGCTGCTTCATTCTTACAGTAAATTCCTAAGAGTGGAATTCCTGGCTCAAATGGTATTTCTATTTTGAGTTTTTTGAGGAACTTCCACACTGCTTTCCACAATGGTTGAACTAGTTTACATTCCCACCAGCAGTTTAGGAGGGTTCCCCTTTCTCCACATCCTCTCCAACATTTGTTGTTGTTTGTCTTTTGGATGTTGGCCATACTATCTGGTGTGAAGTCATATCTCATTGTGGTTTTAATTTGCATTTCCCTGATGATTAGCGATGTGGAGTATCTTTTCATGTGCCTGTTGGCCATCTGAATTTCTTCTTTGGAGAAGTGTCTGTTCAGATCCTCTGCCCATTCTTTAATTGGGTTATTTGCTTTTTGTTTGTTGAGGCACATGAACTCTTTATATATTTTGGATGTCAATCTCTTATCGGGTATGTCATTTTTGAATATATTCTCCCATACTATAGGATGTCTTTTTGTTCTACTGAAGGTATCCTTTGCTGAACAGAAGCTTTTCAGCTTGATATAGTCCCACTTGTTCATTTTTGCTTTTGTTTCCCTTGCCCAGGGAGATATGTTCATGAAGAAGTTGCTCATGTTTATATCCAAGAGATTTTTGCCTATATTTTTTTCTTAGAGTTTTATGGTTTCATGACTTACATTCAGGTCTTTGATCCATTTTGAGTTTACTTTTGTGTATGGAGTTAGACAATAATCCAGTTTCATTCTCTTACATGTAGCTGTCCAGTTTTGCCATCACCAGCTGTTGAAGTGGCTGTCATTTCTCCATTGTATATCCATGGCTCCTTTATCATATATTAATTGATGATATATGCTTGGGTTTATATCTGGACTCTCTAGTCTGTTACACTGGTCTATGGGTTTGTTCTTGTGCCAGTACTAAATTGTCTTGATTACTGTGGCATTGTAGTAGAGCTTGAAGTCAGGGAATGTAATTACTCCTGTTTTATTCTTCCCTCTCAGGATTGCTTTGCCTATTCAGGGTCTTTTGTAGTTCCATATGAATTTTAGAACTATTTGCTCTAGTTCATTGAAGAATGCTTTAGGCATTTTGATAGGGATTGCATTGAATCTGTATATTGCTTTATGCAGGCTGTCCATTTTGACAATATTAATTCTTCCTAGCCAAGAGCATGGGATGAATTTCCATTTATTAGTGTTCTCTTTAATTTCTTTTAAGAGTGTCCCATAGTTTTCAGGTTATAGGTCTTTCACTTCCTTGGTTAGGTTTATTCCTAGGTATTTTATTCTTTTTGATGCAATTGTGAGTAGAATTGCTTTCCTGATTTCTCTTTCTGCTAGTTCATCATTAATGTGTAGGAATGCAACACATTTATATGTTTTAATTTTGCTTCCTCCAACTTTGCTGAATTCGGATATTATATCTAGTAGTTTTGGAGTGGATTCTTTAGGGCTTTTTATGTATGGTATCATGTCATCTGCAAAGAGGGACAGTTTGACTTTTCCCTTTCCAATCTGGATGCCTTTTATTTCTTTGTGTTGTCTGATTGCTGTGGCTAGGACCTCCAGAACTATGTTGAATAAAAGTGGGGATAGTGAGCATCCTTGTCTTGTTCCATATATTAAAGGAAAAGCTTTCAGCTTCATGCTGTTAAGTATAATGTTGGCTGTGGGTTTGTCATATATGGCCTTTATTATGTTGAGGTAGTTGCCCTCATACCCATTTTGTTGTGAGTTTTTATCATGAATGGATGTTGAATTTTGTCAAATGCTTTTTCAGCATCTATGGAGATGATCATGTGGTTTTCTTCCTTCTTTTTGTTGATGTAGTGGATGATGTTGATGGATTTTCAAATGTACCATCCTTGCACCCCTGGAATGAATCCCACTTGATCATGATGCATGACCTTTTCATGTGTTGTTGAATTCGGTTTGCTAAGATTTTGTTGAGTGTTTTTGCATCTGTGTTCATCAGGGATATTGGTCTGTAATTTTCTTTTTTGGTGGTGTCTTTGCCTGGTTTTGGTGTTATAGTGATGTTGGCCTCGTAGAATGAGTTTTGGAGTATTTCCTCCTCTTCTACTTTTTTTAAAACTTTAAGGAGGATGGATATTAGGTCTTCACTAAATGTTTGATAAAATTCAGCAGTGAAACCCATCTGTGCCAGGAGTTTTGTTCTTAGGTAGTTTTTTTATTACCAATTCAATTTCTTTGCTGATAATTGGTCTATTCAGATTTTCTGTTTCTTCCTGGGTCAGCTTTGGTAGGTTGTAGTTTTCTAGAAAGTTGTCCATTTCTTCTAGGTTATCCAGTTTGTTACCATATATTTTTTCATAGTATTCTCTCATAATTCTTTGCATTTCTGTGGTGTCCATGGTGATTTTTCCTTTCTCATTTCTCATTCTGTTTCTGTGTGTAGACTCCCTTTTTTTCTTGATTAGTCCGGCTAGGGGTTTGTCTATTTTGTTTATTTCCTATAAGAACCAGTTCCTGCTTTCATTGATTCTTTCTGTCGTTTTATTCTTCTCAGTTTTATTTATTTCTGCTTTAGTCTTTATTATGTCCCACCTTCTATTGACTTTGCGACTCATTTGTTCTTCCTTTTCTAGTTTCATTAATTGTGAGTTTAGGCTGTTCATTTGGGATTGTTCTTCTTTCCTGAGGTATGCCTGTATTGCAGTATGTTTCCATCTTAACAAGGCCTTTGCTGCATCCCACAGGTTTTGTGTTGTTGAATTATTATTGTCATTTGTCTCCATATATTGCTTGTTCTCTGTTTTTATTTGGTCATTGATCCATTGATTATTAAGGAGCATGTTATTAAGCCTCCATGTGTTTGTGGACTTTTTCATTTTCTTTTTGTAATTTATTTCTAGTTTCATACCTTTGAGATTTGAGAAGCTGGTTGGTACAATTTCAATCTTTTTGAATTTACTGAGGCTCTTTTTGTGGTCTAGTATATGATCTATTGTTGAAAATGTTCATGTGCACTTGAGAAGAATGTGTATCCTGTTGCTTTTGGATGGAGTATTCTGTAGATGTCCGTTAGGCCCATCTGTTCTAATATGTTGTTCAGTGCCTCTGTCTTCTTACTTATTTTCTTTCTGGTTGATCTCTCCTTTGGAGTGAATGGTGTGTTGAAGTGTCCTAAAATGAATGCATTGCATTCTATTTTTCCCTTTAATTTCTGTTAGTATTTGTTTCACATATGTAGGTGATCCTGTGTTGGATTCATAGATATTTATAATAGTTATGTTCTCTTGTTGGACTGACCCCTTTATCATTATGTAATTTCCTTCTTTGTCTCTTGTTACTTTCTTTGTTTTGAAGTCTATTTTGTCTGATAGAAGTACTGCAACACCTGCTTTTTCTCCCTGTTAGTTTCATAAAATATCTTTTTCCATCCCTTTACTTTCAGCCTGTGTATGTCTTTGGGTTTGAAGTGAGTCTCTTGTAGGCAGCGTATAGAAAGGTCTTGTTTTTTAATCCATTCAGTGACTCTATGTCTTTTGATTGGTGCATCAGGCCATTTATATTTAGGGAGGTTATCGACAGGTATGTACTTATTGCCATTGCAGGCTTTAGATTCGTGGTAACCAAAAGTTCAAGGGTAATTCCCTTACTATTTGACAGTCCAATTTAACTCACTTCATGTGCTATTACACACACAACCTAAAGGTTCTTTTTTTTCCTACCTTTTTCTTCCTCCTCCATTCTTTGTACATTATGAATCATAGTCTGTGCTCTTTGTCTATCACTTGGGTGACATCTGCTTAGCCTTAGGAATACTTCCATCTATAGGAGTCCCTCCAAAATGCACTGTAGAGGTGGTTTGTGGTAGGTAAATTCTCTCAACTTTTGCTTATCTGAAAATTGCTTACTCCCTCCTTCAAATTTAAATGATAATCTTGCTGGATATAGTATTCTTTGTTCGAGGCCGTTCTGCTTCGTTGCATTAAATAATATCATGCCACTCCCTTCTGGCCTGTAAGGTTTCTGTTGAGAAGTCTGATGATAGCCTGATGGTTTTTCCTTTGTATGTGATCTTTTTTCTCTCTCTAGCTGCTTTTAAACGTCTGTCTTTATCCTTGATATTTTCCATTTTAATTATTATATGTTTTGATGTTGTTTTCCTTGGGTCCCTTGTGTTGGGAGGTCTGTGCACCTCCATGGCTTGAGAGACTATCTCCTTCCCCAGATTGGGAACGTTTTCAGTAATTACCTCCTCAATGACACTTTCTATCCCTTTTTCTCTCTCTTCTTCTTCTGGTACCCCTGTAATACAAATATTGGTCCTTTTGGATTGGTCACACAGTTCTCTCAATATTCTTTCATTCTTAGAGATTCTTTTTTCTCTTTTTGCCTCAGCTTCTTTGTATTCCCCTTCTCTAATTTCTATTCCATTTGGCATCTCTTCTACTACATCTAATCTGCTTTTAAATCCCTCCATTGTAAGTTTCATTTCAGATATGGAATTTCTTAATGATTGAATCTCCAACTTAAATTCGTTCCTGAATTCTTGAATATTTTTCTGTGCCTTCATAAGCATGTTTATGATATTTATTTTGACCTCTCTTTCAGGCAGATTGGTGAGTTCAGTTTCATTAGGCCCTTTTTCTGGGGTTTGTGAAATTTTGGTCTGAACCATGTTCTTTTGACATTTCATATTTCTGTGTGGTGCCCACTAGTGCCCAGAAGCTCCAGTCTCTGAAGGTGCTCATCCCCTAGAGTGAGGCTGGGAGTCATAGGGGAGCAGAGCTGGTGCCTGAGGGGAGGAAAGATCTGTTTCCTGATTCCCATCTGTGGTGCCTGTCTCAAGTGTCAGAGCCAGTGGGCCGAACACACAGATGTAAGCCTCTGTGCTTGGCATCTATAGCTGTTGTAGGCTGATCCTCCTTCTGGCTGGCCTGATGCCAGCGCAGTGATTGCTGGTTTGCATACTGGTGCTGGTAAGCCAGGAGGAAGGTGCAGTAGGTTGTGTGTCACAGTGGGGTGTCTCGGAGCTGAGTAGGCATCCAGGGGGATGGGGTGCCTGAAGCTCCTCAAAGTTCCCAACCAGCTGGTCAGAGCACACCCAGACAACCTTGTCCAGCTCTCCCCTCCCCTGTGCAGCAAGCTCCATGCAAACCCTGTTCCTTCATCAACCCTCTCGCTGCTAGGTAGCCTCTCAAACCACCTGTCTTTCCTTTGTCCCAGTGTAACCGGGTGTGGATCCCCTCCTCCACAAATGGCCACAGTCTGTCTCTGAAGCACTCCACCTGTCTGAGCTCCCCAACGTCCAGAGCACCACACAGTGTAGGTTTCTGCTCCCAAAGAAGACCTCCAGGTATTGGTGTTCAGCAGTTCTAGGCTTCCACCCCCCTACCCCATTCTGTTTCTCTTCCTCACCCCGGTGAGCTGGGGTTGGGGAAGGGCTTGGGTCCCGCTTGATAAAGACTTTCATACATTACCCTGTGTTCATGAGGTGTGCGGTGTTCATGAGGTCTGCATGCAGTCTGGTTCAGCCTTCTTTCTTGTTGCTGTTTTAGGGTTAGTTGTAGCAAATAACTATATTTTCATACTATTTGTGATTCTGGGAGGAATTCTCCATCTCACCTCTCACACCACCATCTTGAATCTCTCTCGTCTTAGGTAGTTTAAGAAGAAGTCAAAGAAATGCACATATAGTAGACTATCATTTCACCTATCAAGAATACCAGGGAAAAAAATGCTTGATGAGAATATTCATTGCTAGTGAGGATGCAGCAAGGTAGGAGTGCTGATTAGGGAGCACATTGCTGTAAGATTTTTTTTTTAATCTAAAGATGCACAGCAGCAGTCTGTAAAATATTTATGTGAGTTGATCATCTAATGTCCTAAAGATAAAATCACCAAAACACAGAAAAGCTTGGTGCACAAAGATATGCATCAGAGCACTATTTAAAATAGATAAAGAAGTAATCTAAAATATCCCAAGATAAGAGAAAGGAATAGAAAACTATAGGATGTAATCTCATGTAACCATTAAAATAATGTTTATGAAAATATATTATTTACATGGGTATATGCTTACATTATAATGTTATTTTTCTTTTCTCAAAGGAAATACAATTAAATAAGTAGGATGATTTTTGTCATTAAAAATATTAGGCATAGAAAAAGACTGTAAAGAGTCCACTAAATGTTAAGGCATTATCTATGGGAGATAAATTTGTAAATGAATTATAAGGTCTTAACCATTTTTCTGTATTTTAAATTTATGTGAGCATGTATTGCATTTATAATCAGATATTAAGGATTATAAACACACATCCACATGACTTACTATTTTCACCCTAGTCACCATCTGTCTGGGAAACTACTTTTCAAAATGACTTTTAGAAAAAGAACCCAGAAAGGTTGTTAGGGCTACCGTAAAATATCACAGACTGGGTGGCTTAAAAAGCAATTTTATTTTCTCCCAGTTCTGGAAGCTGGAAGTATAAGATCAAAGTATGGGCGGGCTTGGTTTCTCCTGAGGCCTATTTCCTGGACTTGCAGATGGCAGCCTTCTTGCTGTGTCCTCGTGTGGCCTTTTCTCTAGGCAGGATCCTCTCCAGTGTCTCTTCTTCTTCTTTTTCTAAGTCCTATGGGATTAGGGCTTTACCCTTGTGGCCTGATTTACCTTTAAAGGCCCTCTCTCCAGATGCAGCTACATTGGAGATTAGGGCTTCAACAATGAATTTTGAGAGGACACAATTCATTCCATACCATGCAATCATTTATTTAACATTCTCAAGTCTTCCGACATTCAGAGGGGAGTAATACAGAGGTGAATAGAAGTTCCTGTCCTCATGGAGTTTCCATTCTCCTAAGAAACAGGATAATAAACAAGTAAAACTGCTGGAATTCCTGTCTGGGAGATGGGGGAAGGTGTCTCTGAGGGGGTGAGAACTGACTGATGAGTCGAGCCGTTCTGGTGTTAAATCTGTGCTGAGAGATCAGCACTTATATTTTCACCTGCCTTTCAAGCCAGGTGAAAGCTTGCAACCTCTCTCAGCCTGTGGTAGCCCCTTTTCACTCTGCTGTGTGAGTCTTAGGACTCAATTTAGTAATCTCAAATCTCTCCTGGGGTGCACTTTGGCCCTAAATACTTAAGCTTGTCTAAGCCCTTGCTGTGGAGAGGTGCCACCCATCAGCTTTCTTGCCACTGTGTCCTTTAGAACCCACACTCGAGTCAATGAAGAAAAAGGAGAACTTGACTCAGGCATGAGGTTTCCTAACATCTTTAAATGATATATATGTACCATGATTATTCATCTACCCCTTTTCAAAATGGAATTCAGACCATTGGAACTGCCAAACAGTTCAGCTTTACTACACGTACAGAAAATGAAAGTTCCTGTGGCCAGGATTCTCCTGGCCCTGGTTGGCTTGCTCACTACACATGTGTGGGCGATACGTTATTACTGACTCTATATAAAGAGCTCTGCCCAGTGCTCTGGGGCTGCGTGGCTGCAGGGCTGCAGGAGTCGGAGCCTGGAGTGGTGGCAGTGCCAAGAACAGAAACTGAGAAGATGGCCCGGCAGGGAAGCTCTGAGGCAGAGGAGACCTGCTTGCTGCATGCAGACTTGCTCTAAGGCAGATGAGATTCTAGCACTTGACCTGCCACCATGGTAGTAAAGTTATAAAAAACCCTTTATATCCAACCTCAAGAATGTTCCATTGTCATTTTTTGGTCCCACTGAATCAAGAGTGAACTTGCCTGGGACTGAAACCCACTAGATTTAGTTGTTAACACTACAGTTAACAACTCTACTCATCTGCATTTAAATGTATTTTTAAATGTATAGGGCAGAGCAGAGGAATCAGAAGAGTTATGTGAGCTTCGTTTCTCCACATCTGCTTAAAAAACAGCAAAGCATTTTGAGAGCATAACTGCTATAAAAATACATAATATTTCGTTTTACGCATGATCATTTCACTGAAAGTGGTTTATAAATCCTGAATAATAGCATTTTTCCCTCCATTGGTTTGCCTGGAATCCCTAGTGCTAACAACTATCTTAAAGGGGAACCCATTCTTTCCCAAGTTACTCATTTCTGTTACATTTGACTTGCCACGAAAGCATTCAGTGGATTTTGACAGAGACAAATAAAAATGACAATGCATTGATTTAGACCGTAACCTCGTGCTTTCTATAGAAAACATACAAAAGCCCTTTTGCACTTTGCAGCTGTCATTTAAGCTCTAATATGCTGCCATCATAACGTGTCCAAAAGCCAAGTAATTCTAGGGCTGCGAACTTCTACCAAGGTTACCTTCAAGTGAAAAAGCTCTGAAGCTTCAAACGTTGTTTCCCACTGGATAAACTAAATGTCTTTCAGGTGATCTACCTTTGAAATCAATGCTTCTGTCTCATTTTTATATATTAGATCCTGTTTTATTAAAAAATATACATTTATTTTTCCTGGTGATATCCTTGAAATGAAATTTCAATTTCATAAGGCTCCAGAAGCAATGATTAAGTTTTGGCTTATCCAGTGCCCTACCTGCCATTGGCTAAATTCCTCTGTGAAGTTGCCTGGAGTAAGGCCTCTGTCTGTGAACGCCTTAAAGTACATTGTACATAGTGTTTATCTGTCTATGTTACCTGGCATTTTGAATATTTATTTACTAAACTTATCACTCAAGTTCTACTTTAAATCCACTGAGGACAAGGAGTTTGTTTCAAACATTTTTATCACCCATCACAGTGCCTTATTATAAGATGTTTAATGAAAATTAATGAAATAAAGACTATATTAAAGTAATAATAGACATAGACTGTAATTTTTATTTGTGAATGGTGCAAGACATTCTGACCTAGTGGGTATTTGACATACTTTCCCCAGTAATTGGGCCTTATCACTGATATTGGGCCAGTACCCTACATAAGCATCACCATAAGTCATAGTTCAGAGGTCGTGTATGCCCTCTTCTTTACAGACTGCAGTGCTGGGGCGGGGATGCAGTAGGAAGGCAAAGTCATTGAAACAAAGCTGCAGCACAATTTAGTGTCCCCTTTGTAAAATGGATCATCAGCACCTATGTTGTGCTGGCACCACAGTCTAACATTAATTATTCATTTTTTAAATTGTATGCATCTTATACTCAAAAGCAAATGATTATTATTATACCAAGTATTTTGAGTTTGTTAAAAGGAGATTGTTACCTTCATTTAGTAGATGAGAAAGTGCAGGGTTACTGAGAAGTTATGTAAATGTTCTTGAGAGATCCATTTCTGAAACTAGGTAAAGGACTTAAATTGGGGGAGGGGTAACCTTACAATATATTAAATGAGTATTATATAAATTCTGGAAATTTCATTATTGCTAATTCACAACATATTCTCTTGCATTTTGAAATCTCAAGATGTCTGTAATTGTAGTATAGAGACTAGAAACTTTTTTGTACTACCCTTAGTATAATCTGGGCTAATTTTAATGAGCTAGCAGTTTTGGAAAAGAGAAATAAAATGATATCCTTAGTTTAAGGGCAAGATCATAGGGAACAATTTCTTATAATATGTGTAAAGTAGAACTTTAGATAATTACTGTCAAGCCACAAATTATTCACAAAATTTTAAGTAAAATTTTTGCATGTATCATGTGCTGTTATAGAATGAATACATAAATGAAGATGTTGATGCTAGAGTCATTGAATTTGAAGATAACCAGCCCCTCCTAGATATGTTTCTGCAGAAGCCAATGGGTTTACTATCCCTACTCAATGAAGAAAGTAGATTTCCTAAGGCCACCGATCAGACTCTTGTAGGTGAGTTTTAAGTCCAATGTTGTCTACATAGGTTTCTGATACAGTCATGTATGTAATTCTTAATGGTCAAAAATATTTTTTTTAAAGTATCTGGGGAAAAAAATACCTGTCACAAAACCTCCATATCTAACTTTAAAGAAGAGGCTTTGGATCTAATATTTGGACCAATGAATGTTCATAATAAGATGAAACATTTAGGATGAATTAAACAAGTTTGGATATTGGGCTTGGATATTTGGATATTGGATATTATGTTAGAACCCAACCCTAAGAGCCTATGTTAGAATGATGCTGGAAATTATCCAGCCCAAAGTTAAAAACTGGAGGGCAAGGCAAAAGGACAGCTCTAGAATTTGAAGAGATAGCTAATGGGAAGGAAATAAGTTCATCTGTGATGTCCTAGTCATTTCTCTAAATAGCCTCAAATACCTTAATAATCCCTAGTTATAGTACATTAATAAATATTCACAGTAATACTTCTGAGTTATCAAAGAAAAATTAAACATCCATTTTTTCTGTTTGAGAAGGCACAGATGTATATACTGTATTTAAAATAGTATCATCTAAAATGGTGAAAATAAAAAAGATCCTACTCCTTAAGAAAACCCAGATTTTGCAGGTAGCTGAAAAATCATTTTTTAATGTAGAAACATCATATTCCCTGATGGTAGGAGATACTGATTATGCATAATAAAAACTTGCAGAAAATTTAGATTCACATTTTTTCTCTCATTTACTTTTGGTAATACACAGAGTCTGTTTCTTACCATAAAGTTTGTAATGTTGTTTCTTTCAAACTCATTGACTGGCTTAGTCATTCCCCTAACTGGACAATACTAATTGAAAGAAGATGACCCCAAGGTCGTGGGGGAAATCATCTTATAGCAGTCACTTTATTTTTGCTGTTAAAATGTTCCTTCTTGGACATGGAGTAAAAACTCTCTGAAGGCAGTAAAGTTGTTACAGAAATGTAACTGCCTTTATGATCCCTTTGTGTTTCCTAGGTAATCAATAATAGCATATAGCTCCTATAATAGAAAAGAGAGCCTAAACACCAAGTCTCTAGGCTAATGGCTTCACCTCAAACTGTGTCTCACAAACCACTCTGATTGGTCAATGTCACAGTTTCCTTCCTGTGTACCAGTGGCTCTCAGAATGTGGTCCCCAGACCAGCAGCATCAGCATCACTTGAGAAACTGCTAGAAATGTGACCTCCTGGATCCCAGTCTAGACCTACTAAGTCAGAAACTCTGGGTGGAGGAGACCCTGAAATCTGCTTAAATTGCCTTCCAGAAAATTCTTATGCCTGCTAAGTTTAGCACTGCTGCTCTAAATCATAATGGAACGGCAAAATTATGATCTTGAGTTTCGCCTTACCTCTTATAATTGTATTCCAAATATGCATAGGTTCATTAATGTAAGGTTTCTTTTTTTCACCATACATCATCCGTTTTATGGTGAAAGAGATGATTCTGCCAATCAACATTTTTTGAGAATTTCCTACATACTTGATATTGGGGTTCAATATTTTTCTATAGAAAAATTTGAAGGTAACCTGAAATCACAGTACTTCTGGAGGCCCAAAAGACTGGAACTTAGTTTTGGAATTCACCATTATGCAGGAAAGGTAAGAATTTTGAAGAATTATGACTGAGTTTCTCTTTGGTCTTTTCAACAATAGGGGCAGACATGAAATTAGGCTCCAAAATATTTATGGGTAGCTATAATAAGAAAATCACGTGTTTCCGACCCTATCTGGCCCTAACTCTGTTCTCCAACTAGAGCCTTTTCTTAGTTCAGCAAACAGGTTATAGTTTTTTTAGAGTAATATGTATGGAGAAACTAAGGGAAAACAAGAAAGAAAAGAAAGACACAGCCTCAGAGACACCATCTTTCTGAACCTAAGATCTGGCTTCACGTGAGACTGGGTGGCAATGGGTACCAATTTTTTCTTTCTTTTAATGGTAGCCGGGACTGTTTACATAAACGGCCTTTTCCAAACTTCAGGTGCTTCTCTCTCCACTACAGCCTTTGTCTCTCCTCCCTCCCAACAAGAGAAGGTGCCAGGCTGGAGGTATCATCAGAGCACTGAGCTAACCCAGAGAGGTGGACAGTTAAGCAGTTAGAGGAAGAAATGTCTGTGCATCAGTAGACACACGCCCCCACCCCAGAGCAACCTCAGATATGTTGTCCTACACTGAAGGACACTTTCTTGCCCTTCTGCAGAAAAGAACAGGTCATTCCTTCTCAATGCTGTTTGAAGTATTGGAGGTCTAAGAAATCAAGAACAATGCATAATATGAGAATTACATAAACAAAGGAAAAGAACACAGAGCCCTAAGCAGTCTACTTTACTAGAATTTCTGTACTCCACAGACTTCAATATTCCACAGACTTTCATCCCTAAGAAAGTACCTTAAATGTTATAGTTATAGCCTCTGTCATGATTTTCAGCATATGATTTTTCCAGATAAGCCTCTTTAAAACATCTGCTAAGAATTGCCTCAGATCATTGAGTCCAGCTGTTTTTAACAACTGTGTCAGTTGGCTTGGACTGCCATAACAAAATTCCACAGGCTGGGTGGCTTAAACAACAAAGAGACTAAAGGTCCAAGATCAAGGGGCCAGCAGGGTTGGTGTGTAGTGAGAGCTCTTTTCCCGGTTTGCAGAGGGCTGCCTTCTCAAAGCATCCCCCTATGGCCTCTTTGTGTACATGAGGGGTGGGGATAAACAGGTCTCTAGTGTATCCTCCTCTTCTTTTAAGGACACCATCCTCTGGGTTTAAGATCCCAGACTAATGACTGCATTGAACCTTAATTATTTCCTTAAAGATCCTATCTCCAAACATAGTCACATTTTGGGTTAGAGATTCAACCTATTAATTTTGGAGGGATACAGTTCAGTTCATACAACTGTATTGGATCATCCTACAGAAATCTTTTCATTACACTGATCTTTAGAAAATCTTAAATTTAAAAGTGCCTAAAGAGTAAATACCCACAGTGTACTTAGACCACACTACTACCGAGAAAAATCTGTAGTGGCCAATTCCCTGCCAGTGAACCATGTGTCACACAAATGTGAATGGCGTGGTGGCCCGGTGTGCTGCCTTTGTGCCCCCCACAGCCCTCCAGATAGAAAAAGGAGGCACACCAACTTCCAACATCATTTTTAGCAGGAATCAAGCCTCTACTATCATTTCAACCCAGAGAAAATCTGTAAGACAAATTTTTCTGACAAGATACACTGGAAACCTGGAGAGGTTTGCTTTTCCAACCAAGTTGTAAGGGACTAACTACCCTTATAGATCTGTGTATCTGTTGCTCCCCACAGAGTAAGCTCTCAGATACCTCTCGATGATGATGACGATGTGATGATAACATTGATTATAATAATGATGACAGCATACTTTTCCAATAGGTCCTCTATAATGCAAGTGGGTTCCTAGCTAAAAATAGAGACACCCTTCCAACTGACATTGTGCTACTTTTGAGGTCATCAGAAAACAGTGTAATTCGGCAACTAGTCAGCCACCCTCTGACAAAAACAGGCAAGGTAAGGCAATTTCCTTAAACTAAGGTTCCTCAGGCTACATCAAGTGGTTTCTGCCTGTGTTTTTGTAGTATAAGCTTCAGTTTTTCACATTGTTTTTTTTTTGCAGCTTATGAAATATGCATTTATTAGTATCCTCTGCCAAAATCCTCTGGAGAAAATATAAAAATGAATATAAAGAAGCTAGGTTTTCATTAAAGAAAAGTGTGTGGAGCAGTCACCAGACAGTATCATGGTGTCCTAGCTGCTCAGAAGAATACACTCACCTCCAGAGTGTTCAGAGCTGCCTGCTGTTTCAGAGTGGGCAACTTTTGAATGGTTCCTTGAGGTTCTTTTATGGTTAGTGAGCTCCACCTCATTGATTAAAAACTTGTGTGACTTTGTCCCGCCCACCCATACATCCTTGTACTTGCCTTTAAATAGAAAAAATGTAGTTTGGGTTGTTTTTCTTTATTGGAGTTTAAAATTGTTCTCTGTGTTTCTTTTTGTATAATTTTTTGAGGTATAACTAATATACAGTAAGCAAATTTTAAGACACTAAAATTTGATGTTTTTCACATGTATAAGCTAGAAAACTGTCACCACAATCAACAGTGAACATATTCATCACATCACGTGATGTTTCTTTGTGCTCTTTGTAATCCTTCCTTCCCCACCTCCCTATCCCTATCCAATTGTTCTAGCACCATTTGTTGAAAAGACTGTTCTTTCCTCCATTGAAGTGCTTGGGTGCCCATGTGAAAAATGAATGAATTGACTACATGTGTATAGATCTATTTCTAGGCTCTCTATTGTGTGTGACTGATATTTATCTATCTTTATGCCAATTCTACACTTCTTGGTTACTATAGCTATATAAATATGTTGAAATCAGGTAGTATAAGTTACCCAACATTGTCCTCCTCTTTGAGAATTGTCCAGGCAATTATGATTTATTTGCTTTATAAATGTAAAAATGGGCTGCTCAATTTCTACCAAAAATTCAGTGAAACTTAGATTAATTTTGAAAGAATTGATATCTTCACAATGTTGACCCTTTTAACCCTTAATTTCTCTCAGCCATGTTTTATAGTTTTCAGTGAATATTCTCGCACATCTCGTCAAGTTATTTGCAAGTATATCACATTTTTAGCTATTATAAATGGAAATTTTTAATCCAAATTCTGTTTGTTCCTAGTATATAGAAATCCAATTGATTTTTGTATATTGGTCATTTGCACTGCAATTTGCTAAGCTTATCTATTAGAGTGGCTTTTTTTGTTAGTTCCGTAGGATTTTCTACATAGATAATCATGTCATTTGTGAATAGTTTGCCCTTTCTTTTCCATTCTGTTTACTTTTATTCCTTCGCCTTGCCTAGTTGTGCCAGCGAGACTCACCAATGCAATATTGAATATAAACGCCCAGAGTGAACTTTCTTACCTTATTCCTGATCTTGAGGGGAGAGCATTCAGTTTTTCTCCATTAAGTATATTAGCTGTAGGTTTTTCACAGATGTCCTTTTTCAGGAGAAACTTACTTTCTATTCTTAGTTTGCTGAGTATTTATCAGGTATGCATGTGTCTTGCCAATGGGTTTCAGCCCTGGGCAAGTTCACTGTGTATTCAATGAGACCAAAGAGTGATAAGGGAACGTTCTTGGGGTGAAAGGGTTTATACCCAGCTTTATTCCCATGGTGGCAGGTCAATTAATAGAATCCCATCCACTCAGAGGGAGTCTGCATGCAGCAAGCAGGTCTCTTGTCTCTGGGCCTCTCTGCCCCTGCAGCCATCTCAGTCTCTGTCCTTGGTGCTGCCACCACTCCAGTCTTGTCTCTGCTCTCCTGAAGCCTTGCAGCCATGCCACCGTGTTGCCCAGAGCACTGGGCAGAGCCCTTTATATAGAGTCAATAACAACGTATTGCCCACATGTGTTTAGTGAGCTAGCCAAGTAGGGCCAGGTGAGAATCCTGGCCATAGGAGCCTTCACTTAATCCACACCATATAAAACATATGCAACCAGGATCTCAATACTGTGTTGCATCTTCCGGCTATCAGCACAACAGTGCTAGTTGGCTGGAAAGAAAATAAGAACTTAACTGTCTAAAATGTTTCAGTAATTCAGATCCTTAAAGCTATCAGAGGCATTTTTGTTTTATATTCACCTAGACATGAAAACATAATAATGATAGCAATAGATAAATTTGTTATATATTGCAACATGCTAGGCATTGTGTTGAGTACTTTCCTTTCCCCCTGATAACAACCCTCTGAGGAGGGACTACTTTTGCAGATGAGACATAGAGTCTTGGAAATGCAGACAAACTTTCTCAAAGTTACCTTACTGGGAAGTCTTAGAAGTCAGCTTGAAAGTTCAGGTTCTTTAATTCCGTATTATTCTGCCTCCAGGATTCTAAAATAACCATGGCCCTTCACATGTGTGAGTGTAAATATGAAATGTATTTCAGCCATTATTAGGGGAAAATGCACTGCAATTCCTTGCAATGGACAAACATCTCTGGTATGGTTTATTACAAGTTTCTTCATCATGTCAACTATAAATGGATATATTTTCTGAAATATATCCCTGCTGATATCCAAATGAACTTGCAAGACTTGCACTTATTTTGCTGTTAAATAATTTGATGTCTTGTGTATAATATTTGTTAAAATGAAATTATTACTCCTTTACTAAATTTATTCTAGTTCCATTTTCAGACAAACAAAATTTTAGTGCTTGGCTAATATTAAGTAGTGGTACTGTTAAGTAATGGGTCTAGCCTAATTAATTCATTAATAGCAATTTGTATAGTCATCATGCTTCCAAGAATGCTCCAAATCTGCGGTAATTTTTTTCTAAAACTTTCCCTGGTGATCCTAAAAAAAGGGAGAATAAGTACAGTTCCTGAAGCTGCCCCTCTGAAGATCATCTGGTATATTCAGTAAGTGTCACCTTTGAAGAGTGAACACTACAGTGTACAGCCAGCATGAAAGCATCGCACACATCCATCTCCTGAGCAATGAGGGAAGGTGGAAGAGAGCAGGGCAGAGGCACTGCCAGCCACATCCCAGGCAGGGTTCGTTCCTGCACCATTGCCTCAGAGCCAGCCTTTTGCAACCACAAAGAATGTGAAGGATTTGACGAAAACACATAGCCTCTACCTATCCCCTAAAATAACGAGTGGTGACAAGAAACCTTTCTGAAGTGATAATGAATTCTGGAGCTAGTTTGAACATTAACTTTAGGATGATAACCCCTGGATGGTGGGTCAGTTGGTTTATTGTGCTCGGTGGGGGATGGGAGAGGAATGAAGTTGAACTCACATTTTCAGGGCCTACCATGTGCCAGACATACTGTTGCATATCATCAAAATTCTGTGAGGCAGGCATCATTGTCCCCATTGTATAGATTCAAACTGCAACCCAGAGACTAAGTAAATAAATGATCCATGGGCAATGAAATTTAAATACTAGCACTGGTTTTCAAGTCCAGGTCTTCCTGGCTTCCATGGCCGTAATTTTTTCCCTACACTGTCATTTTGTTATGGCCTTGGGTTATGTACACTAATGTAGCCCTAGCACCAAGCACAACATATTTCTGAATGTTAGCTTGAAAATGTCCATTGCTCTCAACCATACTTGATTTGCTTATAACCACTTCACTTGAATTAATCTTAATGATTTTTAAGGCCCACTATAAAACTTACCATTGCATTAAGGAAAATCTCAGGGAAAAAAGCAAATTGCTCCCTTTTTCACAATCACAGCATGTCCTGAAACATCTAAAAGGAAATTCAACACTTACGGCTACTTTTTCTATTCTGCAAGCTGGAGTTTTTTCTGAATTTAAAATTTGTAATATTATTTTATCCCTAATTTTCTTAACAGTAAATCAAGTGAGTATGAATATTGTGGGATTAACAGTGTGTATTTTAATATTTAAGTAAATGAGGAAAATCTTCTAGCCATTAAGAATTGTAAAAGGTATATTAATTTTACCTACATTCCCATAGGTAATCTGCCACATTCTAAAACTCAAAATAAAGTAAATTATCAGATGAGGACTTCAGAAAAATCAGTCAACCTGACAAAGGTAAGAAAATGTATTTTTCATAGCAGAGTGTTTAAGATTTGAACCTTTATAATTTTCTAGTTTTTTTCCCTTTGATCTTTTATGCTTAAACACATATTTGTTATGTTCACATACTGCTATTCACTAAAATAATCATGTATATCTAATATATCTGACTCTTCTTTTATATCTAGTTTCCATATTACACTAAGTCCAACTAAAAATATATTAGCTAAGACCAGAGATACTCTCATTCTACACAAGACCAATTAAAATTCCAATTAGATTGACAAAACAGTTACCTTAAAGTGAAAATACCAATGATATTTTGCTACTTTATGTATTTGAATGCATAGACTATGATTACCTGGAGAAAAATTCCCCTCGCTCCCCATAGTACCAGGTACCAAATCATCACTGCTTTTTCTGGTCTTAGGGTGAAACTGGAGAAGCCACACATCATGCCAGAGAAACAACCAACATGAAAACATCATATTTTAGAGTAAGATACCAAATTATGATATGTTGTGCTTAGGGGTGTTTTTTATTCTAAATGGGAGTTATAGATCACAGCTAGTAACAAATATCAGAGTGCTGTTAGCAAAAGAGAATGTTTATGGATTTTCATTGACTATTTATTAGGTACAGGGTATAGTTGAGTGCACTAAAACCTATGATTGCTTTACTTTTGTATCTGTAAAGGTATTATATTCCTGGTCAGTCTGAGTGGAGGTCTACACCTTGATTAAAATTTGTTCATAGAACCAAATGCATTTCCATGAGAATAAAATCTAAAAGGATTTTTAATCCAATACTTTAATAGCTCTCAATGCTCCTTCTTGCTGCTCAGTGACCTCAGGATGGGCAAACAGGAATATCTCCCTGCACATAGATGAGCTGAAAACCTCAAACAAAAAGCAGGCCACAGAGAAAGGACACCAGGGAAGCACAGTAACATGCCCAGGAAGCAAGTCACTGGCTCCTCAGCTTAGGTGCAAGGTGACCCTTCTTCCTTGGACAATATGGGAAAAAGGAAAGGAAAGAAGCTCGTTGCTCTCTCTTGCCTGGATTCCTCCAGATAAACCCACCCTTGGTTCTGGGGCATTTATCTCTTCTGATAAAATCATATTAACCAGCCAATGAAAATGAAGAAAATACCACCTAAAACTTGGAAATTATTAATATTATCAGGTAAAATGGGGGAAGGGGAAGAAATTGGGTTAAGTTTACAGTAGTGTCAGTGAATAAATTCAGTCCCCTAAAAGAATCATGAAATAATTTTTTAAAAGCTGGGTAGTTTTATTAATATTTTTCAAGTCCTAAGCTCATAGCAGACAGTGTGTGCTTATTCACCTTTACATAGCACCAGGTACATTTATATGCTTAATTTCATATGCTTAATATCTTGAGTTTGCTGCTGGCACATTTTCTTCACATTAGGACCACAGCACAGCTGAATTACTGTGAACATTTACAGCCAGATTATTTTCTTTTTATAAGTGAGTTAGCCAAGATGATTATCATACTGTTGTTGACATCAAACACTGTATGTTTAAACCATTAGTTCATAAAATCATTTTATTCCTCACGCTGAAGTGAAAAGTGATCGAAGATAATTCCATATAGTATGTAATGTATTTCGAAAGTTATTTTTCATTCTGCAGAGAAGAAAAACGTAGTGTTACACTATGCCTTGGTCCCTAAGAAAAAGCAATGCCTAAATTGCAGTAAGCTCTCGCTCAGAAGGCCAACAGACATCTATTTATCACCTTTGCATCTCCAGTGCCTGACAAATGTTTGCATGTCCAAAGGAATGATGACTCAGATCAGTGTAATGAGAGGGGCTCCCAAGAGGCAGACCCAGCTGTCTGAAGAGGATCACATCTGAGTCTCATGCCCAGGAGGAAGCGATGCAAATCCAATGCTTTATCAGTTGTCCAGTTCCAGTGTTTGGTCTGCACTGGCTTTGTAACCATAGGCTTTTGTATTTCCAACACTGAAAGAGATCCAGACGTCAACAGCTGTCTGTGTTCCTGCAGTCATTACCTTGCCAGTAGTCATCCTGGACTTTGACATACTCATTTGCTGAATTCCACTTGCAGTTGAGCCATAATTACCCTAAGATGATATATACTTAGTTGTCCAGCAATTGGCTGCTGTCTTTGTAAGGTATTGCTGCAGAATTGGTTTTTTAAATTCCAAAATAAATAAGTAAATTATCAAACTAGAGCAGATTTACAGTACTTAAATGGATTTGCTTATTTTTATAACTAATATGTCCTATATATTAAACTGAATTAATTTCTTGGTCCTTATTTTAAACTAGGTTAATCACATTAAAGAAAGAGATGGACAAGGAAATTAGTAGTATAAGCAGGAAACCAGATTGTGTGTTTAAATATTGTAAAACAGCAAGTTTCCCTGAGAGAATATTATTATTTACAAACTATAGCAAAAGTAATTTTATCTGTTAAAGTTCCCTTAAGAATTTACAAACTACCCGTCAGTAACTAAGTTCCTAGTTATTGTCTCTATAGTTTAATGAGCAAATCTGTATTTTTAAAATTTACTATAAATAAAATAATCATTAATATAGATTTCTCTCCATTTACAGTGAATTAGTGTGAGCCTGTATAACATTCAGTTTTCAGGGCTTTTTTCTCAAAATAGAAAGACCTGCAAGCTTGTAGGCTTTTGTATGCTACACTGGGAAATTTATTTTTGTTGCATTTATAGTATTCACTAATGGATTTGTTATCTAAAATGGTGGTGGGACAGCCTCATTTTGTCCATTGCATCAAACCAAATAATGAACGTCAGGCAAGAAAATACGACAAAGACAAAGTTGTGCAGCAGCTTCGCTACATGGGGATTCTGGGGACGGCAAGAATTCAAAGGTTGGGATACTCACACCAGATACTTTTTGCTAACTTTATCAAGCAGTATGTGAATTTCTTTTTAAGTTTCCAAGCACAATTTATATAAAAATTCTTCAGAAGAATTGTAGAAAACAAAATATAAAATAGAATTACTTCAGTGTTCTAATAGGGAGGCATTTTATTCATGCACATGCTCATGTATTGAAGGAGACAGTGAGGGCTGGAAGTTTCTGTGGTCATGTTCCAGGCGATCCTAAGTAGTACGTCACAGGCAGCATGACCTACAGGTCTGAGCTTCTGTGCTAGGAGTTGGAGGGTTGGTCCTGGTCCTCGCTGTGCCACTAGCTCTGTGTCCATGGTCCCCAGACAGCGAGGGGAGATCGTGCTCCAAAGGACATTTTTTAAGGTCTGGAGACACTTTGGGTTGTATCAGCTGGTAGGGTGGCTGCTGGCATCTAGTCAAGGCCAGGGGTCCTGCTACATGAAGCACAGGACAAATCCCCCAACAAACAATTATCCAGCCACAGATGTCAGCAGTGGCCAGGTCGAGACACACTGGCCTATATGCAACCTCAGTTTCTCATCTGATAAATCTACCATGACCATCTGATAGAATTGTTATAAGCACCAAATGAGATGTTGTCACTAAAGGTGATCTGGAAGACATAAGGAACCAATTAGGTATAAGGAGTCCTTCTTAGTAGTTGGGATTAATTTAAAATGGAGTGTGCTATATATTAAATATATTTTATTAAGTAATATATTTGTGGTGATAAAGAGGTTCAATATTTTACATATTTACTATTTTCAATGTACATGTTTCTGATATTTATCAATTCTGTTATTTCTATCAGCCTTTAAACTTAAATTTCCATTTTCAGAGGTGAACTCCATTATAATTTTCAGGTGAAACCTAACATTTGAAGCACTCTCTGTATATAACACTCTCTGGCCTGTTTTAGAGTGTATAAACTAGGGTTAAGAACAATATTAGGTCTTGTGATTGCACAAGAAACTGTGATTTCTAACACCCTCCCCCAGGAAAAAAACAAAACATTATCTTAAGTCAGGCATTCTTTTAGTTGGTGTAAACAAGACCCTCATGAAATGAAATGAGAATTCTAATTCTTTTTTGAAAATTGACATATTTTCAGCAATTCATGGTAGTTTTTCAATTTTTTTCTTTAGAGACCTAGGAAAGAAAAGAAAGGTATTCATTTGGAGTACCTTGAAATGAAGAAAACCCAACCCACATTTTCATGACAGAGAGCAAAATTACATAAATATGGGGACTTTCACATTGGCAAATCCTTTATAGTAGTTTAAGACAAACAACATCAAGTTTTAGAGTACAGTAGATTATTTTGTGTTTTTTTTTGGATTGACAAGTTTTATTCTGCAAAGTAAAATATTGCAGATAACATTAATTCTTGAGGTTCAAGACAATTTTAAAAAATAAAACAAAAAAAGAAAGAAAAAGAATTAACAATCCAGTTAAGATTATTAGAGCCATAGATGTGGAAAGTTAATAAGCAGTAGAAAGGTCTTCTTCTCTGCTGGGGAGCACTACTGCAGACTGGTGGGACTGACCGTGTACGCAGATCTGGAAGGTGGGATCTGACTGCTGGAGCTAACAAGCGCAGTCCATTTCCTTTCAGTTACTGGGTGAGGGATATGCAGGTGACATAAACTGTTACAATGAAACTGACAGATGGTTTGGAGGAGGGGTTCTATCTAGATACAAAAAGGAAACAGGAAACATGTAGTTCTGACGGGCAGCCTTGGGACAAAACGATCATGCAGAAGGGGTGAACTGAAAAAGTCCTAAGCAAATAGTGTTTGGACTGGCCTTATCACCTAGAATTGAAAAGTAAGCCTTTAAATCCCTTTACTGTTCAAACTAGTTTGGGTTTTCTGTTAAACGCAACTCAAAGTATGACACCATCTCTAAGACAGCTTACCCTCACAGATTATATACACGTTACATTTTAATTTATCAGTCTCTTCTCTCTACTCTGGGGGCAGTCTGTCATGCCTTGGTCACTGCTCCACACTTACACCATTTCCTTTGGGACACTTATTAAGTAATCACTCACTAGAAAGTCAGCATCTGCTCCTGTCCTCACACTGAGGAGCCCTGGTTAACATAACAGGGAGAAATCTTTGGACTGTTACATATTTCTCAGTAGAGATTTACTTTTTAGATTGTGGCAACAGTAGAAGCACCAACTTTTTGATTTCCTTATAAACCTATGGATTGACAGAGGTCACTTTTAAAGAAGTATTTCACAAGTGGTCCTTTAATTAACACAGAAACACTAGTGATCTACTAAATTCTTCTATCATAAAAGAAAAACAGCAACAACAGATTTGAGAAAACTACACTCTTATTCTTAAAATCAGGAGTATAAAGTGACTAGTGAGACAAAAACTCAGATACAAAAGGGATGAAAATGTTAGCTAATAAAATATTAGGCCAAAAATATGTCAATAAATATTAAATGATGAAACTCCTTTCAACAAGCTAAAGTAATTCAATCCAGGCACAGCCAACTAATAATTAGATACCAATTTCAGGAAAAACTAATAATTGTATTTTAAATTGATGATCCTTACCAATTGCATATTTTGAATGTATTCTGTTAGTTTATCTATTTTATCCCCTTGTTTGTTTGATAGTTCCACCTCATACATGTTGAAGTATAAATCTTGGGAACAGACTGGAGAAAAGCAGAAAAACAGAACATTTCTTACTTTAAATCCGAATTTTTTATAGCCATTTTACCCATTTTATGTTAAAAAGATGAAAGAAAAAATTGGACTACTATTCAGAAGACAGTTATCATTCATTGTTCTTGGCTCTAAAATTTAATAAAGTTACTGCATAGAGCATTTAAAAACAATGCTTTCATTTATACTGACACTACAATAGGATTCACAAGGCAAATACATACTATATAAATAATATAAACATCAGTGTCCCATGAATTAGTCATTTAAATGACAAAAAAATTTCTTTCTCATGTTTTCTGGTTTCTTCTTCCTTCCACCATGAAAACTGTTCTCCTTGAAAGGCAAGGTTATGAGTTTCCAACTATTTGTAAGCATATGCTGCTAGTCCTGTCCTCTTAGATGAATCTACCTTTCAGTTTCTAGTTAGCCTCTGAAGAACTGAATCACCTAACAGCTCTGCAACTTTCCAAAATGCCCTTTTAAGAATCACTTAAGGCAAAGCAGAAGAGTATGTGTGTGTATATGTGTGCATGTATGCAAGAGAGAGTGGAAAATAATTGGAACCAAACCCAGGACATGCAGTGTATCATTACATTTAACAGATCTTTCTCCTCCAAGTAATTCTGTTTTCTAAAGGCAGCTTCTGGTAATCTTTTTCTCAAAGACGACACTTTCATTATATACTTAAAATCTAGTTCATATGGTCTAAAAAACAAAACAATACCATGCATTGTAATAAACACTGAATCATCGATAGCTTCATAATTGTTGGCTTTCTAATATAAATACAAACAAAAGTATCATAACCACAAGTCCTTAAATTAATACTCCATATCAAATAATGTTCATATATAAAAATATTAACAGATTTTTAAATATATCGCCCCATAGACCATGGTGTGCAAATACGGTCACATTTTCTGAATGTATTTTTGGTGTAAGCAAAATATCCAGATGTATGGAAGAACTACGCACACTGGAATGAAAATTTTTGAAAATTAAGCTATATAAGAGTTGGAAACTTCTGACGATACTGGGTTGCAGTGCCAGAGAAGGAACTGCATCCAGACTTTTGCATCATTTCTCCTGACTACTTTTTCGCTCTTCAAAACTTATTTTGAAATACTTGTAGACTTTATAGATGCCCTTTCTTCCCTTAAACACTTCTGTGTGTATCCTTAAAATAGGGCATTTTCCTTATACAACCACAAAACAATTAGCAATTAAGTTAACAAAGATAAAGTACAATTGTTTACTGTACAGACCTTATTCCATTTTGTCAACTGTCTCATGAAGGTCCTTTATGAAAAAAGAAAACAATTTTTGGGGAGAGGGTCCAGGATTCAATCCAGGATGACACAGTGTGTTTAGTTATGTCTCTTGAATCTCCTCTAATCTGGTATAGTCTCTGAAGTCTTTATCTTTAATGACCTTGACATTTTTGAAGAACATGGACCATTTACTTTCCAGAATATCCCTCAATTTAGGTATGTCTAATGTTTCCTCCTAATTAGTTTGGCAGGAATGCCACTGATATGTCATTCTCTGTGCTTCGTGATAGAGCACATGATATTTTTTCCATTCCTGGCCATGCTAACTTAGTCACTTATTTAAGATGGTAGCTATAGTTTTTTTTTTTTCATTGTAAAGTCTGTACTTTCCCCTTTGTGATTACTAAGTCATGAGTAAATATTGTGAGATGTATATAAAACTTATTTCAAGACCAAGATCTGAATTTAGACCTGAGTTTAGGCCACCTGTGTCACAGCCCTGTGCTCGACACATCTACCCCAAAGTATTTTAATCCAAAACCAAGTACAAGTGCTCTGCCTCACACCAGAGCTGATTAAGCAAGACCCCAAAATGAGAATTAGAAACAATTATAGAAGCATTACTAGAGAACACAAATCAACACTTACACTTATGCTGGAACCACTGAACCGTAAGAGGACCAAAGAGTGATGTCACACAGCAGACAGCCGTGAATAATTAACTTCCCTTTCCATGCAGAGAGAACTTTAAGAAATGAGGGAAGAAAAAACTGATTATTTTATTTATGAACAAAATATTGGCTTAAAAAATAATTAATTTTTTACCATTTTCACTGAGTTCAAATCGAGAGACAAAAATAAAAAGTATTTTTATAAGAGCAAAGGAAACAAATTCACTGAAACAAAGACACACATAATTACTTACACACTTTTCTGAGCTGCCACAGCCATCCTTTTCGGTTCTCTGTACTGAAAAGCTACAACTGCATATGGACAGAGTTGCCCGGGTTGCTCAGTAACAGTGCTGCCTGAGAGTTCATAGAGATAATACTGGAAGAGGAAAGTAAGAGTTATAAAGGTAGTGCTATGGAATTCCACACACACCAAGTTTATCTCAATCCCACCCAGTTCTGAAATTTAACATATTAGATTCAGAAATGCACATCAGGAATGATTTATTCCCAGGTGACTATACCTGAGTCAGTTCAAATGCATGAAAATGACTCATCTTATGAGAGACTTCATTAGTATTTGCAGCCACGTGGCAATCACAGCCAGAAGATGGGCTAGTATAGTTAGCTGTATAATTCTCAGACACAAACTTGACTTTTCCCTAGAATGAAAATATTGAGACTAATCAGATGCCTTCAAAAAGCAGTAATCTCACTTGACGATTCACTTAAAAACAGCTTAGTAAGGATGGGGATGTGATTCAATGAACAGTTAACTACAATTCTTAGAAAACTATCTTAGGACCAACAACACTTTTATTTTCCATGAATCCCTTAAAATTGTATTTCAAAATCTAGTGTGGGCATCTTTCTGGGGCAAAAGCCCACAACTTTTATCACAACATCAAAGGGGTACATGGGCGTCCCCCCTCCTCCTTCTTTTCCCCCCTCCCATCCCAGTTCACAAAGTCTCAAATCAAATCACCTTTCATCTAAACAAAAGAAAATTAAGATTTGAAAAGAACCATTCCTTTAAAAGAAAATGTATATAGCCAATCAAATTGGCTATTCAATGACTATAACATAAAGAATGACAGATCAAATTTAAAGTTTCAAAAGGTGAGTATCCAAACTGAAGTATTAAGCTATCAATTATAAGTGACAGACCAAGATACTTCTACTATGCCATGTCCCAGTAAGTCAGCAAGGAATAAGTAACACAGTAAAGAGCCACAGGCCACTGGCCCTGATTACGGAACAGTCAATAGTATTTCCAATTACAAATTTCTCTTCATCAAGGGTTATATGTCTCCAAAGAAAAGAAAAAGGTGGCCAAGTTTTCATACAATGAAAGTCATACAATGATTTAAAAGCTGTTTTGAATAATATAATGACATACAAAACATGTACCAAAATAAGGTGTGGGATTAGAGGCAACTTTCATTTTTATCTTACAAGAATTTATTTATTTATTTCCCGTTAGGGTCCTGCTTCTTCATTTATAGGACCACCAAAGGAAACTCTAAGAAGCCGAAGACTACAAATAGTACTTCTCGGTGAGCAACCACAACCTGTACCTTCTCCACAAATATTCTTATGACACAGGATATGCTGGCTCTTCACAGTAAAGTAAGGAGGGCTGGAAGCACATGGGCAGCCATGAAAACAGCCACATCCACCAAACAGGGTGGGATCCAGGGGCAGGAGACCACAGTGAAGTACAATGTGACATGAATAAAAACCAAGCGTTTGGTATCTGAGCTAACAGGTGCTCTGTAGTAGAGCCACACCACACCTGTCATGGGGTAGCAGAGGAACACTAAGGCAAGAAAAGCCCTGACTGTGCAACAGGGCAATGCTACTTTCCCTTCAGATCCTGGGGACAAATTTTGGAATATAAAGACTTCACAGTCTTAAAAAAAGAACACTGGTATTGTTGGGTTTATAGCCAAAGAACTTCAGATAGCATAAAAGCTAAAACAGAAGCAAAAACAAGACTACAGAATAGGTCCTTAAAAAGTCCACAAACCGTTAAAATCAGTTTTCCTACTATTTGAGTGAAAATTCTAATTGCATGATTCTCTTATCTGGGACTATTTAAGAGTATTTAAGACTTCCTAAGGTCACCAGTTACAGGAGCCACACTACAACTATGAACAAGGTTTGGATATTTAGGGATAAAAAAGAAAGGTTTTCTTATTTTGACAGTTTAAAACAGTGAATGTTGCTTCCTCAATTCATTTATCATAACTGTAATCTCATTGTTTTATAAGCGGCTACTTGTTTCCTGTTATCTAATGTTTAAAAAGTGGCACTGTGGGACAGGAGAGAGGGGAAGACTTTTCACTGATAATATTACCTTTGCATTATTTTCAAGTTTTTAAAAAAACATACTCATAGGTAAGCTATTAAATGAACAAAAAAGCTCTGTCTTAAAAGGAAAGCAAAATTTGCAATTACTTTTCCTCAATTTTGACAGCTGTTTCTAATGAGGACTATGTTTAGTAATGGATCTGCAGAAAACTTTATCACAGATTGATAACCCATGGTTTTTAAAAAGGAAAATTACATAGAAGCATATTTGGACTTTACCGTAATTAGATTAAAAATCACAACATAACCGGGCTTCCCAGGATGCTATGGTCTTGCCTGAAGATAGTCCGAGTATTTGGAAATGTACACACCTGCAAAACACAAACTGCATGTCACTGTTACATATACAAGGACCCTACCTGGAGTGATCTGAACTGAATGAGACAAAAGTCAATATGAAGCTTTGGGAACTGCTTATCTTTTAATATTATTGGAGATATTCTAAAAGGATGGAAAGAGCTAAGACACAGAATACAGCTGCTTGACAACTGAATGTCTAGTTGGACACAATAACTAAAAAGGGATAAAAGTATCACATTCTTGGAAAACTCTAAGTTAGTCTGTTTTGTCTCCAGGCAATCATTCCATGAAAAAGACTGTGGTACAGGTCTTGATTCTCAAGTTATTTTTTGCAGAAAATCTAAGTATTCTGACTTAATAATATGTGAGGTTTGCTAGATGGCAAGTCTGTGCTAGGCAGCAGTGATGCAAAGGGAAGTAAAACAAGGCTAGTTGCTTTCATCCTGACATTTTTGGCGAGGCTGGATTAGGAAACTAGGAGACATGATTGCCCCCTTTCAACCACTAATTAGTAACATGCTGTCTGGCAAAGGGAATCAACTGCTTCATCTATAGGATGAGGAGTTTGCTGCAGATAATTTCTAAGGGTCCCAAATGCTCTGAAACACTAGAAGATTAACGCCAGTTAACAGTCCAAACTAAGAAGTCTGGTGAGTGTAGAGGAGCAGCATATATTATTTAAGTCAAACAATATTTACATGTTGTCTGCATGTGTTCGTAGTTTACTCATTTTATATGGGAACTTTTCAATACATAGAAAAGTGGAGAGAATAATGTGATAATGTGATTTTCATGTACCCATTGTCCAGCTCTAATGATTATCAATTCATGACTGATCTTTTTAATTTAGGTATCATACTATATTTTCCTAACAGATGATTTTGAAACAAATATATTGTTCATAAATATTTCGCTATGTAGCTCTAAAAAAAATTTTTTTTGCCATAACTGTAATACTATTACCTCTACACAAACATGTGTATGCTTGCATTTAAAAGACATTATTTGGCTAAAACAGGCAAAGTCAAGGAAGAGCTATCTTTCTTGAATAAATTTTCTTGAAAATGTATAGTTGTTCCTTTACCATAACTTCAAACTAATACTTGAGTAGTAATACTTTTTCATTTTGAAAGGCTTTAGCTAAGCAGGGTCTCTCTGTCTCTTTATAAAAAACGTATATGAAAAACTTTTGTCATACTGACTCTGCTTATTTAAAACCGACCTGAATAGTTCTGTAAAAAACAACAACAACCTAATTCTTACAAGTAAAGAGATGTAATGATCATGAGGATGACAGTTACCCAGCATGCCAAGAGCTATTCTACTTGCCAGGTTGATATGAACATTAAACACCCAGCACAGCATTGACACCAAGCAATCAGAAGGCTGATGGCATAAAACCATGTGGCATGGAATCAGTGCATGTCCTCCAAACACCTACCTTTCAAAGCTAGGCTCAGTATTCCCAAATTATCTTCAACAGTAATCCTGGGTTTACATCACTTATGAAATATGCTTGCTCAATTTTCTATCGTGCGTTTTCTCCCTCCCGACTTCAAGAAGAAAAAATGACTTTCTACATTACATACTTCACCATCTTCCCTGAACAGGACTGAGAGTATTTTCCATGTGAATGTCCTGCTCCCCACAGGAAAACAGATGTTTGCTCTCCTTCTAGTGAAACACAAAAGCTACTCTGAGCTACAGTTATGGAGCACATTCAGAGCCATTTCAGGTTTTAAGTTGTGCATGTTTTATATTGGAGGAAGGACATTTGGATAGCTATGGCTGTTAATTTTCCAGAACACCCTGTCTGGCTTCAAGCAGAGGAGTATTTTGCAAGAGCTTGGGTAGGCATGAAACTGGGTTGGTCAGGAAGATCCCAGAAGGGGACTTTGTTAAGACAGTATAGGTTGATGGTACCATGGGACAAGCACATTCCTAAGTTGTAGGCACACCTGAAAGAATCAGGTGTACACACGTGGGACAGGGACGCATGTGTTTGTATCCAAGGAATGCACTCAGCGAATGCTCAGGATCAGACCACACTAAGTACACAGGTGAGCACTCAGGTGTGGGGTGACAGGTAAGGCAGACAGGTGTGGGTTGATGTGTGCAGGACTGAGAGGTCAGGGAGGACTCAAACCCAGCATCAGTAAAAAGGTGGAAGATGTTCATCCCCTTTTATGTGGGTTACTGAGCTTAGTGTTTATCACAGTGAGAGGAAGAAAAAAGAGAGTTGCAGGTGGGCCCTGCCTCCAGGCTAAGGGGAATCAATGCCAGGATCCACTCACATGTTGTTTCATCCCCTCCCAGTTGCTTACAAAGTATCTGAACCATACCCTTCCTTTTTCAAATTACCTACAAAATGAGGGGAGGAAAGTATTCACGTCAACAAAGTCCTCCTGGTTTCACAAACTGTCCCTCAGACGATTAATCTGGTATTCAAAATCTTACAACGGATGATTCATTCATTACTTTAATAAGAAGAAATTATAAGAATAAACAATAAAATCCCAGAACTGTCATGTGAATTCATGCTCACTAGACTATTATGCAGCACAATAATTTGACAAAATAGAGGAATCCTTCAGATGATTTATTATTAGTAGGGGAAGTTAGAAAGTAAGTGTCAGTGTTAACATATTTCAAATTTTTCATAAGAGAAAAGTAATCCATTTGGAGTGGGAAAAATGGGTTTATTTGCTGACTTCAAAACTTCCTGCCAGTATTACAATAAACTCGTAGGAGCCAAAAACGACACTAGTGGTATGAATCCTAATTGATGCTTTCTCTGAAATCATTAAATTTGGAAAAGCAGTAAAATGGTGAAAAATAAAGCCTTGAAAGGATACATGACATTGACAAGTCAGAAAAAGCCACGGAGCCCAAAGACCTTAGTTTCTCAGCCTGTACACACCAGTGACACACAGCAGGCCAAGGACCTGCCAGCATGAATCACACACCTACAGTGGAAATAACTCAAAACAACAGCACATTCTCATGACCTCTGTGTAAACTCTCCATGTTCATCTGGTAAAAATCTTTCCCCCACCCTTTCATTCTTTCCTCCAGAGTCTGTTGATATTGAATTATTAAAAAGAGTCAACACCAAAATTGTGCTATAAATCTATGGATCTATGGTCACAAGTATATCTGCTACTAAGTAAATCTCAATGAATCGGAGCTTGCAAGAGTTTTATCCTTGGTGAAAATAAGACATTTGAGTCGAGGGCTATTACTAACATATATTTGGATTGATCTGTAAATTCAATCATCTTACATATTTACCCTCCCTGCCAAAAAATCGAACTGTTGGAATGGACAGAACAAGGATCACACAGATACATCTAGTGTACGCGCACACATACACACACACGGACGCACACACACGAGAAAATAAGGTTGTGTCCCTGTGCATGTGGGGTATTTTTCCAAAGGTCAAAAATCAAGATTAAAAAGAGACAGAAAGAAAGAAAACACCCCAGCTCCAAGAGCTCAGTGTGACTTGGGTTACCAGCCCAGGAGGGTTGAGCAGCTTAGGGAAGCAATGCAGCGCAAAACAAGGACGCGAAGTACACATCCCAACTGGGTGCGATTAACATCTTTTTGTGAGTGTGTCATTTCTGAGTTCCTTTTGTGTCTTTGGAAGAACAACAAACTGCTGATTTTTTGGGTGGGTGGGGAATGGATAGGAGAGGGGTGGGGTGGCTGAGGCTGCACATCCAGGCTGGAATCCTGCCTTTGATGCCCTGAATAACAATATTTCCTAATGCTTACTATTTCCCTAAGGCTTAAATTTCTAAGCCTCTGCTTTTATCCCTAAATGGTTTCTCTTCTCCACATATATAAATCTCTTCTCCACATCTATAAACTTCAAATATACATATTTTAAAAATCTATCCACAAGAAAAAATTATGTGAGGTGATGGATGTGTCAGCTGAACTTTTATAATATATACGTGTATTACATCATTATGCTTCACACCTTAAAGTCAAAAAGTTATATGTCAATTACATCTCTTGAAGGCTGGAAAAATTCTAGGGACTCTGACATACATGTTTAACAGGACACAGATCTATGGCCAAGCTGGCAGAATATACTTAACTCAGTTTAGATACAGGCTTTATTGTCCTTTGGATTAGCACTTTCAGCCATGATTTGGGGCCTAGGTCAGGGAAGACCTCTCACATTACCTGCCTACAAACAGGCCACTCGACACCCACATGCATTTCCACCATTCTTACCCCTCTGATGCATTCTCCTTCCGCATGCCCCAACTGGGCTGGTGCTCATTATTCACTTACTAGTCCAGTTTAGAAACCTTAGTATAGTCCTGGACTCCATTTTTCCATCCAATCAGTCAAAAAATCCTGTTGGTTTTCCTTCAGAAAGCTCTCCCCTCCTTCATCTTCACTGTCACGCCAGCATGGAGACCCTCAAAAGCTCACCCAGTCTCCAACCTCCAGCCTCCTGCACCCACATCAAGCCTCGTCATCATCACTGAAAATCTGAAATACAAATCCAAATGTGTTGCCCTCCTGCTGAAAAACTTTCCAAGGTGGGTCACAATGACATGGAGAGAATTTGCCCCTCAGCATGTTTTTTGGTCCTTCATAATTTGCCCCTGCTTTTCAGTGTTCCACTCTTGCCATTCAGGGCCATTGACATTGCCTGGACAGGCTTTTAAAAATTCTCTGCATCTTTGTATAGGTTACTCCCTTTAAGGAACATCCTCCTCCGTCTGCTTATCTTTCTGAAAATCTATTTGTCATTCAAAATCTAGCTTTCCTGTCAACACATCAAGGGCACCTTCCTATGTGCTGGAGAGATTTGCTGTCCACTGCAGTGGGTGACCAGATTGGTAAACCTTGCTCCCAACAACCAGCTGGATAAGGTATTAAACCTCTTCGGTTTGTTTCCTTGTCTTTAAAGTGGGGAAACTAAAACATAATTCATAGGGTTGTGTTAAACAAAATAGCGTGTGGTTGTTGGCATCAGCACTTGCCATACTGAATCATGCTCTTGCTTACCGTGCGCCAGAACCTCTTTCCAGGCTGGGAGCTGTTACTAAGTAAGGACCAGACCACACTCACTTTGTGTTCAAAATGCTTCGTTGAAAGCCTACATTAAGTAACCTCCCAGACTAACAGGCGGAAGTGAGCTAGGGTGCAGATCTCAGGCGGCAGGGAAAGCTCTCCATCGTTCTGTCTCCTATGCCCTCGACAGGGGTCCTGCTGCACTGCACGCAGTGCCATTCTGGGCTGGACAGTCCCGGAGGTCATCACATCCACGTTTCTTTTGACTATCAAGGCAATTAAACAGGAAGTCTTTTCGTACGCTGTTGTCACAGCTATACGTGTATGGAACTTTACTCATGATAGCAATAATTCAATTTTTTCAGTACTTTCCAAGTGAATAAACACTGATAGTTGTACAGATAAATTTGGTTGGTAAACCCAAAGATTTCACAGAGGCTCACATCTTTTTAGGCCTGAATCAGTTTTAAAACCCAACATTTTTGTTGCATTGAAAAAATCTAATCCCTACCATGCAACTTGAGTGATATTACCAATGGCTTTCCTTCATACCTAATTCAATCTGGAGTCAGTTAATATTTTAAGTAGTACTATATTTAATAACTATAAACAAGTTATGTCATCTATCTTAATTATTCCTTCATTCACATCAATATCTAATTAATTTTAAACCCCAAACATAGATTTATATCTTACTTTAAAACAAAAATGTAACAGCTTAAGCACACAGTAACATATCAAGTTATCTGTATGACTTTAGTTATAACAATATATTTATATGTGTTTTGCTATTTACATAGACTTAAATGCCTCTGTCTTGCATTGGTATCAAAACAGATAATACATTATATGTATATGTAGGTATTTGTGAATGTCACATTTTGGTTTTTCCTGAATTTGGTTTTTCATGAAACTGTAAAAACAAAAATGAATACATACATGAACATGTTCAAGTTCTCCTCTCCTAACATACATGGTATACTTTCTTGCTCTGAACTGAATTTTGAGCATAATATTATAGATTAAGTGTTTTTTTGATACAGTTAAACTAAAAGATTTATTCATAAAATATACACTTTTCATATTGAATAAAGCAGGTAATAAACTTATGAGAACTTTTCACAAAACAGAATGCTAATGAAAAGACTTACTTTCCATATAGGTTTAAAAACAGTAGTCCTAGCAACTTCCGCATAAAATCAAAAGGTTAAGATTTTTTGCCTTGTGATTATCAATTCTTGGTTTTAAAGAGACGATTTATTCAGTGGCAGTTAACATCAACATAGTGAAGAACTTCGTGCTATTTACGTTTTTATAAGGAATTTACTTGTCAAAACTCTGCTTTCTTTTAGCACCAGGTTGATATGTTATGAATGGTGGGTGGTCTCATTGGGACAGTGGCAGAGCTCATCTTTTCAGTGGTGCTCTTAGTTATGCACAATCGTTACCTGAATTGAGCTATGGAAACCAAAACACAATGAAAATGTTAGAGCACTAAGGATTAAAAGAAAGGACAGAATATCTGTGGGCAAAATTTAAAAAATGAAACAACAAAGGATATATAAAAATAACTTTCTGATCTTTAAAAAGAATCAGTCAATTAAGTTCAGACAGGTTAGAACTGGTTCCCAAATTCCATCAGGACAGAGACTACCTGTCTGTCTACCCAAGAAACCCCCCCTTCTTATTTCTATGCATGGCTGTGGGTTGAGAGAAAGAGGAAGAGAGAGGAATCTCTCCACTCTCTCTACTTTCCTGATAATAATAAAGATATCTATTAATACACTGTTAGCTGTTCTCACTCTGTGCCAAGCACTGTCCTTATGATTTACATGTATTGACTAATTAAATACATCCTCACAACCACCCTATATAGGACACTTTTATTTTCCCCATTTTACAGATGAGGAGACTAAGGCACCCGGACATCAAGCAATGTGCTCAAGGCCACAGAATTTATGTCGGTCAGCAAATATTTATTGATCCCAGACACTGTTCTTGGCTCACTGTTCTAAATCACCTCTGGAAGACTTTCCTCTGTGGGTTTTCCACAGCCATCTTTCTCTTCATCACTGCATCAAGGGTTAAATGCCTAGACTTATCTACATACTGCGTGTCTTTCCATTTTGCCTCCCTGCAGTGAGACTCACGTTTTTCCCTATGTCCAATCATGTATGTCTTAGCACAGATGAGCAGTGTTCTGAGCCTATAGCTAGCTTGCCAGAGCTAAAATATAAACAGAATTAATGAGAAGCAAGGTCAAAAAATCTGAGCTCCTGTGAATATCATTTACTTTGGTATTGTTGTTATTTTTAAATAAAAAAAAATGGCTGGCCATGTTTTTTTTTTTAAGGAAAAACATCAGCCCACACATGACAACTACAGAGAGAAGAGAAAAAGTTTTCAAAACCTGTTCATAATAGGGATCACACTTAGTATGGAATATGTATTGCAGACTCCAGATGATCGCAGATGAGGGTACAAAGTGTGAAGTGGCTAGTATACAGTATGATTGGAAATAACCAACCATAGTCAATTTTGCCTGATTCCTTCAGTGTAGCTTTTTTTCAAAATGCAATGAAAGCACTTATCAAGAGGAAGTGGTTCACTGAACAACACAGCACATGGTTAAAGGTTCTCGCAATGTTTGGGGAAGGTGGGGAAGCTACAGCTTGTGTGTAACATCAAACAGGAAACAGAGGCATCTCTAAAGTTACACATGAGAGCAAATAAAACTAAACAAAGAATTAAGATGAATAAATTTTCTGGGCCAACATAACCAGCTTTGCATGGTATCCTCAAGATTAGTGAAAATTTTAAGAAGTAGGCTTACATAGAGTTAACAAGTTAATAGGATGATTACTACGGTTATGTGAAAACAAACCAACACAACAATCAACCACAAAGGAAATTTGCATGGACATTGTGGATATGCGTATGTATGGTCATATCAAAATAATAGCAAGACAATAAGGTTCTTTGGTAAGCAATATTGTGATAGCAAAAATTAGATGAAAAAACATTTGTAAACAAAAAGGTAATCATGAAATGACATGGTTATTTAAGTAGCTTAAAAACCACTAAGGAGGTGCTTTGAAAAGCATTAGAATTTGTCAGTGTAGATGCACACACATAGAGAACATGAGATAGACTACCATAATTTTTAAAGGTATGATTTTTAAATGCATGTATTTGCAAACTGCTTTGCTACTGAGTTAGTGCAGGGTGGGTGGGGGAGAGCAACCTGTTCTAAGTCAAACTCCTGGGCAGGTAAAAAGTGAGATGGCTTAAAAAAGACCCAAGGCTGCTCAACAGGACTCAGAAGTAAACAGCATGTTACACAGGGAAACAGAGGTCAGTTCATGTGAACACAATACTCTCACTTCCATCTGTCCAGATGGCTTTTCTGTATCTCCGGGAGACAAGCTTTCGACTAATGTCACTTGGATCTATATGGAATGAAAAGAGAACTCTAAAATCTCAAGATTTTCTTAACTCCCCTCTTTATTCTATTTTGAATGCCTATATAAGGAATGGGGAACTGCTTTTGTATTTAGGATTTACTGTGACATCAAACCAAAGTGACAACATAATTTTGGGGTTTTTGAAGAGACAAAAATAGAAAATATATTATTTACTCATTTGTAAGTAAAAACTATGGAATTCATTCAGAAAACACCTTTGAATCATTATCTGTATTCAGGGTCTCCTACTCAACATCATTTTCCCTTGAACCTATCCTGCTGTGGCTGAAAGTGTAACTCCAAAATCCGTAAGCTGAAGCCTGCCCCCCAGTGCGATGGTACCAGGAGACAGTTAGACCATGAGGGATTGAGCACCCTTAGACGAGGGGATACGGAGCTTGTCTTCTCTCTCTGCTCTCGGCCACAGGAGGACACAAAGAGAAGGCGGCCATCTGCAAACCAGGAAGAGGGCTCTCACCAGACACTGGATATGTTGGCGCTGCACCTTGATCTTGGACTTCCCAGTTTCCAGAGCTATGAGAAATAAATGTTGTTTACACCACCCAGTCCCTGGTGTTTTTAGTATAGCCCAAAGTGGCCAAGACATACTTTTGGTGGCCTTTAGATCCCACGGTGTCACCAAACTGTTTGTGTCAAGGTTACCAATGACCTTCACGGTGCCAAACCCAAAGGTTCCTTCTCAGCATCTTAAACAGCATTTAACACGGTTCACTGATCATGCTCTCTGTAAATACCTCGTCTCTGGGCATCCATGAGAGCCTTCCTTCCTGCTTTTCCTCTTGACGCAGGCCAGCTGATCTTGAAGCTCACACACTTAAGCTTGAGGGCTCCTCACCGGCAGGCCCTTTGTAAGGCTGCCTTTGTCTCCTGTCACCCTGTAGCAAGATGGAACACTGCTCTCCTGCTGGGAGATGACCCTGGAAGTGGCCCCAGGGCTTAGAGTGGGGCCAATGGGCTGCATTCCCTCCACTTCAGCTGGACTCCAGCCAAAGTGGATCCACGGTAGATCTCACGGACTGTGGACTCCATCTTCTATTCCAAGGATAAGATCTAAAGGAGACGCGTTTTGCTTGGGACCCTGGGTGCGGTCACCTTGACCCAGGCTTCATGGCTATTTCACCCCCTGGCCAGCTTAGCAGTTGGGCGGGGAAGGAACTGATGTCTGTGGCACTGGCTGAGCTACGCCGGCTGCTTCCTGGGCCATCAGAGCTGAGCTAGTGGGAGAAATGCCTCAGTTCGCTGCGGGCCTGCTCCTGAGCAAGGTGCACTGCCAAAGAAACCACAGAGGAAGTGGCAGATGAAGCCTTACCTTAGAGATTATGAGACTGAAGTAAACTTTTTCTGAAGTATCTATTATAATGTTAATGTTGAGCCACCATGCTGAAGAGGAGATGAATTTCCATCCATTTCAAATCCATCCTCATAAGGAGAGGTAAGCAAAGAATACAAAGCCGAGAATGTAGGAAAGAATACATTCAGTGGTTCATTAGTAATAATAAAAATAAGTGTTATCTTTGGATTTGTGTTGTTTGTGGTATGTGTTTTAAAAATATCAGTAATTTGTTGCGATTTCCTTTCTCTAAATAAATATTTGTTTCTGTTCTTAATTTTTTTTTAGAAAGACTGATTTAACTATACTGATATAGGACAATCTCCAGGATAAACAGTTACGTCTAAAAAAAAACCAAGTTGTTCTTAATTTTTTATTCATAATTTTGTATCTTTTTTGAAAGAGTCTCCGAAATAGTGTGAGATCTAAGCCCCGAGATCCCGGTGCCATCCCTGTCCACCTCCCTGGCTGCTCCTTCCAGCCTCCTCCATTGGTTCCTCCTCGTCTCCCGGACCCCCTGGTTTTCTCCTGGCATCTCTGCACTTCCCAGGTGATCTCACACCGTCTCAGGCTTTAAATACCACACACATGCAGCCAACTCCCAACGACAGCTCTCACCCAAACTTTTCTCACATATTCAGCTACTACTTAGCACTGCCCAACCCCTTGCCTCTCTGACTTTATCTCTTTGACTCTCTGCCCACAGGGGCCTCTAGCTGTTCCGGGTGCCCTGGGAGCCCTGCACGCAAGCACCTGCCCAGGCTTGTCTCTGTCTGGACTGCCTGTTTCCCACTGACCCAAATGGCCTGCTCCCCACTGCCTTTAGGTCTTTGCTTAAATTTTCCCTCCTTCCTTGACCTATTTTAAGTCTTTCCTACACCTTCAAGTTTTCCAATCATTTATGTTCTCTTCCCACTTACTAACTAGAATGTAAGCCCCCGGAGGGCAGGGATTCGACTGTTTTGTTTACTGTTGGATTCCCAGCAAGTAGAGCAATGCAAATATGTGACAGACACTGAGTGAATATTTTTGAATGGATAGATGAATAAAAAAATCAAAATGCAACATGTTCGTTTAAGCCTCACAGGGCAGGGGTCACCTCTGTATTCCTGCTGCTGAGCACAGTGCCTGCCTTGGTCATGGAAGACCTTCAAAAGTATCTGCTGTATAAACGAATGACTTCAGAGAGAGCAGTGGAGAAGAAATGAGGGCAGAGGGCAATACACAAAAGAACAAAAAAGGATTCTACTGCCAGCACAGTGGGTGGTAAGAATGAGTAAGAATGAGCAGCAGATGCTGACACCAGTGGGTGAAAGAAGGTTGGGGGATGATGCTCGTTCCAAGTGTCCACCCCACTCTTGCTACATCAGACTCCAGAGAGGTGAGACGGCTGAGGAAGACCCAAAAATGCTCAATAAAACTCAGAAGTAAAACAGCAAGTGACACAGTATCACTGAACACTTCCAAAGGGAATACCTTCAAATGGAAAAATCTGGTGGACACAACTTCCACCAAATGATCAACTTTGGAGCAGCACCGATGGCACAGTCTGACCTCGCTGCCCATGACATGAACTGCCAAGGACACGGCATCCCCTCTCTTAGTTTATCCTGCCATGAAACATTTAGCCTGAGTCTAGTCAAGAGGAATCAACTGGACAAATCCAAACTGAGGGACAGTTTGCAAAACAAAGTGGCTGGTCTGGACTCTTCAAATGAAAAAAAGGCATTATTGAGATAATTTGGAAAGTTTGAACATGGAGTATGTATATCAGAGAATGTATTCAATCAACTGTATTTCCTGAGTGTGAACATTGTATTGTAGTTGTGTAAAAGAATGTCTTTGTTCTTAAGAGATAAAGAGTGAAAAAAGTAGTGCAAATGGGATAAAATGTAAATAGTGAACTTGGGGGAAGGGCATGTGGTTGTCCATTGCACTATTCTTACTTTTTGTCATTGTTGAAATTTTGAAACTTTTCAAAAACCAAAGTTGGGGAAAGAAGAACCAATCTTTTAAGTCAGAACTGAGTTTAAAAAAGCAAAATAAAACAGAACAAAAGAAGAAAGAGGAACAGGAAGAATGAAAAGCAGACAATGTAAAAGAAAAAATAGTCTATCCTGTGCACTGCTGATATGTTAACTCATCTAATTCTCATAAATGCTATGTGGTGAGTAGATGATCTCACCCCAATGTTATAGATGAGGAGCTTGTGGTCAGGAGTCTGAGTGATAGGCCCAAGATCACATAGCTAGTATGTGGCAGGACTAGATTCCAACTCAATCCCAGGCTTTTTCATTTCACTGCCCCTGCCTTACCCAGAATTTAAGTCACATAGACAGTCACAGCAGGGAAGGTGTGTGAGAGGAAAACACAGGTGGGAAATGCACTGAGACACATGTAACGCATCTGCCTGGATACAACACATATTCAAACACTCATAGAGAAACATGAATTTGTATGGGGATTACTTTATGATGTAGTTACTTTAAATCTTAAATGCAATCCTTATTAGGTCATAAAGCATCCATAAATGTGCTGCATTAGTATATCCTAAGAATGTATACCAATCACCCACTATTTTTTTGCCATTGTTCACTTATAAATAAAAAGTTCTAGATGGTCTCCTATTATCATCAGAAGGAGCCATTTATGAAACTCATAGCAAAAGCTCTCTGACTGCAATTTTCAAAGTAAGAATTATAAAGGGTTTACCTTTTAGGTAACAAATGCCTACCTATCAAATGCTGAATTGGAATTCAAGAGAAGTTGTTCAACTTCCAACAGTTCTGAAGACAATAAAGAAAAATAAATATTTGCATTTAACCAAACAAGAACTATAGAAAAATCCATGACTTTCTTTGATAAGCCTAAAAATTATATTGCGAACTCTAAAGGTTGTAAGGAATGAGACTATGCTGGTCCTGGGTAATGAGCAGCCAAGTGTCCTGGCAATGCTCTCCATGGCTTAGCATCTTTAGATTCTCAGTTTGAAGAAGTGAAGGCTCCCATTTTATTGTATACTAAAAATAAATGATTGTAACTCTGTGAATAACTGTGTACGCTACTATGTCCTAAAATGTTTCTCAACATTCAGTGCAGCATCTCCCACCTCCAAAGAGAAAATGTTGATGAATGAATCCATGAAATATGGTAACAATATTGACTGTTCTCAAGATGGTAATCACAAAGGGACCTTTGGTTTTCACCGCACAGAAGTCACTGGTTATCTCTGGAGGAACTTTGAGGGTGGAAGCCAAATAGAGTACCTTCAGATGTGAGTGAGAAATAGGGGTAACAACCCAAAGGACTTTTCTTAAATGGTGAGGCCCACAGAGTCAGTAGCAATAGTGAAACAGTTTCTTCTCTAACAATCAGAATTCTGCCAAAGTCACTTGCATGGCTGCCAGCATCTTTCAGGTGGGTGCACTACACCATCACCTAGTCAGTTCTCCAGTGTTGGGAATTTAGTCTGCTCTTCTTTTCAAGATAGGATTATATGAGCCAGATATTTCTGCTTGAAGAAAACTTATATGCAGCACAGCTTAAGTATGAAACTGCGGGGGTGGAGGGGGAGGGGGGTGACAATCAATTCTTACTTTCTCTGGGGTGAGAAATTTTGTTTTTGTTTCTTGGTCAATGTTCTGCACCAAAACCCCAAAGGACTGGGCTGGTGGACAACACAGTGGTCAGTGGTAAACTCCATTAGTGAGCTCAAGCAGTGTGTCCCCCACTGTGCCTGTATTTTTCTCTATTTGGAAGTATTTACAGCCATTTCTGTGACTGCTAGTGTGTCCAAAGTCTATTAGGGTGTCACGTGTCATGGAAAAATTTACATCAGAAAAATCTGAGGTACATTTAAGATTTTTCAGTGACAACCCAGCTATAATTCTTTTCCTGAGTCTCTTAGTAACTCTCCTTCTTCTTTAAAGATATTGCTGACAATACTTGTCATTCTTTAAGCAAGGAAGGAACTGAATTTTTACTCGTACACATTCAAAATGATTCATTCTTTAAAATAAAATGAAAACATCTAGTATTTTCCTCCAATATCATCTTCCATAAGTAGCCAGAGGTGTGGGTGTGTGGTGGGGGAGGAGAGGCAGCTTCTATTTTGTGTGCATCTCCCTTGTGACCCGTTGGCCCACTGAGCCATCCAGGGCAGACAAGACCCCTTCCCAGGGACAAAAACTGTCTAGAACCAGGATGGCTGGTTCAAAACTTTGCACTGCCACTTACTAGCTGTGCAACCCTGGGCAAGTTACCTAACCTCTCAGGGCTCTAGTTTGCTACTTTAAAAACGTGTGATACCATGTAAGAACTTGTTCGTTATATGCTTCAGAAGATTGGAGACTGTTGAGAATTAGGCTTGGGGTTTATTAATGATTATGCATTGAGTCCCCTATACAGAATTTTATTGTTGTTAACAACCATTTGATCAATAAATATGAGAGATGCCCTCTCAAAAAAAAAAAAAAAAAAAAGGTGTGATAATAAGTCACCTCATTGGGACAAAGTAAGAATTCTATAAATTAATAAATGTAAAGTAGGTCACATAGGCCTGGCTTATATCTGAGAGCTCAGCAATAGTAGATTCTAATAACTTGAAGCAATCAAAACTGCCATGTTTTAGCCTCCTGGAAGCCCAGGTGGCCAATATGCACAGGCACAGCCTAGGAGGAACACACTCACCGTGGTTTTGGAGTGACTGATGACAGTGACTATAGCACAGCATGTACTTCGATACGACTGGATCCTCACTCTCACCCCACCCTCCCCACCAGGGAAACCACCTGGCCTCAGGGACATTCTTGGTTGTAGTTAGTGGCATAGAGAGGTCATAAGTTGAAAGAAAATGGAGAGGGTTTAAAAACAAAACTTTATCTTTTGAGATCCTAAGGGAAACTAAGAATGCAGATCTCCTTTGTGGGTTATATTCGAACTGCCTGGAGTACACACTAGGGCCATGCTAACTGCACAGAGGTCAAAAGAGGAAGGCAGAGCTGGCATCTCAGGGTGGTTGAAAGCAAAGCCACTACAGAAATGTGCAACCTGCAGGAACAGCACCAGTGCTGGATCTGGGGGCCACACATGGTACAGCAGGAATGACTGCAGTCCTGGCACAGGACAGTCACGTTCATGAGACATGCCCTGGACTCCAGAAATGAGCCGGAGAGAGCTCTAAGCTGGGATTGCAGGGATGCCCTCGCAGGGGGCCAGAGCAGGGGCTGTTACTTAGTTACTGTTGTAATAATTTTACTTCCCAATTGTTTCCTTAGGTTGGTATGACCTGGAGAAAAGGGAACACACAAACACACACACATAGTGACCCCTTATTTTCACATAAGTTTATTTACCTAGACAACGAATGCCAGGTTGGGGTTTTATACCATGATTTTTCACTTCTGAAATCATTCATTCATTAGCTCAAGATGCATTTATGGAATGCCAACTCTCTTCTAGCCCTGTGGTAATTGCTAGAATCCATACCTTGAATATTCGTGACATGAATACAGTTAAAAGTCTTAGGATGGTAGGCATGAAAACAATACTATACAACAATAATAGAAGAGACGTAAGTAAAATAAGGGATCAGAGAGGACAGACCATTAATTCCCTTGGGGTGAGGAGCTGCATGCTCCAAGCAGCCTGAGGATCATGGCATATATAGCAGGGCATGTGCATGCACGTTGGATTCTGGAAGACCTGGGTTGAGCATCACACTGACTGTGGTTTAATGTTGGGAAACTTTTTTACCTTAATAGCTTCAGTTTCTAAATCTATAAAATGGGAATGTTTCACTGGGTTTTTGCAAGGATTATGTGCAAAGGGCTTACCAGATGCCTGATAGATGTTAAATGCTCGGAAAGCAGTGAGAGTGGTCTTATCAGGGTTGTTGTACACCTATATTAAGAGAAGACTGACAGACTTTTGAACGCACATGGCAGGCTGACAGACTTGAGTCATCTAGTTAGGCCAAAGCTAGTCTTTGGATTTACTTCTGTGTTTTCTCTGCAATGGTGATCCCCAAAGTGTGGTTCTCAAAATTTTAAACTTCTCTCTTACAGCTGTGATAACACAAGAATAGAATGGAAATAATGTCCTTGAAAACAAGAACGCTCTTTGTTGTTCTTTGTCAGTTTTATTTAGACCACTAAGCCCCTTCTCTATTTACTTCATGTATCAAGAAAATAAAAACAGTGAATAAGGGACTTAAAATTACCCTTGATCGTCATTCAGATGGCACATATTGAGGCTCTGCTGTATCATCAGAATACTTATTTGAGGTGAAAGTGGAACTGGGAGCCAAACCTGGGTTCAGTGCTAATTACTGCATGGCCAAGAGTAACCTTTAACTATGTCAGGCTTCAGGTTTTTCCTCTGTAAAGTGGGGATAAGAAAACCTAATTCATAAAGTTTCTGTGAGGACTAAATTAGCATCGTCAGGCCCTGGCATGGTAATTCACATGTAGTGGAGCTTACAAAAAGGTAGGTATATTGAAAAATGCACAGAGGAAGACAAATAGGGTATGAACTCACTTTTATGCAGAATCTTAAAAAAACCCAAACCAAAAAACCCAAGCTCTTCTGATACAGAGAACAGACTGGTGGTGGCCAGAGGCAGGGGTGAGGAGGTGGGTGAAATGGGTGAAAGGGGTCAAAAGGTAAAAACTTCCAGTTGTAAAATAGTAAGTCACGGGGATGTAATAAGGCATGGTGACCACAGTTAGTAATACTGCATTGCATAACTGAAAACTGCTAAGTCAGTAGATCTTAAAAGTTCTTAAAAAAATTCTAACTATGTTTGGTGACAGATTTTAACTAGACTTACTGTGATCATTTTGCAATATCTACAAATACAGAATCATTCTGTTGTACACCTGAAACTAATATAATGTTACACTTAATTATACCTCAGTTTAAAAAAAAGGACCAACGATGCCAAGTGTTGACGAAGTTGTGGAGCATCTGGAAACCTCATATACTGCTAGTAGGAATGCAAAAATGGTATATAGCCACTTCGAAAAACAATGTGGAAGTACCACATAAAGTTAACCATATGCTCACTATTCAACCTAGCAATTCTACTTTAAGGCACTAAACCAAGCAAAATGAAACCACATGCCTACCTAGAAATGTGTTCAAATGTTTGTAACAGCTTCTTTATTCATAATAGCCAAAACTTGGTGAGTGAGTAAACAAACTGTGGCATATTCATTCTATGGAATACTACAAGCATTACAAAGGAACAGTTATACACAGAACAACATGGATGAATCTCAAGAATATTACACCGAGAGATGTCAAAAACATAAATACTACAAACTGTATGATTCAATTTGTGTGAAATTCTAGAGAAGAATAGCTATAGAGACTAAAAGCAGGTCGTTGGGGCCAGGAGCTCAGGGGAAAGGATCAAGGACTAAGGGGCACAGGGGGCTTTTTTTTTTTTTTTTTTGAGAGGGCATCTCTCATATTTATTGATCAAATGGTTGTTAACAACAATAAAATTCTGTATAGAGGGGTCAATGCTCAATGCACAATCATTAATCCATCTCAAGCCTAATTCTCGTCAGTCTCCAATCTTCTGAAGCATAACGAACAAGTTCTTACATGGTGAACGAATTCTTACATAGTGAATAAATTCTTACATGGTGAACAGTACAAGAGCATTCATCACAGAAACTTTCGGTTTTGATCACGCATTATGAACTATAAACAATCAGGTCAAATATGAATATTCGTTTGATTTTTGTACTTGATTTATATGTGGATCCCACATTTCTCCCTTTATTATTATTATTATTTTTATTTTTAATAAAATGCTGAAGTGGTAGGCAGATGCAAGATAAAGGTAGAAAACATAGTTTAGTGCTGTAAGAGGGCAAATGTAGATGATCAGGTGTGTGCCTATGGACTAAATAGTAATCCAAGCTAGACAAGGGCAGCAAAACATCCACGGATGCAGAAGAGTTCTCTCAAAACAGGGGGGGTGAGGTTCTGAGCCTCACCTCTGTTGATCCCCAATTTCTCACCTGATGGCCCCCCTGCGACTGTGCCTGTCTTAGGTTGTTCCTCCACAAGGGGCTTTTTTGAGTGAGGGGATCATTCTGTATCTTCACTGTTGTAGTCATTATACAATTGCATACAATTAACAAAAAATTATCAAAATCACTGGATTTTATTGTTGTGAATAAAACCTTAATAAACAAAAAGGAAAAATCAATCCTATTCATTCTTTAAGCCAAGGTTTATGATAAATTTTTTAGAAATAGAAGATTAATAAAATAAAATCTAAGGGGAGGATGAGTGGGAAGGGAGGGATAAGAGGATGAAAGGATTTTATGATTAGAGCACATAATATGTGGGGGCACGGGGAAGGCAGTATAGCACAGAGAAGATAAGCAGTGACTCTATAGCATCTTACTATGCTGATGGACAGTGACTGTAATGTGGTATGTGGTAGGGACTTGATAATAAGTGGGAACGTAGTAACCACATGTTGCTCATGTGAAACCTGAGCATAAGATTGTATAACAACAATACCTTAATAAAAAAAAAAACACAATCCTGCCCCTCTGCAAAAAAATAAAATAAATAAAATCTAAAATAAAACCTGAATAGAATACAATAAAACATGAAATTAAACAAAAAAAATAGTTGAAATAAAATGTAAAATTTAATAACATAACATAAAATTAAATCTAAAATAAAAATAAAAAATAAAATACAATTAAATGCACCAAACAACTTCTGGTTTCAAATATTGGGCAGTGAACAAACACTCTCTCCTAAAATCCCAGTGAAATGACTCTTCAACAGTCTGGAACGCAAGGAAGAATGGCATCACCAGACTAAAAATGTTGAAGAATTTCTGAAAGATGTCAGGGAGAAGGGACTGTACAGACTGAACAATAAGAAGTCAGGAGACAAAAGTTCAGTATGGGTCCAGAGAAGGGCTGTTAAACATAAAGCCAAGGAAAACACCCAAGCTCAGGTTCAGCAAGAATAGGAATCCAGGGATCCCTGATTGGAGGAGTGAGTATTTAAAGGACTGACTGCTATGGGCCATTTGAGTTCTCTGTCACAAGTAGCAGTGATCTGTCACTATGGCCCCCAACTTAAATCAGCAGGAACCTTTGCCTTAAATAATGTGGGAGAAGTTCTCGCTGGTTCCAAAGGTAGGTCTTGAGCCCTAAAAAACAGAGCAGTGCCTTGAAAGTTTGCGTCCCCATAAAGATAGGCAGATCCCAATACAAGCAGCCAACAATTCAATTAATCAATCAACCAATCAACCAGAAGGGAGTGGGAAGAGAAACATCCACATTCAGTGAAATACACTAAAAACTCTCAGGAGCTCCACCTCCAGCATGAAGCTTTCCTGGCCTCAGCAAAGAGTGCTCAAGGAGAGATGAAACTTACACGCCTGATTGTTATCCAAACCGAGGAAGGCTGCCTATCAATCCCCACATTGATCTATAGAACCCAGTACAACTAAGATCATGAAATATTTAAGGAAAAGCAAAAAAAATGAGAGCACCAATATTAAATACCAGAATATTAACCCCTGAGAAAAGAGTTGATGAAAGAAATAGAAAAGAGGTGTTTTTTTTAAGTTCCAATGGGTATTTTCAGATTTCAGATGACATAGCAACAAGAGTAAGTTGTTATTTAAAAAGCAATAAAAACCAACAAATCAGAATTACTTACAAATATAAATGCAAAAATCCCAAAAACTGATTGCAGAAATATATTAAGAGAACAATATGTAATAACCAGGAATGCAAGAACAGCTCATCAGCAGGAAATATATTAGAGTAATTCACTAAATTAAAAATGTTAAATGATAGACCATATGATCATTGGTCAATGCATGGTGAACAGGCAGTTGGTAAAATCCAATACCCATTCCTGATAAAAACCTCTATGGCTGAAATCATCAGTACTTTCTGTAACCTGATAAAGGCTATCTACAGAAACCAATGGCAACCATTATTCTAACTGTAAATATTAAAGTCAGACACAAGTCAAGAGTCTCATCATTATTATTACTATTTAAGTTTGTGCTGGTGGTCTTAGACAATACAATTCCAGAAAAAAGATCTCAAATTTATAGATACTCTGTGGCAGCATTTGGCAAACTTTCTCTATAAAATGCCATAAAGTAAAAATTTTAGGTTTTGCAGGTCATATGCTTTCTGTCACAACTACTCAAGTGTGCTGGTGTAGGGAAAAAAGTTGCTGTAGACAGTATGTAAACAAACAAGCATAGCAGTATCAATACAACTTTATTTATAAAAGCACTGCATTTTGGCACATAGGCAATAGGGAACAGGCAAAATTAGCATAATGTGTATATGATATGATTGCCTACATAGAAAAATCAAGAGAATCAAGTGAAATGCAGAATTAATAAGATGGCTGAAATAAGGTAAATATATACAAAACAACATTCATATATTTTCAGCAATACATGTTAGAAAACGGTAAGGCAAAAATATCAAATTTACAACAGCAACAAAAGCTATGAAAAATCTAGAAATAAAAAATAAGCTATTTGCTAATTCTAGATACAGAAAACTATATGGCATTAAAGAAGACTTGAATAAATGGAGAGATCTACCATGTTACTAGAAGAAAACATTCAGTAAGGTAAAGATGTCACTTCCTAAATGAGTATAAAGTTTTTGCAATTCCAAGTAAATCCCCAAATGGATTAAAACAAACAAAAGCTGAAAAACGGATTCTAAACTTCATTGGAGAGAAAAATGATTCTTAATAACAAAAAAATGTATTTTAAAGAAAAAAAATTTGGTACTTTAGGATTTACACAAATAAACCCATGGAAAAGAACAGATTGTATAATTCAAATTTAATATATGAAAAAGTTGGCAGTTAATAAATATAATAGAATATTTAATAAATGGCGATCCTATTTAGAAAAAATAAAATCAGATTCTTACCCCATCACTATACACAAAATGAATTCAAATTAGGTTAAGAATCTAAGTGTAACAGTAAAACTGTAAGAGTCATAGAAGAAAAAGGTTTTCTTTCTTCCCTCCCTCCGTCTTTCCTTTTCCTTCTCTGTAATTTTCTGGCAGATACTACCACCTGGCTTTCTGAACACTCTCTCCAAGTGCCTTTTATGAGATGTTACCATTATACTGAAGCTGGTAATCTAGAAATAATGTTTCCCACAATCCCTCGCAGTTAGGGTTCTACCTGTGATCCAGTCAAGGAGACACATTAATGTGAGACCTGCTAGGCGATGTGACATGATAGCTCATTGTGGTTTTAACTTGCAGCCTGGATGATGATGTTAAGTTCCCTTTCATGTACCTGTTGGCCACATCTTCTTTGGAAAAATGTCTATTCAAGTCCTCTGCCCATTTTTTAATAAGACTTTTTAAAATCAAATTGTATGAGTTCTTGATATATTTTGGATATTAACCCCTCATCTGATACATGCTTCACAAACATAGTCTTCCATTCTGTAGGTTCCCTCTTCATTAAATTCTGCTGTAAGGACTGCTCACAAAAAAAAGAGGAAAGGACTGGGACTTTACTCTCCTAAACATTGCCAGGATCTACTTGAGGTGCCAAGTGCACTGCGCCAGTGCATGTCAGCAGTTCCTTGTCTCTCTTGCCTTGACTCAAAAATTAGGGCTAAGTTAGTAACATACAACTTACCTATTGGCCCACATCTCTTTTCAAGCTAATGTAAGTACATGTGGTTCATAGCTCCTCCACACTGCATGTGTCACATTATACCTTACAGCCGTATTTTGGATAATTCTTATTCACATTCATCATTTTAACTGGCCATAATGCACAGTAAGTAGAAATCATTATATTCTTGACATATGGCATCCTCTGAAAACCAAAAGCTACACATTAATTCCTGTTAAATGTAAGGTACATGTTAGGACATCTTAGCTCATTTTTGGATTATCAAAAATTGGTGTCTTATTAGGACTAAATACTTCTGTCAAAACTTGACCCTGAGTTTTGAGTGCTGTAATATAAACTGTAAAACTGAATGAACTCCAAAGTAATTTGGCTAATATTGGTGTCCCTACAATACTGGGACTGCTCCATCTGTTAATGTTTCTTCAATAAGGGAGAAGAGGAGTGGTCTGAAGAACACTCATATAAAGATGCAGGAAGTTTCCTGTCTAAAAAATTCCTGTTTGAAAACTTCATGTGAATTTAGTCCAAAAAACAGTGGTAGTTTAGTATAAAAATGGTGTTTCCATAATCCTTGAGTAAAATGCAGTGTGTGAAAATGCAGTCATTAGGGATCTAGGCTTAGTGGCCTGAGGGGAGCCTACAATCCCTGGCTTGACAAACTGCATTAATCTAAGAGTTCTCACTACATTCTAAATGTTTTGGAAATCACATAAGAGTTTAAGTTAGGTGTGTTTACACTAAACATTTGTACATCTTGAAAGCAGCTCTACATCTCTTAATAATATTCACTAAGTATAAAATTAGTAGCTGAATATGAAATAAAACAATTTCCAGTGGTGACAGTATTCTCCCAGTAGCAAATAACCTAACTTTTTTAGTACTAACAGCTATGTCTTCATCATGTTAAACATCACAATTCACTGAAATTACACAGAAGAAAAAAGATCTATCAACTGCTATTGAAAGCTCAAAAGAACTTAATAAAAAATACAAGTTAACAGAGCTAAGTCTGGCTATTGTTTCTGGTTTTGATTTGGGGGTGGGGAGGATCCTAAACCAAGTACTCAGCTTTAAAAGATAAAATATTAATGCTTAAGACTGATTTACTTGTATAATTTCTATCGTGTGGCACTAGTAATTAGGGTATATCTGACTTTAAGCAGCACTAGTTCTTTGAGCAACAAAGGGACTCAAAACTCCTGAATGCACTTTATAAGCTCATTTGGATGCCCACATGATGACATGATGCCCCTCAGTGATGTCTCCCAACCACTAGCCCTGACCAATGCCACCAAAAAATAGGACAGGATTTGTCTTACTATATTATTTCCTTAGTGAATATAACTCTTGTAGTAACTATACTCTTTGAATGTTCACTTAAAAACCCAGACCAAACCTTTTTTACCTTTAGTAATCATCATGAATCCTTACATATTTATATGATGTTATATATTATATGCCTTGCCTGTTTGTACTATTTTCAAGAACAGAATATTGTTTTAAATAACCAGCCAAAACTGACAGGGCTGCATCAGTCATTCTTCTCTCCATTGGTCCTTGGGTTTCCCTAAATGATGACATCATACTTATCGATGGTTCTATACCGAGTGCCTCTTCTTGAGTAATACGTTTTGTGTCCAATGTAAAGAACAGATAGAATTCCCAACGTTAATACAATAGCACCAACAAAGCTACCAGTGTCAAACTTTGATCCTTTATTTTCTTTAGAATTAATAGTAGCTGTGATTGTTACTGAAGAAATAGATGTCCCTGAACTACTGGGGGTTGTGGTCACCTGGGATGTGTTTTGTGAAGCACTTGTTATCTTGGATGTAGACTTTGAGGTGATGGAAGTTGTCTGTACTATTAATATTTATAATTATTGATAAATATGAAAGTTTACTGCTTTAGGTTTTTCACAACTGAACATTTTGTTATTGGAAGCCTTAATCTAAAATATAAATAGAAGAGAAAATGCAAAATTGTATGGGAAGAAATATGGAGTCCAGTACTCCAGAAGAAATTGGAATTCTCTTCCTCTTCACGGAGGCTCTATCTTTTCCAGAATTTTCCAGAAGCTCTAATACCATGGGCTACAACAAGCTATTGGATATTGCAGCGTCTTACATGTAGGAAGGTGATGAAATAACACTGGGTGTGTTTGTACAGCCAAGAGGGTTTTGTACCAGGACTGAGCGCACTGGGAAAAACGTAGGATTTAAGAAACGCTATTGCTACCTATTTTAAAATTATAGAACACAAACTTTACTATGGGTCTTTTTCATCCAAATTAAGTTTTTTAAATCTTCCTTTTGCTAGGTCCATATGACTGCCGGAAATAGAGGCCAAAACACACAAACTCCTCAGACTATCTGGTGAAACTCCATTAAGAGAAGAGAATTCCAATTGCTTCCGATTGAAATCGTTAATTTTCTGTGTGTGCCCATGACATGCTTATAATTAATTAAAGAAAGAAAAAAATGTGCATGAGAATTTATTGCAATTGACCTTTTTCAATATTTTAGGGCTTCAGATTAAGATTTGGCAGATTTTAATGGGCAACAGAGTCCCATTTAAATGCTGGCCATAAACATTGCCCAACTGGATATAAGATCAACATAAGTTATTTCCCTAAGACATTCTGGGTTACAGAAAAGGTCATAGTTAATAGAAGCATTAAATTATGGTTTGTATTACATTAAATAATTTTATATATCCTGCTTAGAGATGAAAGAAAAACTATTTTGACAGAATTCCTGCACTACAAAATAAATCTCAGTTTCAATGAGAGAACTATAAAAGAAGTTATGGGAAGACAGTATTATAAATTTATGGTAGTTTGAGCTCTGGGTATAGTAATTATTACTTATTTTCTTTGAACATTAGCTTTTATGCACTAAGATTAATTTTTTTTTCATTTTTACAACAAATCTTTTCCTTAGTTGAAAAATAATTTACATACAGAGAAATGGGCAGATTTTAAATGTACAACTTAATGAAGTATACCCCATTGGTGATGTTAATTTTGATGAAGTATATCGTTTTTCTTTTATAATAAAGTGTTTTTTGTGCCCTATGAAAATCTTTGCTTACCCCATGATCACAAATATTTCTCATTTTTTTCTAGAAGTTGTATAGTTTGAGTTATAATTTTAGTTGTGCATCTGATCAGTCTTGAATTAATTTTTCTGAGAGGTGTGAGGGAGGAGTGTATTTTGGTTAGAGATGAGAGGCTGACAGATGACTTGATGTCCATTTAAGTTTATGGGAATTTTTAATGAGTTATGTATTAGAAAAGTTGTTGAAGATGGAAGCCTGAGAATGTGAGGCTAGCCTGACTGAGGCCTTGAGCTTCCTCTGGTGGTTTTCCCATTTATCAGCAAATGACCAGAGTCACTGACTGTGCATGTCCTTCCTGGGAGTGGGCAGCTGCATCTTTAAAGCCTGTTGACTGATTAGGTTAGGTTGTCCTGTGGGCTGTGTGTGCAGTTTTTGGAATCCTGCCTGAACTTGGAAGTCTATTTAGTTTGAATTATGATATAGTTAGGAGTTGATTGGAATTTTCACTAATGATTAGCTCACAAATTTTTGCATAAAGAAGACTGGTGCTTGTGTTTCAGACATTTTGTTTTTGAGTTTGCTTATTTCCCCTTCCCTTGAGCTAGTGTTCTTTTTGAATCATTTTGTACTTCCAAAACTAATGTAATATTGTATGTCTACTATGCCTCAATAAAAAAAAAATAGAAGAATTTGGTTTAAAACAATCAGCAACAGGAGAAAGAATGAAAAAAGGGGAAGATACCTCAAGGGATTGCTGGGACACTAATCCCTCCAAGCATATTATTTACTATTTTATTTGTCAACTAAAGCTCAGTAAGAGCTGAGAAAAAAGGAAATGATTGGTTCAGCAACTTTTTTATTCTCTCTACTGCATACATTCATATAGTCATAGGTACATGTATATATATGCTTATATATGAACGTGCCTATGTAGATTTTAGTGTTTAACAGTAGTTTCTTAAATTTAGAAACTTTGAGATCATTTTATCTGAATTTCTATTCTAAGATATCTTCGAGAACACTTTTTAACAGATAGTCATCTAATTAATTAGTGAAAATCATTGTGGACTGGAAAGTCATTATCTTTCAAGGTAGCTTTCCAAGGTGAACTTTTCTGTGGTACAGTTCTGGTGAGAATTGAGCTTAATTTTGAGCTATAATCTGATATAAAAAGTAGTTATATCTTGGATGTCTGCTCTGATTAGTGTGAATACCTGGAGAGTTGTGTTAGGAAAGATTCTTAGGTAGTGTTTGGGCTCAGAGGACAAGTGTCTTGACTGGTTAGTAATAATAACAGCATTCAGGCTGAATGTCAGTCACAAGCTATCTGGTAAGAGTTTTAGTTAAGTCTAGTTGTACTTAGATACATGGAATAACTTGGTCATTTTAGAAAATTAAATGTTATGTTATTTGCTTTCTATGTCCTCTCCCACTGTAATGCAAGCTTTTAAAAGCAAATGTTTATCTGTTTTTGTCATGCTCAGTGCCCGGAATAGTATCTGAGATATGGTAGGTGCTTGGTAAACATTTACAGAATGTTGCTAAATGAATTGTTCCTGTCAGGCAAGCCTTCAAGTCTCCATTTATTCTCTTCTGATGGTACACTGAAACTTTAATGGACCTAGTGGGGTGACACAGACCCCTCGGGATCTTATATTATTCTGAGAGAGGAAGGATGGAGGAGGTGGGGAGACTGTCTTGAAATTTACTGAACATTCACTCAAAAAAGACAAAGTCCCAAACTAGAAGTGACTAAGTTTTCCTTGAATGGCAAGACTGTTTTCTGTGACTAAGATAGAAAGCTTTATAGAATCTTTCTTGTATATATTGTGTGGCTAAGAGGAGTTTTTGTGTAGGTCTGGCTGTACTGCCCATCTCCTCCCACAGACCCACAGCTGTCCCTGTAATTCTGTGCCCAGCAGAGCCTATGACATTATGATTTGGCCCCATCAATCTTCTAAAGTACTCTTCTTTTATCAACAACAGAAAGAAATGTGGAATCTAGGTCCTGGCAGGTTTCTCTTGACTTTTCTTTTCCCTCCATGGGTTTGATTGCAAAAGTACATGCTCCAGCTCTTCCAAGCTCAGTGACTTCTTGATATCTTTCATCTAAATTTTTTTTTTCCGAGGAATTTTCAGTACTTCTGCAAAGTTACATTATAAACCATTTCTTCTTTTATTTCTTCTCACATAAATAGTAGTAAGTCTCTTAATCAAACTGTGAACTGTTATCTTGAAACTACATGCTGTGCAAACTGAAGGAACAAAATGGCAACAGACTCACAGACTCCAAGAATGAACTAGTGGTTACAAAGGGGAGGGGTGTGGGAGATCATGGGGAGAACAGTGTAGCACAGAAAAGGCATATAGTGGATCTCTGGCAGCTTGCTGCACTGATGGACAGTGACTGCATTGGGATATGGGTGGGGACTTGATAAAATGGGTAAATGTAGTAACCACATTGTTTTTTCATGTGAAACCTTCATAAGAGTGTATATCAATCATACCTTAATAAAAAATAAAAATAAAAAAACTCCATGCTGTGCATATCATCATCTCTCAACAGGTGGCTTTGGGTGTCTGCACATTTCTGAGGAGTGCCATCCTGGAATTGTACATTGGTGGCTATTTCCTCAGTCAAGAAGTGTAAGAATGTTAGACTGGTCAGATATGTGAAGAGGCTTCCCCTGCCCTGGTGTCAGTGACATGGCTTGTTCAGAACCTGGTGGCAACCAGCTGGCGAAGACCTGGCCTGGAGACCCTTAGGTACCCTCAGCCAAGTTTTCTGCTCAAGTCTATCCTGGGCTAATCCTGCAGATTAAAGGAAAGGCTTCCTATCTGCATCTTCCACTATGGACAGTGGACTGGTATGTAGGCAACACGGCTTATTGTCAATGTTTCTTTAAAACACAAGTGCAGAAACTTTCTCCATCCCCTCCTTTAAGTGAAATAACAGTAAGGAACAGTCTGAGCCCAATGGGATTTGGACCAAACATCCTGAAGAGAACTTACAGAGTCCTGGTGTCAGCAGCAGGGCCCAAGCAGAGCCGGCTATGCTCTTGAAATAATGCCTCAAGAGTATAAATCAGTTTGCAACCAAAGCAAGACTTCTATGTGTATGATCTTCACATGCCACTTGGCTTGTTTTGATTGCCTCATGACACAGGACAGTGGTCATGAATGCACAGATGCCAACAGTGATGTGCTACCCAAGTATCATCTTATTTTTTTAAATGAACTCTGTGTCTGACTCATGCAGATCAACCTAAGCCATGATGGGAAGACTGGATGGTTCACCAATGTTGGCACCATTGTTTATTCTCACACCAGGCCTGGTGTTCCATGGGTCCCACTGGTGTCCACGAAGGGTTTTCCGTGATCTTCTTACAATCAGCAAGAATGGTACTGATGTGGGACTCATGAAAGACAGGCAATTGCTGGTGTAAGTTGCCAAGACATGTCACTGGGTCTGGAGCAGCCAGGCCTTCTGGCTAGAGCTCTGATGAACCCCTGATCATCTCTCCCTGCTCAGCTGTGTGTGTGGTAATGGCTCTGCTGCCAGTGTGTTCTACCTTCATCTGGATCCCATAAGCAATTCTTACTATTCTTTCAGCCACTGTGTCCAAAACTTGGGCTGTCAGGAAAAAAGTGTTGTGAACTCAACCTACTTACACCCTGTGAGAAACAGATGCAGCTGATTTCCCTGGACAGTTTAAGAGTGCTTAAGATTTCCTGCAAAGGGGGCATTACTACACATGCCTGTAATATAAGGCTGTTCAGCTCATGTAGTATAATTCAAATTACTTTAAATGAGTTGGCTCCGTGACAAACATGCCACCAGCCTCAATAGCCTCAGTAAAATTGGTCAGATGTCCAAGAGAAGCCTGTGGGCTGCTGTTAAGTCTGTTTTTTCTTTGAGGTCCACAACACACCGTGATCTCTTTCTCTAGAAGTGTGCATGGGAGGATCAATTAGATGGCCTAGGAACATGGCACCAGCCGCTCTCTCTTATGGGTTGCTTCCTAACTTTCTTGGAGAATAGAAAAAACCTGATTGACAGCTTCGGGATTGCTCTGGCAGAGCACTACCCAGGGTTTACATATTGTGATATCAACCTATAAAAGATGTGTGCTTTGAAATATATTTCAGTCATTGTGAGCTGGTTCAGGACATAAAAGGAAGACCCCAGTCTATCTCTTTTAAATTATGCAGAATCTGGTCTTACTTATAGTCTTCTTTCTTGGAGATTGGAGTTCGAGTTGGATTAAATAGAAGCTCATATTTTTAACTTGCTATTATGGTAAATTCAGTACTTTCTTACATTCATTAGACAGCAAAAGCATGTTGCTAAATTAATGCCACATAATTCTGTAGATCTAACATAGGCTAAATGAACCTGTACCTGTTCATAGGAACACTAAAAACAAATTAAGACACTAAGACAAATTGGTTCTTCTCACTTGCCATATTCAAATAACCAACACTAAAGCTTTTTATTAATTAAAATTGGATTTAATAAAGTTCAACATCTAAAAGCTGAAACTGTCAGTCATGTTAGTTATGCTGGCACTGATTTTTTTCCTCACATTTATTATACTCTTGCTCTCTTTCTCTTTTTTTCCCCCCTACTTTAAGAGTATTTTGGGCTTACTTGCAAACATACTTTACTGTCTTATTCTTAGATCTCTCGAGAATTCTTCCTCTTTGTTGCTTGCGTTTATCTCGGCTTTGTTTCCCTTTCATTTTTTGTCCCTGCAAGTCAGTCTTTAGCAGCTAGTGTATGAATAATTGCCTGCCTTTCCCTCGTACTGATTCAACCTATATAATGGCACTGCTTCTTTTAAAAAACATCAAAATCACAAATTTGTTGCAAAGTAAGGACTGTGAAGAAAACATAGTATCCCACGTAGCCATGTAATGGGATCAAACTCGAACACTGAGGCAGCTGTATTACTGATGTCTTTGCAGGTGTTTGGGGGCGTTTCTGTTGGCACCTACAGAATCTTACTTGTTTACTGCTGCACTGATACTTAGGAGATAAGCACAGTGTCTTTTTTCTAGCCTGTAATTCAACTAATGAGCACAGAAAAGGCAGACTTCATGTCCAGAGGATAATCAAAGGAGCTTTATATGACAGATAGATATGTTTTACTACCAAAGGGAAGATAAAAATTCTCTGTTGCTTCAGCTATGAATAACCAGTATCTCAACACTCTTCAGTTACCCCTTACACCACTCAGTTACTCAATACACTGGGCTGAGTCTGCGTAACCTGGACTTGTAAGAGGGAGCCATGTGTCCTTGCTGTGGCTGTGAAGTAAAGCTTTGAAATGGACCCGAAGGGCTGATGAGAAGTCAAAATCTCTGACCTAAGAGACTGTGATTGTTAAGCCTGCTGCAGATGGTGCTCTTGGCTGTGTGTGTGGCTTATTTACAGCCACATTAAGTGGCAGTGCAGGGTGCCTGCTGGTCACATGTGACATCAGCTAGCTGTGAAGGAACACTCAATTCATGAACGTTATAGTCATCAAACCTGTAAATTTTTTAAAGATATTAAAAATAGGAATATAGGATGTGTATAAAGTAGTCTACCCTCAGGGAATTTTCATTCAGAAGACATGATCATTATCTTTATGTTGGTTATTTTTAATCCTGACATTTAAATATTTCTCAGTGATTTTAATGCCAATGCTTCCTATTCCCATATTTAATGCTGTAGAAGTTAGTTTGCTCTTGAGGGGTTTCTGATGGACTATGTCAAAGTATTTCTTGTTTTTTAGCACCGCAGGTCTCTACTGGGAGCAAGCTGTAACCAATCGCACAGTAAATCATTTGCTGAAGCATTGGAGATGTACCATTATGCATACTACACATTTAAGTGACGCTCAACTGCTAAGCGTAAGAATTACAGATGCTTAAGGAATAGAAAACTTGTGAGGTTTATATTCCACTCACGTATGCTTCAGTAGTTGACTGGTGTCTTAGCCTGGGTTGCCATAGCAAAGTTTCATAGACTGGGTAGCTTGAATATTTTGAGAGCTGCAGGCTATGTAGAACTCCGATGATAGTATCAAAATAACTTAACGTAACGATTCCTACTCTTGCGGGGCAATCTGGAGCCCAGCCTGAATGCTTGATAACCACACTCAAGTTGACCCAATTAAAAAAATTTGGTTATTTTATTTTTCACTTGTGTCATCTGGGCAAATAGGCGCTTCCCAAATATTTAAGGCTAGTTCTTCCTGGTATCTGGTGGTGTTTTAGGGCTACAATGCAGGAAAATCCACATCAGGATTTACCAACAGTGATCTGCTGAGCAGGGACGTATCAAACGAACTTCTTAAAAGCATGAAGTCAGCAGGTGCCAGAGCAAGAGCTGGCTACTGGGCATGAATATGGACTTCTGACATGATTTAGGGCAGCTTTAAGGATGTGGCATGATAAAAATAAACTAGAGGAGGAGTGATGAGGTTCCATCCAGTTCGGGACCACGCCTGCCCCGGGCTGGCTCTCTGTAAACGTGGCTGTGCTGACGACACGACAGCGCCATTGCCTTGGTTTCCATTGGAATCAACATGGTCAGAGAAATGCCTCCTTAGTCCATTTCTTTCTCATACTTTCATTTCACCTGCAGTTTAAAGACAGATAATGATTTATGGTTAAATATGACAGGAAGTAGTTGCCAAAGAGATACATCTATTACAAATGCAGGAAGCAAGCTCTCCAACTGTACGCTGAGTTGGGCACATTTTTGCATTTATTTCAAATGACAGTTAATTAAAATCTGAAAGGAGGTTGTCACATAAAATTATTGTTCTTTCATTGCTATAGCAATTAAGTAGTTTTGTAATTTCCCTTTATAGTTTTCTTTATAATCGTTTACTAGGGATTCTGGACCTTCTAATACCATGTTAAATTTGCAAAAGTGAATTTTAGATTAGCACTGCAGTGATAGTTTAACACACTTAAGGTTGTAAAAATAACTGCACTCTATTTTAGAGTGATGTTGAGATGACTAATTCAAAAAGGAAATGTCCACTGTATCTAATTGCATCAAAAGAAGAACCTTGTATCGGTCAGGGTCCAACTGGGAGACAGAAACCAATGGTCCCAAAGTGGGAATAACCCAAATGCCCATCAATTGATAAAAGGGTAAATAAAAGTGGTATATCCATGCCATGGAATGTTATTTGGCAATAAAAAGGAATGAAGTATTGATAATGTGGCTGCAACACGGATGAGTTATAAACATTGTGCTAAATGAAAGAAGCCAATCACAAAAGACCATGTATTACATGATTCCATTTATATGAAATGTCGAGAATAGGCAAAACCATCGAGGCAGAAAGCAGATTAGCAGTTGTCTCTGTGGGTAGAGGATGGAAGAATAGGAGGTGATGGATAAAATGTATGGGGTTTCTCTTTGAGGAGATAAAAATGTTCTAAAATTGTGATGATTGCACATATCTGAATATTCTAAAAATGACTGACTTGTTTTCTGTAATTGGGTTAATTGTATGCTATATGAATTATGTCTCATAAATGTCTCAATAAAATCTCAAGAAAATTGAATTGTTTCTCATTAAATGAAATACGCTTGGAACTGAGAGACAATGAACAGGTTACTGGCAAAAATCTCAGACTTTGGGTAATAATGTAGCCATTTTACTATGTTAAATTTTAAAGTTTTTTTTTCTTTTACAGGAAGCTAAGAAAAATATCTGAAGCTCAGACATTAAATGAGTAGCTCAGAACATAGTTTTCCTGATTCCCAGTCTACTGCTTATTGTACCAGACAATACTTCTTCAAGAGTTCTTAGAAAAAGATTTTAACAACCTTTGGCCTTCCCAGAGAAAAGCACTCCCTAAGAAATGTGTATCAGAACTTACTTATCTCTTACTCAAAGTTGTTAAGGGGCAGAGTAGCAAACAATTTATTCAGGTAAAAAATGTTAAGTCTGGGTATGAACATGGCCTCAGGTCCAGCTATGAAAAACAGCTGGTTGGAAAATACATCACCAGTCTGAAGATAAAAGGACTGTTGGTGGAATGAAGGTAGCACTTTGAATTAAAGTACCAGGAAGTTTGTACCGGGAACTTTTTGAGTTTTGATAAATATAGACTCTTCTTAATACAAGAGAAACTCTATTTCCTATGTGCACAACTCTTGTACTGCCTTCCATTTTAAGCACCCATGACATAAATCAAAACAGACACAATCTGGGATCATGCTTTACATAGCTTTTCTCACTCTGATAAGTAACAGCCAAGACTGTTTAGTTATAAAGCTCATCTTTACCTTTAGATGGTTTGTAATGATTTTCTCATTTTAATTTTATCTTTAGCACTGGATCTTTCTTCTATCATTCCTCTTACAACAAACAAGAACATGGAAGGCATGTGGCACATAGTGTAGTAACATTACTCTAAATATATTGATTCTAGTTGTATTTAAGAGACAATTTCCTCCCTGGAACAACAGAAGTATCATAACAAACAAAGTCTGTATTATATTTTGGAGATTAAACCATCTGAAAAGACCAGGAATGTAGAACATTTACTTATTTATTTATTTTTAGGACTGGGTCAGGTACCATAATAGTGGATGCAGGGATAGATCCAGGAATTATTTTCCTGAATTGGATGAATGATAAAGTCCATTTAATAAATGCTTCCAGATCTTTGGAAAATCTGACAGAAAACCCTTATATGGGTGTTTAAAATTCAAACAGCCTGTTTCAGGACAAAAATTTAAAATATTAAATGGCTTTCACTGAAAAGATACAAATGTGCTAAGCAGTTCAAGTTCTTATAAATGTAGGAGCTTTCAGGTTTTAAGGAAACTCGCTTAATACTTCGATTTTGATAAGAAATTTTTACAGCTAGTTTTACAAAGATAACCTGAAGGGTGACATTCACTAAAAGAAAGGAAGCCAAAAGCTGAAACATGTTTACTCTCAGGTGCACTGTGCTGTTTTTGGCATTTCTTAGCTACCCTAGATGAAGTAGGTTGGACTTGCCCTGTGCCATGGGTACCACCTGGGAAGTTAAATGGTTCTGAGGACTGTTTGCCTATAGACTGCAGATGGGAAAGAGAGGACCTGAAAGAGCTTCCTGCACTATTACAGCATATGTGGGAGACCAGCAGATGTCGCATAAAGACACAAATCCAGGCGGAGCCAAGATGGCAGTGTGAGTAGGACAGTGGGAATCTCCTCCCAAAAACATATATATTTTTGAAAATACAACAAATACAACTAATCCTAAAAGAGAGACCAGAAGACACAGGACAACAGCCAGACTACATCCACACCTGTGAGAACCCAGCATGTGGTAAAAGGGGTAAGATACAAGCCCTGGCCCGGCGGGACCCGAGCGCCCCTCACCCCAGCTCCCGGCAGGAGGAGAGGAGTAGGAGCGGGAAGGGAGAGGGAGCCCAGGACTGCTAATCACCCAGCCCTAGCCATCTGCACCAGAGCACAGACCCAGTGCATGTGTGGGGTGCTGGAAACTAGGGAAACAGGGCAGGAAGATCTTTGAGCGGGTCCCGAAGCTGGTGCCCCTGTGACAAAGAAAAGCAAGTGCTTTTTGAAAGTCTTAAAGGGACGGGGATGCCACAGCTGGACAGAAGCATTCTGGGTCACAGTCCAGCAGCTGGAAAATCCAGGGAACTCCAGGCACACTAACCCCCTGGGCAACAGCTCTGAGAACCCTCACGGAGGTAAACAGCCAAACAGCCCCCCGTCCATTACCCCTACGGGGCCCCGCCATAGCATAGAAGCAGACTGAGGCTGGTCACGCCCACAGCAAGGGAGCTTCTTCCATACCGGCCGGGCAAGATACAGAGACCAGTCTACAGGCAATTGCCCAACACAAGCCACTAGGGGTCACAGTTGTCCCAGTAAGGAGGCCAGGAGCAAGTGGAAAGCCTTAGCTCTCCCAGCTGACAGAAAGTCAATAAAGCTCACCATTGCACCTATCAACATGAAAAGGCAAAAAAATTTGATCCAGACAAGACTAACCCAGACAGCTTCGACATCTGCTACATGTTCCCCTGAAAAGGAACCTGGGGAGATAGATTTAACCAGTCTTCCTGAAAAAGAATTCAAAACAAAAGCCATAACCATGCTAATGGACTTGCAGAGAAATATGCAAGAACTAAGGAGGCAGAATATAGAAATAAAACAAGCTCTGGAAGGACTTCAAAACAGAATGGACGAGAAGCAAGAGACCATTAATGGACTAGAAAACAGAGAACAGGAATGCAGAGAAGCTGATACAGAGAGAGATAAAAGGATCTCCAGGAATGAAAGAATTTTAAGAGAACTGAGTGACCAATCAAAATGGAACAATATCCGCATTATAGGGGTACCAGAAGAAGAAGAGAGAGAAAAAGGGATAGAAAGTGTCTTTGAAGAAATAATTGCTGAAAACTTCCCCAAACTAGGGGAGGAAATGGCCTCTCAGACCACAGAAGCACACAGAACTCCCATGACAGGGGACCCAAGGAGGGCGAGACCAAGACACATAATAATTAAAAGGGCAAAGGTCAAAGACAAGGACAAAGTATTAAAGGCAGCCAGAGAGAAAAAAAGGTCACCTGCAAAGGAAAACCCATCAGGCTATCATCAGACTTATCAACAGAAACCCTACAGGCCAGAAGAGAATGGTATGATATACTTAATGCAATGAAACAGAAGGGCCTTGAACCAAGATTACTGTATCCAGCACGATTATCATTTAAATATGAAGGAGGGATTAAACAATTCCCAGACAAGCAAAAGTGGAGGGAATTTGCCTCCCACAAACCACCTCTACAGGGTATTTTAGAGGGACTGCTCCAGATGGGAGCACTCCTAAGGCAAAACAGACGTCACCAGAGAAAATAAAATCACAGCAAAGAAAGCAGACCAACCAAATACTAACTAAAGGCAAAAATAAAATGAACTACTCACAAAAGCAGTCAAAGGAAACACAAAAGTGTACAGAATAAAACACCCAACATATAAAGAATGGAGGATGAGGAATAAGAAGGGAGAGAAATAAAGAATCACCGGACAGTCTTTATAATAGCTCAATAAGCGAGTTAAGTTAGGCAGTAAGATACTAAAGAAGCTAACCTTGAACCTTTGGTAACCACGAATCTAAAGCCTGCAATGGCAATAAGTACACATCTTTCAATAATCACCCTAAAAGTAAATGGACTGAATGCACAAATCAGAAGACACAGAGTAACAGAATGGATAAAAAAGCAAGACCCATCTATATGCTGCTTCCAAGAGACTCACCTCAAATCCAAAGATATGCACAGACTTAAAGTCAAGGGAGGAAAAAGATATTTCATGCAAACAACAGGGAGAAAAAACCAGGTGTTGCAATACTAGTATCAGACAAGACAGACTTCAAAATAAAGAAAGTAACAGAAGACAAAGAAGGACATTATATAATGATAAAGGGCTCAGTCCAACAAGAGGATATAACCATTATAAATATATATGCACCCAATACAGGAGCACCAACATACCTGAAACAAATATTAACCGAACTAAAGGAGAAAATAGAATGCAATGCATTCATTCTAGGAGACTTCAACACACCACTCACTCCAAAGGACAGATCCACCAGACAGAAAATAAGTAAGGACACAGAGGCACTGAACAACACACTAGAACAGATGGACCTAATAGACATCTACAGAACTCTACATCCAAAAGCAACAGGATACACATTCTTCTCAAGTGCACATGGAACATTCTCCAGAATAGACCACATACTAGGCCACAAAAAGAGCCTCAGTAAATTCCAAAAGATTGAAATCCTACCAACCAACTTTTCAAACCACAAAGGCATAAAACTAGAAATAAACTGTACAAAGAAAGCAAAAAGGCTCACAAACACATGGAGGCTTAACAACACCTCCTAAATAATCAATGGATTGATGACCAAATCAAAATGGAGATCCAGCAATATATGGAAACAAATGACAACAACAATACAAAGCCCCAACTACTGTGGGATACAGCAAAAGCAGTCTTAAGAGGAAAGTATATAGCAATCTAGGCATATTTAAAGAAGGAAGAACAATCCCAAATGAATGGTCTAACGTGACAATTATTGAAATTGGAAAAAGAAGAACAAAAGAGGCCTAAGGTCAGCAGAAGGAGGGACATAATAAAGATCAGAGAAGAAATAAATAAAATAGAGAAGAATAAAACAATAGCAAAAATCAATGAAACCAAGAGCTGGTTCTTCGAGAAAATAAACCAAATAGACAAGCCTCTAGCCAGACTTACTAAGAGGAAAAGAGAGTCAACACAAATCAAAAGAATCAGAAACGAGAAAGGAAAAATCACACCAGACCCCACAGAAATACAAAGAATTATTAGAGAGTACTATGAAAACCTATATGGCTAACAAGCTGGGAAACCTAGGAGAAATGGATAACTTCCTAGAAAAATACACACTTCCAAGACTGACCCAGAAAGAAACAGAAAATCTAAACAGACCAATTACCAGCAACGAAATTGAAGCGGTAATCAAAAAACTACCAAAGAACAAAACCCCCGGGCCAGATGGATTTACCTCGGAATTTTATCAGACATACAGAGAAGACATAATACCCATTCTCCTTAAAGTTTTCCAAAAAATAGAAGAGGAGGGAATACTCCCAAACTCATTCTATGAAGCCAACATCACCCTAATACCAAAACCAGGCAAAGACCCCACCAAAAAAGAAAACTATAGACCAATATCCCTGATGAACGTAGATGCAAAAATACTCAACAAAATATTAGCAAACCGAATTCAAAAATACATCAAAAGGATCGTACACCATGACCAAGTGGGATTCATCCCAGGGATGCAAGGATGGTACAACATTCGAAAATCCATCAACATCATCCACCACATCAACAAAAAGAAAGACAAAAACCACATGATAATCTCCCTAGATGCTGAAAAAACATTCGAGAAAATTCAACATCCATTCATGATAAAAAACTCTTAACAAAATGGGTATAGAGGGTAAGTACCTCAACATAATAAAGGCCATATATGATAAACCCACAGCCAACATCATACTGAACAGCGAGAAGCTGAAAGCTTTTCCTCTGCGATGGGGAACAAGACAGGGATGCCCACTATCCCCAGTTATTCAACATAGTACTGGAGGTCCTAGCCATGGCAATTAGACAAAACAAAGAAATACAAGGAATCCAGATTGGTAAAGAAGAAGTTAAACTGTCACTATTTGCAGATGACATGATATTGTACATAAAAACCCCTAAAGACTCCACTCCGAAACTACTAGAGCTAATATCGGAATTCAGCAAAGTTGCAGGATACAAAATAAACACACAGAAATCTGTGGCTTTCCTATACACTAACAATAAACTAATAGAAAGAGAAATCAGGAAGACAATTCCATTCACAATAGCATCAAAAACAATAAAATACCTAGGAATAAACCTAACCAAGGAAGTGAAAGACCTATACCCTGAAAACTATAAGACACTCAAGAGAAATTAAAGAGGTCACTAACAAATGGAAACTCATCCCATGCTCTTGGCTAGGAAGAATTAATATCGTCAAAATGGCCATCCTGCCCAAAGCAATATACAGATTTGATGCAATCCCTATCGAATTACCAACAGCTTTCTTCAATGAACTGGAACAAATAGTTCAAAAATTCATATGGAAACACCAAAGACCCCAAATAGCTAAAGCAATCCTGAGAAGGAAGAATAAAGTGGGGGGATCTCACTCCCCAACTTCAAGCTCTACTACAAAGCCACAGTAATCAAGACAATTTGGTACTGGCACAAGAACAGAGCCACAGACCAATGGAACAGAATAGAGACTCCAAACATTAACCCAAACATATATGGTCAACTAATATTTGATAAAGGGGCTATGGACATACAATGGGGAAATGACAGTCTCTTCAACAGATGGTGCTGGCAAAACTGGACAGCTACATGTAAGAGAATGAAACTGGATCACTGTCTAACCCCATACACAAAAGTAAATTCAAAATGGATCAAAGACTTGAATGTAAGTCATGAAACCATAAAACTCTTAGAAAAAAACACAGGCAAAAATCTCTTAGACATAAACATGAGTGACCTCTTCTTGAACATATCTCCCCCGGCAAGGGAAACAAATGCAAAAATGAACAAATGGGACTATATAAAGCTGAAAAGCTTCTCTACAGCAAAGGACACCATCAATAGAACAAAAAGGTATCCTACAGTATGGGAGAATATATTCGAAAATGAGAGATCCGATAAAGGGTTGACATCCAAAATGTTGAGAGCTCACACACCTCAACAAACAAAAAGCAAATAATCCAATTAAAAAATGGGTAGAGGAGCTGAATAGACAGTTCTCTAAAGAAGAAATTCAGATGGCCAATGGACACATGAAAAAATGCTCCACATCACTAGTCATCAAAGAAATGCAAATTAAAACCACAATGAGATATCACCTCACACCAGTAAGGATGACTACCATCCAAAAGACAAACAACAACAAATGTTGGCGAGGTTTTGGAGAAAGGGGAACCCTCCTACACTGCTGGTGGGAATGTAAATTAATTCAACCATTATGGAAAGCAGTATGGAGGTTCCACAAAATGCTCAAAATAGAAATACCATTTGACCCAGGAATTCCACTTCTAGGAATTTACCCTAAGAATGCAGCACTCCAGTTTGAAAAAGACAGACGCACCCCTATGTTTATTGCTGCACTACTTACAATAGCCAAGATATGAAAGCAACCTAAAGGTCCATCAGTAGATGAATGGATAAAGAAGATGTGGTACATATACACAATGGAATATTACTCAGCCATAAGAAAAAAACAAATCCTACCATTTGCAACAACATGGATGGAGCTAGAGGGTATTATGCTCAGTGAAATAAGCCAGGCGGAGAAAGACAAGTACCAAATGACTTCACTCATATGTGGAGTATAAGAACTAAAGAAAACTGAAGGAACAAAACAGCAGCAGAAGCACAGAACCCAAGAATGGACTAATAGTTACCAAAGCGAAAGGGACTGGGGAGGACGGGTGGGAAGGGAGGGATAAGGGTGTAAAGAAAAGAAATGGGCCATTATAATTAGCATTTATAGTGTTCGGGGGGCATGGGGAGGGTTGTGCAACACAGAGAAGACAAGTAGTGATTTTACAGCATCTCACTATGTTGAAGACAGTGACTGTGAACTTGGTGACAAGTAGTGATTTTACAGCATCTTACTATGTTGATGGACAGTGACTGTGAACAGGGATGTGGGGGCGACTTGGTGAAGGGGGGAGCCTAGTAAACATGATGTCCTTCATGTAATTGTAGATTAATGATATCAAAAAAAAAAAAAAGACACAAATCCTGAATTCCATCTCCCCTAGCTGAACAATGGGGTCCTGTTGCTTATATAAATGAGAGCAGCTGAGCGACTTCTCCCTTCCGGTAGCCTATTCCCCCTCTAGGAATATAGTAGCACGTATGACTCCCTGTAGAAGAATTATTTCATGCCCCTGGAGCCATCACCTCTACCCCACTCCCACACACATGGCAAGTCCCCACTCTCAGGATTCTTATTCTGTATTTCTGGAGTAACATCTAGGATTTTTCATTTTTAATAATCTCTAGAAATCATTCTGATAAACAGTCAGGGTTAAGAACTGATGTCTGAAGGAGTAATAACAAATATATGACTTTTGCTTCCTTGCATACTTGTTGGACATGCATACACATCCAAATGTTTCCTTGGATCTTACTTTTTTCCTGAAATCCAATTGTTGAGCTATTGATTCACTAATTAATTCTATAATTTCCTTAGTCTATACTGTGCCCCAGGAATTGTGTTAACTGTGGCTAACTAAGGAGGGTACCTGGCTGTGTTAAGAGAGATAAATAAGAAACAAGTAATTTCAACATAGGTGACAACTATGGTAGAGATAAACTCAGCAAAGAGAAGGAGATCTTAACCTAAGGAACACAGTCATCACATGACCACAGCATTCACGTGGTCCAGGAGAGGGCCAGGAAGTAAGCCTGGACAGATATGGTGCACTGTCCTTGGTGCTGACCCATCGCCACCAGCTAGGGAAAGGAAGTTTTCCCAAATACCTGGATTTTGATGATTTCTCTACCACCTCTCCCTTTAATTCTGAACCACATGAGGAAAGGGATAGCAAAAATGGAGAAACACAGATATAAGCATATTTCTGAAAAGAGCCAACTGAGTGATTGACTTGATATGGATGTTTGGAAAAGTAGAGATTTCAAATAATTAATTCCCAAGAGGAAAGTTTCTCCTTTGGAAAGATAAGTATCCTAGAGCTTTCTACAGTGATATATTTATGATAGTGGAGTTTTTTCAGATGTGCTAAAAATCTGAAATGAGTATTGAAATACACCTCCAGGTGAAGGTGACCTGAGGCGCATTCAAAGAGAGAAGGCATTCTTATTTTTTTAAAAAAAGGAAAAGGACTTGCTCAAGGACCTACAAATAATTTAATATATCAAGAAAATGTAATGACATGATATACTGGTGAAAACATAGCTAGGATTGTATCACAGAGGATCGTATGTGTTCTTGGCCCACATACATCTTAACTGGGTGATAAGAATTTTTGCTACATCTGTGTTTGGAAGTACAGCTGGAAGGAGGTGCTCCTGCAACGACTGAGAACTGTTTGTTTGCTACAGTCGTTTGGGCTCATGAATGCAAGCCCAGCTGGATATTACAGCCAAGCAATCTGGGAGTTTGTCCATTGTGTGACTGCTGCAAAAGCTGGGGTGCCAGACATGTATCTAAACTCCTTCCAGGGAGATACTGGTGACTTGGGAGTGAGTTATAGGGAGAAGGTCAGAGATGTATACTCTGGCTCTCCTGATCTCTGGGGAGGATTGTAGCCAGTCCCCGGTACCTGCTGAATTAGAAGACTGGCCTGCAGGCAACAGCAGCTTTGAAAATATGCAGATAAACCTTTTACTGGGAAACAAATGATTTTGCAGTTCCCTCTGCACTGAAGCCTTTGGAGGGGTGACTTCAGGGAGGGCTCATTGTTAAGAATCACTTCTTTGTTTGCTGTAGTCCTGTGACTACAGGACTTTGGGACAAAGTCCCCTCCTAAACTTACCTCCTGACCAGTAATCGATGAGATTATGCTTTCTACAAGCAGAAAATCCTCTCCCCAACTTCTGAGAAAAGAAAGCTCACACCCCCAGGTCTAAATCCTTCTCCACAATTCACCAACCAAACGTTTCTGCTGCTCTTCTATGAAAGGCTGTGAAAAGTGGCAGAGAGAGACCTGGGAGCTGTTTCAACAGAAGACCTTTCAGCTTAGAAAGAAGCATTAGGATCTGGGAATCTGAATATTGCCCAAATCAAAATAAAATTTCAAGTGAACATTTAAAAAAATAATGTATATAAGAAACATAGTACCTGGCATACAGTAAGCTCCCAAAACATTGTAATTATTCATATTCCCATAATTTTATCCAGTCTGTGTATTACAACTCGGCTATATAACAACTATAAGATCTTCGAGTTTTTGATGCCGTTATCAATATTACTAATTATTATTATACAATATTACACAACATATGCAAGAGCAGAATTCTATTTTTTTCAAGTAATCTTATCAGAATCAGCTGTAGAGTAAGGTTCTCAAGATAAGAAAGGTTTTCTCTTAGCTCAGTGGATCACCAAGATCCCCAGGTTTCTCTTCTCCAGAACAGTTATACCCCGGGTATTTACATTTCCCTGGGGCAGGAGAAAGGGTTGTGTGAGGAGAGAAAGCTGAGGAAGAGAAGGAAGCAGGCCTTGAGAGTTTCACTGATGGAAGAATTGCCTTGACGGATTTAGCACTTTTAGTTCAGCTTCCCGTGGTGGCCTTATAATGGATTTTAAGTCTCCATAATCGTGTGACCTGGGCTAGTCTGACTTCCTGAGTTGCCCTGGTTTGAAGGTCTTTCCTCATCCCTGTCTGTGTCTCGTTCGCAACAGAGTTTACTTCCAAGTAATTACTGCTATGTCCTATAGTCCTTCCTTTTGCTGAATTACTAGAAAATACCAAATTATCATTATGTTATTAGATTTTGTGCTTTATTCTAGCATATTTCAATCTGCTAATCAAATGTAAATGTTTGAGCATGTCTGATTCCCATCTGAAAGGACTGTCCTAAGCCTTTTGGATATGAAAGGAACTGTTCATTAACATCGTTAAACAGATGATAGTATTGAAAGCTCAGGAGAATCAATATTCCAAATATCTGGTCTGAGCAAGTATTAGGCATGAATAATTCTTTATGGCTAAAGCACAAAAAAATGATAATAGATTATAAGAGGCATATAAATGCAACAATATGCACCCCTGGTTCTCCTTTAAGCTACACTTTCTTGAAGTTGTTTAAAGAGATTATATTTTACAGAATACTTAAGAACATAAGTTTTGCTTAAATAGGCCCAGAAAATGCTCAATGCAGATAATTTCTAGTAGGCAAAATTTTGATATTTATAGCTATTCAAACAAGTTTACAGTAAATCATGAAAAAGTAGTAAAATCTTGAAGTACAGCACCTAGAGGGCAAGAAAACCAAAGTTAACTTTAATTAAACTCTGCATAAATTTGGATGATCAGACGTGGAGGACCCTTAAAAAATGTGGAGGATGAATCAGGTCCTTAATAACACAGAAGAAAATAAAAACAGACTTATTAGAAAAATAGCAGTATACTGACTCTGGTCCATTTAAAACTGGACTTTCTAATACTTGGTTCAAAATAAACTGCATTTGGAACAAGAAAAGGAAACACTCAACAACTTGAGCATCAATCATATTTTGATTAGCTTAAACAATTTTAAATTGCCTCATAATTGAATTATAGTATTAATCAGATTATATCATTCCTTTGTACTTCACAATTTCTCAAAGATTTTTCTTTTCATCTATATGGTTCAGCACAATTATTCCCAGTTTTTCTTATGAGAATATGAGCCTCACAGACATTAAATGATTTGACCAATGTTTCCCAATGAGTAAAGGGAAGGCCAAGTTCCTAGGCTCATACCTATTCCATTTCATATGACTTAGATAATTTAATTTAATACTAAAGAGTCACTAAAAAACCTAACATTTCAGGAGTTAAAAACTCTGTTTTGATTTTTCCACAGTCCTGCCATCTGTTTCCCTACTTCCGAAGCTCAAAGCTGAGTACCAAGGGGAGTTATCACTTGGAATGTGCTTTAGATGTCAGAAGCTCCCCAGTTCTATTTCTCTCCTTTTCTAGACATGTACTACCATTACCCCTTTTATTTATTTGAGCAATGATCTTAGCTAGTATTTTCAAGGTCGTCTGACTTTTCCTAAACCATTTTACTATTGCAGGGGGTTGGACCCTTACAAATTATAATTTATTTGGTATTTGATATCCCAAACAACAGAAAAAGAAAACTCTGCACAATAGAAATGTCTGGGTGTCTGTTCCTGAAGATTTTTGTTTACTAATAAGAATAAAACCAGGAGTTCCGATGATTAAAACTAAGTATTTTATTCTTGCCCTGATGCCTCTTCACATTATAAAGGATTTTAAGTATATAATAAGGTATTTTCTAAAGTATATAATAAGGTATTTTCTTAAGTATATAATAAGGTACTTTCTAAAGTAAAGTGAGCAGTCTTTTCTCCTTTTGTTTTAGAAAAATCACCTAAATGGGGGTTTATTCTGCTTTATTTCCCACAAAGAACAGAAACTATGTAAAGGCATACTTTATTTTTCTCATTGTTTCTTAGACTGCTTGGGTAGATGGTTATTAGATGGATTAAGGTGCTGCTTTCTAACTTTAAAAACTCCTAAAATCTCCAGTACCTCCTTCTGGTTCCAATAAGATAAAGTGTCTTTATATGTGTGACCCTGTTGATATTTCATCTTCCAGCAAATCTCTGCTTTAATATTTCAAGTTTTCCAAAAGAGTCTCTATCTTCCAGAAATTTTTCCATGCTGTTTACTATTACAGCATGGCCCAATTTATTCATGATTTCCCACATCCACTCTTGGATAGTCCCATCCATACTGACCCCAAGCTCAGTCAAGCAACTTGCTTTGGCCAGTGGAATGCTGGCAAATGTCACACAAGCAAAGGCTGGAAAGGGCTTGTGGACTGGAGTTTACTCTCTCCTGCTGCTCTTGGGACTTTCTACCGGTATGAGAAGAAGCCTAGTCAAGCCTCCTGGAGGATGAGAATGTGGAGCAGATTATAACCCATTCTAGCTGAGACCCCTTTAGACCTACCAGACCATCTAACTTTCTTAAAATCGTGAGGGAATAAGAAATGTTTTTTGTTTCTGGCTATTAAGTTTCAAGCCGGTTTGTTGCACAGAAAAAAGCCAATTGGTATACAACCAAAATCAGCATCTTAGCCCCTACATTTTCCATATAATTCTTTGGCATACAGTTTTTCTTTTTCTTTTTTTCCTAAGACTACTCGGCTTCTCTACCACTTATCATCATCTATCATTTATTTCTTTACCCCATCAAAAGATGGTACATATTTCAGAGCTTATGAAAATAAAAACTGAGGTCCCTATTTTTAGCAAGTCAGTCCAATAAAATTCTTCTCCATATTATTTCTACAAGCAACAATTTCAGCGGCATGTACCCACTCGCAATATTTTTTCCAGTATATGCTCCCTCAGTGACCTGCATATTGAAGTTGCGTTGTACTTTGGCTTCAGTGAGCAAATACAACAATTTCCCACCACACAGAAGAGAAACATAGAATAAGGCGAGGAAACTGCATAATTGCATAAGAGAAGATGGTTCATATCCTGTTACACTGGCAACAGCTACTGAGAAGGCTGGGGCTCCCCATGCCTTCTGTTGCCCTTACAACAGGTCATGTAGGGCATGGGAAGGCCCAGTTCCCAGTCTTCTAGGTCTCTTCTTTGCAACCAGAAAGTGATTTTGCATCGTGTTCCTCCCCACCTATGAATCACTTCAATGTAAGATTATCTTTCCAGATGTAGAAAGGGTAAGAAAAGAGTGACCTCAATTTTTACATTCATAAACTCTGAAACATTGGCTAACTTTTGATTAGCTAGTAAATGGTAGGAAAAAAAGAGAGGGAGGGAATCAAAGTAGTAGGGGGAATAAATTGCGGAACCCAGATACATAGTGTTAGGCTGGAGGAAGGAAAAACAAGGACATGCAAACAGAACAGAGAGCTGCCATAGGGGGAGAACAGACCAGACCCCAAGGTCTGTGCCCTATATGGAAAGGGGACAGCTCTTCCTGAATTCCATCCTTCTGATGTGCCAACTAAGACCCGGATGTCAGCCTCCTCCCTGAAGATTTTTGTTTACTAATAAGAATAAAGCCAGGAGTTCTGATACCGGGGCTCTTGTTTGCAGAGCCGAAGAATGAGCTTCACAAACAGTCAAGGTAGGAGAGCAAGGTACAGGCTTTTATTTAGAAATAAAGTGAAAGGACAGAGCTCCCAGCTCATGCCTGGAGGGGACAAGAGAGTTTGAAGTGGTGTGTTGTCTAGGGGGTTTTATAGGCAGTTGAGGATTTTTTGAGAACATGAAAAAAAACTTAGGAGTGTGGACTTGTTAAGTGGTCCCTGAATATTAAAAATTAACTTAACATAAGGAATTTCCTGCCTTGATTTCTCTCTGGGACACCTGTGCCTTGGTCCCACCTTGGTCTCGGAGCACATCAAAAGGCTTCCTGCCCAGGCCCCAGGTGGGCTGAGGTCTTGTCTATTTGCTAAAGAATCCTGCCTCTTGAACTACCTGGGTGTTAAAATGCAATCTTATCTTTAAGATGGAATTCTTCCTGCTTCTTACCATGTCGTCTACAGCTGGGTCTGCATGCTAAGTAAGTCGCTCAGTTTGCAAAATCACTTCATCAGATCTAAAGGAGGAAAGACAGCACATAGGCCTGGGCCTTTTAGTATGTTAAAGTGAATCTTACACATGGTTACAAATGATTAGCTTAATAAAACATGTGCTACTCTTCTTTATCTCGGGAATATTAACTGATTTCACTGAAGAATGATTCTACAGCTCAATGTTTAACATAGAGTTTTAGCAGGGGGGTTTCCTTGCATGTAGTTACCTTGCTCTGACTTCAAATATCCTGCCCTGCCCCCTCCCGAGGCCCTCAACCTACTCTGACTACATCCACGGTCCCTGTCTCATTCCCCCCTCTATGGATAGAGACCCTAGCTACTGCTAGGGAAAGGGGGCGATGACCGCTCTGGATGCTTCATGCTGAGAGGCACAGTAAGGGGTGCAGCTAGGTCTCCATCAGTGGTCGGTTGAGAGGGCCTCAGAAGATGGGCACTTCTATTCCAGGTTCCATTTCTATTACTATATGCAGTTGTGTGGCTTCTAGGCAAGATAGAACAAATTATGTTATTAAGTTAAGTAGCAGTATCTGGAGTTGGATTTTCCATTCTGGAAGGACAAACTTGATGAGATTAAGACTGCATGGTTGAATATGAGAACTAGAAATAGTAAAACTTTAATTGAAATGATAGGAGAAAACTAAAACATCTGGAAAATCATAGCTAGATATTTTGAAGAAGCTAGAGTTCTGGATCTAGTTTATATCTCAATGAGTAGTATCAGGATTTAGTATGGGTAAGGCTGCATTATTGAAACAATACTTTTCTCTAAAATCACCCTCATTTTTATTAGAAGTAACTATATTAAGAAAATTATTAACACTTGGCTCTATTATTTGCATAAGTGAAGCAATAAGAGCAATTGATTACATAGGCTCTTTTAAAGGTGCTTTGCTGGAACTTTTTATAAGGAATTTCAGATTGAACTTTTAAAGGCCTCTTGAGGCCAGACAGCCAAGCCAGACTTGCAATCAGGTTTTGCCTGCAGTAACTGTAGATTTGGGGGAATTCTTCTCTTCTCAAGGTCTTCAAGACATCCTGAGGTTCCTGCACCTGCCAGGAAGTGACCTTACTCACCTGTAAGGCTGCTGGGAACCCTGTAAGCAAGGTACCAGGCCAGTTCTTCCAAGGGTCTTTGTTGGCTTCATAAAGTCAACCTTAGTTCCTTAAAGCTGTTCATGACTGAGTTTATGCACATGTCTCTCAGGTATGACATTCCAGTCAAAGCCTTGGTAATATATATAAACTGTGTTTTTAATTGGTCCTCTTACAAGGAAAGCAGGTTCTTATTGAACTTATGCAAATAAACATACTGCCATGAAATATAAAAATAGTCACTGAAAGTTTTTAAATTCTGGAGAGATCAGGTAGAGAGAAAGATACATGTTTCAATTCTGCTTATAAAGATAGTCATTTACAAAACTGTTGTCAGTCAGCTCAAGAGAAAAAGCTTTAAACACTTTATCAGCAACAACTGAAACAAAAAGCCACAAAATCATCCTCCTTACTTTACTTAATCCTATGTAACCAATACCTGTTCTGCTGAAATCTAGTTCTTTACTAGTTGAGGAGTAATAAAACAATGACTATAAATAACAAAAGACTTACAAATGACAATGGTTAAAGATCTGATGAGAGCTTACTATAAGACAGCTGACATAAGAAAATTTGGTATTTCTGTAACACAAAACATTCAGTAACAAAGTTTAGCATCATTCCCTTTGACAGTGCTTTCCAGGTAAATATATATCAGACAAATAAGCCGAATTAGCCAAATACTTTCTCCAATGAGAAAAAAATTCCTCTGACATGTTCCAGGGGCGCTCTGGAAAATAATCAGAATTAACTAGAGGTAAAAGCACCTTTTTGAATTTGATTTTGGAAAGTTGTTAGAAGAAAGTTTCTTTGGCATTTGCTTAAATAATATTATAGGTTGCCATGAAGCAATACTTACTCATTTAACTAGAATGACAGCAAAATACCTCAAAGGCAAATAAAGAAGGTTACACAGTTGTTAGCAAAGTTTAGCTTTTATTCCTTTTAATATTGAGATCTCATTTTTTAAAAATACTCCAACAACTCACTGAGACATTTAAGCATGAGAAACTGCTTTGATAAAACAATTAGAGAACCGGGATTAAGGATGGCGGTGTGAGAGGAGAGACAGAGGCTTCCTCCTAAAACTGGATACAATTAGAAAATTTAATTGGTGCAACTAATCCTGAGAGACCAACAGGAAAGAGGGCGGCATCAGACTGCACACACCTGGAGAAAAGAGTAGACCTCACCGAACGGGGTAAGTACCAGTGCCATGCCTCTGCAGGACCCGAGCCCTTCCCCCACCCCAGCTCACTGGCGGGGGGAAGAGAGATGGAGCAGGGAGGGAAGAGAAGGCTTGGGACTGCTGAATACCTAGCTCCGGAGATCTGCTCTGGGAGCACAAACCTACATTTCATGGTGCTTTCATGAGACTCGCATGACTACCGGGTTGGAAACTTAATACAGGCAGTCCCTGGGGAGACTGGGATTCTGGCTTTGTGGAAAGCACGGATCCATACCTGGCTGCTCTGGGACAAAAACATACCTGTGTGACCGGCTTACTGGCTCAGGCAGTGGAGAGAGGCACAGGAGCCAGGAGGTGGGGAACAGCTCTTTCCTCCCCCCAGGCACCAGTACCGCTCCCCTGCAACCCCCGACATTGCTTCAGGGGCTGAGCAGCTCCAGAGTAGAGCTTCTGGACACTAGAGTGCGCCATATACAAACATGAAATGCCAAAGGAACCTTGTCCAGAGTAAAATTACTAATACAACTCCAGAGAAATACTTAAATGATACAGACCTTGTGACTCTCCCTGAAAGGGAGTTCAAAACAAAAATCATCAACATTCTAATGGAGGTACGGAAAGACATCCAAGAACTCAGGAATGAATTCAGGTCGGAGACCCAATCATTGAAGAGCACAATGGAGGGTATTAAAAGCAGGTTGGATACGGTGGAGGAGAAGATAAATGAAATAGAAACTAGAGAAGAGGAATACAAAGAAGCTGAGGCACAGAGAGAAAAAAGGATCTCTAAGAATGAAAGAATATTGAGAGAACTGTATGACCAATCCAAACGGAACAATATTTGCATTATAGGGGTAACAGAAGAAGAAGAGAGAAGAAAGAATAGAAAGTATCTTTGAGGAGGTAATTGCTGAAAACTTCCCCAATCTGGGGAAGGAGACAGTCTCTCAGGCCATGGAGATACACAGATCTCCCAACACAAGGGACCCAAGGAAGACAACACCAAGACACATAGTAATTAAAATGGGAAAGATGAAGGATAAGGACAGACTGTTAAAAGCAGCCAGAGACAGAAATAAGATCACATACAAAGGAAAACCCATCAGGCTAACATCAGATGTCTCAGCAGAAACCTTACAGGCCAGAAGGGAGTGGCATGATGTATTTAATGCCATGAAGCAGAAGGGCCTGGAACCAAGATTACTTTATCCAGCAAGATTATCATTTAAATTTGAAGGAGGGATTAAACAATTTCCAGATAAGCAAAAGCTGAGAGAGTTCACCTTCCACAAACCATCTCTGCAGTGTATTTTGGAGGGACTGCTATAGATGGAAGTGTTCCTAGGGTTGGATAGCTGTCACCAGAAGTAGTAAAACCACGGTAGGAAGGGTGGAGCAGCTGATTGTGAGGCAACTGCAAAATTAAATTGGCTATCCCCAAAGTCAATCAAGGGATAGACAAAAAGTACGGAATTTGATACCTAATATATAAAGAATGAAGAAAAAGGAGGAGAAATAGAAAAGAACCTTTGGATTGTGTTTGTAACAGCATACTAAGTGAGTTAAGTTAGACTCTTAGATAGTAAGGAAAGTAACCTGGAACCTTTGGTAACCACAAATCTAAAGCCTGAAATGGCAATAAGTACATACCTATCGATAATCACCCTAAATGCAAGTGGACTGAATGCACCTATCAAAAGACACAGAGTCACTGAATGGATAAAAAAACAAGACCCGTCTATATGCTGCTTACAAGAGACTCACCTCAAACCCAAAGACATGCACAGGCTAAAAGTCAAGGGATGGAAAAAGGTATTTCATGGAAACAATAGGGAGAAAAAAGCAGGTGTTGCAGTACTAGTATCAGACAAAATAGACTTCAAAACACATGTGTCCTTACTTATTTTCTGTCTGGTGGATCTGTCCTTTGGAGTGAATGGTGTGTTGAAGTCTCCTAAAATGAATGAATTGCATTCTATTTCTCCTTTAGTTCTCTTGGCATTTGTTTCACATATGCTGGTGCTCCTGTGTTGGGGCATATATATTTATAATGGTTATATCCTCTTGTTGGACTGATTAGAACTGTCTTAAGAATGAGAGTCATTTGGAAATAAAGTTGTAGCTCAAGTTTATCAAGACTGTACTGACATTTGTAAAAATACTGAGGTATTTTGGAAAGTAGGACTAATATTACTTAATCCAATTCAGTTGACTTAAAAGGCAATAGTTTACTTTGTTTATCTGATGATATTTATCACTGGACACATTGAGAGCTCCAGCACTATTCTAGGTCCCAAGGTTACAATGGCATAAAGTATAGTCACAATCCCTCTTGTGGAGTTATATTTTGATGGTAAGGATGAAAGATAAACAAGCAAACAACTATGCAATGTAATTTTAAGAAAAGCAAGCAGGGTAAGCTGACAAAGTGCCTGGGAGGCTCAGAAGTGGCTATATTAGAAGAGCTTTCTGCAGGCAAAGGCTTTCTGTGATAGTGACTGGTGGAGAGGGACCTTAAAGAAGTGAGGAGTTAGGCCAAAGCTGACAATAATGACATCCTAGACAGAGGAAAGGGAAGATCACAACCCCCAAGGCAAGGTCATGTAGCATATTTAATCAGGAGGGCTTGAGCACAGTAGGTTAGGGAAGGAGTGAAAGAATTGTGTGTGGAGAGAAAGGCAGAAAGCAGATCATATACGACTTAACAGGACCATGATAAGAAATGGCTTTTTATTCCCAGCCTGGTGGGAAGCTTTTGGAGCTTTGGAGCAGTGGGTGGATAGTCTGACATGTTTTAAGAAGGCATCTCTGAACATAGTAGGATGGTGGTTACCAGGGATTGTGGGGTGGGGCTAATGGAGAGATACTGGTTAAAGAGTGTAAGCTTCCAGTGATAAGATTACCAAATCTGAGGATCTAATGTATAGCATAGCGATTAAAATACTGTTATCAAAATATGATGAAATTATCACATACTGTGATAGAAATACTAAGTATGTGATGGGACCGAGGAGGTAGTTAATACTATGGTAGTAATCATTTTACAATATACAAATGTTATATACCTTAAACTGAAAAAATAAAAGATAACGTCTCTGGTCATTTTATGGAAGCTAACAATGAGGAGGAGGAAGAAGGGAAAGATAAGACTGGAAATATGGTGATGGATTCAGAGGCTATGGCAGTTATGAGGATTTGGTAGATTTAGCAACACTGGTACTTACTGAATATGTTAAATATTCAGATTTAGGATATTTGAAATCAGAGCTGATAGGACTCACTGATGAATTGGATGTGGGTGTGTAAGACTGAAAAGAATGAGGCATAATGCCTTGTTTAGTTTGTGTGTGTGTGTGTGATCCTGGATAACTGAGCCTACAGTGGCTTATCTGAAACCCTTGGGCCCAAATTTGACCTGAATTCATAACTTTTTGTATTTTAGGAAAGGTAGTGATATTCAAAAAATAATAACATTTAAAAATATCACTAAATATTCTCAGGAACAGTCTGGGTAGCCCCCAGTGAATACTTCTGCAACAAAACTTTTAAGTATTCACTGAAATAAGGACAATAAATGACCTCATTGATTCAGATCAGGTTTTGCTGCACCATTAAAATGTCTGGTGTTTAGAATTTAGGATTTTTATAATTGTGAATAAGGGATTACTAACCTGCCCCATTTCCTGAAATGGGAAAGATGGTAGTGAAAATAAAATGCTATTTTGGGTTCATGAATTTTGAGATGTCTATTTAGACACTCAAGTGGTTTCACACATAGACAGACAGCTGGCCAGATGAGTGGTCAAGGCTGAAGACATGAATTTTGGAGTCATGAATATATGGATGTATTTTAAATTATGGTACTAGATGAGATAATGTGGGGAGTTAAAATTGGTATAAATGAGAAGAGAATCAAGGGCTGAGTCCTCAGGCACTCCAACGTTTAGCAGTCAGGAAGACGAGAAGACACTAAAGGTGACCGAGGAGTGGCCAGTGTGCTGTGGCATTTTGGAAGTCAAGGGAAGATTGCTTTTCAAGAATGTCAAATGTCAAGTTTCAGATGTTCCTGAGAGGTCATGTGCACAGACTGTACACTGACCATTGGCTTTTGCATTGTGGAGGTCTTTGGCAATTTTGGCAAAACACAATAAAGTGGTGAGACAAAAATCCTCATAAGAGTGGGCAGAAGAGCAGGAGTGAAGGAGGATTGGGGACAGCATGTACAGCTAACCCTTTAAAGGAGGGAAGCAGAATGTTTAGGAACATTTGCAGGTAGGCAGGTGAAAAGCTGGTGATGGTCCCTGTGGTTACTTTTATTTTCTTAGTGAAATGAGAAGGCTATTTGCAGAGAGTGAGGAAGGGAGAGGGAGTAAGATTTGAGGAGAAGGTGTGAAACAGTCACCTCAGAGAGGAGTGTGACTAAGGAAATGCATTAGGATCAGCAGGCAATGCCGTGCGTCCACTTGTGATCACGTATTTAGACTGAGGTCAGTCTGCATCCCTGTGTTCTTTTTCCTGCCACATTCAGTTCAGCTGCTTCCATGTAGGCTCACTGAATATGCATAACTGGGTTCATATTTTACAGAGCTCATATTTTTGCAGAAAAGTGTGATGGATGAAGAAGAGGAAATGGTTTAAGAGTTTTAAGGTTTAAGATAAAAGATGATAACATGGGGTTGTTAATGATGGGCAAGGTCAACAGATCAGAGGTAGAGAAGGGGAAAATGAATTTCTGGAATGGGATGCTAGCTAGGATCAGTGACCTTCTGTTCTTAAAGCCACAAATAAATACAGTTCTGTACAGAAAAGCTTATATAAGAAATACAATTTGTGAAATCAATATATAATAGGTAATTTTCTTTATCTTCTCTTTATAGAAGCCCCCTAATGAGCTCCTTTACATTTCACAAGGCTTCTCTTCAAAATGGAAGAGGCTGTTAGTGTGGCCATTTCTGCAAAGAAAACAAAGTTGGCAGATCAAATTTTAGGTTGTTTTCCTTGACAACAGCCTTTTAAATATTGTATATACAGCAATAAAAATTGGCTCCAGAAATTAATGAGACTGTTTGGCTAAGGAAGTTCAATTCCCCCTTACACCTGAACTTTCCATAATGTCAAGAGAACACATACATAATAGGGCTTTCCCTTCACCTTTCTTCAGTGACTAAAATTTCATTGTTTATAATGTTGATGGCAAATTTCAATGTATAGATTGAAATCTATAGCAGCAGACCAAGCATTTGATGGACTGCTGCAAAATATGGTTTTAACTACATCCAAGAATGTGCAGATTGTCTCACTAAGGGTTGTTTTTCCTGTTTACATTAACAGTAACTTTAGTTCAACTAAATAATTCAGACTTAATCCTCTTTAGATTTAAACCATTTTATAAGTCTGAACATGCTAAGCAAGCAATCAATTGTCCCTTCTATGAGTGGTTTGCCATAGTTGAATTTTATAATGAAACAGTCACACACACATTCACATGAAGTAATGATTTTAATTTATTTGGTATAATCACAACTGCCATTCAGTTACTATATATTAATATTGTGCTTATCAGGCATATAGAGAAGTGAAAGTCAGTGTTTCTTTTGATTTTTTCACAGTGTCATTAGATATAGAATTTGGAGGGTCATGATATTTAAGAATTATAAGACTTCAATATAAAGACAACATGGAGATGGATTTTTTATCTACTTTTTCCAGAAATTGGATGTTTTTATGCAATAAACTAATTTGGGGATAATTATGTATGAGTTATGCAAATAGTTAAAAATTACCCTTCTTAAAGGTTTGCTGAATTTCCTATTTGGCATTGCAGGTTTGACCGTGTTTGAAGTTTGGCACCAAGGTAAATTACCCTCATATAATTTTGCATCCTTGGATCTTTGGTAGTATGTTCCCATAGTTGATGCTGTGAATTTTTGTGGCTGATAAATTGAATTTCCTTCTCAGCTCCTAAAGATCTGTTCTCCTGATTTCCCTCCCTTCAAGAATAGCCTGAATATGATCTAAGACTGCTGTTTATTCTGCCATCAAAGCTGTACTTAAATATCTGAAACTGCCAGTCCTATGCTTTGACTGGGTCTTTAAAGAAGTATAATTGGCTTCCTTGTTACTAATCCTGCACATTGTACTTTTACTTTCAAAATTTATTTCTTACTTTTACTAAAGTAATAAAATAGTTCCGTAAGACAATGAAACCAGGAGTTTTATTCCCCACCCCTTGGCAATTACCCAGGTCTGTCTCCTGAGACATTAACTTTCATTTTTTAATTTTCTTCCTATAAATCATCCTTATTGTAAAATAATAATTTTATGTAATTGTTTCTTGATTTATCTATTTTAAGCACAGTTACTGACTTCATATAGCACTTGCATGAAAATTTAGCATTCTAAAACCAAGGGCTAACCACTCCTATTCTGATACCTTTCCTTCTTCCTAGTGTAGTTGTAGTTCCATTCCAGAGAATCAGTATGTGGTGTTTATGGTATTATGACCAAATTGGCTTCACTTCTGAGCCAAGAAGTGAAATATAAATATGTTTCCTATAGCATATACTCCCTTTGTTTTTCCTGGAATTAATATCTCATTTTAGTTGTAATTTGGTGGCTTTGATTAATGTGTACCTATCACTCAATCTTTCCAAATTCACGAAAAGAATTATAAAACAACCTTCAGTGTACTTCCCACACTTTCAAGCACAGCATGTGTTCTTTTCTGTCTCACTCTTTCCTTGGAGACAACATTCTTTGAGCCTGTGATCTCCAGCTCCATCTGGGGCTCTCCAAGCCTGAAGCACCGCTATCTCCTGGTAGTGCCCTTTGCTTTCATTCTGGGAAATCCTTTCAACACTCACATGGGTTGGATGTTGTTTCATGGACCCCTTCTTTCTGGGTTTACTCTGATTTAGTGGGTGGGCTTCTCTAGTAGTTTCCTGAAATAGGGCACTTGAGAAATAAGTCTTTTGAAGTACAGTCATATATGAAAAAATATTTAAAATATTTTGATATAGCTTGGCTGGCTATGAAACAAGTTTAAATGATTTTTTTCAGAATTTTGAAAATATTGCTTTTCTTTTAGCTTTCTGTATTGCTACCAAGAAGTTTGATGCCATTTGGCTTTGATCTTTTTATAGGGTGTCCTTCCCAACTCCCATGATCCAGGAATTTCTACTTATTTCTTTTTATTCTGAAATTTCATGATAGTAACATTGGTGTGAGAATTTTATAATGGGAAGTTGGTTGGTCCTTTCAATCTGAAAATGCATCCCTTCAGTTTTGGGAAAATTTCTCCATTTTTTTAATTTGATAATTTTCTTCATTCTTTGTGGGACTTTTATGTTGCTTCTTCTGGAGTAAGCCTCAAACTTTCTTATCTTTCATTCCCTCTTGCCCATTTTTGCCTTAATTTAAAAAAAAATAAAAAATTTTAAGATTTATTTCTCAATGCCTCCAATACTTTTTAAGACTTGACCTCATTCTTATTTCCATTGATTTTCACTTGTTGCACTCTATATTCTATTATGCATGTAACGCTAATAGATCTGAAGTTCATTTTTGTTAATTAACAATTTTTTTTCCATTTGAATAGACTCTATTGAATTTCTCTTTCTGTGTGTTTGTTTCAGTTTATCTTTCATGTCAAAGGCCTTCCTCAAAGTGCTATCTGTTCACGTTTAAAAGAAAGGCACTGAAAGCTGACTGATGTTTAGTATGAATGGACAGTGTTTGTTGACTTGAGGGCTTCACAACTGGTGGCTCACAGTTAGTACTCAGTCATCTAAATAGGTGATTAGAAAATACCAGTATCCACGTGTCTTTTCTCTGGAGCTATTAATTTTCTAAATCAGAAAATAATCTAATCTCTAGTCTAGAATGTTAAAACCTGTTGGCCCCATTCTAGAATTGAAGAAAGGATTTGGGGTTATTCTGTTCATTATGTTGTTTTTAATTAGCTTCCTTTCTAAAATAAAGCAATTCACCTCTCTCGCCTGTGGCTTAATTTCACCAGAAAATAAAAACATCCCATTTCAATAGTGACGTGGCAGTACTGGCTGCTAGGTACTAAAATGAAGGTGTACCTTTCTTTACATAGGCTTTCAAATGAAACCCTACTTTTAGCCCCACTCTGACTCTCTGACTTTTGCAACACCTGGTATCTACAATTCCTGCATCTTTTCATGATTCTTCAAGGTGACACTTTTACTTCTAGCTGGTATCATTCACTAAGGTTTCTACTCCTCTATTTTTCAAACTCCCCCCAAAATGAGTTGATTCTCCTGTGTCTTGTTGTCTTCTTTCCCATTCAGTTTGTTCTTCTGGGGGATTACAACATTAGGCTGGCATTGGCCTATGAAATGGGGTTTAAATATTGTGTTTTTTCTTTTATATTAGGTTGCTTCTTGAGGAGATTTGAGATGAACCCTGATGAAGGGTAGGATTTGGATGCATAGAGGGGTGGGACAAGTGTCTCCATCTCAAATTCCAGCAGAGGCCATAACTGAGGAAAGTGGGTTGGGTTGGGACTCTAGCAGCTCAGACAGTAACTGCTGCCTCCTGGGACAGGAGCCACTTGGCTCAGTTTCTTTTTTCTTTATTGGAATATCAGCATGCAGTGGTCAGTTTTGATTTTTAGAGAAAAGTCAAAACCCAAATTTTTATGTAAAGTCCTTTGATTTTAAAACATTAGCAAATAAAGCTTTAATAAAATCAACTGGTTCAACATTTCAAGACCAAGGAACCACCATGTGTAACAGAATGCCAAAATGGAATTATTTTAGGCCAAGGACAGTGCAAAAGGTGCCAACCAAAGCCAAATGCTACATGCTGGACCAACCAGACAGGAAAACCAGTTGAGTGGAAAATGGAATCTCTGACATTACAGACAGCCCTCCTCCAGTCCATATTTAAGGGGAGATTTCAGGACTTACTTGGGAGTAAGAGCTGTCAGTGCGCTGGTATCCTCATCACCTCCAGAGAAAAGTCTGAAGGCAAGAGACTGTGGCTGGAACTGCCTTTGCCAGCAAGGAGAAAGAGAATCTAATGGGCTTCCACCAACATCAGGGCAAGGAGGCGTATGTTCTTCTGAAGGACAAGTGGACCTTTGGAAAAAAGCCAGCCTGGGTCAGTTCAAAGGAGATCCTGCCTAAGATGACTGCCTTGAAGTGTAGAGCAACTATACCAGGAAAGTCTGTGCAGAGTGGACCAGTGGAGCGAGGGATGAGGGATGGAGGGAGTTCTTAGTGATTAGGGAGAGGACAAGCATCACCTGCCTTAGGAAATGCAGAGGACCACAGAGGAAATATTTCCCAAAATCCTGTGTATGTGTGGATCCCACTAGAGAAAGTCAGCATCTGGAAGGAACCTACATAGGGAAGCAATTCTATCTGCTATATAAAACTGTGCCATTTCCCTTAATTCCTTCTCCTATCTGGCCTTAAGAGAGTAATGGGGAGGAAGGAAACTAGCCTGAGGCAAGTCTTGAGCTTTGTATGGAAAGGTGAGGCCGAAAGAAGCTTCACTTTCAAAGAATATGGAGTTTTGATTATTACACTGAGTGTTGGACATTTTGACTTCTGAAGTGAAACTTGTCTTGTGACTGTAAGCATCCTGAATTTCATCCAGCAGTGGAAACAAGGAAATCTAGAGGTAGGTGTGAAAGGACAATGGGGGTAAAAATAAAAGACTCCTTAGAGACTCCAGTATGTTTCTTAAACACACATCTATAAGCCAAAACTGTGTGTTCTTCATTTGCCATCTCAGGCATAGGGAAAGATGGTTAGAGTGGGAGGCAAGTACTGGATTGAGAAAGTTTGACCAATTCTATTCTGTAATAAAAGATGTCAAACTTGCTGTATGAAAAAGCTGCATTTTGTTTTGTCTTTTTTTTTATATTGTAGAATCCAAATGACCTTGTGAGGCCCTTACTACACATTAAGATGAGTGAAAAAAAATTAAGAGCACTAATGCTTTTAGACATGTATATGGTTATCTCCTTAGTTAGTAGACAATCCAGCAAAGACCATTTATCATTCTTCAAATGATAATACATACCTCATTGTAAACTCCATAAACGGTTTTGTATTCTCCTCTGGAGCCCACTGTAATTGATTTTTTTAAATGTACATTTCTCAATGATTTAACAAAATCACCAAACTAAGGAACATTATTCTGATTACACAACTGCTGGAGTGCCATCATCTGAAATTTGTTCAAATACTGGTATAAACACATTGCAAAAAATAGTCCAGAAAGTCTTCCTGCTAATTGAAAGTTTATGCAAGTTAAAGAGGAGTTTTTGGTATGCATGGTAAAGAATATTTTGGGGAACTGTTAAGGTTTTTGTTCTGTTTGAGTTCCTGGTAGTGTTTTGTTGTTTGGGGCTCTTCTAGATGCTGCAATGATTAGGATGAGGTTAGCACAGAATAGATGCTTTATACAATAAAGAAAGTGTGGTTGAAGAGCCTGCTGGTTCCCTGCCCACTTGCTGTCACCATAATAGAACATGGGGGCATTGCACGGTCTGACACTCATTCTAAGCCTGGAAATTGTGTAATTCCCCAATTAAGTATGTCAAAGGCAGCACTAATGACTTTTGGCATCTGGCTATCTCTTGTCACAGAATCTTTTTGAGAATCAGACCTTATTTAAAAACATGTTGCACTGAATCAAAATAAAATTCATTAAGGATTGTTTTGAAATGTAACAATAAACAGTAGTTAATGGTTCACAAAACACAATAGGAAAATTGTTTCTCCCCTAAGTGAAACTAAATCACAAACTGAATATCTTCCTCCTGATTCATGAATGGTTTTAAAATTATACAGGCAAAGATTCTAAGTTACGTGATGATTTTATAACTCTAAGCCACTTCACATCAATAGGTTAGACAGTTAAACTTCAAATTCCAGGGAAGTTTGATGGAATCAACTTTTTGTGAGAATTTTTACGTGAGGCTTAGATTTGAAAGTCAAAAAGTATACACGTCTTCATTTATCTATTCATCATCCATCCATTTGTTCATTTACAAAGTTACTCATTCACTCATTTAATGAAATGTACTGAACTTCTACCATGTGTAGAGCTTGATGCTTGCTTTCTTGATGGATAAAAAGAATGGTTGTAAATCTTAGGATGTGGGACACTTGAAAACCAATAAGAGAGTTAGACATTGGCACAAATAATTACATAGATAATGAGATATTTATGTATTTGTAATGTATGTTACATATTTATATATGTATATTTATATACACATAATCATGGTATATGTACAACTTGATGTCTGACTTGTTTGTTTTTATTACATTTTATTCACTGCTGCTGTTTTTTCTTTATATGTAATGTTTTAAATGGTAACATGAAGTTTACCTGTTTATTGCAGCAAAATTGTGCTGTTTCTAATTTAGGGCTGTTACATAGATAATGCTAGGAAACATCTTTCCCATATTTTATATTTTTCCTAGGACAAATTTCCAGAAGTAGGTATGCTGAGTGAAATCTAAACTTCAAGTGACCAACTTTTCAATCAATCACTCCCCTTATTTTCAAACCCACTCCTTCTAGCACTTCAACTCCAGCTTTTCTGCCCTACTGGGACCTCCAGTTCATTATCCCTTTACACTCTCTCTCTCATGCCCTTTTTCTCCCCTCATGTGCTCATGTTCCCCCAACAAGCTTTAGAGGCAATGGTCCATTATTATATCCCTTGCTTACATGCTCATTAACTTCCTTGTCCTTTTGGCATATACTTCCAGAAAAATCCTATTCCTGATTAGATCACATTCTCTGATCATTTCATGCCTACACTTTTGCAGCTGAATGCGGCTGGAGAAAAACACACAATTCTGACTGCTCTTATTTAAATGTATAACTAAGAACCTCAAGCACCCCCTAATTGTTGTCCACAAATCCACTGCCTTCCTAACTATGACTGACTGTTCTAAGCCTTCTCCTGTCTCCTCAAACCTGATGTTTCTGTTTACCTTGCTTTCTACTTCATTGAGCAAATAGATAACAAAAGATTCCCCACACCATGTCTACAACCCTACATGTCTCTGCCGAGTCATACTCTTACCTTTTCATCTATGACAATGAAGGAACTATTCGTGCTCCTGTCTAAATAAGTGTCCTACTAAGTGTCCTAATAAAATATACTTGTCACTCAAGGACATGAGTCCTATAGTTTACCTGCTTTAGCTTGAATTTTCCCCCTTTCTACTGTATAATTCTGATCAGCATATAAGTATATCATAATATTTCCAAGTTGAAAAATAGTAAAACCTTTTAAATTATGTCACCCTCCATCTAAGTCAAATTTCCCCTTTAGAGTAAAATTCTTCAACAAGAGTTACATACACATATTGCTTCTACCTACTCTCCTTCCATTTGCTCTTGAATCCACTCTAATAATTTTTTATATTTCCCTTTTCCAATGACCCCTCTCTTGTTAAAAATCATCAAAGGCCTCCATGTTCCCAAATCAACAGTTCACTGCTTGGTCTTCAGCTCTCTTGGTCCGTTAGCATACACTACCATTTCGTATAATGTTCTTTTTTGAAACACTTTCTTTACTGCTCCCAGAATAACACTTTACAGCTTCTTTTGTCTATTTCACTGACTATTTCTCAGTTTTCTTTGCTGATTTCTGCTTATTGTCCAACATTTGAATTTTGGAGTGTCTCAGGACTCAGTTTTCAGGTTAGTTGTCTCTTCTTTCTGGTAATATCCCTACAGTAATACCCGGTGTCATGGTGTAATAGTCTGTCAATCTATTGATTATCAGTGCCAAATCTGTATCTACGAGACTTCAAAATCCATATTCTACCCAACATCTCTTGTTGCTCAAACTTAACATTTCCGAAAACAGACTTAATTTTCCACTTTATCTCTCTATAAAACTGTCTCTTCCTGTAGACTTTTAATCAAGGTAAATGGCAACTCCAGTCTGTCATTTTCTCAGGCTGGAAGTTTTGGAGTCATCTTCGACATTTTTTGCTCACAACCACATCTTCGTGCATGACAAAATCCTGAAGAATCTACTCAAAATTCAACCACTGCTGACCACCACTATTTCAACTTTTCTAGTCCAAGCCTCTATCATCTCTCACCAGGAGTACTCCCGCCTGTGATGGCCTGCCTGCTTTCTGCCTGTTGCCACTCTTGTACCTCAGCCATTCTTCACACAATGCTGGAGTCCGCCTTTAAAAAGAGAAGCTAGGTAATGTCACTTCTCTGTAGAAAAACTTTCATTGGCTCTTTATCTCAGAAGATTTGTGCTTCCTCCTCCACCTCTTTAACGTTTTGCCCTACCACTCTTCTTTTTTTCTCCTCCAGTTCCATCTACTGGCCTCCTTGCTTCTCCTAAACTCGAGGCACGTTCAGGCCTTAGGTCTTTTGCACCTGCCCTTTGCTCGACTGATATACGCTTGCCTCAGATGGCACATGGTAGGTCCACTCCCTCACTTCCTTTAGGGCTCTACTCTGCCTTCTCAGGCTCTTTTAAACTAAATACCTTTTATAAAACAGTACCCCAAATATTACTCTGTAACCCTTTACTCTATTTTAGTTTTACTTGTAACACTTAACCATCATGCATATTATTTTTTTCTGTAATTGCCTATCTTCCATTAGAGTGCAAACTTCATGAAAACAAGCACTTTTATTTTGATTTTGATTATGGTCTCTCTCTAGGGCCTGGATCATGACTGCAACCTAATTGACACCCACCACTTTTTTTGAACAGATGAATGAATAGCATTTATACATTCAAGTTATTGAATCATATTATCAAACTGTGTATTACATTATATCTGTGAGGTCTAGTTTCATTGCACACTTATGGGAGTTTTTAATTTTTTTTCTAATTTAGTGAGAAAATATAATTACGTTTTTGATTACTTATATACCTATTTTCATTTTGTATCTCATGTATTTACGTAATTTTCAAAAACTTCGATTTTGCATGAATAGTAGACATGAATTATCATTTTATTAATGGCACAGTGTTAATATATAAATTAGATGGGTTAGTACATATTTATTTAAATTTATTATATATAAAATAAAATATTAAATGGAAACAAAGCAAAAAACAAAACAAAAACAAAATGTTTTTTAGAATATCTAATCTGCCAAATAAAGTATTTGGACTTCAGCTACTTCCTTTTCATGTGTTGCCTTATAGATATCATTATCTGGTTTATTTGTGACCAACTAGTTGATTTTCTCTTGAGACATGACAGTGCATTCAAAAGGATGCGGTTGTGAAGAATCTACTGTAGACTTTAGTAAATTAAATTTTGACATAGGGAAAGATGAAAATGTACTCCAATACTCTAGTCATCATAACTGAACTAAATAGTTCATCATATTTTATATTGATAGATTATAAATGGTGAATTGCAACCTACTATAACTTTCTGATTTATTAAAACAAGTGTGACAAAATAAATTTTGAGTAATTTGCAGAAAAGAAAAATAAAGATTGATAATAACCATGTGAAAGGGTATCTCACTGCGACCCTCCTTACCCAGAACGACTCAGGAGACACCGTGGGCCCACGCAAGAGATTTTATTATCTAAAAGAAAGAGTGGCTGCCCCCAGAGGGGTGGTGGGGGGAGAGAGAGAGAGAGAGAGAGGGAGCAGCAGCGTGGTGCAGAGAGTGGTGCCTTTTATTAGAATTTTTTGGAAGTTTTAGAATGCCCAATTTTTACAAGCGCTTGTCTTTAAATCAATTTTTATTAATACCATCCGGAGGTAGAAAAATATTTTTCATTTACACACTTAGACACAAACATACAGATTGAGACGTAATGATACAGTGAGAGGACAGACAGAGCTCCTGGCATGAGCCAGGAGGGGACAAGAGAGCCCGTGGTGGTGCATTGTCTAGGAGTTTTATAGGCAGTTGAGGATATTTGGGAACGTGAAAAAAGCTTAGGGGTGTGGACTTTAAGGCAAGTAGTAGGTGTTTAGGATTGCAGGGGAGACAGAGAGCTTGGTTCAGAGGTAGGAGAAAGCCTGGATACATGGATGGGATCTCTTTCCATTTGCCTGTAGGCTCACAGAAGTTGTTTAAGTTGCGGAGAATTTTAGGATCTAAAGAGCCATTTGGGGGCCATTTAGACTGATTGTCCAAGGGATATTGTGGCCAGATCTCATTACAGTAGCGAACAGGTTTGAGGTCTGGAGTGAGGTGGAGGGACTTTAGATTATTGAGTAAGCACCCTAGCGGTTAATCTGTGGGAACGGAGGGGCCAGATCCCATGGTGAGAATGAGACCGTTCAGAAGTTGCTGAGGCGTCCCTGAGCGATTGAGAAGGTCGCGGAGAAGACCAGGCACAGTTAGGGGGTCATCACCACCTCTGAGGGGTCGAGGCGAAAACGCCAGGGAGGCTCGGTACCTGGTACCAGGAGTTTTCGAGTCGAGTAGATAAGTAGATAAAGGGAGACGGGGCCTCAGTGGATGAGGATTCTCACTAGGGGGTGGCAGAGAAGGGTCGACTATGGGGATCAACCGTGACTCTGAAAGTCGTGGTTGGGGGTGCCCCTGTCCCAGAGGAGCCCTTTGGGGTGCCGGACACTCAACGGTCACTTCCCAGGTTCCAAAGGGACATTTAAGTTGACCATGAAGGGGAGACTCACCAAATTGAAGGCGTGTGTTGGGCGAGAAGACGAGCGACTGGGGAAGTGGACCGTGAGCCTGTGGAGAAGGAGGATCGGGCAGTGAGGGTTCCCAGAGCAGCTCAGGTTCCCAGAGGAAGAGCAAAGTCAATGGGAGACCCTCATCCAAAGTCACGGCACCAATGAAAGGGTATCTCGCTGCGACCCTCCTTACCCAGAATGACTCAGGAGACACGGGCCCACGCAAGAGACTTTATTATCTGAAAGAGAGAGTGGCTGCCCCAGAAGGGGGTGGGGAGAGAGAGAGAGAGAGAGAGAGAAGGGGGACAGAGAGACAGAGACAAAGAGAGAGAGGGCAGCAGAGAGAGAGACAGAGAGAGCAGAGAGAGAGAGAAAGAGGGAGAGAGAGCAGGGGGACAGAGAGACAGAGACAAAGAGAGAGAGGGCAGCAGAGAGAAACAGAGAGACAGAGACAGAGAGCAGAGACAGAGAGAGAGAGAGAGAGAGAGAGAGAGAGAGAGGGAGAGAGAGCAGGGGGACAGAGACAAAGAGAGAGAGGGCAGCAGAGCGAGAGAGACAGAGAGAGAGAGAGAAAGCAGGGGGACAGAGAGACAAAGAGAGGGCAGCAGAGAGAGAGAGACAGAGAGAGAGAGAGGGAGAGAGAGCAGAGGGCCAGAGACACAGAGAGACACAGAGAGAGAGAGAGCAGCAGCGTGCTGCCTTTTATTGTGGCGGGTCCTCTCGGCCTTGGGGGAGGGTCGGGATGTTTAGAGATAAGGCGGGGTAAACCCAGGCAAGCCCCAGGCAAGCCCAGGATTAATTCTCACCGGCTTATGTGCTTGGGACAATGGGGCAAATGGAGGATAAATTACTATATTCTTATACCATGAACAACATACATTATGTAAATCCAAAATTAGGTGTATTCTATTTAACTTTCACTTTTTTGTTGCCCAAAATTGTAAGCCACTCTGATAAGATTTACTTTGATAAAAGAAAAATACAAACAGTGGTGTATTTAGATTTTGACACAGGAATAATTATTTTGATTTTTTTCTGACATTAAGGAAACCCCTTTGAACATACTATTCATGGGCCTTCTTGTTTTAGAATATTTTTCATTATAAAAGTTCTTAGCCAACTTCAAATAAAAGTTTTTCTTTAATAATGAGTTTTAAATGGCTTTTTAAGGTATAAATTATATATCATAAATTTCATCCATTTTTAGTACATAATTCAATGATTTTTTTTTTAGTAAATTTATAGGATTATGCAACTCTTACTATGATCCAGTTCTAAAACATTTCTGTCACTTCAGAAAGTTTCCTTGTTTCAATCTGCAGTCATTCCCTATTCCCACTCACTCCCAGCCCCAGGCAAACTTGGTTTTCTGTTTGTATAGATTTACTTTTTTTAAAAAGTCTTATAAATAGAATCATGCAACAAGCAGTTTTTAAACTTTTTGTAGTGGATATCAGCAGTTCATTCCTTTTTGCTGTTGAATAATATTTGATTTTATGGATATGCCACATTTTGTTTACTCATTCACCAGCAGATGGACAAGTTTGGCTCTCACAAATAATGCTGCTGTAAACAACCTTGTATAAGACTTTGTGTGAACACGTTTTCCATTCTTGTGGAATTGTTAAGTAGAATGCTAAGTCTATGTTTAATCCTTTAAAATATGGCTAAACTTCAAAAGGGATTGTACAATTACATTCCCACCTGCAGTGTACAAGAGTTGCAGCTTCTCCGTGTTTTCACTAGCACCTGGAATGGCAGTCCTTTTGATTAGAATCATTCTAGTGGGAGTGAAATTGTATCTTCACTACAGTTTTAATTTGCATTTCTCTGTTGACTGATGATGGTGAACATCTTTTCATCCGCTTATTATTCATTTGTATAACTTACTTGATAAAATGTCTTTTCGAATATTTTGCCTGTTTTTAAAATGGTTTAACTTCTTATTTTTAATTTTAAGAGTTCTTTATATATTCTGGTTGCAAGTCCTTTACCTGATATGTGACCCACAAATATGTTTTCTCCATATATCACTTGTCTTTCATTTTCCTACTGGTGTCTTTTGATGAGCAAAAGTTTTTAGTTTTAATGAAATCCAATTTATCTTTTTTTTCTCTTGTGGATGGTGCTTTTAGTGTCATACCTAACAAATCTTTGCCTACTCCCAAGTCACAGGATTTTCTCCTCTTTTCTATTAGAAGTTTTTGTAGTTTTAGCCCTCACTTTAAGGTCTATAATCCTATTTAAGTGTATTTCTATATATGGGTTGAATGAAGAGTCTAAATTAATATTTTTGTATACAAGTGACCAGTTGACTTGGGAACATTAGTTGAAAAGCCCATCTGTTTCCCACTGGTAACTTTATTAAAAATCAGTTGATAAAAATGTGAGGATTTATTTATGCTCTTTCAGTTCTGTTCTATTTATCCATATGTCAATTTACACTAATATCAACTGTCTTGATTACTGCAGCTTTATAGTAAGTTTCAAATCACATAGTGTAAATCATCCTACTTTGTTCTTATTTTAAAAAATTGTTTTGCCTATTCTATATACTTTGAAATTCCAGACCAATTTTAGAATCAACTTTTCATCCGCTACAAATAAGTCTGATGAGATTTTGATGGGGATATTATTGCATCTATAGATCGATTCTAGGGAATTGCCATGTTAACAATATCATCAACAAAATCTAAAACTGCCAGGAAAGGTTACAGAATCTCGCGTTGCGCATCCAGGAGGGGAGGGAGGAAGGGAGCGAGGAAGCCGGGGGGCGGGTAGCGACGGAAAGTTTGCACTCACACACATTTCCTCATATTACTGGAAGGTACAGCCATCCCACCATAGGCACCTTTATTGTCCTAGTCCTAAACACTCGTTTAAAAAATAACGCAGAAGCCAAAAGGAGCCGCTTGGTCCGAAACCTACGCGAAATTCCTTACATAGTGTGGGCTGCAGCGGGCAGCAGGGTCGTTGCCGCCCATTACTATACACACAGGTACCCTGTCTCCGGGCGGACAACTCTCCCTCATCTCGCCTCAGGACCTGTCCAGACAGTAGCAATCAGCAGACATTCCGCTGCTTAACAAGAGGTAGAGAACAGCACAGAAACGCCCCCGAGATAAGCAGACATGCAAGCAACTCACACAAATCAATAAACACTGTGAATGCAACCCGGGCAGCGGACCCGCGCGACCCTTGGGCCGGCCGCCCGGCTCCCCCACCCGCTTTCCACCCCAGACCCAGTGCGCCATCCAAGCTCCATTACCCGGGTGCAGCGCTCCGCGACTCTGGCCGGATAACAACTTCCCAAAAAAAACCAAAGAGAAAAAAGGCGTCCAAGCAGAGCCCCATCCCGGCGCGGAAAAGCAGCTCTCCCGGGAGAGGGGATCTGTCTGTGGTGCTTCCCCGTCCCTGAGACCAGGTAACAACTCCATAAAGGCACCTGCCGCCCAGCTCGCCGCCAGCTCCAGGTTTCCCGCGGCGGCAAGCAGGGGCCTGCTCATGCACGGAGTCCCTGGCCGCCGCACCAGCTCCACACGGAAAGTGGACCGCACTCCTGGGATTCGCCTCGCTGTGGCCAGCCGGGACCAAAGGAGCGGGGCCGCTGAGGGCCACGCGCCTCCGTCCCGCCCAACCCCCCCCCACTTCCGCGGGCGCGCCTCGCCGGCCGGTCCCAACATCATCGCCGCCTGCCCAGCACGGTCCGCCCGCGGCGCGCTCCGCCGGGACCTCCGCGCGACGACATGCAGCCCGCAGGCCGGCCCGGCCCGGCTAGGGGCTAAAAGGTGGGGAAAACCCGCTCCACTCAGACCAGAAAACTGGCCGTCCGCGTCCCGGCCGCCCGCCCAGCGCCAAGGATGCGGCGGCGGCGGCGGCGGCGGCGAACGGTCCCGGGGTACGGCAGCGGCGGCGGCAGGAGGGGCCAGCCGGAGAGAGACCGGGGAAGAGGCTCGAAGGCGCAGGGAGAGCGGAGCGGCTGCGGCGCGGGTCCGGCAGCTGCGGCGGGCAGAGAGCGCTCCGTTCCACTTGGCCGTCCCTGCTCCAGCCGCTCCGGCTCCCCTGACTCCGCCGCTCCTCGGTCCCCTCTGCTACTCACCGTTACTGCACCTCCGGTTCGTCGGCTTTCCGCACCCACACCTGGGATAGACCGTCTGCTCCTCCTGCGTGCGTCCGAATGTTCGAGCCACGTCCTGCACCTCCCCGTACCGTACCTGGTTTACGACACTCGCATTTTTACGGCTCACGTTCCTCAGACGCAGAGCCGCTTGCTCTACGGCGGGAACCTTGTTGCCAGGGAGAGGACAGAGCAACCAGCGGCCAGGGAAACGTTTCCTACAGGTGTAGTGGGATGGGGAGGAGACCGCTGGGAAACTAAAGTGAAAACAATAAAATATTACTGAAAAAGGGTGGGTAGGTAGTCAGGGGGAAGGGGATTAAAGGGCATTATGATTAGCACACATAATGTAGGTGGGTCACGGGAGGGCAGTCCAGCACAAAGACAAATAGTAACACTATAGCATCTTACTACACCTGATGGACAGTGACTGCAATGGGGAGTGGGGGGGCCTTGATAATATGGGTAAACATAGTAACCACCATGATGCTCATGGGAATCCTTCACACCATTGTATATTAATGATACCTTAATTAAAAAAACATTACTGAGAAAAATTAAAGAAGACTTGAATAAATGAAGAGAGGTGACGTGTTCACTGATTCGAAGATTCAGTTGGATGACAGGTCTTCCTAGATCGGCTGTAGATGCAACATAATCCCCATCATAATCCCACAGGCACTCCTTCTGGGCTCTGCTGACTTCTTCAAAGGTCAATGGCACGCCCACCGACGGGCTACCGCCCACATTGCCTTTTGCAATGTGTGCAACAAACGCTGATGTAACCATTGGGCTACAGCTGAGGCAGGCTTTCCTTCCAGCCAACGCATGTGGGCCAATGTGTCTGCCTCATCATTCCCTGGGGATGTCAAAGGCAAATGGCCAAATGATATACAGTAACTGTTAGTCTGACTAAAGGCCCATAGGGCTTGCCACAGCTCTTGCACGCAAAGGGGCCAGTGACCAACCATCCACGGCACAATGTTGGTAGCCACAGGTAAAGTCCCAGTAGACAGCCCAGCTGTCAGTGCACACAAGTACAGGGGAGGGCTCCTGGGTGATCATTAGCCATACTGCCCGTGGTTCAGTCTATTGATTGCTCTTTCCTTCTCCATCCTCTAACATCCACATTGCCTTAGTCTTATGATAGAAAATCACAACCCTCCACTTCGAAGGCTGTCCTAGACTGGAGCCATCTGTATACCAAGCACCTTCAGTTATAGGGGCTTTTCCCTCCTGATACGGACTCTCGGCTACCAATGGCTCAAATGCAAGTTCTTCTTACTTTCCATTGGTATACGTCACTGGCCCAAATAACATTGGAGATCTTGACGTAAGGGGCTATCAGAGAGGGTGCTATGTTGCTGTAAGTATGCGCCCAATTTGGCCAGTGTAGGCATCTGGGCCACACCACTCCCAGGCCTTTGGGTCCAGTCTTGCACCCACCCTGCAATGGGATAGGTGGTTATTACCTTGGTCAGAGTTGTTCTGGTGATGGGCTCCATAGGCAGCAAGGCGTGATACACAGAAGCCAGTTGCTTCTCTGTTAAGGGCTACCAGACCTCTCCTCCTTTCCATAGTTGTGATGAGAATCCAATAGGTTAGCATGTCCATTCAAGCCACTGCCAAAGGCCCCATCCATAACCATCTCTGATTACATGAACATCTAGCTCACAGGGCCTTGAAGAATCCATTACACTCAAGGACTATAACAGCCTTGACGGCTTGCTTAGCAGCAGGAAATGCAGCTGCACAGGTCTCATCATGGTCTCACCTGATGCCCTTTCATACCAACTGGTAAAAGGGCTTCAGAATTTGTGGCAAGTGCAGGGTAAACACCCTCCAGTAGCCCAAAACACTCAAAAACTCTTGTAAGACTGCCACAGTGATAGAGGTAGGGAAAGCCTGGGCCTTGTCTATGATTGCTTCTGGGATAACTTTAGTTTTATCTGACCAGACAACCCCCAAGAACCTGACAGACAAACCAGGTCCCTGAACCTTGTGCTGCTCACAGCCCATCCTTTCTCCTAAAGATGTTGCAGCAGTCTAGGAACTGCCCCTTCTAAATATGCAAGAGAATCAGATGTAAGCATGATATCATCAATGTAATGACACAACCACACCATTTGTGGTTTCTTCAATGTGGCCAAGTCCTAGACTACAAGTCTGTGACAAATGGTGGGACTGTGGAAATATCTCTGGAAGGACAGTGTATATTCACTGCCAGCCTTCCCACATGAAAGCAAACTGTTCTTGATTTTCCTGTGCTATGTCAACAGAGAAGAAAACATTAGCAAGGTACACAACAGAATGATATGTCCTTAGTTAATAACTGAGGGTGTCCACAAAGGCTGCTGTACAGGGGACAGCAGCATGCAAAGGGGTTGTGACTTTATTCAATTCTCTGTAATTCATGGTCATATGCTAAGAGTCATACAGCTTTTTCACTGGCCACATCAGGGAATTAAAAGGACTTACGAGTGGGCTTTATGGTGCCCACCTTTTCCAACTCCTGCAGAGTTTCTTCAGTTCCCTTGGGCCTCCCAGGCAATTTATACTACTTAGTATTGGTCACCTGCTGAGATACAGGAAGAGCTACATGTGGGTGCTGAGCATGTCCCCTCAAAACTGCCTTTATCACACATACCCTCAGTCTGAACTCACCTGCAGTGGTCTGTAACCACAGGCCCTAAAGGATATCCATTCTGAAAATATACGCAGGGATGGGAGAAATGTACACAGTATACTCCTTTGGGGATAAACACCCTATCCCCAATAGGATTTGGGCTTTCTTCACTCTAATGGCTTAGCCCCATAGCCATCTATCACAGCAAGGGTCTCAGGAAAATGCTCAGGGTTGCCATAAACCAGAGAACACTCAGCTCCTGTATCCACCAGCACCAGGACACGTTGTACATTCACAGGGGACCAATTAATTGCTAATTCTACATGTTGTCTCCAGTTCCCACCACGTCCCCCAGGGTAGGGACCTTGACCACTCCCCTCAGTCATACCACAACGCCCAATCAACCCTCTGTGGAGGTGAGGGCCCAGGTGAACCCTGAGTACAGGCTGTTGTAGATACACTACTTGTCTTTTCTGTGTTGCACATCCCTCCCCGTGCCCCCCCCCCACACTATACATCCTAATAGTAAGGCCTCTTTCTTTTTCCCCACCCTTATCCCTCCCTTCCCACCCATCCTCCCCAGTCCCTTTCCCTTTGGTAACTGTTAGTCCATTCTTGGGTCCTGTGAGTCTGCTGCTGTTTTGTTCCTTCAGTTTTTCTTTGTCCTTATACTCCACATATGAGTGAAATCATTTGGTACTTGTCTTTCTCTGCCTGGCTTATGTCACTGAGCATAATACCCACTAGGTCCATCCATGCTGTTGCAAATGGTAGGATTTGTTTTCTTCTTATGCCTGAAGAACATTCCATTGTGTATATGTACCACCTCTTCTTTACCCATTCATCTGATGGACACTTAGGTTGCTTCCATTTCTTGGCTATTGTAAATAGTGCCGCGATAAACATAGGGGTGCATCTGTCTTTTTCAAACTGGGCTGCTGCATTCTTAGGGTAAATTCCTAGAAGTGGAATTCCTGGGTAAAATGGTATTTTCTATTTTGAGCTTTTTGAGGAACCTCCATACTGCTTTCTACAATGTTTGAACTAATTTACATTCCCACCAGCAGTGTAGGAGGGTTGCCCTTTTTCCACAACCTTGCCAAAATTTGTTGTTGTTTATCTTTTGGATGGTGGCGATCCTTACTGGTGTGAGGTGATATCTCATTGTGGTTTTAATTTGCATTTCTCTGATGACTAGTGATGTGGAGCATCTTTTCAAGTGTCTGTTGGCCATCTGAATTTCTTCTTTGGAGAACTGTCTATTCAGCTCCACTGCCCATTTTTTGATTGGATTATTTGCTTTTTGTTCGTGGAGGTGTGTGAGCTCTTTATATATTTTGGATGTCAACCCTTTGTCAGATCTGTCATTTATAAATATATTCTCCCATACTGTAGGACACCTTTTTGTTCTATTGACGGTGTCCTTTGCTGTACAGAAACTTTTCAGCTTGATATAGTCCCACTTGTTCATTCTTGTTTTTGTTTCCCTTGCCCAGGGAGATATGTTCATGAAGAAGTCGCTCATGTTTACGTCCAAGAGATTTTTGCCTATGTTTTTTTCTCAGAGTATTATGGTTTCATGACTTACATTCAGGTCTTTGATCCATTTTAAATTTACTTTTGTGTATGGGGTTAGACAGTGATCCAGTTTCATTCTCTTACATGCAGCTGTCCAATTTTGCCAGCACCATCTGTTGAAGAGACTGTCATTTCCCCATTGTATGTCCATGGCTACTTTACCATATATTAATTGTCCATATATGTTTGGGTTAATGTCTGGAGTCTCTATTCTGTTCCACTGGTCTGTGGCTCTGTTCTTGTGCCACTACCAAACTGTCTTGATTACTGTGGGTTTGTAGTACAGCTTGAAGTTGGGGAACGAGATCCCCCCCACTTTATTCTTCCTTCTCAGGAATGCTTTGGCTATTCGGGGTTCTTTGGTGTTTCCATATGAATTTTTGAACTATTTATTCCAGTTCATTGAAGAGTGCTGTTGGTAATTTGATAAGGATTGCATCAAATCTGTATATTGCTTTGGGCAGGACAAAAGAAGTGTTTTTAAATATTTGAATAGTTGGTATTTTTTCTGAATGTCTAGATTGGGGGACCTCATTTTCTTGGAAGGTCAACAGTATATTGAAGGGTTATATGTTGAGTATTGGTATACTTTGCAATTTTAGATGAAACATAGTAACAAATTGTATATTTAATTCCTAATAAAATTAACGATTTTAAGAAGACTTGTGTTTGTTTACAATTACAATAGTCCTTTCAGTGTTCCTGTTTTATCATATCACTTTTGAAAAACTAGCTTTCAGAACCATGATAGGTAATTGGTTATTTTCCTGAGGCTCAGATTTATATAGTTTGAAGCTAGCTGGCATGCTAAAGCTAGTAACTTATGAGTAAGGCTGGTTTACTGCCCTCCATCTCGCATTTTGATGAAATTTATGATCTCTACTGGTTGCCCTGTAAAATAACAAAACTTTGTTTCTCAGTGACAAAGTTCTAAAAAATAAAGCCAGTTGCTGGTACAGGTGATGAAAAGGGAAACAGAAGCTAGATCTAAGAAGTGGTTCTTCTTACCCAAAATATACAAGTTAATTATAAAAGTTATTCCTGATAATGCTCTGAGAAGCCATAAATAGTATCCAGAACTGTTTATCCTGAAACATAATCATTCCTAGACTGCTATATGTATTTAACTACTTGTGTCTGCTTTTTAATTGTAAAAGTAACACACAATATATTGTCCCAGTGCTAAATTAAAACATTTTTTTAAGTTCCCTTTTACCACCTCCATCCTCCAATAATAAGCAGTTATTATTTGGTGTGTCCCAGGTCTTTTTTTGTTTACTTATGCGTTCACACACTGTGTATAATGTTGACTTATACATGATCATAATGTACGTAGATTGCTTTTATTTCTCTTTATCTCTTGACAATACATAGAGATCTACCACATACATTGGAATATTATTCAGCTTTAAAAAGGAATGTGATTCTGATACAAGCAACAACATGGATGAACCTTGAAAACATTACACTAAGTACAGTAAGATAGGGACAAAAGGAAAACCGTATGATTCCTCTTATATGAAGTACTTAGAATAGTCAAATCCACAGCAACAGAAAGTAGAATAGTGGTTACCAGGGACTGAGGGGTGGGGAAGATGAGGAGTAGTGGGTACAAAGTTTCAGTATTGAGATGTCGTCAAAAATTCTGGAGAATAGTGGAACTAGTTGTACGACAATGTGCATATACTTAATACCTCTGAACCCTACAGTACTGTACCCTTTAAAATTGTCAATTATGTTACATGTGTTTCCTCAATTTTTAAATGAAATAAACGGGGGGGAAAGTATTTTCAGTTCTTTATGTAGTATGGATATTAACCCCTGGTCTATTATGTATGCAGCAGAGTTTTTTTTCCCAGTCTTTGCTTTTGTCTCTCTGGGATTCTTTATCTAATATTTGTATAGTCAGTCTTTTTTGTTAAATTGTTCACCCTGGGAGGCATTCTTTGGACTGTCTTAATCTAAAGAGCCATATTTATTTCAACTTTATGAAATCTTCTCATTTGTTAGATTATTTTCACCCTCTTACTATCTAATATTTATTTCTAGAACTTGTATTAGCAAGATTTTAGAGTATGTGGAATTATTTTATATGTTAACTCTTTCATTTCTTCCACCTCTATAGTCTTTTATGCTATTCTCTGGGAGAATTCCTCAAGTTGATCTTCTTACCTTGATAATTTCTAATTAATATCTATTCTGCTATTTAGGGTAACTGTTGACATTTTCATTTTGACAATTACATTTTAATGTATTATGTCTATAGTACGTTTCTGGTGATACTATATTTCTTTAAACATCTCCTATTTGTTCTGTTAACTAATATAAAATAAGCCATAAATCAAATGAAATTATGCTAGCACCATTAAAGATTGTTTATAGGTCACAAACTCACTTCTGGACTTTAGTTAGTTGTGTGACTTTGTGTAGATTATACAACCATTCTAAGATTCTGTTTTCTGTATTTACTCTGTGTCTTTTGATTCGTGCATTCAGTCCATTTACATTAGGGTTGATTATTGAAAGATAATGTACTTATTGCCATTGCAACCTTTAGATTCATGGTTACCAAAGGTTCAAGGGTAGCTTCTTTACTATGTAACTATCTAACTATCTTATAACTCTATGATAAACACAGTATGGTGATTCTTTATTTCTCTCCCTTCTTATTCCGCCTCCCCCATTTATGTTAGGTGTCTTGTTCTGTACTCTTTTGTATTTCCTTTGACTGCTTTTCTGAATAGTTGATTTTATTTTTTGCCTTTAGTATTTGGTTGGTCTACTTTCTTTGTTGTGATTTTATTTTTTCTGGTGACATCTATTTAGCCTTAGCAGTGCTTCCATATAGAACAGTCCCTTATCCTGTAGAGGTGGTTTGTGGGAGGCAAATTCCCTCAACTTTTGCTTGTCTGGGAATTGTTTAATCCCTCCTTCATATTTAAATGATAATCGTGCTGAATACAATATTCTTTGTTCAGGGCCCGTCTGTTTCATTACATTAAATATATCATGCCATTCTCTTCTGGCCCGTAAGGTTTCTGTTGAGAAGTCTGATGATAGCCTGATGGGTTTTCCTTTGTAGCTGACCTTTTTTCTTGCTCTGGCTGCCTTTAATACTCTGTCCTTGCCTTTGATCTTTGCCATTTTAATTATTATATATTTTGGTGTTGTCCTCCTTAAATCCCTTGTGTTGGGAGATCTGTGGGCTTCCATGGTCTGAGGAACTATTTTCTCCCCTAGTTTGGGGAAGTTTTCAGCAATTATTTCTTCAAAGACACTTTCTATCCCTTTTTCTCTTCTTCTAGTACTCCTATAATGCAAATATTGTTCCGTTTGGATTGGTCACACAGTTCTTTTAATATTCTTTCATTCCTGGAGATGCTTTTATCTCTCTCTGCTTCAGCTTCTCTTTATTCCTGTTTCTCTGATTTTCATTCCATTTATGGTTTCTTGCACCTCATCCAATCTACTAAGTAGTCTTTCCAGAGATTGTTTTATTTCTGTATTCTCCCTCTGGACTTCATCCCTTAGCTCTGCATACTTCTCTGCAGGTCCATCAGCACAGTTATGACCTTTATTTTGAATTCTTTTTCAGGAAGTGGTTAAATCTATCTCCCCAGGCCCTCTTTCAGGGGTTGTCTGGGTAATTCTGGACTAGAACAAATTCTTCTGCCTTTTCATGTGGATAGAGGTAGTTGTAATCAGGTACCACATGTGTCAGGTGGCAGAACAAAATCCCTTCCTGGTTGCTGGTCTCCCTGCCCTTCTCCGCTGCCTGTGTCGGTTACCTGATAGGGACTCATAGATCATCTTTTCCAGTAAGACCTAAAGCACAAGAGATGGTCTCCAATGTCTGCAGAGGAGATTTTGATTAGATGTGAAGAATTTCACAATAGCACAGATTTTTCAATGTCTACAGAGGAGACCCAACTAGAGAGAATGTAGCCCAAACAGTGCCCCTCTCCGTGGGCTGGCACCATAAGTACCCCAGCTTCTGCGTGAAAACTCTGGTAGCTCTCCCAGAGACACCTGCAGCATGCCTGAGAAGCAGGCTGTCCCAGTAAAATCCCCTGGCCAAAGTCCACTGCCTCATTTTATGAGTAGAATTTTGGTTCTTGAATCCAGACTCTTGCGGCCTTATGCAAGTCCCAGACATAGCACAGTCATAACTTACAAAATAAAAGAGTTCCCAATGGAGAGCACTGAGGATGGAGCAAGGCTATATCTGTATCCCAAAACCTGTAGGGAAATGTTCATCTGTTCCCAAACAGAGGTTTTCACTAAAAGGGAACAAAACAGGCAAAGAGGTTTTGCAACAAGCAAGCCCTCAGATTCAAAGCTGTGGGGCACCCAGGACTCCAAAGAGCTAACCCAGACTTCTTTAACCCAGAACACAGGACAGTCCACAGGGAAAGGAAGGGCATGTGGCATCTGACCCCATCCACAACCTCACCTTTCACCAGCAGCCTGCTGGAAGGGAGGGCCCTACTGGGAAGAGAAGACAGCTCCCTCCAGTGGAGGTAAAGCTTTACTGTGATCGGGGCTCTTTATACAGCAAAAACAAAGCCATAGTGATGGCTTCTGGAGAATGAACAGCCAAGTGTTTCTTTCAATGTGTATTTCATTCATCCATCCATTTACAGTTATTTGTTGAAAGTCTGCTATGTGCCTGATACTGTGCTGTTTTCTAGAGATTGAGAAACTCCTGCCCAGGGGCAGCTAGGTGAGCAAGCCACACCCACAGGTGTGCTGCAGATGCCTCAGACCTCAGACTTCCCTGGTACTGGTGGTGCCATCCAAGTGAGAAAGGGGCGTGGCCAGTAGGTAGCCTAGCAACAGGCCAGTAACATCATGAGGTGGTTAACATTCCGTGAGAATACTGGCCATAAGAACCCCAACTGCCCCACACAGCGAACTTGCCAGGGGCTGAAAGCCTTTGCCAAGACAAGTGGCGAAGTTCACAGTGTTCACTGATTACTAAGGAGAAAGAAAGGCAGCCCTTATGGGTGGGGTGCTTCAACGGGCTTCCCCTAGGAGGGAGCAGAGAGTGGATTGTCTAAGGGAAGCACAGGAGGAGGCACGAGAACGCCAGATGCAGAGAATTAAGGTGAAGGTAAGAGCTGCTGAACACTGAGCTAGCATTACTGTGAGGCGCGGTAGAAAAGGTAAAGTTTTGTGTCAGAGGAGGCACTCGGGAGGGGAGAGAAAGGTGCCATAGGCCCCGGAAATGGAGGAGCTGGGGAAGGATGAAGGCTGTAAGGCTATCAGAGTGAATCAAGCCCAAATCCCTTTGGGAATAGGGTGTCTACTCCCAAAGGAGTATACTGGGTATATATCTCCTATCCCTGAGTATATTTTGGGGATTGATATCCTGCAGGATCTATGGTTTCAGATCACTGCAGGTGAGTTCAGACTGAGAGTACGTGTGGTGAAGGCGGTTTTGAGGGGACATGGTATGCACCTGCCTATAGCTTTGCATGTGCCTCGGCGGGTGACCAATACCAAACAATACAAACTGCCTGGAGGACATAAAGAGGTTGGAGAAACTATCCCGGAGCTGGAAAAGGTAGGTAATCCAAAGCCCACCCATAGTCCTTTCAATTCCCCAGTGTGGCCAGTAAAAAAGCCAGATGGCTCCTGGCATGTGACTGTGGATTACAGAGAACTGAATAGTCATACCCCCTATGCATGTTGCTGTCCCCTCTATTGCAGGCCTGATGGACCCTCAGCCGTGAATTAGGAACATATCACTATGTGCTGGATCTTGCTAATGTCTTCTTTTCCGTTGACATTGAGCAGGAAAGTCAGGTACAGATTGCCTTCACGTGGGAAGAATGGCAATGGACTTTCACCGTCCTTCCACCTGGATACCTCCACAGCCCCACCATCTGTCACAGACTTGTAGCCCAGGACATGACTACATGGGAGAAACTGCCAGTGGTGCGGCTGTATCATTATATTGATGATGTCATGTTCACGTCCGATTCTCTTTCAGATCTAGAAGGTGTAGCACCTAGACTGCTACAATATCTACAGGAGAAAGGATAGGCTGTGAACAGTACCAAGGTTCAGGGACCTGGTTTGTCTGTCAAATTGTTGGGGGTTGTCTGGTTGGGTGAGAACAAAGCTATACCAGAGGCAGTTATAGATAAAGTCCAGGCCTTTCCTTCCCCTAAAACTATAGCATTGCTACAGGAGTTTCTGGGTCTTCCAGGCTACTGGAGAGAGTTTATCTCACACTTGGCACAAATTCTGAAACCCTCATACTGGTTGGTATGAAAAGGTATCAGGTGGGAGTGGGATGAAACTTGTGCATCTGCCTTCACTACAGCTAAACAGGCAGTGAAGGCCGTTCAGGCCTTGAGTGTGATAGACCGATTAAGGTCCTGTGAGCTGCATGTACATGTGACTGAAGATGGTTATAGCTGGGGTCTCTGGCAGCGGCTTAAATGAACTTCCAACGTATTGGATTCTGGTCACAATGTTGGAAATGGGTAGAGGTATGATACACTTTGATAGAAAAACAACTGAATGCCATGTATCACTCCTTACTGGCTACAGAACCCATCACTGGAATGGCCCCGATAAGGGAAATAACCACCAATCCCATCTTGGGGTCGGTACGAAACTGGACGCAAAAGCCAAGGAGTGGTGTGGCACAAATGCCCACACTGGCCAAGTGGGGTTCTTACCCAAAGCAGCATAGTGCCCTCTCTAGTAGCCCCTTAAATGAAGAACTCCAACGCTTACTGGCCGGTGATATATACTAGTGAAAAGCAGGAATAACTTGCGTTTGAACTATTAGTAGGAGAAAGACCCTTTTGGGAGGGAATAGCCCCTATACCTGAAGATGCATGGTACACAGACAGCCCCAGCCATGGGCAGTCCCCAAAATGGAGGGCCATAGCTTTCCATCCTAAGACTAAGACAATATGGATGGAAGATGGTGGGGGGAAGTGCAGCCAATGGGCAGAGTAGCAAGCTGTGTGGCTTGTGATCAGCCAGGAGCCCTCCCCTATAGTTGCCTGCACTGACAGCTGGGCTATCTATCGGGGCTTGGCCCTGTGGCTACCAACCTGGTACCATGCCAACTGGCTGGCTGGTCACAAGAATTGTGGCAAGACTTATGGGCCTGTAGTCAGACTAAAATAATTACAGTATACCATGTGACAGGTCATTTGTCACTGGCATCCCTAGGAAATGATAAGGCAGATAAATTGGCCCAGATACATTGGTTAGAAGGTAAGTCTGCCTCTGATGTAGCCCAGTGGTTACATCACTGTTTGTTGCATGCGGGGCAAAAGACAATGTGGGCTGTAGCCCGTCGGTGGGGCTTGTCTTTGACCTTTGACGAAGTTAGTAGAGCCCGGCAGGAGTGTGCTGTATGCTCCAAAGGGACTTACACCGAGTTCACATCAACATTGGACAATAACTAAGGGGCCTATACCCCTCATCAGGTGGCAGATAGACTTTATTGGGCATCGACCTGTGTCAGAAGGGTATCGGTATGCCATGATTCATGTGGACATGGCTACTGGACTTCTGGTTGCTTTTCCTACCCGTTGTGCACACCAGCAGACAACAAATAGAGGCCTGAAGCGACTCTCTGCTGCCTATGGATGACCTTAGGTAAGTGAGCGTAATCAGGACACCCATTTTACTGCACATACACTGCTAGAATGGGTGCCACAGCTGGGAATCAAATGCAAGTTTCATGGGTCATACAATCCTACCACAGCAGGCATGACAGAGAGGCACAGTGACTTGTCAAAATCTGGACTAACATCAGTTACTAATAGTCTGTGGGGTCAGTCCGTCTGTTTATGGACCATGCTATGGTGTTTGAACGAGACACCCCAAAAGTGGGCCATGAGTCCCATAGACATGTTAACACATATGGCTGCCTCCCCTATAGAACAGCAAGGACAAACCAAGGAAGAATCACTGAGGCCGAGGTTTGACCACAAGAATAAAATCTTGCTGCCAGCACCAACTGCACTGAACCCTGGAGACTCCATTGAGTGGACATGGCCTTGGACCTTTCGACACCTGGACCAACAATGGCTGGCTCTCCTGGCACCTTGGAAACAAGGCCTAGAAGCTGGCCTCCTGTGTGTTCCTGGAATAACCTCAGAGTGGCCCCCAAAGGTCACACTTGTATATCCTGAACAACCAGAAGGCAGGAGCATCTTACCTGGCAGTTTTGTTTTATCTTTATGGCCAGTGCACACAAATCCAGTAGCACTATGTATACAGATTCTTAAGTAACCCCCATAGGGAAAGGAGTAAAAGTATGGTATACAAGACCTGGATGGGACCCCGTTCCTGCCAAAGTCCTATCACAGGACTATCTTGCATGCATCCTACCTGATGGACCAGATTTGCCTATGTTGTTGTCATTTAAACATGTGTCTTATCACCCCTAAGGTCTTTGTGGATTGGGAACTTCCTCTGGCTTGAGGATTATTATAACTTTTGTTATCTGTATGAAAATCTTGTTGTATCTTAATTTTTGTTATTATCTCTAAGTTGTTGTTATTCTCTGTTGCTGTTGTGGAATCTGGTGACAGTGCTCCAGGTTTCTCGCACAGGGACCACTGGGGAAGATTGAGAGCATGTAGATTATAAGGCGAGAATCCTGGAGTGGTGGAGTGTGGGGAAGTTGGGGGTTCTATTGCCAGGATGCTCACTGAACTTAAGCCACCTGATGGTGTAACTGGCCTGCTGCTAGTCTGCTACTTCCACGCCTTTAGGCAATGAGCTATTATTGCACCATATAGAGAGCTCAGCCCAGTGCTCTGGGAGGAGGCAGAAATGCTAGTGGTCGACCCACTGCCGTGATAACAAGCCAGGTAATAAACACTTTCATCCCAAAGAATCGTTCTACTGTCATTTCTTTGGTCACACTGAATCCATAGCGAACTCGCCGGGGCCTGAAACCCATTGGCCAGACAGACCCTCACCTCGTATCTTAGAGGTTTGATAGACCTTCTTTTCTTCCAAGATAACAAGATACTCCAGGACCACTTGCACTTTCTTTTCTGCTCCACACCTGAAACCAGTCATTTCTAAAAGCCCTGGTTTCCTTAGGAAATGGTAGAGGCTAAAATCTGGGCATTTTTATGCACACTCCTTGGATTGATCATTGTTTCTCATCCTGTTTTATGAGCAGAGCTAGGAAATATATGTAATTTTTAAAGATAGAATAGATCATGAATTTATATTCTTTCAAATTCAAGGCTAAGGGTTTTTCACTTAATCTTGTCAGTCTTATTATCTAGATCTCTTTCAACTACACCAAAATTCTGGGTTCCTGGAGATACTGACTTAATTATTCACTTGATTTCCCCATGGGTCAAAGACAGCAGTCTACATTTCTATAAATTACTACTGCATTACTATAAACGTTCTACTTACTGAAAACATTTTATGTGTTACTTGGCATTTTCTTTTGCTTTTTAACATATAGGTCATAGTAAGGATGTACAAATCACCGTGTTTTCAAATTACTGAACTAATTCTTTTCTGTGTGTAATTATGACAACTCGCTTATTTCTTTTGTGCTATAGAGACATTATTCTACTCCACATTTTCTGTTTCTTATCATAGTTTTCAATGGGATGCATGATTTTTTCTGTTATTTTTAAGTGCAGTAAGTTTTCCTGTAATTTTAGGTCAGAGGAGTGGGTCAAATAGCCTGTTTTTCAGCTTTGTAATTGTGGAGTAGTCTCTTCTGTTGTTTCCACAATGTGATTTTTAAAAATACAACCCTAAGGCTATCTGAGAGCTTTCCTTTGACCCACCTCTCTTTTATCTGAACTCTTTCTTGTCTTAGTTTCTCTTATTCTGTTCTGCTCAATTCGAACCCTTTTCCTTAACGTATTTCTCAGAGCAATGTTACTTTCGAGAGTTTATAGGGCCCAGACTGCTTCAGCACCAATAGACCTTACTGTGTGGCAGTGTTCTTACTCTCAGCCTGAGAATTCAATCCTTGGAGTCCTTCCCAGGCTAGTCTCCTGTTTTCATGCCACTGAAGGGCCCTATGCTCAGGGCCACCAGAGAAGTCCAGTTGTCTTTTCTCCGCATCTTTGGGCACAAATGCTGACACCACGTAGGTCTCATATCTGTCTGGTTTGTCACTATTTGACAAACTTTAAAGGTTTTGGGGTAAACACTGTGTCTTCATTTTGGTGTACCTTGGCGTTTCTGTTTTGATATGCTTTTTTTTCCCTTTAATTTGAAGAGTGTAGACCTGTTAAAGATTTAATTTATGTAGTAATGAGTGATCCAGCAGAATGATGAAGCTGGTCAGAGTGCTGTGAAAACACAGATTATTCTAGTCCCTGAAGAGTGATGGAATAAGGTTGCTAAATTAGGTGCCTAGCAGAATAATAGCTTTATCTGCATACCTATCTGCAAAATATTTCCTGTGCTATCAGTTTTCTACAGAGTTAACATCTTACAGATATAACCCTTATGGTTTTAAAAAAAAAAAACCTAATCAATAACAAATAGTGAATCAAATAAAAGATACATGGCCCTCGAAAATGAGGTAATCCATTGAAAAGCATTCAGGCATCCTTTTTGTCCAATTTCAGGTTCTGGATATTTCTAATTCTTTCCTTAACTTATATCACCTTTCTGACATATGTTCTTTCATAGCTAATTTTGGAACACACATTTTTTTTTTTTGTGAACATGTTTTTCTATTATGCTTTTTTCTTTGTAGGTATTTTCCTTTCCCTATATCTTTCTTCTTCTGAAAACCTTGAAGATTTCACTGTTCTTCTTTTCTATTGCTCATTATTTTGTAAAATTAGTTTTAGAAAGGAGGACTGACTTGATATATAAATCTTAGGACAGATATTATATTGTATTATATTATAAACTAATATGAAAAGACAAATTGCTAAAATCAGAAATGCAAATGGACATATTAATACCAATTTACAGAAATAAAAAGTATTATAAGAGAGTACTATGAACAGTTTTATACTAGCAGATTAGATAATTTAGCTGGAGTGAACAAATTCCTAGAAATGCACAACCTGCCAAAACTGAATCATGGAGAAAATCTGAATGCACCTAGAACTAGTAAAGAGATTGGATACATAAACAAAAACATCCCCAAAAGAACAAAAAGACCTTGAGGAGATGGTTTCACTGGTGAAGTCTACCAAATACTTAAAGAAGAATTAACACCAATCCTCAAATTCTCCCAAGAACTTGAAGAGGAAGAGCATCTCTTAACTCATTCTATGAGGCCAGCATTACCCAGACACCAAAGCCAGACAAAGATACTACAAGAAAAGAAAACTACAAACTAACATCTCTTCTGAGTATATATATAAGTTTTCAACAAAATAATGGTAAAATAGTTGCAGCATCATATTAAGCAGGATTATATACAGTGACAAAGTAAGGATTATTCCTGGCATGCAGAGATGGCTCAACAAATGAAAACCAGCCAATGTTATAACGCCATATTAACACTTAAGGAAGGGAGGGGGAAGAATGATTATCTCAATGATGCAGAAATAGCAATAAAACAAAATTCAAAATATCCTTTCATGATTAAAAAAATCTAACACACTTAGAATAAAGAGGAAATGCCTCAGAGATAAACAAGAGGTGGTATATATACACATTGGAATATTATTCAGCCTTTAAAGGGAGTAAGATTCTGATACAAGCAATAACACTGATGAACCTTGAAAACATTACACTAGGTGCAGTAAGCCGGACACAAAAGGAAAAACATATGATTCCTCTTATATGAAGTTCTTAGAATAGTCAAATCCATAGAGACAGAAAGTAGAATGGTGGTTACCAGGGACTGAGGGGTAGGGAAGATGGGGAGTAATGGGTACAGAGTTTCAGTTTTGAGAAGATGTCAAAAATTGTGGAGAATAGTGGATATACTTGTATGACAATGTGTACATACTTAATACCTCTGATCCCTACAGTACTGTACCCTTTAAAATGTTCACTTATATGTTACATGTGTTCCCTCACAATTTTTATTTTATTTGTATATTTATTTTGGTATCATTAATCTACAATTACATGAAGAACACTGTTTTCTAGGCACCCCCCTTCACCAAGTCCCCTCGATATACCCCTTCAGTCACTGTCCATCCACGTAGCAAGATGCTGTAGAATCACTACTTGTCTTCTCTGTGTTGTAGAGTCGGCCCCGTACCCCTCCACACATTATACGTGCTAATTTTAAGACTCTTTTCCTTTTTCTCTGCCCTTATCCCTCCCTTCGCGCCCATCCTCCCCAGTCCCTTTCCCTTTTGTAAATGTTAGTGCATTCGTGGGTTGTGTGATTCTCCTGCTATTTTGTTACTTCAGTTTTTCTTTGTTCTTATACTCCACGGATGAGTGAAATCATTTGGTACTTGTCTTTCTCCACCTGGCTTATTTCACTGAGCATAATACCCTCTAGCTCCATCCATGCTGTTGCAAATGGTAGGATTTGTTTTCTTCTTATGGCTGTATAATATTCCACTGTGTATATGTACCACCTCTTCTTTATCCATTCATCTACTGATGGACTCTTAGGTTGCTTCCATTTCATGGCTATTGTAAACAGTGCTACGATAAACATATGGGTGCATCTTTTTCAAACTGGGCTGCTCCATTCCTAGGGTAAATTCCTGGAAGTGTAATTCCTGGGTCAAATGGTATTTCTATTTTGATTTTTTTGAGGAACCTCCATAATGCTTTCCACAATGGTTGAGCTAATTTACATTCCCACCAACAGTTTAGGAGGGTTCCCATTTCGCCAGAACCTCACCAACATTTCTTATTGTTTATCTTTTGGATGGTGGCGATCCTTACTGGTGTGAGGTGGTATCTCATTGTGGTTTTAATTTGCATTTCACTGATGACAAGCGATGTGGAGCATCTTTTCATGTGTCTGTTCGCCATCTCAATTTCTTCTTTAGAGAACTGTCTATTCAGCTCCTCTGCCCATTTCTTAATTGAATTATTTACTTTTTGCTTGTTGAGGTGCGTGAGCATCCAACCCTTTATCGGATCTGTCATTTATGAATATATTCTCCCATACTGTAGGATACCTTTGTTCTATTGATGGTGTCCTTTGCTGTACAGAAGCTTTTTAGCTTGATATAGTCCCACTTGTTCATTTTTGCTTTTATTTCCCTTGCCTGGGGAGATAAGTTCATGAAGAATTCACTCATGTCTATGTCTAAGACATTTTTACCTATGTTTTTTTCTAAGAGTATTATGGTTTCATGACTTACATTCAGGTCTTTGATCCATTTTGAATTTACTTTTGTGTATGGGGATAGACAGTGGTCCAGTTTCATTCTCTTACATGTAGCTGTCCAGGTTTGCAGCACCATCTGTTGAAGAGACTGTCATTTCCCCATTGTATTTCCATGGCTCCTTTATCGAATATTGATTGACCATATATGTTTGAGTTAATGTCTGGAGTCTCTATTCTGTTCCACTGGTCTGTGGCTCTGTTTTTGTGCCAGTACCAAATTGTCTTGATTACTGTGGCTTTGTAGTAGAGCTTGAAATTGGGGAACGAGATTCCCCTCACTTTATTCTTCCTTCTCAGGATTGCTTTGGCTATTCGGGCTCTTTGGTGTTTCCATATGAATTTTTGAACTATTTCTTGCAGTTCATTGAAGAATGTTGTTGGTAGTTTGATGGGTATTGCATCAAATCTGTATATTGCTTTGGGCAGGATGGACATTTTAACTATATTAATTCTTCCTAGACAAGAGCATGGGATTCGTTTAAATTTGTTAGTGTCCTCTTTAATTTCTCTTAAGAGTATCCAGTAGTTTTTGGGAAATAGGTCTTTCACTTCCTTGGTTAGGTTTATTCCTAGGTATTTTGTTTTTTTTGATGCAATTGTGAATGGAGTTGTTTTCCTGATTTCTCTTTCTATTGGTTCATTGTTAGTGTATAGGAAAGGCACAGATTTCTGTGTGTTAATTTTGTATCCTGCAACTTTGCTGTATTCCAATATCAGTTCTAGTAGTTTTGGAGTGGAGTCCTTAGGGTTTTTTATGTACAATATCATGTCATCTGCAAATAGGACAGTTTATCTTCTTCTTTACCAATCTGGATTCCTTCTATTTCTTTGTTTTATCTAACTGCCATGGCTGGGACCTCCAGTACTTTGTTGAATTACTGTGGGGAGAGTGGACATCCCTGTCTTTTTCCCAATCTCAGAGCAAAAGCTTTCAGCTTCTCACTCTTAAATATGATGTTTGCTCTGAGCCTTTTTTATGTTGAGGTACTTTTGCTGAGAATTTTTATGGTGAACGAATGTTGAATTTTGTCGAATGCTTTTTCAGTGTCTGTGGAGATAATCATGTGGTTTCTGTCTTTCTTTCTGTCTATGTGGTGGATGAGGTTGATGGATTTTTGAATGTTGTAACATCCTTGCATCCCTGAGATGAATTCCCGTTCGTCATGGTATATGATCCTTTTGATGTATTTTTGAATTCAGTTTGCTAATATTTTGTTGAGTATTTTTGTGTCTATGTTCATCAGGGATATTGGTCTGTAATTTTTTTTTTTGGTGGGGTCTTTGCCTGATTTTGGTTTTAGGGTAATGTTGGTTTCATAGAGTGAGTTTGGGAGTATTCCCTCCTCTTCTATTTTTTGGAAAACTTTAAGGAGAATGGGTATTATGTCTTCTCTGTATGTGTGATAAAATTCCATCTGGCCCGGGTGTTTTGTTCCTGGGTAGTTTTTTATTACCGCTTCAATTTCTTTGCTGGTAATTGGTCTGTTAAGATTTTCTGTTTCTTTCTGAGTCAGTCTTGGAAGGTTGTATTTTTCTAAGAATTTGTCCATTTCTTCTAGGTTTTCCAGCTTGTTAGCAGATAGGTTTTCATAGTATTCCCTAATAATTCTTTGTATTTCTATGGGGTCCGTAGTGATTTTTCCTTTCTCATTTCTGATTCTGTTGATGTGTGTTGATTCTCTTTTTCTCTTAATAAGTCTGGCTGGAGGCGTATCTATTTTGTTTATTTTTTGAAAGAACCAGCTTTTGGTTTCATTAATTTTTTCTATTGTTTTATTCTTCTCAATTTTATTTATTTCTTCTCTGATCTTTATTATGTCCCTCCTTCTGCTGATTTTAGGCCTCATTTGTTCTTCTTTTTCCAATTTCGGTAATTGTGATGTTAGACTTTTCATTTGGGATTGTTCTTCCTTCTTTAAATATGCCTGGATTGCTATATACTTTCCTTTTAAGACAACTTCGTTCCATCCCACAAAAGTTGCAGCTTTGTGTTGTTGTTGTCACTTGTTTCCTTATATTGCTTTAATCTCTACTTTAATTTGGTCGTTGATCCATTCATTATTTAGGAGCATGTTCTTAAGCCTCCATGTGTTTGTGAGCCTTTTTGCTTTCTTTGTGCAATTTAGTTCCAGTTTTATACCTTTGTGGTCTCAAAGTTGGATGGTAGGATTTCAACCTTTTTTAATTTACTGAGGCTCTTTTTGTGGCCTAGTATGTGGTCTTTTCTGGAGAATGTTCCATGTGTACTTGAGAAGAATGTGTATCCTGCTGCTTTTGGATGTAGAGTTCTATAGATGTGTTAGGTCTATCTGTTCTAGTGTGTTGTTCAGTGCCTGTGTCCTTACGTATTTTGTGTCTGGTGGATCTATCCTTTGGAGTGAGTGGTGCGTTGTCTCCTGAATTGAATGCATTGCATTCTGTTTCCTCCTTTTGTTCTGTTAGTATTTGTTTCACATATGCCGGTTCTCCTTTGTTGGGTACATATATATTTATAGTAGTTATATTTTCTTGTTTGATTGACCCCTTTATCATTATGTAATGTCCTTCTTTATCTCTTGTTACTTTCTTTGTATTGAAGTCTATTTTGTCTGATACTAGTACGGCAACACCTGCTTTTTTCTCCCTGTTGTTTGCATGGAATATCTTTTTCCATCCCTTGACTTTTAATCTGTGTATGTCCTAGGGTTTGAGATGGGTCTCTTGTAAGCAGCATATAGACGGTTCTTGCTTTTTTATCCATTCAATTACTCTGTGTGTTTTGATCGGTCCATTCACTCCATTTACATTTAGGATGATTATTGAAAGATATGTACTTATTGCCATTGCAGGCTTTAGATTCGTGGTTACCAAAGGTTCAAGGTTAGCTTCTTTACTATCTTAGTGCCTAACTTAACTCGCTTATTGAGCTATTATAAAGACTGTCCGGTGATTCCTTATATCTCTCCCTTATTCCTCCTCCTCCATTCTTTATAGGTTGGGTGTTTTATTCTGTGCTCTTTTGTGTTTCCTTTAACTGCTTTTGTGGGTAGTTGATTTTTTTTGCCTTTAGTTAGTATTTCGTTGGTCTGCTTTCTTTGCTGTGATTTTATTTTCTCTGGTGACATCTGTTTTGCCTTAGGAGTGCTCCCATCTGGAGCAGTCCCTCTAAAATACCCTGTAGAGGTGGTTTGTGGGAGGCAAATTCCCTCCACTTTTGCTTGTCTGGGAATTGTTTAATCACTCCTTCATATTTAAATGATAATCGTGCTGGATACAGTAATCTTGATTCAAGGCCCTTATGTTTCATTGCATTAAGTATATCATACCATTCTCTTCTGACCTGTAAGGTGTCTGTTGAGAAATCTGATGATAACCTGATGTGTTTTCCTTTATAGGTGACCTTTTTCCTCTCTCTAGCTGCCTTTAAAACTCTGTCCTTGTCATTGATCTTTGCCATTTTAATTATAATGTGTCTTGGTGCTGTTGGGAATTCTGTGTACTTCCGTGGCCTGAACGATTATTTCCTCCCCCAGTTTGGCGAAGTTTTCACCAATTATTTCTTCAAATACACTTTCTATCACTTTCTCTCTCTTCTTCTGGTACTCCTACAATGCGAATATTCTTCCATTTGGATTGGTCACACAGTTCTCTTAATATTGATTCATTCCTGGAAATCCTTTTATGTCTCTCTGCATCAGCTTCTATGCATTCCTGTTCTCTGGTTTCTATTCCATCAATGGCCTCTTGTATCTTATCCATTCTGCTTATAAATCCTTCCAGAGATTGTTTCATTTCTGTAATCTCCTTCCGGACGTCATCCCTTAGCTCTTGCATATTTCTCTGCAGCCCCATTAGCATGGTTATGACCCTTATTTTTAATTATTTTTCAGGGAGATTGGTTAGGTCTATGTCCCTAGATTCCTTGTCAGGGGAGCATGTCTAGGTTAGTCTGGTCTCTATCAAATTCCTCTTCCTTTTCATGGTGATAGAGGTAGTCGCAGGAAGCTGGTGCATTTGTCAGCTGGGACAATGTCCCTTCTTGCTGGCTTGTGGCCTTCCTCTTTGGAGAACAGCGACCCCTATTAGCTTCTACTGGGCAGCTGTGCACAGACAGGGTTTCTAATTCATACCCAGCTGCTGTGAAAGAAGCTCTGCCCTGCTGCCTCAGGCTGATGCTCTACTATGGCAGACCGGCGTCCGAGGGGACGAGGGCAGGAGGCAGTTTATCTCCGTGAGGGGCCTCTGAGCTGCGCTGCCGCCCAGCGGGTTAGGAAACCCGGATTTCCCTGGCATTCCCAGCTGCTTAGCTAAGTGTCCAAGGATGTTTCCGTCCAGCTGTGCGGTCCCTGTCCCTTTAACTCTTTCAAAAAGCATTTGCTTTGCTTTGTCCCAGGGGCGCCGAATGCAGGACCCACTCGCACATTTTACTGTTCCGTTTCCCTAGTATCCAGCACATGCTGCACTGTGTGTCTGTGCTCGGGTGCAGATGGCTAGGGCTGGGTGTTCAGCAGTCCTGGGCTCCCTCTCCCTCATGGCTCCGACTCCTCTCCTTCCGCCTGGAGCTGGAGTGAGGGGCGCTTGGGTCCCACCGGCCACGGCTGATGTCTTACCACCTTTGCGTGGTGCTAGGTTCTCGCACATGTCAGTGTAGCCTGGCTGTTGTCTGTATCTTGTAGTCTCTCTTTTAGGGACAGTTGTATTTGTTGAATTTTCAAAAATATATATGGTTTGGGGAGGAGATTTCTGCTACTCTACTCATGCCGCCATCTTGGCTCTGTCCCCATCATCTGTCATTTTTAAATGGTAGTCTTTACTTTTAAATGGTAATTTTAATGTAATTTTTAACTCTATGTCCTTCTGCAGTCTCATCAAAATCATTTTTTCAAGAATGCCACAGTTGTCCAAGGCATCAAATACAAACAAATAACTTTACTGCACAAACATTATAAACATAGAACTGTTTTTTGATCAGCCTTCTTGATTTCAATAGCTTTATGAGTCATGTAATGGTATACCTCCATTTTCCTACCAGTAACGGAATAATGCACTTTGTAAACTTTTGAGAACCTTGAATAATAAGTGGTTTGCTATACTACTATTATTTGTTAAATAATACGTATAGAATTATACTCTGAATTTGTGTTAAGTTAATGAGTTAAATATATGAGTGAGGCTCTAATTATTTATAAATCCCAACCTTTACTGGGAAGTGGGGATAATTCCTAAGAAACTTTAACTTTAGCAACTGCTAACACATCCTGTGTTCCAAGCACTGTTCTGAGCCCTTTCAGTGTAACTTATTTAATCTTCGTAACAACTTCGTAAGAGAAGTTTCAGTACTCACTCCTTCCTACAGAGGAGAAAATGGAGGCCCAGGGTGTTCCCTTGCAAGTGCTGGAACCAGGGCTGGAGCCCAGCCGTCTAGACTCCTGAGCGACTCCCTTGGCCACCGTCCTGCCCTGTGGAACACTTCCCACGACAGGATCCTCCCTGCCTTCAGAATTCACCATTCCACCATTAGACGTGTGCAATTACATGCTACTCTCTGACTGAAGTATTTAAGAATGAAATTATATCGTGTCTAGGATTTGCTTTAAAATACTCCACCAGGGGCAGAGATGAAACAGATTATTTCATCAGAAATTACTGAAGCTTAATGATATGTACATGGGATCTATTCTGCTGTTCTCCACTTTTGTGTACGTTTGAAATTTTTCGTAATAGTGTGATTTTTTAAAATTACTCTCTATGTTAAACTTAAAAGGTCTATAGTGTTCTAGGAGGTCATTTCTTTAATTTTAGTCTTTCTTGTGTTTAATGTTAATTTTTGGTATGTTCTCAGTGATACTCAGATCTTTAACTGGAATTTCTTGCACCATTAATTTTTGTATAAATTATTGCTACTCAATAGTGTTTTTAGTATTATAACAATGAGGAAAACATTCATTTTCAGAATCCCATAAAGTTCTATACTTTACAACATGTATATACTAGCTTTTGAGAGGGCTCAATTTTGTCCAAAGTTGTTTAACATCATTATACCTAAACACACATTTAGTATAACCTGATTTTGTTTTTACAGGAACCAAGGAATAAAAGAGTTTCACCTTTAACTCAACGTATATCCTTGGCAAATTTAATCTCTCCAGTGAGAAATGGAGCAGCCAGATGCTTTGGTCATACAGTACAGGTAAGGGGAAATGGGGCTGGGGGTGAGTAATGAAGTGAGGAGGCTTTTTTCTAAAAGCTTAAAATTGGTATTTTTTCCTTGAGGTGTACTAACAGGTTTGCACACTTACTAACCATAAATTTCCCTTTGGAATATGCTGGTAATAAATACAAGAACAATATTTATCTACTCTCACTATATTAATTTACATCATCTCTCAAAGCATGATCTTGGATAGGTTGCATATCTCAAAGTAGTTTTGGCTGATAATATTTTACAATGATAGATTGAAGCTTGGATAAATGCCTGGAGAAATTCTCTGAATTTTGTTTTCTAATTTGTCTATTTTTTTTTAAGAAAAAGAGGAATAATTACCATGTCCTCCAAAGCTTTTCTCTTTTGTTCACCTCTTTTATTCTTCTGTTAAGCCATTTACTCATCATGGTGAGAGCAGATTCCCAGCTTCTGCCCAAAAGTCATCATGCAGCTCGAGAGTCCCAATGCCTGCCAAAAGGAGAAGTAGCGTCCTGTGGTCAGAGACGTTAGGCGTCAACATTAGAGAGTCTTTAACTGCCAAAGAAATCAAACGTCAGGAGGTAAGCTGGCATTCAGTAGTGAGACCATATACATTGGTTTATACTAAAAAAAATAGTACCTGTTTTTTAAATAGGTGTTTTGCCAGAAGATTAGCAAACTAATGCCTAAGGCAAAATCAACTTGCAATTTTGTATTTGACAGTAATTCTTAATACACGCTAAGCAACACTTTGTGATTGGTGGGGGTCATCGGATTGAACTCTTGATGGGGTAAAGTTATAATACATAGGGCACGATGTAAAACATTGAGACTCAATTCTGAATTTTAGTTTTCAGACTGAGACACTTTAAAAAGGACTGATTGAAACATCGGTTAAATAATGGTGAATATCAATTGTACATAATTTTCCTTTCTCAGCGGAAAGGATGGTGACTTATGATGTTTGCTTCATTTTTTTTAGGCAATATATGAAATGTCCCGAGGTGAACAGGACTTAATTGAAGATCTCAAACTTGCAAGAAAGGTCAGTGTATAACTTTTTATCATACACTCTGGTTTTTAGAAATCATATTTAACGAATTCTAACATAGTTTTCTTTTTAGAAGCAGAAAATATCTACTAGTGAATACTTTTTTTTTACATGAGCTTTGTTAGACACATCTTCAAATATGAATGTTAGTGAGAGAGTCTTTTAGGGGGATTAGCAAACATATACTTTAATTTCTTCTGTTTTACAGTAGAATCCACAGTAGCTTTTGAACAGTTACTCAAACTTGCATTCAAGTACAGATGTCTCATAATGTCTTCTTTGCTTGATCTCTCTTAATGATGCATTTCTCCCCCTCTGGTAGGCCTACCATGACCCCATGTTAAAGTTGTCTATCATATCAGAAGAGGAACTCACACATATATTTGGTGACGTGGATGCTCACATACCTTTGCATGAAGGTGAGATATGCTACTTAATTTTCTTTAGAATCTTGAACAGCAGGAATAGAAGTGTAAGTTTAAATCTAAACTTGTAATTTAGTGCTGCATTATATTAAAAATAAACCTCTTCTCGGTATTTCTGCTTTCTTATGCTTCAGATTTGTTGGCAAGAATAGGAGAAGCAACCAAGCCTGATGGGATAGTGGAGCAGATTGGTCACATTCTTGTGAACTGGGTATGTAGTATTTTACTCCAGATAGTTTTTCACAAGTACATGCCACACTTGTCATTGTGGTGAATATCAGAACCACTGGATCCAGGAACTGGATTATAGAAACAGATCAACAACACATTAGAATTGAACAAATTTTTGTAGCTATTAAGAACTTACAGTCTATGTTTAAAAACGTACTTGATGAATGATAGAGTTTTGTTTTAAAAATGTTCTTCCTTGCACAGAGTTTTTACATTATATGCCATTAATTTTCTGTTTCATTCTTTCAGTTAATATTTGAGTGCCTGCCAGATGCTTGGCACTGTTGTGGGAGGGATCACTGGGAATTGAGAGATAAAAGGCAGTCTCTCCATGACTAATCTAGTGAGGGATAGTCAACTTAAAAAACAATCTGAAGGTTGGTGATGAAGGTGATACAGGAAGGCTATGGTGTCCTGGGACTAGAGAAGACTAGCATCTAACTAGTTGGGGAAAGTAAAAGTCATGAGTGTTTGGTTGAATTAGGTAAATTAGGGAAACTAGAAAAGGGTGTTTGGTGTTGGCCCAGAATACTCTACTCCCCCTAATATCACCTGCAGGACAATGCTCACAGCTTGTCAGCTTTCCAGAACAGCTGTGAGCTTTACGTTTCACGTTCACAAGCTTACTAATGGACTGACCATAGCAGGAACTTACCGTACTTTGTTTTCTCGTGTCACTCTTCAGTTGCCAGGCTTGAATGCCTACGAAGGCTACTGTAGTAACCAGCTGGCAGCCAAAGCTCTTCTTGACCGAAAGAAACAGGATCCAGGAGTCCAGGACTTTCTCCAGCGATGTTTTGAGTCTCCCTTCAGCAGAAAACTAGATCTGTGGAGCTTCCTCGATAATCCCCGATGTCGCCTAGTCAAATACCCTTTACTGTTAAAAGAAATTCTTAGACATACTCCAGAGGACCACCCTGATGTTCAGCTTTTGCAGGAAGCTGTAAGTACTCCAACTAATGATTCTTGTGTTTTTCAAATTTGTACATTAGCTTGTCTTAGAAAGTTATGCAATGCTACTCCCAATTATGCATAGTGACTCAGCATCGGGAGGTGTTTGGTGGATGTTTTAAGCACCCCATATGCTCGTGCACCACACACTGAGTAATAAAGAGGCAGGACACAATCTGTATTTATATTCTAATCAAAAGACTGGATTCTGGTCTTACCACTTCCACTAGCTAACTGGAGAACTTTGGGCAAATTACCTATTTAGGCTGAAACTGTTTCTTCATCTGTAAAATGAAGGGACTGACTGAATTAACTAATTTCAAGAGTCCCTTCAAGCTTTAAAATTCTATCATTTTGATGTGGTGTTTTAGCCCTGTAGGGACACTGACTACATTACTCTGAAAAGACTCCATCAGTTTTTTGATAATTTTTAGATATTGATAATACAAGGAGTTCTCTCCGAAATCAACTTGAAGATAGGAGAGTCAGAATGTCAGTATTACATCGACAGACTGGAGTATCTGAATAAAAGGCAGAAGGATCCTCGAATTGAAGCAAGCAAAGTATTGCTTTGCCACGGGGAGCTGAAGAATAAAAATGGACGTGTAAGTGTATCTTAGAACTAATAGGAAATGAGCCATTGCTTCCCTTTCCCACCCAGTTTGTTTCCAAATAGATTATGAAGCAGGTTGTAAAATGGACTCATCAAATAGTGAAAGGTTACTGGTTTTTGTTTTTTGTTACCAGCTTTCATAACGCACACATTTGGTTTCTGTCTTTACAGAATAACTTAAACGTCTCTGGATAATCAATAATATTTTATTTTTTAGCTTTGCAGCATAAATCAATTAGGCTCACAGTTTTTCTGAATAAATTATTAGCTCCATGTTTCATAAAAAAATGATCTGTTAGAAGATTTTTCTGAAGAGTTGATAGTGATGGAAGTAGTTTTAGCATTACTAACCAGACTTCTGCAGCAGACTAACTGGAAGCAAACTTACTTTTAGAATTTTAATTGAAAAAGTACCTGCCAGACCTGAGTATAAGCATGAGTGGTATTTTTATTTTCATTATTTGCTTTTCAGAAGCATGATTAATAAGTTGAGGTTCTTTTTGGAAAAAGATGAAATCTGACGTCTCTGATTTATATTGTGAGTCCCTGCTGTTCTTTAAAAGAGTGAAATTTGTGTGGGATAAAGTAGAACCATTAACATTTTTAGCCGCTTGCATACTTTAAATCCTTACTTTGTTAGAAAACTTTGGTATACAATCCTGGTCTTTCCACGCATGTTCCTACTGATAGGTCTTTGTGGGGTGCAGTGATTACTCTGCTGCTACCTCATCTAATGTTATAAGCCAATTAAAAGTTTTTACACTCTGAGATTAGACAGGCTATCCAAGCAGAACATGCATAGCGTTAGAATCCTCTTTCTGAGGTCATCTATAAGGGGAATCTCAAATAAACGTGATGAAATCAGTCATGTCTAAATTCCAATCACTTAAAATCACAGGGTTACACACATAGGAAGTATTTGTTTCTCATTTCTGCAGAAATTTTACATTTTCCTCTTTCAAGAAATCTTGGTTTTGACTCGGCCTGTTACACAAAATGAGCGTCACTCTTACCAAGTTTACCGACGACCAATCCCCGTCCAAGAGCTGGTCTGGGAAGACCTGCAGGATGGAGATGTGAGAGTGGGAGGGTCCTTTCGAGGGGCTTTCAGGAGCTCACATAAAGGTAAAAATACAAATTGTAAAATCGTTTCAATTAACAAACTCAGAAACTAAGTGAATTTAGTTGTAATCTTTAAAATTCTGTCTCAGATTAATATATAAGAAACATTTAAATATTCAAACAATTAAACCCCCCCCAAAAAAAATCTGATTTAAGAAATGAGAACCTGAATGGAAATTTTCTGAAGATGTACAGATGGCCAACAGACACATGAAAAGATGTTCAGCATCATTAATCATCAGGATGTGCAACTCAGAACCGCAATGAGATATCACTTTACACAAGTCAGACTAGCTAGTATTAAAAAATGAGTAACAAATATGGGCAAGATTGTGGTGCACTGCTGGTGAGAGTGTAAATTGGTGCAGCCTCTGTGGAAACAGCGTGGAGGCTCCTCAAACAGTTAGAGAGGAATACCATATTACCCAGTAACTCCACCTCTGAATATTTACCTGAAGAAAACAAAAACACTAATTCAAAAAGATATGTGTACCCCTATGTTAACTGCAGCACTATTTACAATAGCCAAGATATGTGTCCATCAATAGATGAATGAATGAGGAAGATGTGGATACATGTGCAATAACTCAGCCATAGAAAAGAATTAAATCTTGCCATTTGTGACAGCATGGATGGACCCAGAGGATACTGTACTAAGTGAAAAAAGAGAAAAACAAATACCATATGATTTCACTTCCATCATACAGCGTCTGAAAAACCGACAAAACAGAAATAGGCTCATTCAGACAAAGAATAGGTGGTTGCCATGGGGGGGTGGGGTATTAGGCAAAATAGGTGAAGGGGATAAAGAGGTGCAAACTTCCAGTTACAAATTAGTCACAAACTGAAGGTACAGCATAGGGAAAATAAAAAAGAATTCTGTCTCCACACAAAAAATTACAAATGAAAGGATTCCATTGTCCTATAGCTGCTGCTGTCATCAAGTTGTGCTCTGACACCAGTAGGTGCATCTAATAAATAATGTCCCAAGGCTTTATTTAATGCATCCATCTAACAAGTGTACATGTATAGAAATTCCAGCACCCACGCCAAGATTATATGATCACTTTATCTACACAAACTGTTTTTAAGTCTGATTTCCTTTCTTTTTTCCAATTTTTCTTTTCCTAGCTAAAAATATCTTTAGAGTTGGCTTTCAAGACCCCTCTCCAGGCCAGTCTCACACTCTGCAAGCCAATAATGTGTTCCACAAGCAGCAGTGGATCAACTGTATTCGAGCCGCCATAGCCCCTTTCCAGCAGGCCACCAGCCCAGCCGAGCTGCAGGATTTGCCCGAGCTCCATGAGGAGTGCGAGGAGAACAACCCCTCTGCTGGGAATGTCGAAACCCATAGAAGGGCATCTACAGCATCCAGTGTGACCCAGGTCGAATTTGATGGGGACGCTTGAGCGTGTGTCTCCCCTGCGTGCACCACAGACGACATGAAGAGTGTCAGAGTGCACTGAGCACAGCCTGGCTTCCCAAAGCCAAGGGACAAATCTCCATTGGGTATTGAACGGAAAGAGACTTCAGTATAAAGGAAGTTCTGTGTATTACTGGCGCAGAGCCTGTTTATTTATAAATGTATACAGTTTGGGTTTTCTTGTAATGTGAGCATGGGAGTGTTGCAGGGTTACTTAATACTAGTCTTCACATTTTCTGTTTTTGGTTTTTTTTTTTTTAATGGCAGCTAAAGATATAGATACAGATTACTGTTAAAACTGCAACCTTCTTTTTTAAGATATATTCTCATAATTTACAGCATGCAAGCCTGGTGGGTTTTTTTTTCTCTCCTTTACTATTTTTTTTTAATCATCACACTTTTGTTTTCTTTGAGAGGGCATCTCTCATATTTATTGATCAAATGGTAGTTAACAACAATAAAATTCTGTATAGGGGACTCAATGCACAATTAATAATCAACCCCAAGCCTAATTCTCAACAGTCTCCAATCTTCTGAAGCATAACGAACAAGTTCTTACATGGTGAAGAAGTTCTTACATAGTGAATAAGTTCTTACATGGTGAACAGTGCAAGGGCAGTCATATCACAGAAACTTTCAGTTTTGATCACGCATCATGAACTATAAACAATCAAGTCAGATATGATTATTCATTTGATTTTTATACTTGATTTATATGTGAATCCCACATTTCTCCCTTATTATTATTATTTTTTTAAATAAAGTGCTGAAGTGGAAGGTAGATGCAAGATAAAGGTAGAAAACATAATTTAGTGCTGTAAGAGGGCAAATGTAGATGATCAAGTCTGTGCCTATAGACTAAGTATTAATCCAAGCTAGACAAGGGCAACAAAACATCCACGGATGCAGATTTCTCTCAAAATGGGGGGTGAGATTCTAAGCCTCACCTCTGTTGATCCCCAATTTCTCACCTGATGGCCCCCCTGCGACTGTGCCTGTCTTAGGTTGTTCCTCCCTTGAGGAATCTTACCCGTCTCTGGCTAACCAGTCATCTTCCGGGGGCATACAGGGAAATGTAAAGTTGGTAAGTGAGAGAGAACAATATTGCTTGAAAAGGTTAGCTTTTTACTTCTTTGCAGATTTATTCCCTGTGGCTTCTATGCCCAGCATTTGTCTTGAGGTATCTTTACCACTTGGAAGAATTATAATACTTGTTAATTTTCAATATGAGGGATGAATTCTACTAAAGGGTTGTAATTAGGAAGGAAGAAGAAAAGCTATAGAAGTAGCAGATGGAAGAAAACATGGGAAGATTGATTATTTCTTTGACATATCTTCTTGTAGAGTAACATAAGCATGTATAGGTTTTAACAAACTACTAATTAAATTGCGTACACACATTAACATAATAGGAATACGGCTACATAACAAAAGCAGACCTACAATTACCAGCAAGCCTGGTATTTTTAATCAAATGAAATATTTATGGAATGGGTTTCTTCTTCATTATAAATTCATTAGGACTTTCCAATACCTACCTACTGTGATATTTACAATATCTACCAAACCTTAAAATTTTCCAAATACTGGGATTTTACCAGTGTTTCTTTGATAAACTGCATGTGCAGAATTTGAAATTTTAACATTGGCTCCTAAATTATACAAAGAATACAGGTGTGTAGTACATTAGAATTTATACTGAAACATAAGTTCCTCTTGAAACAAGGTATAAAACTTTATACAGATTTTCCATTTTATGAACTGGAATACTTTATATTAGTTTTTCTCACTACACCTTCCTCATTTTCGTTCACTTAACCTGCCAACTATTTTATTTTTTCTTCTTATGAAGTAGTTTTTAGTATTTGCTTTATTTATTTTTTACTTTGACACCTTTACAGATTGGTAGCCTTTATTTTTCCACCTTGATAAAAATGTGTACATATGTGCATATATATATATATATATATATATATTTTTTAAATCATATTACCTTTATCAATGGAAACCAAGCTATACTGTTTTTGAGCCAATTAAAAAAACTGCGATTTTTCCAGTGTAGCTTTGCAAGGTGGTGAACACACATGAACTGATGCAGTGTATTCTGGACTACTGAAAGAAAACCACCATAAGGGTTTTGTTGAGAGCCTTAGTGTTGTCTGAAAAGCAAGAAGGGAGGCAGTTGGCTGCTAATACATAAAAAAGAGGGAAAAAGAGTAGTTTAGTCTTAAGGTAAAAATATCTGGTTGTCCTAGAACATGCAAGAACATAGTAAAAGCTAAACTTGAGGGTGTATAGTAAGGTATACAAGGCTTGGGGAAAGTGAATTTCATTTGTTGGTTTATAATACCTGCAAATAATGAGTTAGAAAAGAAGCAGGTGTGTTGAAATTCTGACCATATTTTATCACTTTTAGTGGATTTATTCATAAGAGGTAAAAAGTAATGAATCTTCTACTCTAAAATATTTCTGTTCAAATGCGATCAGTCTTTAAGTGGAGGACTAAATGCTCTGTCACAGCAGACTTATAATATTGATCATTCAAGGAAATGTTGACTATTCTGTGAACTATATTTGGCCAGCACAAGTGAAAATAGAGAAAGATTGTAAATAGATCAATCCAAATGACTTATTTTATTTTTTTATATTTTTGCTATCATTAATCTACAATTACATGAAGAACACTATGTTTACCAGGCTACCCCCTCAGCAAGTCCCCGACAGACCCCACTACAGTCACTGTCCATCAGCACAGCAAGTTGCTGTATAAACACCACCTGTCTTCTCTGTGTCGTATAGCCCTCCCTGTACCCCGGACAATACTGTACATGCTAATCGTAATGTCCCCTTTCTTTTTCCCTGCCCTTATCCCTCCCTTCCTATCCGCAGTCCCTTTCCCTTTGGAAACTGTTAGTCCATTCTTGGGTTCTGTCATTCTGCTGCTGTTTTGTTCCTTCAGTTTTTCTTTGTTCTTATACTCCACATATGAGTGAAATCATTTGGTACTTGTCTTTCCCTGCATGGCTTATTTCACTGAGCATAATAACATCTAGCTCCATCCATGTTGTTGCAAATGGTAGGATTTCTTTTCTTAGGGCTGAATAATATTCCATTGTGTATATGTACCACCTCTTCTTTACCCATTCATCTACTCATGGACACTTAGCCAACCTATTGTAAATAGTGCTGTGATAAACATAGGGGTGAATCTGTCTTTTTCAAACGTGGCTGCTGCATTCTTAGGGTAAATTCCTAGAAGTGGAAGAATTCTCTTCTTTTTTAAGGCTGAGTAATAGTTTCTTTCTCTGTCTCTATGTCTGTGTGTGTATGTGTGTATGTGTATATATAAAACATTTTCTTCATCCATTTGTCTGTCAGTGGACACACACAGAAGTTCCTTCCATGTCTTGACTCTTGTGAATAATGTTGCAATGCACATGGGATGCAAAGACCTCTTTGCATACTGATTTTACTTACTTTGGGTATATATCCATAGCAGAAATTGCTAGATCATATAGTAGCTCTATTTTTAATTTTTAAGGAACTTCTACACTTTTTCTTTTCTTTCTTTTTTTTCTTTTGCCACACTGTTTTTCTAATAGCTATACCATGCCAGTTAACTTTTTGTATCTTACTTTTTTTCCCTCGTAGGAATGTGTCGAGCTTGTTGTACTTCGTAGAATTCCACATTTTCCCTCTTAGCATCATGCACATAATAAACATCAGTTCCTATTTGTGGAAAGAATGGTATTTTACTCTATTAGACCTAGAGATTTACATCAAATGGTGAGCACTGGGTGGAAAAGTAGAAACCCTGAGCTTCTCCCCCAGAGCTCTAGATGTATCTCCTGGTCCTTATGAGTGACTGCTGCTCAGTCTTTTCTCCTATTGTCTGTGTGTTTGGTATGCAAAATGTTTCTTTGTTAAATGCATACAAAAAGTGACAAAGACCAAGGCTCTGAAATTTTACCTTTAAACCAATTTCCAGATATTTATCTTATATTAATATAGTCCAACATTTGTACACACAGCCATTACCATAGTTCTTTAGTGTGTGCAGTTGCCATCTCCTATATCTGGCCTTTGGGGTTACCTGGCAGCTACATTTCCATCAGTAACTATGAAAAACAATTTGTGTGTGTGGATAAAGTGAAGAATCCTATGGCCAGGTTTCTCACCTGCCCCCGGTTGGCTAGCTCACTACACATGTGTGGGCAATACATGGTTATTGAGTCTATATAAAAAGCCCAGCCCCGTGCTCTGCGCAACATGGTATTGCTGCAACGCTGCCGGTTAGCAGAGACGAGGGTGGGGGTGGTGGTACTACTGAGGACAAGAGACTGAGATGGCTGCATGGGTATAGACAGGCCCAGAGGCACAAACTAGCTTGCTGCATGCAGACTCACTCTGAGTGGATGGGATTCTAGTGATTGACCTGCCACTGTGAAAATAAAGTTGGGTATAACCCTTTCACCCCAAGAACATTCTACTGTAATTTCTTTGGTCACATGGAATCCATAGTGAACTTGCCCAAGGCTGAAACTCATTGGCAAGACACTAATTTGAGACAGTTTTCAGGTCAGGGACAGGCAGGCAGCATCCAGGTAAGGGCAGCAGATTTCCTGAGGTGCAGATGGAGCTGAGTGTCCAGGGAGACCGACACAGTCAGAGTTGGCCCAGAAGACAGAGTAAAGGCAACACCGAGAGATACTCCAGAGGTCTGAAGGTTGTGGAAAGACCACTTAAGGGTCCTTCATTTCTGCAGAATATTAGTCATCAAATGGGTGTGAAGAAACAGCTGAAGGCCAAGAAAACAGCCACTTTAAAGGATGAGAGAGAATAACACTCAGCTGGCAGGGACCAAGATTAATGCCTGTTCCCACCAGCCAGCCAGAAGCACCTTTAAGTCTGTGATTCATGGGGCATCAGGTAGGGTGCCCTGAAGAGCCATGCCTCACTGGTGGGAAATAATCATCCCTAGACTAAAAGCTGTTTGAATCCTGCCTAAGGCACCTTAAAAGCAAGACTCAAAAGCATCGAAGTGTACCCCAGTGATTAACTGCATCCCAAAACAAAGCCCCAGAACGTTTACAGGAATAGGAAACAATCCAGCAACCAACCAGGTAAAATTACAATCCATCAAGGTCATCCGTCATGCAAATAAGCAAGAAAATATGACTCAGAATGTGTACGAGTCAATCCATCGAAACTGAAGGAGAACTGACACAGATGTTAGAATTAGCAGGCAAGTACAGTAAAAGGGTAATGATGACTTTATTCCATTTATTTAAAAAGCAGAGGAAAGACTGTACATGTTAAGTAGAGATCCAAATCACACTTTTATACATGAAACTACGATGTCTCGGATTAAAAATACACTGGATGGCATTAATTACAGCTTAGATATTACCGAAGAAAAGATTAAACTTGAAGACATAGCAATAGAAACCACCCAAAATAAACAGAGAAAAACACTTAAAAATACTAAGATTGGTAAGCTATAAGAGAACTTCAAAAGAAACCTTTCAAAATTAAATGCAGAGGGAAAAAAGACTGAAAAACAAAAGCACAGCACAAGGTAATGGGTTCAATAACACTAATCCTTAGGGAAATGTAGTGCAATCAGCACTACAATAATGCATTACCTTCAGCAAAAAAGAAAGAGAAAAAAGAAAATAACAAGTGTTGGCAAAGATGTGGAGAAACTGGAACCCTTGAGCCCTATTGGAGGGAATGCGAAATGCTGCAGCCGCTATGGAAAACAGTATGGTGGTTCCTCAAATATCTAAAATAGAATTACCCAATTATTCAGCAATTCTACTTCTGGGTATGTACCCAAAAGAGCTGAAAGCAGGGTCTTGAAGAGATTGCTATAGCAGCATTATCCATCATAACTTAAATGTGGAAAAAACCTAAGTGTCCACCAACAAATAAACAGATAAGCAAGGTGTGGTCCATATAAACAATGGGATATTATTTATTCTTAAAAAGGAAGGAAATTCTGTAATATGTTACAACATAGAGGAACCTTGACATTATGCTAATGAAATAAGCCAGCCACAAAAAAACACAAATACCATGCGATTCCCTTACATGAGGTCCCTAAAGGATTAGCCTACCTTGGAAATCTATAAGAGAGAAACCTCCCCATCTGTAACTCATAAAACCCTTGCCATCAGAAACATGTACAAATCCTCAATCTCAAAATGAGCTGGATCTCCTTCCCCAAATCATTGACATGATTTGAAAAAAGCCAGGGAACCTTCCTCCTTGTCAGGCTGTGGTGCAACGTTAGGAGAGGTGACCGCAGCTATTACAGGGCACCTCTGGAAAACTAACAGGCAGAGACCTTCGGTGGGAAAGGGAAACTTCAGAGGAATATTCAAAAACTGGTAAAACAGCTCCTCTGATATGGATCTCTGCAAAAGTTATAAAGTGTTTTTTTAAATAATTTTTTGGTAAATTGGGAAATACCAGCAGATTGACCACTTGCAGAACTCGTCTTGGCAGACTGGCTTCCGAAGTGGCTTTCAGAGAAGTGAGTTTCCCTGGAGTGACCTCAAGCCAAGTTGGCTCCTGACACTGCTCACACACTGTCCAGTTCTCAGTGTCCTACGTTGAGGCCAGGCCACATTGGGACCCGGGGGGAATGTAACCTCAAAGGTCTGCAAGGAGTTGTGAGTCAACACGGAAGCCATCTCTCTATCTCCTGAAGAGGGTCAGGGGCAAGGAGGACTTCGTGACAACTCAGGGCTGCTGGCTTCCAGAAGACATTCCACCCTGTGGGTCCCGACCAACAGGCCCCCCAGGAGAGGTAGCCCAGCAACCTCCACCTGAAACCAGCCCCACACGTGACAGGAGGCACCACTGGAGCAGCAGCATCCTGAGCCCTCAAAGTCCATTCCAGGCCCTCTCTCCTCCCAGAGCCAAAGTGAGTCATTTTCTCTCCCAGACCCTCAGACTCATTTTTTGTTCTCCTGGGCCAATAAGTAGAGAACTTTCTGTGGCTTTCTTCTTGCCCTGTGGCCTCGGGAAGGACTCTTCAGTGATAGCCTCAAATGGCCCACCTCTAATAGCAGCCAGAACACCTGCCTCCCTGGGCTGTTCATGCCTACATTTCTCTGGCCCTCCGTGAGCTCTAATGGTCCACATATTGCATGCATAATTTTAAGTCTAACATATTTTAGACATACGAAGATATGGAGAATCAAATAGCTAGATCTGTGCAGCTCTTCAACAGATTAAGAAACCCGTTATGAAGGTGTCGGTTGAGAGCATCTTGTCCCTCCCCAATCCCTTCCTATCCTCCAGAGGAGACATCAGTCCTAAACTTGGAGTTTACTCTTCCCATTTATGAGCCACATATTTTTCCAGAGTCACCAAAAAAAAAAAAAGTATTTTTATAAAGAAAAGAAAATTGATTTTACACTCCACAGACAGGAGCAGTGGCTCTCAGACATTTGGGCCTCATGGGACAGTTAGCTGTCAAAATCAATTTAGGGCACTGGTAGGACTGTCCATTTTTCAGAGTAAGAACATGAAAAAAGGAAACCCAGAAAACTATCATCTGCCATCACAGTAGCTTCATGAAAGAAACGCCATTTGTCATAGAAAATATAGTAAGAACATTCTCTCAAAATTTAAAAAAGGGAATACATTTAGATAAAAAGTCTTAGTTTTTCTCATTTCCACACAAAGCCTAGAAAAACTTCATTTTGCGTCACCTCAGCATTTACAACTCACTAATTTAGAAACCCAGACTTCTGTGACCTGTGTCTCTAAGACGTGGGGACCTTCCAGAGGGAAACCCACCATCCTGGATGCAGAGGGAGCGTTTGTCACTCCATGCCCCTCAGATGCCCAACTCGGGGTCTGGTAGTTGCCTGGGTCCATTTTCTTATCTGATCCCACACCTCGCCAGCCCATCCCCATCTCAGCTCAGACCTGTAGGACTCACATGATACCTTCCCTTCTTCTCCAGTGTCCCCAGTACACTGGCCACCACCCAGGACCTCCCCTCAATGTGTCCGGCACTGCTTGTGCTCAGAGACACTTGGCCAGTCCCTGAGGCAGCAGTGTGCAAGGGTCACGGGGGACCAGAGTGACTTGCTGAAATGTCAAAGGGGAGAAAGGTAAGAAAATCCATCCATACAGCAGCCCCACCTCAGTGACCTAGCCCTGCTCCCCCCACTGGGCACAAACCAATGTGCTTTCTCACTCACCCACCACCCATGCTGGGATAAAGGGCAGGGAAGGAGCCGGTATTTTGCAATAACCCCCAGGTAAGCCAGCTCTGCCTCTCCACCCTGAGCTGAGAACCACTGACTTGGCACAAGCTAGTACAAGATACAAAAGCACCATCACCAAAAGCAAAAATATCCCTAAAAGCAAGAAAAACCCATTTCATGAAGGAGGAAGCAGAAGTCCACCATTAAGTGACACCCAGAGCATGGGGCTGGTTACAGACCATGCTGAAAAATGATGTGTTTCTGAATCCTGAGTCCAGGTGTCCCTTCAACTCCCCGGCTGCCCCCATGTCAGTCTGGCACCACTGACGAGTCAGCTTCTTATTCCAAGACCGACTGTTCCCTTACCCAGCCTGGGCCTCCATTTCCAGGGAGCTGCATGGGCCCGTGGAGCAGATGATCTCTCAGAATCAGGACAAGGGAGCCTGGAAACTCAGAGCTGAGACAGGGTGCCTCAAATGGGTCTAATGTTTTACAGGCACACAGCAGTGTCCCAAACTCAATTCAAAGGACAGCTCTGCTTGACCTCAGAATGGGTGGAGCAACCACTGACAGGTCCAGTCTCCTAGCTCCTCCAAGGTGGGGCACGCCCGCCCTCAGTCTGGGGAACAACTTCAGAGCCTCCAGCTCACAGAGGGGCCATGAGGGGCTGCAGCCAAGAAGGTCTGGGCAGCAGTAGGGGGCTGGCTCCTGGGGGCAGCAGGGGAGGAAACCTCTCACAGGTGACCTGCTATGCTCCTCAGCCTGTCCCCCAGGGTCTGGCTGCAGCCCCCACCTCAAGCCAGCCCACCTGCCCCCTCACCCACCATGCACTGCTGCTCATTCCATTCCCCAACGGTCCAGCGAGGCGGCCCCATCTTCAGTGCTCCCACCTCTGTGTGTTTGTTTCAGTCTTTAAGATCCTGTATCTCAAAGGTGAGATGAGTACACATGCACTCACATACATACACACACACACACACACACTTGTTTTTTAATTAGAGCCTGAAGAACAGTTAGCTATATGCAAGGATGATAAACCTTATTGTTTGTGGCATAGGCAGTGTTCTTGTCCTGTGGTCCAGGATCCGGGCCCTGGTCCTGACTCAGCTGAGGCAGACCCCTGAGCCTCTTCCATCCCCCTTCCAATTCCGATGATCCCACACACTCCTCTGTTACAAGTATCAGAGAAGCAAACTCACGTTGGTTCTCCAACCAGGGCTGAGGAAAAGAGACACTCAAAGGAACCCCAGACACCAGTGTTTGGGGGACCCGTGACCTAACACTCCCCAGTCAAACATTCAAACACCAGTGCACATGCCCCTGGAATTCACATTCCTTTTATTTTGACAACCACATGGCTTTGGGATTCCTCACAGCAACCCTGTGAGGTTGGGAGCACCCCCATTTCCCTGCAGGGTATAGCAGCAGGAACTGGCCTAGGGTTACAGGGCAGAGGGGCTCCCTCCCAAGGAGTGCCAGGGGCTCAGGACCCAGGTTCAAGTGTGGCAAGGCTTTCCCACCAGGTAGGCAATTCCCACCACCCAGAACCTCCCTTCATACCCCACCATAAAAACAGGGGCCCCAAAAAAAGCATGAGAACCAGCAACAGGTGGAAGGAGGTTAGTTTTGGAGGAAAAGACTGAAGGCCGTTTAATGCTCTCCCATTCAACAACACAGCTTACAGAGAGGGCATGGAAACTAGAACAAAGACAACTGGGGCTGGGGGTTGGGGAGACAAATCTGGCAACCATTTTGGAAGAACCTTGGAGAACCAAAAGGATCTTTGACAGGAAAAATAATCAGCTACACAAAAGATAAGATTGCTTAAGTTTGGAAAACTTTAAAATCATTTTTAAAAGATACAAAATAGGAGCCCTCAGCCATCATGGACAGACTTGTTTCTTGACAGTAAATGCTGTGCCCCAGGCACACTGCCCTGCTCGGAAAGCTCCGCAGACCCCTTCTGCTTCACTCGCAGTGCTGAGCTCCTGTCACAGCAGACTTGCAGCCAGCAGGGTGGCATCTGAGCAGTTCTGTCGGCTTCCCCAACTGAGAACTGCCTGCAAGCCAGCCTCCCAGTGGATCGCCATTCCGCAGAACCCAGTGCTCCTTGCGGCGCTCACAGCAGAGTCACAGGCATCTTCCACGGCCTTTGGGGATTACGGACATGTCAGTGACAGGCACTCTGGCCCTAACACTGGCCTTACGCAAGCATCAACTAAGTGTGTGGAGAGCAGCCAGGTGACTCAAGAGCAAAGGCTTCTCAGGTAGCTGTCCACACCTCACGTATGAGACTGGTGTCACTTCATCAAAGAAAAGGTCCTTGGCCTCCCTTGAAGCCGTTTGGCCTATTGCCCTCGAACCAGTGTGGAAGCCCTGCACAATGAAACTAATGACAGCGTGAATCTCACATTTATTTGTGTACTTTATCAGTGTTTTTCCTGTCCCATTAGAATGCAAGGACCAGGTCATAAAGGCCACATTTCTGCTCACCTGCGCATACTGGGGATGGAAAACAGGTATCAAAAAGAGGAGGAGGAAGAGGGCAGGCGTTGTGGGAGGGCTTCCCTCCCCTGTGAGAGAGCGGGGCTGTGGGCTGCGCACTGTACCTAGAGTGGAGTTACACATGGGGTGGGGGAGCAAGCCAAGCAGCAGGCACATTTGGCGTCATGGTAGCCACTTTCTGACTGTTGGAGAAGGCAAAGTAGGCTATGACCTGATGGCGAAGGGCTGGAATTGGGGATGTGTGCACCTGCTTGTTTTTTAAACATAAACACAGATACATATGCACGTGTGCACCCATACAGACAGACAAACATTTCCCAGCTCTGCTTGCTGGGAGGACCTAGACCAGTGACAGACAGTGGCACTGAGTTCACCCACTGCCCAGATCTCTATTCCAAGTGCTAGTCTTCTCTGAAAGGACCACGACTCCCCAGTGAAACACTGCCTTTAAGACTGGGGCCAGGAGGGAGATGTACCTGTGGTACTGTGCTGCACCACAGAGGAAGGAGGCAGCCAAAGAACTCTGGGGACTTGTGGAAAGGACACAGAGCCAGCCGAAAGGGGCATCCCCTAGCTGGGTCTGGTACAATCTGAGCATTAAAATAGTAAAGGATCAGGTGGTAAGTGAGTAAAATAATATGGAACATGGGTTGTCACTGATGTAAGTAAGTAAATGGGAGGGAAGGGAAAGCTCTACCCTACCAGCTAATAAAATGCACAAGGAATGATGGAATTAGAATGTCATCGTTCGGCAATCATCACTGTCATAACTGACTCAGGCAAGAACAACCAATGGATGTTAAATCTGGTGGGTCAAAGTCTGATGAGGAACAGTATATTCACATGTCCTGTTGTACCTTCTTCCCACTTGGGGGTAACTAAACATGCTTACTAATTAACTTCACATTGGAGGAACTTGGCAGAAACAATCTTAACCAAGTGAAAAAGGCTAATAATACACCAGGAATGGGACAAATCAACATCGTGTGCCTCCCAATAGAATGCACCGAGCGAGATCATTCTATCTGGGTATTCTCACCTAAAATGCAGAAAGCCCAAGGAAGTCACAGATGAACACAAACTGAAGGAAATCCTATCAAATAATTAGCTTACAGTCTTCAAAACTGGCAAAGTCACAAATGATAAGAAATGACAGAAGAACCATCCCAAACTGATGGGAACTGAGAGACAATGGAAAGGACAAGCCAGGAGAATAGGTGAAGCGCAGAAAGACGGTGGTGCCTGGAACCTGATGAGCACCCTGCCTGCGTGCTCAGTCCTGGCTTCAGGAAAGCTAGCTCACAGGGCTGTGGCCATACAGAAGTGCCCCTTCCCTCAGGTAACACACACATCACCACCTTGGCACAGTAGCCTCAGTCTCATAGCCTGAAGGTGACATGTTTTAAGGGGTGGTGGGACTCCATGAATACCACCATTTTCAAATGGCTCAGGAAAGTGAACAGTGGGGGTATATGCGCAAAGGGTGCCATTTCTGCAGCCTTTATATAAACCTGAAATTCTATCTTAAAAGTGCAAAGAGAGAGAGAATGCTGTCTTTTCCCAAAATAGAGGATAAAATAAGGAAGCTAACGAAGAAATGAAGACAGATTCTGACTCCCACCAAATTAGAATTTTACCATGGTTAAATCATTTATATATAACACTGTGTTCTCACCAGAACATCAGTGATCCTAATATTCAAATTAAACAGTACATCCCAAACCAACAGAGGCCCCTCTCAACTGTCCATACTAATGGGGGAACACAGGTAATAAATTTTTAAAAATCTGAATTTTACCTTTGGAAGGCTTTGTTCACATTTGAGTAAGAGTTTGTCTACACTGGTAACTTTATGAAAATTAGTCACCATACTAACTCTGGAACACCATACACATCTTCAGATATAGTACAAATATAGCATAATATTTTGTATGCAGATAAAGACAGCTGTGAAATTCAAATGCCATTTGGTATCATGATTCTTTCTGAGGCCAAAAATGCCACAGTTATTACTTCTAAAGTAAACTAAAATTAGATGGCAATCAAAAGAATATGAAGTATAAGAAAATACGGCACTTTACCTTTGTTCTTACTAAGAATGACTTGTCTTCTGTCTCCACGAGGTAGAACAGGAAGGTCCATTCACAAGCCTCTCTGACCACACTCTTCAGCTTGGCATGCAGACTGGTGCACAAGTCTGTAATCATGTCTTCATAGGAGGCTGGCCTTCTTGGCAAGGATGAATACATCTATTGAGGCGTGGCTTCTCCAGAAAACATACTGGACTCTTTATCTTGGAAATGACTTGGCTGCGATTCATTACCACCTTATTAAGTTCAGCATATTTGCTGTGAATAAGTGAAATATTGCTCTGGGATTCTTTCAAAGGGCTCTTATATTTCAGCTTGGGGAGACAGAATGAAACAGCCTGATTTCTTTCAGAATTTGAAAGATGCTGTGTACTGTGACCACACCTCTCTTCCCAAAAGGAAGGATTGTCCAAATTGCTGGATGTGAGGTCTCTCATGTGCTGACCCTGCTGTCCAGCATCTGAGTGTGTGACTGTTACTATACGGGGACTCCAGCTCCGGGATGCAGGATGTAGAACAGGGGTCTCAGGTGGTTTTGTTAAAGGAAAAGCTCCAGCAGTGATCTGGAGGGGCGACTCTTCTGGAAAGACGTTACTGGAAAAGTCAGAATGCTGAGAATCTCCACTCTTCACCATTTGTTTTAGATTATGTGCAAAACGCAGACATTCCAGATCTAAAGTACTCTGGGTGAGGTTATCTGCCACCTGACAAGTATTTGTCCAAAACCTGAGCAACTCATACTTTGCAGTGAAACTGGAGTGCCTCTCAAGCTGTGCAATGTTCTCGTGGTATCTTTGAGCTCTTTAGTTACTGTGAAGTTAGCGTAAGTCCTGTGGATGCCATGGAGATCTCGGATTTGGATGTAACATGGCACACATTAATCTTCTTTCTTTAATCTAATTGACCGGTTTCTGGGAGGAATGCTTGTCTCTAACCCTGGAACTTGATTTGAGCAGCCCCAATCCTTGTTATCATTAGTGGTTAGGCTTGGGAAAGAGTCATAAGCATCTTCTTTTTTCTTGGTGCAAATACATCGCAAAGTGCAGGGGTTATCCTCATCCACTTTGGGATTTCTGCAGTCACTGCAAGGGTCTTGATCAGAGTCTCCAGAAAGTGGTTCATAATGAATGTCAGGATTCACATTGACATCCATGTCTCCACTCAGGACTTCTGAGTGCTCCTTGGTCCTGAGCCGCTCACCAGTGCTTTTATTTCCCATCTGCTCTTTAGAAATTCTACAAACAAGAGAGGAACGAGGCCAGGGAACAAAAAGAGCAAGAGGCTCCATACTGGTATTGTCACTGGTGACTGCTGTATGTAGATAAGAATCAGCAGCTACACACATGGAAAAAGCCCACCATTTAACAGATTTATTGTGCCACATGGTGACAGATCCTGCAGCATTGTTTCTTGTTCCCCTTTTGGAGATGCAGTGTTTGACTAAGAGCCAGCACCTCCCAGATCTCTGTGTTTTTCATGTAACTCAGCTTTAGTTTCACTGTTCTTAAGCAAACTGCCCACTCTGCCTACTGGTATTTCCTGTGTTTGGAACCCTAGCTCTATGTTTATGGGTCTTGTAAAATGGGCTAATGGAGTGCTACCTGAGGACCAATCAAGTCTGGGGATCTCTGAACACAAGTGTGCCTGTAGAACATCTGCTCCATCAACGGAGTCAAAGCTCAAGGACTGAGTTTGCATGTAACTGCCTTCATTTGTTTTCAAATCACTGCAAAGGAGTCTTTTCTTAATACTTTTAGGGCTAGTCTCCTGTTCGAAGGACACATTCTCTATACCATCTGGGACAGTTGTGGAACTAAATGTGTCAGCCACAGACTTATTTTCAATAATCTTTCTAGGACTCGATGGAGGCTCACTGGTCTCCAAGACGATTTAAGACCAAGTTTCTGTTTTGTACACTGACTGCAGTGGATTTCCTGATGTTACCCATTTCTCTAGAGGAGACCTGAACTCATGTGTGGAACTGGGTGCCAAGGCAGGCTGGTCGAACTCTCTATCACAGCATGGTGCCTTGTCTGAGGGGAAGAAGCCCTCGTCACACTCACTGGGGATAATGTCCTCAGTTACCTTACTAGGAAGGGTTGAGCATCTATCTTCCCTTCCATGATGACGATTCAGTATGAGAGGCATTTCAGCACAAAGTTGCATTTGCTGAATCCAAGGTAAGTGACCTTGGCCCCCCGGGTGGGGAGGACCCACAAAAGAATTATCTTCTTCTGTTATGGCCAAATCTCCTGCCTCTATCTGGGAGAATTTGTCCCAATTCTAATACTGTGTATCAGGAAGTTTTAAGCAAAATGGAGACACAGCCTGAGATGGTACTTGGCGTACTTCAACTGGTACCTGGGGGTCAGGACTAGAAGCTGGTGGCACTTCTTCAATTAAGGAGCCAAAGGGAAAATCTGAGGTAACATTAACTTCCTCTGTAATCTGAAGGGCAGAAGTGTCTTTAGAAAGTACTAGAGTAACAGTTTGTAAGTTACCACTTTCTCTCTCATTTTCTACTGCTTTCTCTGACACTGTAGGATGCACTGATGTATAACTAGTGGAATTCCCTTCTCTGTTTGCTCTTAAAGTCACCTCTTCTGACTCAATTATTTCTTCAGTCATTTCCTGAAGGTCTAAGTTTAAAAGTGGGGCCTCCTGATGTTGCTCTATTTCACCTGCTGGCATTTCTTCCCTGGGACTTGTCAGTGGTGATATTGTGAGAGTTAGATTGATGTCCGAATCTTCCTCTGACAGCTATAAAGCTGACCTCCTCTGTGTTCAAACACAGGCTGGTTTGTTTGCTAAATGAACTGCATGATTCAAAATTCCTCTTTTCACTGCTGAGGCCAACCTCATCCTTGAGTTCTGAAGCACCATGGGGTGTAGCACTTATTGGAGGAATGCGAGTAAGTGCGTAGTTTTTTTCCAAGGACACAGAGGCTGATGAGACTACCTCTTCAATTGGTGATGGCTCTGTAACCCCTTCTGGAGATACGCTGAAGAGACTCTGAGTCTGAAGGGAAAATTCCTGAGAAAGTTTCACTTCTTCTAGGGGTGATGAATAACTGAGAACTTTTGCCTAATGACAGTGCCTCATTCACCACTGAATTACCAGATGGCGATGATGAGCCTGGATCAGGAGTCTCCTTCTGTAAGGAACACAATTCCTCAGCAGGGGCCACTCTGCTCACTGAGGAGGAACAAAGGCACTTAGGGTCTTTCTGTCCTGACATCGCTAGAGACGGCATGTCCCTAAGGGTCTGTGCCTTTTCAAAAGTGGATCCAGGATGTCAAAGACTCATAGCAGGGGCTACTTGCTTCATCAACTCTGTCGGTATTGGGACATAGGTATTTTTCCCAAAAGTCAGGGTAACTGGATCCAGATTAATCATTACATACCCTGTATCATCCTTTCCTTCCAGGGAAGGCTGGGACTCTGTTGTTTATGAGGCCGCTATGCTGGATTAGGCCTTGTGAAGCACCTGGTTTTGTTTGCATTGTTGCTTGGAAAACACCAACTTTGCTTTCAAGGGTGCTGTACACAGACTCTGACAAATCACTGGCTGACTGCTGATCCCATCATGAGTCTTGGTGAATGTGACTTGTGGGACACCATTGTAAGAAGTCACTCTTGTGCTATCAAGTGGCTCTAAGGCTGTATCTTCACCGGGAAGAGATGGTTCATTAGTTTGGGTACTTCCAATACCAAAAGGCACAAGGCTAGGAGTCTCCAGTTTATCTGATGATTCTTGTTTGGCTTTCCCCTCAATTACCTAAAATAACGAATGTGGAAAAAAAAATCAAGAGTTATGTAAACTAACATTTACATATGTGAAGAACAGTTAAAGCCAAGGGTTGATTTTAGTTTGTTCTTTTGAATCTTCTTATCTATAAGAATATCACAGGGTGGAGATCAAGCAGATCCTTTTGGATAGGCTAAGAATACCTCCCTAAATAATCTGTTTTCTTTAAATATACACACGATGAAAGCTCCAAAACTCTCTTATATGCACAGCTTTTTTTTTTTTAAATGGACCTTTGGAAAGAAAAGTGGCTAGACCACTGACAATTTAAAGACTTGAAAAAGGAGCCTGTTTGCTAAACAACACTGCTTAAGTCAGAAATGCTACACTGGAGGAAAAGTACTCATTTTTTACTGTTTTTAGTAAGATTAAAAGATGATTTTAAAAGCAAAGTGTAACTTATTTTAAACACCAGCTTTCATTTAGACTATAAACACACTGTCATCTAGAACTTTCCCATGAGAAAATAGTAAATTAATCACTATTTCTTGTACTCAGAAGACACAGATAAGCAGTTTCCCGAAGTGTTAATATCCACTCTGGTAAATAAAGGTTCCTCCCCCCTTAGCTATCTTCTTTGCTTACAGGTAGAGATAATCACTTTCTCTCATTATAATGCCTCCTATCAACAGGGCAATAGAAATAGTGCAGTGCAGTCTCCATTAGAAACTAAACCAGAGGGGCTGATTTAACCACTAACAGGAAGGATTCAGTTTCAACGTTAACAAAAACACTCCTGACAATTTTGATAAGATGCTCTGGCATGGTCTCGTCCAGAGCATGGTGAAATGGACTGATCATACAATTAACCACACATCTGTAAGTTCTGGTTGGTTATTATGGTTATTATGGTCATCATGCCATGTTTTGGGGCAATCATATTAGAGGTTAGGACCTGTTTTTCAAATCTCATTAAAACATTTCTGTCTTAACCAAAGAAACACACCGACCCAAGGAACTGTCAGCGCAGAACTGAGACTTAGAGTTTTAAGAGGATATGACTGGCCAGACATAAAGCATAGCAAAGTTTTGATGGTAAGAGTCTTTGTGAAAACTTTCCTGTCACTCTCCTTACCACACTGTGGCTCCAATGTTTGGTCATAGTACTGAATCTCACCATGCTTGTGGTCTTTGGGAAATACAAATTGTGATCACATTGGTATGTTTATATTGATATGTTTTCGTATAGGTGAAGTGAAATGTTTCTAAAATAAAGTCTGATCATTTAAAAGAATTGCTAAAGTAAACATACAACTAAAGCAACCTGCCTTTGGTTTCTAGTGCCTATCATATGGCATTCTCTTCATATTTGAGTCTGCCCCTGGGAGGCAGGGGGTGGCACATGTGTGCACTCACCTTCAAAGTGCAGGCACAATATCCAAGACAACAGAAAGGTCTTTGTAAGTCTATGCTAAGATATCATTAGGGAGCATGGATTTTAATACTCTTTCTACTTCTTTTTTTTTTAACTGTATTTTTTATTTTTTTGTTTTGATATCATTAATGTACAACTACTTGAACAACATTATGGTTACTAGACTCCCCCTATTTTCAAGTCCCCCTCACATACCCCTTTACACTCACCGTCCATCAGCGTACTAAGATGCTATAGAATCATTACTTGTCTTTGTGTTATACTGTGTTCCCCGTGCCCTCCCCTCAACATTATGTGTGCTACTCGTATTGCCCCTTTTCCCCCCTTATCCCTCCATTCCCACCCATCCTCCCCAACCCCTTGCCCTTTGGTAACTGTTAGTTCATTCTTGGGTTCTGTGAGTTTGCTGCTGTTTTGTTCCTTACTTTCTACTTCTTAATACTTTATTTCACATTTGCAAAAACTATTTCTGAAATTAGACTTGGTGATAGCTAATTATATATCACAAAAAAATATAAGAAACTAGTATACATACAGATAGTAACTGAAGTCTGCCTAACTACTAAATATTTTCTTATTCTGAGGCAGTGATTCTTACCTAGGTTTTAATGTACCTTTTTTAAAATCAAAAGAAATTTATGAACACATCCTCACAAAAAATAACCACACGTACATATGTATATACATATGTACACACAAACACTTACATGTGCATATACATACAGACACAGGATTTGATTCTAGATCTGAATCTCGGCTAGACAAGTTGACTGACTACACAACCTCAGGCAATTTTCATGCTTCTCTGTGCTGCAGTCACTCATCTAGGAGATGGACAAGAATGGCCCTTGCCTCCTTGAGTTGTGGGAACTGATGGAGCTGAGGTAAACGGAGGGTTCCAGTCACTCACAGCTTGCAGCACTGTATTATCTGCTTCTGGAGGGGGTCAAAGACCCTCCCCACCCACCGGGGCTCACACAGACCTGCCAATCCCCATGTAACCCCAGGTATAGACACACTGTCTATTCAACATAAGAACACGCACTGTAGATGTCCAAACCCGTGCAAAATTATCGTGGAACAATGCTAGGCCAAATGCTTAACAAGGTGGCTATTCTGTCAATTCTTGTACTTAGAATTTTGATACAACTTTTTTATTTGCTCCAGCTAAAATCTGATTATCTGTCCTGGCTGAGCATAAGCTGAGAACAATGGAAAGGAGCAAAGCATATTTTCCATATTTACAAATATTTAACTACAGATCTGTAAGAGACCTGGCATTTTATTTACTGTTCCAGTATGTTTTCAAAAATAATTCTAACATATTCAATTTTAAGATTCATCAAAGATTTCTAATATTTATTATTATCACAGTTGATTCTTAAAAACTACTCTAGGTAAGACATAACAGATATTATTCACTTCTTTTAAAAGATAAGAATATAAGCTCAGAGGAAACAAATAACTTGTCCCAAATTATACACTGAGTGACACTATGGTCGCCTCTCAGATTACCTGTCCCCCACAGTATTTTTCTACTTCTGCTTCTTCAATCAGGATGAAAGACAAGTTCCACCTGCAGACAATCCAGTGCAACACTTAAGGAAATTGAGTTTTTAGCATTATAATCCTTTACATAGGGAATCCACTTTCCTAAAAGAAACCAATGCCTTGTTTTGAATGTGATTTTTATACACAAAAATCAAATGAAAATTTCTTCACAAATAACATCAGCATTTACAGTATTTAGATTTACTTACCTCGTTACTACAGGAATAGATGAAATTCTGGCTTTCCGGGGTATCTGAGTGACCCTCTCCTGCAAAACCTTCTTTCGGCTCATTGTGCACCCACAGTTCCAAGCCTCTCGCAGGTGGTGGTTTAATGAAAGGAAGCAAAGAGTGAGTGTCAGGGAAGGACACTATGGCAGTGTGACCTCTGGGAGTCTCGTCAGTCTCCAACAGTGGGTTACACCTCTCCGCACCAGGGAGTTCCTCCAACACACCGACTTCCAAAGAGTCTAATGTGCTATTTATAGAGACAAACTTCGTGGGGCTGCTGTGCTCCATCACTTTTCTAGATGACTCTATGAGTTTGCTCTGACTGCTGTAAAACGAGCCATCCACATTTGAAGTATGAGCTTCACTTCTTCTACATTATCAGTAAATCAGTGTTCCAGGGCCTGTGGTTTTAAACAAAGAACATACAATGATCACTGACAATGACTGGTTAGTCAAGTATCTTAAGCCAAGTCCCTTTTTTGTTAACCTTGATTTTAAATGTTTTTATTTTAAAAATAATACAACTATGCAACAATAAGGTAAAAAGAAGTTGACTTAACAGTTACAATAAACCAAATCCACCCATTTTTCAGAGACAGAAAAGAGCACTGAGAATCGGAGTTTTGACTCCTTTTTCATCACAGGACTTGTAAGTGGTAGAACTGTGACTGGTACAGATTGCAAAGGTTTACAGAGGAGCATCTCAAAATGGAAAGCCACTCACAAGGCTGAAGTTACCTTGCAGAAGTTCTCCATGCTATCACAGACGATGGCTGACGGTAAATCAAACAACTTGATATTAATACAAGTTACTGGACTTACACACGCTTTCTGCTTCTCCAAAGCTCAGCACAAGTAACCCCCAACACAACATTTACTCAACACGGTTATATCCACTTGCACCTCTACTTAATGCATGTAATGCTCTACCGCCTCACCTGCACCACTGTCCACCCACGTGACACTCTGACTGCCGCCTCATTCACATCACCACTCACCCACGTGATGACTAGTCTTACCCGCACTACCACCCACCTACGTACCCATGTACGCACCACCACTTACCCATGTAATGCTCTGACCACCGCCTTCCCCAGTGGGTTGTTGGTGTACTTGCTGTCTAAACTGAATACATATTCTGCTTCACATGTAAAAGTGACCTTAAAGGAGCCATCACAGCTGAACACAGTATGACAGCAGTAAAAATCTCTCAGGCTGGAGGACAGCAATCTGCTCTTGCGCTGGAGTAATGGGTCCTCAGAAAGCTTTTGCAGAGGGGAGGTGTTCTGCTGGTGACGAAAGGGCATTACTTTTCCCACTGGGGTTCCTGCTTTGGGGCCTTTTGTGCCATTCTTAACAAAGGCAGGGCCTGCTACTCTCTGCTGTAGATGCTTCTTTGAATGTTTTGCAAGAAGTAGGGCATAGGAATGTTCCACAGCAACAAAAGAGCTCTGGCTTGCATCAGGCCTTTTCAGTGTTTCCTCAGGAAGAGCCACGTGGGTGCCAACAGGGGCCTGAGTGCTAGGAACCAAGCTCCCTTCTTCCTGGTCGACAGTGGAGTCCGACGGTGGATTACTCTTATCAGCAGAGGGCTTAGGTAACGGCCCACCTTTTTGACTTTTGGCTCCTCTGTGATATTCATGGTCAGATGTACCATGCGAAGAATATTCTTTAGAAGGCAAAACCTCACTTGGGGGCAGTCCAGAGGGGCAGGGAAGGTTTCTGGGCTCAGATGATGGTGTGGGGGAGGCAGCAGCACTCAATGCTAGATCAGCTAACATATTCAGGGCCTGGGAGTCACAGCTGACAAGGGAGTTTTTAGGTGGATCTCCGGGAGCCACTATAATGCTTTCTGGCTGAGCTGTATTTATGCTAATAGCATTTTCTTGACCATCTGATGAAATTTCTGACTGAAGCTGTGAAGAAGTTTCTCCTTTGGCTTCAGTGTAAAAGAAAAAGACATATAACATTTGATTTCATGAATTAATTCTCTGCCATATCACTATGGCTTAGTGAAAATCAATGGTTAAGTCAATATATTCAAGAAACACCCCTTGATATACTGCATAGATTGTATATTAAAATTTTACTATCAGATTGAGGTTTCTTTCAACTTTCAGATCTATTTATATTGTATTCACCAGAGGAATAATTCTTAAGGAATGTGCAACTAACTCAAAAAGAAATCTCCTTTCAAAAATACAAGTACTAAACTACATACAAGGCATACAGCTCAGCTAAACATACAGAGGAAAACAAAACAAAACCAGAGTCCTGCCCTCAGAGAGCTTAGAATCAAGTGGGAATTTAAGAATTTCTAAGTTTGAAGTGTACATTATAGTATATTAATGTATTTTCTTAAAAATTTCTCTTATCAAATGATGAGAACTCACCTAAGTTCAAAATTGATGATTTTAACCATATTGATGTTTAATTATATGTGATATGAGTAAAAAAATTAGAAAAGTTCTTAAAAGTATTCACAATCACATTAATTTCATCACCTTGTTAAACTTCAATTTCTGTACTGAAAACATTATTTTGGTACCCTATCCATAAAATAGCAGATCTCCCTATCTACTGGTAATTCTCTGTTCTGCAGATAATCAAATCAACCCATATGCCTTTTATCAGAAAATTGACATTCTGAAATGGCTTACTTGGATTCTCAGGACCTTAATTCAGCTTTCTTTAACTAAAGTTACCCTGAAGGACAAATTTTACAACAGTAAGCAACAATTTCCTATAGTGGGTAGATATTCAGAAAAGCCAACTGCACTCTTTGTAATAGCAGGAGGCCTGAAAGTAATAACTAACCTGCATAAAACCCAATGACTACCACATTTACAGAGAAAAAGAAAACTCTGGCCTACAAGGTCATCAAATAGAATAAGAAAGGTGTGTGTGAATGGTGAGAGGGTAAAATTTATCAACCACTGTCCAGTCTTGATTAAAATAACAAAACCTAAGGGGCCAAGTAGAAGAAACTGACCAAAAGCAGAGAATCGTTACATTAGCTCCATGGGTATATTGGAAACATGAAACTCATTTTATGATCTGATGTGTTTATTGATATTAATTTCACTCTGTCTTTGTTAATATTATGGCTCTTAAACAGAACATTACTCTTGAGTAAGGTCTAATATAAAGAATCCTCTATTGAAGTCACTCTATCTTTGTTAATATTATGGTTCTTAAACAGAACATCACTCTTGAGTAAGGTCTAATATAAAGAGTCCTCTATAATCAAGAAAAGTAGTTGAGTTTAATTAAGTATGTGCAGTCTCAAGCCCATCATTTAATGACTGTTATAAGCCCTCTGTCAAAAAAACACAGTATCAATAATCTAGCATTTTTTAAGTACAGATAAGACAATGCCAAGTGAATTATATATGAAAAAGAGTTCAGTACATAAAAGCCACATTAAAAACTTTCAGGATAGAAAATCATTTATTTCAGTAACAAAATGACCGAACCTTTGCTTCTTTAACTCTGATATCTCAAGTACAGAAAATGAAAGATTAGTATAGTTGATTAATAAAAGAAAAATTAAGAGATTATTTAAAAGGTGCTAATCTCAAAACTGTATGTGGCTGCACAATATATACAAACATTTGTAGTACAAATCAGCCAATTTCTGAATACACATTCTGAAAACTTTTCATTTTCTGGGATCACTTTTCTGCCAATACCCACCTCATACCTCCTCCCATTATTCAGTCTCTAAATATCTGCACGCCAATTCAGTACAAAGAATTCAGAATACACAGCAAAAATGCAAAGCATTATATGTTTATCTATGCTCATTAATATTTACATACTAACTGAATGACAGGACCGACACATCAAATGATTGTATGAATTTAATTCCATAATGTCCTCAAACACAAAAAAAAATAAAGAAAACTGACACCAGTGAAGGTGAGAACATCAGGAAATGCCTCCATGTGGAGGCAGGACTTAGCTGAGCAGACTCTGGAGGGAGGAGGTAAGTGCCCCAGAGTAAAACAGGTGTGATGAATGAGGAGAGGGTGCAGGGCAGGAGACAGAGGGAGGGAAGTTTGGACACGTGGGCAACAACCACATCATGAACCACCTTGAGAGAAAGCAGAAGAGCCTGCATTTGGCATGGATGCCAAATGTACAACACTATCAATTTTAGGGTGACATAATGTGCTTTAAAAAAATCTTATCATAAGAAATTAGAGAAACTTTTTAAAAAAAGGCTCATCCATAGCAACATCACCTCAACAATAGTTTCTTTCCCTGAATTTCCACTAAAAATTAGACTTTTTTCATAGCCCAGGGAGAAACAGAATCCAAGAGAGGAGACAGAAAATTGATAGAAATATAAAGGTATGAGACCATGAAGTCTTTGTTAAAACAAATGAAAAACAACGACACACGTATAACACAATAGTACTCAACACCGAAAAGAAAGTAAACTTTACAGACTGCAGACTGGAACAGCCGCTGTTGTCACAGGAGGGAGGTGTAAGTAAGGACGGACATGGACCTAGAAGAGCTGGAGGTGAAGCCCATGGTGGCGAAAGAACTTTCAAGAGAGTATGTCTAGCAATTGGAAATACAAGAACTAGAGCAGTTAGCTTTTTGTTCGGATAACTAAAGTTAATTGCTCACTTAAGCAAAATTAGAAAAGTAAAACTGTTTCTAAAATTAATTTAATGCCTTTTAAAATAAAATGCAGGATTCTGGAGTACTGACCACTTTGGACAATCTCTTTACAGTTCCCTTTGGACAAATAAACCTATAACCTTCTACTTTTTGTAACTATTTATGGTCCAGAAAAATACTGTCAGATAATAATATTTGGTTGTGCACTCAGTCACAAAAAAAAGGCCATTTATACCTTAACTCTTATAGACAGTTCAGGTTCAGGCCTAATGCAAACTAGAAAGTAGGGTCTATTTTATGAAGGTATGAATCTTTACACTTTTTAAATTTATGTGCAATAGGAAAACTATTTTCTTAGTCTTGTTAGTATCTTAACTAAAGAATATAGCAATATTTATTGCTACATTTCAACTGCTCTTATCCTATTTCAATACGCTATCTTGTGATCCCAATTAGTCTGTATCATGGTGTTGAAATTTACAGGAAGAGTATTTCTTACCAGGTGTGGCTGCTTTCTGATTCTGGGATTCTGATTGCCTTTTACTACATTTACCTTCTCTGTTTGTGGAGATTTCTTCACAGGTGGTTTAGCCCTTGGAACAGTTTTGATGGGAGATTTCTCTTGTCTCTTTGCCATTTAAGCACTCGTTGCCACTGGAACATCTTTAGAAATAGGAGCTTCTTGGTTTTTCCTATCCAATTTGGTTGTCTGTACAAACTGTGCAGTCAGCACTTCAGCACCTTATGTAAAAAAGACACCATTTTTAAGGGGTAGGGGGCTTGGATACTGATCAGCACAGCTCTTCCTTTTATTTCTTTTGTTTTCTGGGGGGTAACTTTAGTAACGGGGAATAAAATATAAAATGTTGGGTATTTCATTAAGATTGTTTTAACAAAGCAGGAGTTAAAAGTTCTCACATAAATATAAAAATGTTAACTTATTAAGTGGCAGGTGAAGAAGAAAATTATCATTAGCTTTTATAAAACAAGGCATGACTTAATTTTTCAAAAATCTGCATAATCCTTCCGGACTGAAATGGCAGGTAGGACTGAATTTGCTAGTTCACAGCACTGGGAGATGGGTGATTCAATTCATGTCAGAGCAACACAGCTTCCAAAGCATGTGATGGTCAGAACGACAATCACAGGACAGAAAAGAGGTTGTGTAGTCACAGTCAAGTTACTAGTCCTAAATGCTGAAGACCTCCTGAGAAACCACCTTCTAAGAGAAGACAGAGGAAGGCACACTGAAGAAAGTCTTCAACTAATTTAATTTCTACAAATCTATTATAAGTGCCCATATATCTTACAAAATGCTCAGCTTTGCTTCTCACATGGAAGGAAGGATACAGCTAATGGAGGAGGCACATGAGAAGACAGTTGACTACTTGCTCATACAACCAAATAGGAAGTGTTTCAGTCCTAAGAAAATGATCAGAGTTTAAAGAAATGTTAATAAATGTTCCCGTTGAAAACTTTTCCCCCACTGCCTTCCATATTTTCAGTTTTACCCAACAAAAAATTACCCCTAAAGATATCATATAAAAAAATCACACGAGTATTGGCAAATATTTTATCTACATTATAAAGAAAACACTATTTCTAATTGAGCATGAGAAACAAGACACTATACAGTTTTAAGAATTTGTGGTGACTTATTGAAAGGTGGAAAAGAGGTCAACTGCATTTCATTCTTTTGTGGGTTAAGAGCAAAAAGTGGGTTTTTTAAATAAAAAGCTTTTAGAATCTCTTATTGTACATTTCCCTGGGTCTAATCATTTTCCTAGTAAACAATTACTGGAATAAATCAGCATTTTGTTTAAGAATATGACTTCTCATTCCAGCCCAGTCACATTTTCTAAAGTTTCTAGCATAAGAAAAGGCTAAATACAAATAAAACAGGAAAAGAATTAAGACTACATCAACAAAAGTGAGAAAATGAGAAGCCCAATACCTAGGGGAAGTTCCTAACATCTGCACAGGCACAGGAAGGGAAGACTGCTCCCACCCAAGTTCCTGGGAAGAAAAACGGGAACATAAAACAAGGGGATCCCACATGGTTCTTCTTGTGTCACTCAGTGCTATGTTCCTTGAGCCGCATGTAATAATCCACTGGTGGACTGTAAAATATAGTTAACAGACTGTAACCAGAATTCCATCTTTTTTTTTAAGCTTTTATTTAGAAATAAAGTGAGAGAATAGAGCTCCTGGCTGTTGCCAGGAGGGGACAAGACAGCCCCCAGAATTCTTTCTTAAATGAAACAGAATAGAATAGAAAATATCAGATTATATTGCACATTTAGGATAAATGCTCTTTAAAATTTTTGTTTCAGTCATGTGTGATTTTCTATGTAGTATTACTACAAAATAAGCTTTTTTTTTAAAGTGGATGAGGTAAAAAAAATTTGAGAAACTGGCAAAATCTATGTTGAATTACACATAAGTTATTTAATATTTTGAAGTATACTGGTTCATACAGAGCAGAAATTCAGTATGGCTGGCCTGGAATATTTGCCCTCCTTAACACCACACTCCCAAATGCACACACACATGCCATTTCTCAACTATATTACACTGGAAATAAATATTTGCTAAACCAAAGGATAAAACCTTCATTATCTGGAATCCAAGTGATCTGTATATCCCTAATGTTTCTTCTTAAGGCATCAAGAATTTCCAAATTAAAATGATAGGGTGGAAGATAAAAGATGGCGGTGTGAGAAGTGAGACAGAGGCTTCCCCCCAAAACCACATGTACTATATTATATGAAAATATAATTAATACAACTAATCCTGAAAGAGCAACAGAAAAGAAGACTGTGCCAAACTGCATACACCTGGAGAAGAGAACAGACCTCACGGAACGGGTAACGTACCAAAGCCCTGATCTGGCAGGACCCAAGCCCTTCCCCCACCCCAGCTCACCGGCGGGAGGAAGAGAAACACAGCGGGTAGGGTGTGGAGGCCTCAGACTGCTGAAAACCCAACCCTGGAGATCTGCCCTGGGAGCACAAACCTACGTTACATGATACTCTGGATGGGGTTGGACAGCTATGATGGGCAGAATACTGGAGAGACTGACATTCCAGCTGCTGGTAGGAAACAGGGATCTACATCCGGCTGCTCTGGGACAAAAGAAAGGTGGGCAGTCTAAGAGACATCCTAAAAGCAAAAGGGCTTCTAAAAGGGCAAGAATTGCAGAGAGCCTACTGTTCAGGAGAAAGGAAAAGTGGACAAAATTGTCTGGGTACACTCTGCCCAACAGGTTGAGACCTTTCACAAGTTTCAGGCACTCCATCCCTCTGGCTGGCTACACAGCTCCAAGGCACCCCACTGTGACACGCAGCCTGCTGCATCTTCCTCCCGGACAGCACACACGGACTTGCAAACTGGCAGCCCTGCCCTGGCATCAGACCAGCCAGAGGGAAGTCCTGCCTGTGGCAGCTACAAATGCAAAGCATAGAGGCTTACACCTGTGTACTCGGCCTACTGGTCTGGCAGTAGAGGCAGGCACAGAAGCCAAAAGGCAGGAACAGTTCTTTCATTCCCCACCAGGCACCAGTGCCACACCCCCATGACCCCCAACATCACTCCAGGGGCTGAGCAGCTCCAGAGTAGAGCTTCTGGGCACTAGAGGGCACCACATACAAAAACAAAATGTCAAAGGAACCTGGTTCAAAACCAAAATCCCACAAACACCAGAAAAACGATCAAGTGAAACTGAACTCATCAATTTTCCTGAAAGAGATTTCAAAATAACAATCATAAACACACTCATGGTGGTATAGAAAAATATTCAAGAAATCAGGGAAAAATTCCGGATGGAGATCCAATCATTATGGAATGCACTATCAGAAATAAAACATACAATGGAGGGATTTAAAAACAGACTACATATAGTGGAGGAGACGGTAAATGGAATAGAAATTAGAGAACAGGAATATAAAGAAAGAAGCTGAGGTGCAGAGAGAAAAAAGGATCTATAGGAATGAAAGAATATTGAGAGAACTGTGCAACCAATACAAACGGAACAATATTCGAATTGTAAGAGTACCAGAAGAAGACAGAGAAAAAGGGATAGAAAGTGTCTTTGAAGAGGTAAGTTCTGAAAACTCCCTCAATCTGTGGACGGAGATAGTCTCTCAGGCCATGGAGGTGCACAGATCTCCCAACACAAGGGACCCAAGGAAGACAATACCAAGACATATAATAATTAAAAAGACAAAGATCAAGGATAAAGACTATTAAAAGCTGCCAGAGAGAGAAAAGATCACATACAAAGGAAAACCCATCAGGCTATCATCAGACTTCTCAACAGAAACCTTATAGGCCAGAAGGGAGTGGCAGGACATATTTAATGCAATGAAGCAGAAGGGCTTTGAACCAAGAATACTCTACTCAGAAAGATTATCATTTAAATCTGAAGCAGGGATTAAACAATTCCCAGAAAAACAAAAGCTGAGAGAAGTTACCTCCAAAAAACTGTTTCTAAAGTGTATTTTGTTGGGACTGCTACAGATGGAAGTGTTTCTAAGGCTAAATAGCTGTCACCACAGGACATAAAACCACAGGAAAGTAGAACAATTAATTACTATGCAAATGCAAAATTCAATCAATTACCCCCAAAGACAGTGATGAGAGAGACAAAGAGTACAGAATATGATATCTAATATATAAAGAATGGAGGAGGAAGAAAAAGAAAAAAAAAAAAGAACCTTTAAATTGTGTTTGTAATAGCATGCTGAGTTAAATTAGACTGTTAGATAGTAAGTAACTTATCCTTGAAACTTTGGTAACCATGAATCTAAAGCCTGCAGTGGCGATAAGTACATGCCTATAGATAATCACCCTAAATGTAAATGGTCTGAATATACCAATCAAAAGACACAGAGTCACTGAATGGATAAAAAAACAAGACCCATCTGATGCTGCCTACAAGAGACTCACTTCAAATCCAAAGACATACACAGACTTTTAAAAGTGAAGGTATGGGAAAAGATATGTCATACAACTCATAGGGAGAAAAAAGCAGGTGTTGTGGTACTTGTATCAGACAAAATAAACTTCAAAACAAAGACAGTTACAAGAGACAAAGAAGGAGATTACAAATGATAAAGGGGTTAGTCCAACAAGAGGATATAATAACCATTATAAATATCTATGCACCCAACACAGGAACACCTACATATGTGAAACAAATACTAACAGAATTAAAGGGGGAAATAGAATGCAATGTACTCATTTTAGGATACTTCAACATACCGCTAATGTCAAGGACAGATCAACCAGACAGAAAATAACTAAGGAGACAGAGACACTGAACAACACATTAGAACAGATGGACCTAACAGATATCTACAGAACACTCCAGCCAAAAGTAGCAGGGTACACATTTTTCTCAAATGCACATAGAACATTTTCAAGAACAGATCGTATACTAGGCCACAAAAAGAGCCTCTGTAAATTCAAAAGGGTTGAAACTGTACCAACTACGTTCTCAGACCACAAGGGTATGAAACTAGAAATAAATTACTCAAAGAAAACGAAATAGTCCACAAACACATGGAGGCTTAACAACATACTCCTAAATAACCAATGGTTCAGAGACCAAATAAAAACAGAGATCAAACAATATATGGAGACAAATGACAACAATAATTCAACACCAGAAAATCTGTGGGACACAACGAAGGCTGTGCTAAGAGGAAAGTATATTGTAAAACAAGCCTACCTCAGGAAAGAAGAACAATCCCATATGAACAGTCTAAACTCAAATTAACAAAACTAGAAAAAGAAGAACAAATGAGGCCCAAAGTCAGTAGAAGGAGGGACATAATAAAGATTAGAGCATAAATAAATAAAATCGAGAAGAATAAAACAACAGAAAGAATCAATGAAAGAGATAATTCTTCAAGAAAATAAACAAAATAGATAAACCCCTAGCCAGAGTTATCAAAAAAGGGGAGGGGAGAGTCTACACACATAAACAGAATCAGAGATGAAAATGGAAAAATCACTACGGACACCACAGAAATATAAAGAATTATTAGAGAATACTATGAGAAGTCATATGAAAACAATTGGATAACCTAGAAGAAATGGACAACTTTCTAGAAAAATACAACCTTCCAAGGCTGACCTAGGAAGAAACAGAAACCTGAACAGACCAATTACCAGCAACAAAATTGAATTGGCAATCAAAAAACTACATAAGAATAAAATACCTGGACCAGAAGACTTCACTGCTGAATTTTATCAAACATTTAGTAAAGACCTAATACCCATCCTCCATAAAGTTTTCCAAAAAGTAGAAGAGGAGGGATTGCTTACAAACTCATTCTATAAGGCCAGCATTACTCTATACCAAAACCAGGCAAAGATACCACAAAAAAAGAAATTTACAGACCAATATCCCTCATGAACATAGATGCAAAAACACTCAACAAAACATTAGCAAACTGAATGCAAAAATACATCAAGAAGATCACCCATCACGACCAAGTAGGATTTATTCCAGGGATGCAAGGATGGTACAACATTTGAAAATCCATCAACATTATTCACCACATCAATAAAAAGGAGGACAAAAACCACACAATCATCTTCATAGATGTTGAAAAAGCATTCAACAAAACTGAACATCCATTCATGATAAAAATTCCAACAAAATGGGTATAGAGGGCAAGTACCTCAACATAATAAAAGCCATATATGACAAACTGACAGCCAACATCATACTGAACAGCGAGAAGCTGAAAGCTTTTACTTTAAGATCAGGAACAAGACAAGGATGCCCACTCTCCCTACTTTTATTCAACATAGTTTTGGAGGTCCTAGCCACGGGAATCAGACAACACAAATAAATAAAAGGCATCCAGATTGGTAAAGAAGACATTAAACTGTCACTGTTTGCAGATGACATGATATTGTACATAAAAAACCCTAAAGAATAGACTCCAAAACTACTAGATCTAGTATCTGAATTCAGAAAAGTTGCAGGACACAAAATTAATACACAGAAATCTGTTGCATTCCTATACACTAACAATGAACTAGCAGAAAATCAGGAAAACAATTCCATTCACAATTGCATCAAAAAGAATAAAATAACTAGGAATAAACCTAACCAAGGAGGTGAAAGACCTATACCCTGAAAACTACAAGACACTCATTAGCAAAATTAAAGAAGATACCAAAACATGGAAATACATCCTGTGCTTATGGATAGGAAGAATTAGTATTGCCAAAATGGACATCCTGCCTAAAACCATCTACAGGTTCAATCCAATTCCTATCAAAATACCAACATCATTCTTCAACAAACTAGAGAAAATTGTTCTAAAATTCATATGGAACCACAGAAGACCCTGAAGAGCCAAAGCAATCCTGAGAAGGAAGAATAAAGTGGGGGGGTTATGCTCTCTGACTTCAAGCTCTACTACAAAGCCACAGTAATCAAGACAATTTGGTACTGGCACAGAAGAACAGACCCATAGACCAATGGACAGACTAGAGAGCCCAGATATAAACCCAAGCATATATGGTCAATTAATATATGAAAAGGAGCCATGGATATACAATGGGGAAACTACAGCCTCTTCAACAACTCGTGTTGGCAAAACTGGACAGCTACATGCGAGAGAATGAAACTGGATTATTGTTTAAACCCATACACAAAAGTAAACTCAAAATGGATCAAAGACCTAAATGTAAGTCATGAAATCATAAAACTGTTAGAAGAAAACATAAGCATAAATTTCTTGAATATAAACATGAGAAACTTTTTTCTGAAAGCATCTCCTTGGGCAAGGGAAACAAAATCAGTAATGAACAAATGGGATCATGCTAAAAAGCTTCTGTATAGCAAAGAACACCATCAGCAGAACAAAAAGGCAGCCTACAGTATGGGAGAATATATTTGTAAATGACATTTCCAGCAAGGGGTTAACATCCAAAATATATAAAGAACTCACCTCAACACCCAAAAAGCAAATAGCCCTATTAAAAAATGGGCAGAAGATATGAACGGACACTTCTCCAAAGAAGAAATTCAGATGGCCAACAGGCACATGAAAAGATGCTCCACATAGCTAATCATCAGAGAAATGAAAATTAAAACCACGAGATACCACCTCACACCAGTTAGGATGGCCAGCATGGAAAAAACTAAGACCAGCAAATGCTGGCAAGGATGTGGAGAAAGGGTAACCCTCCTACACTGCTCGTGGGAATGCAAACTAGTTTTAACCACTGTGGAAAGCAATATGGAGGTTCCCCAAGAAACTAAAAATAGAAATACCATTTGACCCGGGAATTCCACTGCTAGGAATTTACCCAAAGGAATACAAGTTCTCAGATTCAAAGAGACATATGCACCCCTATGTTTATTGCAGCACTATTTACAATAGCCAAGAAATGGAAGCAACCTAAGTGTCCATCAGTAGGTGAATTGATAAAGAAGATGTGGTACATATACACATGGAACACTATTCAGCCATAAGAAAGAAATCCAACCATTTCCAACAACATGGATGGAGCTTGAGGGTATTATGCTTAGTGAAATATGTTAGGCAGAGAAAGACAAATACCAAATGATTTCCCTCATTTGTGGAGTATAACAATGAAGTAAAACTGAAGGAACAAAACAGCGTAGACTCACAAACTCTAAGAAGGGACTAGTGGTTACCAAAGGGGAGGGGTGGTGGAGGGTGGGTGGGGGAGAGAGTTTGAGGGAGATTTTGATTAGTATACATGGTGTGGGGGGGATCATGAAGACAGTGTGACAGAGAATAGAAGTAGTGATTCTGTGGCATCCTACTACACTGAAGGACACTGACTGCAATGGGATACAGGAGGGGACTCGATAATATGGGTGAATGTAGTAACCACATTGTTTTTCATGTGAAACCTTCATAATAGTGTATATCAAGAATACCTTAATTTAAAAAATTGTAAAAACTACAGGGTCAGAAACCTTTTTCTGTATAGGGACAGTCAGGACACATTTTCAGTTTTGAAGGTCTTATGGACTCAGTCACGGCAGTTCACCTCTATCAGCATAGTGTTAAGTAGCCAGGGACAGCAGATGACAGGTCTGTGCGGTCCTTTTAGCCACTCTTTGCTGACCCCTTCTCTTAAGAGGTCATACATGAGGTAGTTCCCTACCTTCAAACAAAATGTACTACACAGAATCTGAGAGGACTATAAGCCAAAATCATGTTGTTTGTTGGGCTGTATTCACTGAAGGTTATTTGATTATACACTCAATGGCTCTAGACTCTGGGTCTCACTCAATTTTTAGGGAGCAACAATGCCAGTGTGGAACTATTTCAACATACATGTCTCCAGGCTACTAGACACCTGTTTCAATAGTAGCTCTGTGGTCAGGTTCATGTGACTATTTTTTAGACTCTGAGACATACAGAGGATTAGAAATTATCTCCCCTGCTGTAGTTTTGGAGGTTGCAGGCATTCTTCCCCTTTTCATGCATGCTCGGGGTATCAGTTACCACCTTTTACTGTTACTGGTAAGCCTGATTTTAGAAGACCCTCTTCTTCCACTCTTAATTTGTCTGCAGATAGCTTAGAAAGTGGGTAACCAAATTTTTTAAATAATGTGTAAATAACTGAGTGACAGTTTCAGCAGTTTTAGAAGAGAAACATAAGCTTTTGGTGTGTGGCTTTTTTTTGCGACATCTCACAGGTTTTCCTATTTATTTTTAGCTGTTATCTAGATCAGCACTTCTCAAACTTTAAGCACACTGACAAATCAACTGGAGGGGAATGTTGGCATACCTAAGGAATTTCTGATACTGCCAAGCTGTTCAGTCCACTACGATCAGACAGCAACAGCATTAGAAAACAACAGTTTTTACTAACTGCTCATTTACTAATCTACATAAATTGCGCTGACCTCTTTTTCTTTTCTGAGGAAAGTGTCCTTTGACTAAACTGAGAGTGCCTGGGGAGTCCACACGCTTGCTTGCTCCAGCAGTTCTCTTGGGGAAGTTCACCCTTTAGCTCTGCTCCATGGGTAGCATGCTTGCCTTTCTCTTAGGCTGAACTCTCAGATTTGAGGCAGGACTTACTTGGACCAATGTTCCCTGCCTTGCTTTCAACATTTCTCCAGAATTCTTTTCTCTTTCAGTTTCTTTTCTTACTTCTGCCTCCGAGTCAAGAAATTCAGAATCAGGAATCATAACTAAAGAGAATCCAGCATCACAAATTTCAACTGAAATAAAAGGAGACTGAGGACACTCTGCCAATAAATCTAACACAGTTGATACTTCCAAAATGTACCCACTAGGATCTGAAAAATAAGATTTCAACTGAGTTAAAGCATGTAAGGGGCACTTTTCAGCTGGAGAAGCCAACTCAAAACCACTGGACACTTATTTGGCCAGAGGAAGCAGTTTCTTTTAGTCCATCCTGAGAAGCAGCAGTCAATGAAGGACTTTGGTCTACTTTATACAATTCTTGGAAATTATGCTTTACTAATGTGTTTGGACAGATTCCTTCTTCAGGAAATGATTTCTGTGCTTCTAGCAGGGCACAGTTAAGGGCAGGTAAAACAGGCATCACCTTCAATGAGATGTCATCTTCAACTTTCAACTCTTTCAACTCTAAAACATATATATATATACATATATGTCAAAAACCTGAAATGTTTTTGTCTTTTTTTTTTTACAAACACATGCAAGAAAAAAATGCTTTAGATCACAGCATTATAGGATGGTTAAATATTATACACTTTCAAATGGTAATCTAAACATCAATTAAAAGACTTATGGGTAAGTTTAATGAATATGTATGTTATATGCATGAAACCACTTAAACACACACACACACACACACACACACACAGAACTGAGACTCATTCAAATGTTATCACTAGGTTGGAATGAAGAGGGCAGACCTGCTTCCAGCTCCACCCCAAATGACAAGGAGCCCAGCGTGAGCTCAGGGTGCCACCAGAGCAGTAGCACCAGCTTTTAGAGTTGGCATACTTGCTTTTCTTTTTAATTCTTATTTTCTGTTTTTAAAATCTGTCTTTTATCTGTACTTATACAACATACTTGAAATTATTTTAAGTCATAATGCAAACTACCTGAAATGGAAAAAAGTAAAACACTTAAGTAGCCCCCAAATCTCATGGTTAACTATTGTTGTGAATTTCCTCACCCCCTCTATTAATTGAACATATACAATTTTAAAAAATTAAGTAACAAAACCAACTAGAGTTTGTGTTTCACTTCCTTCCCCTGGCTCACTCTTTGACTGACATGCTAATTTTTCAGCAAATCAATAACCTAAATGAAAACAGTGAGAAGGGGAAAAAAGAGAAAACGTCAGGTCACTAAGTGGGTAATAAAATCCTAAGAAGTTTAAGAGTTATCGGTAATAAAAACCCACAAGTAAGAAAGGCCTCTGGTTAAACTGACGTATGAATTGTATCATTCTTCTTAAAGAAAAAGTAAATGAAAATTAAGAAACACTGTATTAGTCCTAGCTGAATTCCTCTGCACTCCAGCAGGTATCATTAGGAAAAGAATGGCAAATATGAATAAACAGGAAAATGGAGTTAGACATTAAAAATTCCTTTACTTGAAGTTCATCATTTCAAAAGGAACAAGTGAAGAAAAAAAATATTGAAAAACCTTTATGTACTACTAATAGTTCGCAATAACATAGTCTTTTTTAGGCAACTGCATTATTTCAAGAATTTGGAAAGGCAGAACCCAGAAAGACTTGTTATGAAGTCTATGAAAAAGAACTTTTTAAGTCTGCTAAGCAAGGTATCACTCAGTTTAAAACAAATTACCACAGCTCTGGGCAACCATAAATAGAAAATGTCTTAATGAACCAGAGAAGGAATGAATACTGTAACACAGCACTCCACTATTCATTCAAACAGAAAGGCTGTGTTGTTCAGCACCCAATGGTACAGGCACTAATATTCCTTTCTCAAGAAGTAGTTTACATTTAAAAGTAAAAATGGAGTCAGAGCTCTTAAAGAGGAAGGAGGCAGTATGAAACAGGAGTTGAAAGCCAGCGTAAAAGTCAGTTGTTTGACCTCAGGCAAGTATACATTTCAGTTTCATCATCTTTGATATGGTTACCCTAAGAATACTTATTTTAACGGCTGCTAAATCAATTATACCTACCATAATCAAATACACCCACCTGACATTGCAAATGTTTGAAAAATGCAAACGGGCATGGCCATTATGATTGGTAATGTTTTGCTTAGTCTAAAGAAGTGATGCCCAAGAAAGTACAGTTCTCTTCTTTGAGTGACTGACTTCAAGTTTTAAAAATCAACTTTAGAAACATTTTTGTATTGGTTGCAGGTTTATAAACACTGTATACAGTTTTATGTTTAAACACACACAACAGAATAATAAAGACTCTTAACTCATGACAAAAAGAAATGACTTGTTTACTTTCATTTATTTGTTCAGCAAACTATTATTTTTAAGGCATCTGGCATTGAGAGGCAGTAGGGGTACAGAAGAATACAAGGTAGGCAGGAATGAAATAATTACAGTAACTATTTAAATGATATTGATGATCGGCCTAGGGGTCCTCATGGAAGGAAGAGTGGTGAAGAGAATCAGTAAGTGATATCTGAACTGACTCCTGACACAGAAGAGTCACAGGCCAGATCAGTGCTTCTCCTCTGATTTTATTCATTACTCAAACCCTGACCGCACCAAGAGTCTTTTTAGACTTTGTTTCCTAACTGCCCTCTGAAACCTTAATACCACAGATATGCTGTATATCTATTTCCATACTGTATAATAATTTTTTGCCCTCAAGAACAAATTCTTGGTCCGATGGGTGCCAACATCACTCAGTGGAGGGCAGGAGACAAGCAGTCCCCCAGATGGAGGGACTGTGTGTATGAAACCTTGAGTCCAATTATTTGAGAGGCTATGACCCCAGTATCTCCTAGCCATTGTTGTTCAATAACGAATGAATTCAGTTTTGGATATACTAAATTTGAGGAATATCTGAGACATCCAAGTGGAAGTGTCAAAAGACAGGTGGATACCTGCCTGTGAAGGTTAGAGGGAAGGATAAGCCTAAAAAAATGATAATGGATGAGAGGTATTGAAGAGAAGACACAGATACCAGGGTCAGGTTCTGATGAGAGGTTAAGGAAGATGACAACTGAGGGATACCTGACAGATTCAGTGAATTGGAAGTCACCGTGTCTCACCTGTTGAGGGGGATGAGTGGAACAAATGTAGTCCATGCAGAGCCATCTGGTCATCTCCAAAATCTACACAGAATGAAAATCAGAGGTGAGTTAGGTTGCTGATCTTATAAAACCAAAGTAAACACATTGCAAAATATTTTTTCAAAAAAGTTGTCCTTACTTGTTTCTGATGTTAAGGCTGATGATGTAAGTAAAATGAAAAAGCCCCGATCCTCTATGCATTTGATGATTGCCTTAAACATAAAAAAAAAAGTAAAAGAAGATTCATTTCCTCTTCTCCCTCTACCATAGTAAAAATGAACTGTGAAATGTTAATGCGTATGGGAATCAGGAGAATTTTGTCTCCAGTATCAGAAACTGCTCAAATAATCATGGCCTTGTTAGGGGTTCATATATTAACTAGATATCTCAAGGGTTAGTTTTAGGGTAGCGTTCAAATACATAACCAATCAAAAAAGTCTTGGCATCATTTGTTCACTGAGATGCTGAGCATTTCATACTGCTGCCTGAGTAGCTGACCTACTACCATTTACCACTACAAACTCCAGATGAACCAGACCTATGATAAGTATTTTTAAGTTCATCTTTACATAAAACATGCCAGAATCCTGGAAGTAGAAAGACTGGAAGATACTATTCAATAAAAGAACCCTTTCTGTAAATCATAGAGATGAAAAACAGAAAATAACATAATTAGGTCCCTTGGCAATAAGAAACGCAGATGAAAATAAATCCTTCCTCTCTTTTTTCCCCTCTACCACAGTCTTCAGTGGAATCTTGAGCTCAAGAAAAAAAAAATCTTGAAATTTTGATGTTTACAGTGACTTGGGGAATTTTATCCCCAAGGAGCAGGAGATACCATCTTAAAGTTGTCATTCTACTAAGTCATTATTTCAAAAGCATAATACCCATATGTACCCATAACTATGACATCCAATATGCTTGCAGTTTTTTCAGTTCAAAAAAACTAAACATACAGAATTTCATAGAATAAAGTGGTAAAACAGTCTACAGCAAAAACTGATGGATTATAAGGCTACAAATACAGTAAATCTGCAAATTATTCAGTAACAATCAAGTATGAAAAAAAGCCTTCTGTTCTAAGTCTTGTCTGAGAACTAACTTATGACACATAAGCTGCTGACACAGGAACAGTCACTGTGTAAGCCTCCATCTGCTGCACTCACAGCCCCAAGGCATTTGACAGTTCCTGTCTTTGTCTCCTCCACAGTTTCCTAAGCTCCTCAACAGCACGGGACTATGTTGTATTTTTGCTTCTAGTACATAGTAAGCACTCAAGACAGAATGACTGAATATATATCATGATAGTTTCATATACCTTAGCTTTTATATCTATGAAACTGCAAACAGGTCTAATCGTTTCATTTTCTATTGGCATAAAAAGTGAAAGTGACAATAGTTAGTCTCTACATTGTTTTGCATTTTAGTTTTGTGATATAGTTGAAAGCAAAACTCCTCTACTTAAAACCATACATTTTTATCTTGCAAAAAAATGTAGAAATAAAACAGAAATATGTAGCACATGCTATTAGTCTCCCAATTATGTACTCAAAACGTTAAAGTTCCTATTTTAACCTTTATGGGGAGAAATCATAGAATGCTTTGAATACTTACTTCTAGCCTCTTCCATTTACACACAGAAAAATATAGGCATGCATGTCCTCAACACCCTTTTAAAAAGAGACTTTGCTCTGTACTGTTCTTAAAGTTCAGTTTTCCAGGTACAAACTCACATACGTTTTGTTCAAGGGATATTTACTGCTTGTCCACATAAACCAGGCACTGAGTTGTCAAAGATGCTTAAAGCATGGTATCTGCCTCCACAAAACCCAATGTCTCTTTGTGCGGACTGATATGTAAAATTTATTCAATATATAATGACGCAAGAAAAGCAGCATGAAGCACGGAGGAGGAAGGACCTTGTGCAACATGTCATTTCCTAAGTAATTATTAGTAGTAAATAGGTTTCAGAGCAAAGTTCTGCACCATGTCTACTGCTTTCCATAGCATCCACAAGTAGTCCATTAATGCATTTTCTGAAAGTATCTTTGGACTTCCTTCTTTTTGTTTTCCAAATATAAAAGGGACTATGCTTCTTCAAGAAAACAGACTACAATCCTAGCAGATATTTAATGGTAATTTACCCAACCTCTAAAGTTGCTGACTCCACCTCTTGGTAGAAAGGTCTTCTTCTCTGCTGGGGAGCACTACTGCAGACTGGTGGGACTGACCGTGTACGCAGATCTGGAAGGTGGGATCTGACTGCTGGAGCTAACAAGCGCAGTCCATTTCCTTTCAGTTACTGGGTGAGGGATATGCAGGTGACATAAACTGTGATAATGAAACTGACAGATGGTTTGGTGGAGGGGTTCTATCTAGATACAAAAAGGAAACAGGAAACATGTAGTTCTGACGGGCAGCCTTGGGACAAAACGATCATGCAGAAGGGGTGAACTGAAAAAGTCCTAAGCAAATAGTGTTTGGACTGGCCTTATAACCTAGAATTGAAAAGTAAGCCTTTAAATCCCTTTACTGTTCAAACTAGTTTGGGTTTTCTGTTAAACGCAACTCAAAATATGACACCATCTCTAAGACAGCTTACCCTCACAGACTATATACATGTTACATTTTAATTTATCAGTCTCTTCTCTCTACTATGGGGGCAGTCCGTCATGCCTTGGTCACTGCCCCACACTTACACCATTTCCTGTGGGACACTTATTAAGTAATCACTCACTAGAAAGTCAGCATCTGCTCCTGTCCTCACACTGAGGAGCCCTGGTTAACATAATGGGGAGAAATCTTTGGACTGTTACATATTTCTCGGTAGAGATTTACTTTTTAGATTGTGGCAACAGTAGAAGCACCAACTTTTTGATTTCCTTATAAACCTATGGATTGACAGAGGTCACTTTTAAAGAAGTATTTCACAAGTGGTCCTTTAATTAACACAGAAACACTAGTGATCTACTAAATTCTTCTATCATAAAAGAAAAACAGCAACAACGGATTTGAGAAAACTACACTCTTATTCTTAAAATCAGGAGTATAAAGTGACTAGTGAGACAAAAACTCAGATACAAAAGGGATGAAAATGTTAGCTAATAAAATATTAGGCCAAAAATATGTCAATAAATATTAAATGATGAAACTCCTTTCAACAAGCTAAAGTAATTCAATCCAGGCACAGCCAACTAATAATCAGATACCAATTTCAGGAAAAACTAATAATTGTATTTTAAATTGATGATCCTTACCAATTGCATATTTTGAATGTATTCTGTTAGTTTATCTATTTTATCCCCTTGTTTGTTTGATAGTTCCACCTCATACATGTTGAAGTATAAATCTTGGGAACAGACTGGAGAAAAGCAGAAAAACAGAACATTTCTTACTTTAAATCCAAATTTTTTATAGCCATTTTACCCATTTTATGTTAAAAAGATGAAAGAAAAAATTGGACTACTATTCAGAAGACAGTTATCATTCATTGTTCTTGGCTCTAAAATTTAATAAAGTTACTGCATAGAGCATTTAAAAACAATGCTTTCATTTATACTGACACTACAATAGGATTCACAAGGCAAATACATACTATATAAATAATATAAACATCAGTGTCCCATGAATTAGTCATTTAAATGACAAAAAAATTTCTTTCTCATGTTTTCTGGTTTCTTCTTCCTTCCACCATGAAAACTGTTCTCCTTGAAAGGCAAGGTTATGAGTTTCCAACTATTTGTAAGCATATGCTGCTAGTCCTGTCCTCTTAGATGAATCTACCTTTCAGTTTCTAGTTAGCCTCTGAAGAACTGAATCACCTAACAGCTCTGCAACTTTCCAAAATGCCCTTTTAAGAATCACTTAAGGCAAAGCAGAAGAGTATGTGTGTGTTTATGTGTGCATGTATGCAAGAGAGAGTGGAAAATAATTGGAACCAAACCCAGGACATGCAGTGTATCATTACATTTAACAGATCTTTCTCCTCCAAGTAATTCTGTTTTCTAAAGGCAGCTTCTGGTAATCTTTTTCTCAAAGACGACACTTTCATTATATACTTAAAATCTAGTTCATATGGTCTAAAAAACAAAACAATACCATGCATTGTAATAAACACTGAATCATCGATAGCTTCATAATTGTTGGTTTTCTAATATAAATACAAACAAAAGTATCATAACCACAAGTCCTTAAATTAATACTCCATATCAAATAATGTTCATATTTAAAAATATTAACAGATTTTTAAATATATCGCCCCATAGACCATGGCCTGCAAATACGTTCACATTTTCTGAATGTATTTTTGGTGTAAGCAAAATATCCAGATGTATGGAAGAACTACGCACACTGGAATGAAAATTTTCTGAAAATTAAGCTATATAAGAGTTGGAAACTTCTGACGATACTGGGTTGCAGTGCCAGAGAAGGAACTGCATCCAGACTTTTGCATCATTTCTCCTGACTACTTTTTCGCTCTTCAAAACTTATTTTGAAATACTTGTAGACTTTATAGATGCCCTTTCTTCCCTTAAACACTTCTGTGTGTATCCTTAAAATAGGGCATTTTCCTTATACAACCACAAAACAATCAGCAATTAAGTTAACAAAGATAAAGTACAATTGTTTACTGTACAGACCTTATTCCATTTTGTCAACTGTCTCATGAAGGTCCTTTATGAAAAAAGAAAACAATTTTGGAGGAGACGGTCCAGGATTCAATCCAGGATGACACAGTGTGTTTAGTTATGTCTCTTGAATCTCCTCTAATCTGGTATAGTCTCTGAAGTCTTTATCTTTAGTGACCTTGACATTTTTGAAGAACATGGACCATTTACTTTCCAGAATATCCCTCACTTTAGGTATGTCTAATGTTTCCTCCTAATTAGTTTGGCAGGAATGCCACTGATATGTCATTCTCTGTGCTTCGTGATAGAGCACATGATATTTTGTCCATTCCTGGCCATGCTAACTTAGTCACTTATTTAAGATGGTAGCTATAGTTCTTTTTTTTTCATTGTAAAGTCTGTACTTTCCCCTTTGTGATTACTAAGTCATGAGTAAATATTGTGAGATGTGTATAAAACTTATTTCAAGACCAAGATCTGAATTTAGACCTGAGTTTAGGCCACCTGTGTCACAGCCCTGTGCTCGACACATCTACCCCAAAGTATTTTAATCCAAAACCAAGTACAAGTGCTCTGCCTCACACCAGAGCTGATTAAGCAAGACCCCAAAATGAGAATTAGAAACAAGTATAGAAGCATTAGTAGAGAACACAAACTCAACACTTACACTTATGCTGGAACCACTGAACCGTAAGAGGACCAAAGAGTGATGTCACACAGCAGACAGCCGTGAATAATTAACTTCCCTTTCCATGGAGAAAGAACTTTAAGAAATGAGGGAAGAAAAAACTGATTATTTTATTTATGAACAAAATATTGGCTTAAAAAAAATCCTAAAATAATTAATTTTTTACCATTTTCCCTGAGTTCAAATCTAGAGACAAAAATAAAAAGTATTTTTATAAGAGCAAAGGAAACAAATTCACTGAAACAAAGACACACATAATTACTTACACACTTTTCTGAGCTGCCACAGCCATCCTTTTCGGTTCTCTGTACTGAAAAGCTACAACTGCGTATGGACAGAGCTGCCCGGGTTGCTCAGTAACAGTGCTGCCTGAGAGTTCATAGAGATAATACTGGAAGAGGAAAGTAAGAGTTATAAAGGTAGTGCTATGGAATTCCACACACACCAAGTTTATCTCAATCCCACCCAGTTCTGAAATTTAACATATTAGATTCAGAAATGCACATCAGGAATGATTTATTCCCAGGTGACTATACCTGAGTCAGTTCAAATGCATGAAAATGACTCATCTTATGAGAGACTTCATTAGTATTTGCAGCCACGTGGCAATCACAGCCAGAAGATGGGCTAGTATAGTTAGCTGTATAATTCTCAGACACAAACTTGACTTTTCCCTAGAATGAAAATACTGAGACTAATCAGATGCCTTCAAAAAGCAGTAATCTCACTTGACGATTCACTTAAAAACAGCTTAGTAAGGATGGCGATGTGATTCAACGAACAGTTAACTACAATTCTTAGAAAACTATCTTAGGACCAACAACACTTTTATTTTCCATGAATCCCTTAAAATTGTATTTCAAAATCTAGTGTGGGCATCTTTCTGGGGCAAAAGCCCACAACTTTTATCACAACATCAAAGGGGTACATGGGCGTCCCCCCTCCTCCTTCTTTTGCCCCCTCCCATCCCAGTTCACAAAGTCTCAAATCAAATCACCTTTCATCTAAACAAAAGAAAATTAAGATTTGAAAAGAACCATTCCTTTAAAAGAAAATGTATATAGCCAATCAAATTGGCTATTCAATGACTATAACATAAAGAATGACAAATCAAATTTAAAGTTTCAAAAGGTGAGTATCCAAACTGAAGTATTAAGCTATCAATTATAAGTGACAGACCAAGATACTTCTACTATGCCATGTCCCAGTAAGTCAGCATGGAATAAGTAACACAGTAAAAAGCCACAGGCCACTGGCCCTGATTACGGAACAGTCAATAGTATTTCCAATTACAAATTTCTCTTCATCAAGGGTTATATGTCTCCAAAGAAAAGAAAAAGTGGCCAAGTTTTCATACAATGAAAGTCATACAATGATTTAAAAGCTGTTTTGAATAATATAATGACATACAAAACATGTACCAAAATAAGGTGTGGGATTAGAGGCAACTTTCATTTTTATCTTACAAGAATTTATTTATTTATTTCCCGTTAGGGTCCTGCTTCTTCATTTATAGGACCACCAAAGGAAACTCTAAGAAGCCGAAGACTACAAATAGTACTTCTCGGTGAGCAACCACAACCTGTACCTTCTCCACAAATATTCTTATGACACAGGATATGCTGGCTCTTCACAGTAAAGTAAGGAGGGCTGGAAGCACATGGGCAGCCATGAAAACAGCCACATCCACCAAACAGGGTGGGATCCAGGGGCAGGAGACCACAGTGAAGTACAATGTGACATGAATAAAAACCAAGCGTTTGGTATCTGAGCTAACAGGTGCTCTGTAGTAGAGCCACACCACACCTGTCATGGGGTAGCAGAGGAACACTAAGGCAAGAATAGCCCTGACTGTGCAACAAGGCAATGCTACTTTCCCTTCAGATCCTGGGGACAAATTTTGGAATATAAAGACTTCACAGTCTTAAAAAAAGAACACTGGTATTGTTGGGTTTATAGCCAAAGAACTTCAGATAGCATAAAAGCTAAAACAGAAGCAAAAACAAGACTACAGAATAGGTCCTTAAAAAGTCCACAAACCGTTAAAATCAGTTTTCCTACTATTTGAGTGAAAATTCTAATTGCATGATTCTCTTATCTGGGACTATTTAAGAGTATTTAAGAATTCCTAAGGTCACCAGTTACAGGAGCCACACTACAACTATGAACAAGGTTTGGATATTTAGGGATAAAAAAGAAAGGTTTTCTTATTTTGACAGTTTAAAACAGTGAATGTTGCTTCCTCAATTCATTTATCATAACTGTAATCTCATTGTTTTATAAGCGGCTACTTGTTTCCTGTTATCTAATGTTTAAAAAGTGGCACTGTGGGACAGGAGAGAGGGGAAGACTTTTCACTGATAATATTACCTTTGCATTATTTTCAAGTTTTTAAAAAAACATACTCATAGGTAAGCTATTAAATGAACAAAAAAGCTCTGTCTTAAAAGGAAAGCAAAATTTGCAATTACTTTTCCTCAATTTTGACAGCTGTTTCTAATGAGGACTATGTTTAGTAATGGATCTGCAGAAAACTTTATCACAGATTGATAACCCATGGTTTTTAAAAAGGAAAATTACATAGAAGCATATTTGGACTTTACATAATTAGATTAAAAATCACAACATAACCGGGCTTCCCAGGATGCCATGGTCTTGCCTGAAGATAGTCCGAGTATTTGGAAATGTACACACCTGCAAAACACAAACTGCATGTCACTGTTACGTATACAAGGACCCTACCTGGAGTGATCTGAACTGAATGAGACAAAAGTCAATGTGAAGCTTTGGGAACTGCTTACCTTTTAATATTATTGGAGATATTCTAAAAGGATGGAAAGAGCTAAGGCACAGAATATAGCTGCTTGACAACTGAATGTCTAGTTGGACACAATAACTAAAAAGGGATAAAAGTATCACATTCTTGGAAAACTCTAAGTTAGTCTGTTTTGTCTCCAGGCAATCATTCCATGAAAAGGCCTGTGGTATAGGTCTTGATTCTCAAGTTATTTTTTGCAGAAAATCTAAGTATTCTGACTTAATAATATGTGAGGTTTACTAGATGGCAAGTCTGTGCTAGGCAGCAGTGATGCAAAGGGAAGTAAAACAAGGCCCCTGCCTTCAAGCAGGTTATTCTCCAGATCGGAAGGTCTTGGAAGGCAGGGGTTTATGTCTTTGTTCACTCTGTAGCCACATCACAGCCCAACATAAAGCACGTATGTGAGCATTTGTCAGGTGTATGTTGTATTTACGGCAAAAAGAAATGGAAATAAGTAAGTAAGTAAATTTGTCTGGGAAAGGAGTGCTCTAGAGAGAGAAACAAGCTTCTCAGTTGAGAACAGAGTGAAAAAAAGTATGGCCGTGTAAAACAGCACAAATTACTTAGGATGGTGGGCCACAGTGTGAGACTGGAATACAAAGTGGGGTAAGCTGAGGTTGAAAAGGAAGCTTGGAACTGAACAGTAAGATTCTTGTAGGACTTGTCATCAGCTTGGACTTTGTTCTGTGCAGCAGACAACAGCGGGGTTAGCAGTGGCAGTGGGCTGCTGCTTACAAGAGAGGTAAGTCCAATGGGGCCACTCTAGAAACAAGACCGACTAGACAGCTGCTGTGAGAGCTGAGACCAGAGACAAGCATCCCCAAACAGCAGCAGCAGGGAGCGCAAGCTGAAAAGTACAGATTTCAGAGACTGCTGAACAGAGGCATGTCTTTGGCAAAACAGAAGACAACGGTGAGAGCACTTGCACACCATAGGAAGAGCAGTGAGCTTCTGCTCGGAAACTTGGGTCCCACTTGCAAGTGTTCACTGATGACTAATAACAACCACGTGACTGAGGGATATGTCACTTCATCAGGGATGGTTGGCTTGGATCACAGACACACAAACCACAGGGTTCTCAGGAAGCTCTAAAAAGATCAATAAGGGGGGGCGGAGCCAGGATGGCGGCGTGCGTAGAGCAGTGGAAATCTCCTCCCAAAAACACATAGAGCTATGAAAATATAACAAAGAAAAATCTTCCTAAAATAGAGACCACAGGACACAGGACAACATCCAGACCACATCCACACCTGCAAGAACCCAGCGCCTTGTGAAGGGGAGTGCTTTTTGGAAATCTTAAAGGGGCAGGACAGGTCACTTAGACCAGAGGCAGGGAATCTGGGGATCTCTGGGCACTCTAACCCCCTGGGCAGCAGGGAGCACAGAGGCCCCTTACGGAGATAAATAGCCTCCTGGCCGCTCCCCCTCCAACGGGGCTCCACCATTTTGGAGGAACAGCCCCAGCCAGGCCAAGCCCACAGCAACAGCGGAGATAAACCCCAAAGCACCTGGGCAGGAAGCAGAAGCCCTGTCTGCGCACAGCTGCCCAGCACAAGCAACTAGAGGTCGCTATTCTCCCAGGAAAAGGCTACAAACCAACAAGAAGGGAAGCTCTTCCAGCGGTCACTTGTACCAGCTCTGCAAACTATCTCTATCACCATGAAAAGGCAAAACTACAGGCAGACAAAGATCACAGAGACAACACCTGAGAAGGAGACAGACCTAACTAGTCCTCCTGAAAAAGAATTCAAAATAAAAATCATGAACATGCTGACAGAGATGCAGAGAAAAATGCAAGAGCAATGGGATGAGATGCAGAGAAAAATGCAAGAGCAGTGGGATGAGATGCAGAGAAAAATGCAAGAGCAGTGGGATGAAGTCCGGAAGGAGATCACAGATGTCAGGAAAGAGATCACAGAAGTGAAACAATCCCTGGAAGGATTTATAAGCAGAATGGATAAGATGCAAGAGGCCATTGAAGGAATAGAAGCCAGAGAACAGGAACGTATAGAAGCTGACAGAGAGAGAGATAAAAGGATCTCCAGGAATGAAACAACACTAAGAGAAATATGTGACCAATACAAAAGGAAAAACATTCGTATTATAGGGATACCAGAAGAGGAAGAAAGAGGAAAAGGGATAGAAAGTGTCTTTGAAGAAATAATTTCTGAAAACTTCCCCAAACTGGGGGAGGAAATAATCGAACAGACCATGGAATTACACAGAACCCCCAACAGAAAGGATCCAAGGAGGACAACACCAAGACACATAATAATTAAAATGGCAAGGATCAAGGACAAGGAAAGAGTTTTAAAGGCAGCTAGAGAGAAAAAGGTCACCTATAAAGGAAAACCAATCAGGCTAACATCAGACTTCTCAACAGAAACCCTACAGGCCAGAAGAGAATGGCATGATATACTTAATGCAATGAAACAGAAGGGCCTTGAACCAAGGATACTGTATCCAGCACGACTATCATTGAAATATGATGGTGGGATCAAACAATTCCCAGACAAGCAAAAGCTGAGGGAATTTGCTTCCCACAAACCACCTCTACAGGGCATCCTACAGGGACTGCTCTAGATGGGAGCACCCCTAAAAAGAGCACAGAACAAAACACACAACATATGAAGAATGGAGGAGGAGGAATAAGAAGGGAGAGAAGAAAAGAATCTCCAGACAGTGTATATAACAGCTCAATAAGCGAGCTAAGTTAGGCAGTAAGATACTAAAGAAGCTAACCTTGAACCTTTGGTAACCACGAATCTAAAGCCTGCAATGGCAATAAGTACATATCTCTCAATAGTCACCCTAAATGTAAATGGACTTAATGCACCAATAAAAAGACATAGAGTAATAGAATGGATAAAAAAGCAAGACCCATCTATATGCTGCTTACAAGAAACTCACCTTAAACCCAAAGATAAGCATAGACTAAAAGTCAAGGGATGGAAAAACATATTTCAGGCAAACAACAGTGAGAAGAAAGCAGGGGTTGCAGTACTAATATCAGACAAAATAGACTTCAAAACAAAGAAAGTAACAAGAGATAAAGAAGGCCACTACATAATGATAAAGGGCTCAGTCCAACAAGAGCATATAACCATTCTAAATACATATGCACCCAATACAGGAGCACCAGCATATGTGAAGCAAATACTAACAGAACTAAAGAGGGAAATAGACTGCAATGCATTCATTGTAGGAGACTTCAACACACCACTCACCCCAAAGGATAGATCCACCGGGCAGAAAATAAGTAAAGACACACAGGCACTGAACAACACACTAGAACAGATGGACCTAATAGACATCTATAGAACTCTACATCCAAAAGCAACAGGATATACATTCTTCTCAAGTGCACATGGAACATTCTCCAGAATAGACCACATACTAGCTCACAAAAAGAGCCTCAGTAAATTCCAAAATATTGAAATTCTACCAACCAATTTTTCAGACCACAAAGGTATGAAAGTAGAAATAAATTCTACAAAGAAAACAAAAAGGCTCACAAACACATGGAGGCTTAACAACATGCTACTAAATAATCAATGGATCAATGAACAAATCAAAATAGAGATCAAGGAATATATAGAAACAAACGACAACAACAACACTAAGCCCCAACTTCTGTGGGATGCAGCGAAAGCAGTCTTAAGAGGAAAGTATATAGCAATCCAGGCACACTTGAAGAAGGAAGAACAATCCCAAATGAATAGTCTAACATCACAATTATTAAAACTGGAAAAAGAAGAACAAAGGAGGCCTAAAGTCAGCAGAAGGAGGGACATAATAAAGATCAGAGAAGAAATAAACAAAATTGAGAAGAATAAAACAATAGCAAAAATCAACGAAACCAAGAGCTGGTTCTTTGAGAAAATAAACAAAATAGATAAGCCTCTAGCCCAACTTATTAAGAGAAAAAGAGAGTCAACACAAATCAACATAATCAGAAATGAGAATAGAAAAATCACGACAGACTCCACAGAAATACAAAGAATTATTAAAGACTACTATGAAAACCTATATGCCAACAAGCTGGAAAACCTAGAAGAAATGGAAAACTTCCTAGAAAAATACAACCTCCCAAGACTGACCAAGGAAGAAACACAAAAGTTAAACAAACCAATTACAAGCAAAGAAATTGAAACAGTAATCAAAAAACTACCCAAGAACAAAACCCCGGGGCCGGACGGATTTACCTCGGAATTTTATCAGACACACAGAGAAGACATAATACCCATTCTCCTTAAAGTGTTCCACAAAATAGAAGAAGAGGGAATACTCCCAAACTCATTCTATGAAGCCAACATCACCCTAATACCAAAACCAGGAAAAGACCCCACCAAAAAAGAAAATTACAGACCAATATCCCTGATGAATGTAGATGCAAAAATACTCAATAAAATATTAGCAAACAGAATTCAACAGTATATCAAAAGGATCATACACCATGACCAAGTGGGGTTCATCCCAGGGATGCAAGGATGGTACAACATTCGAAAATCCATCATCATCATCCACCACATCAACAAAAAGAAAGACAAAAACCACATGATCATCTCCATAGATGCTGAAAAAGCATTTGACAAAATTCAACATCCATTCATGATAAAAACTCTCAGCAAAATGGGAATAGAGGGCAAGTACCTCAACATAATAAAGGCCATATATGATAAACCCACAGCCAGCATTATATTGAACAGCGAAAAGCTGAAAGCATTTCCACTGAGATCGGGAACCAGACAGGGATGCCCACTCTCCCCACTGTTATTTAACGTAGTACTGGAGGTCCTAGCCACGGCAATCAGACAAAACAAAGAAATACAAGGAATCCAGATTGGTAAAGAAGAAGTTAAACTGTCACTATTTGCAGATGATATGATACTGTACATAAAAAACCCTAAAGACTCCACTCCAAAACTACTAGAACTGATATCGGAATACAGCAAAGTTGCAGGATACAAAATTAACACACAGAAATCTGTAGCTTTCCTATACACTAACAATGAATCAATAGAAAGAGAAATCAGGAAAACAATTCCATTCACCATTGCATCAAAAAGAATAAAATACCTAGGAATAAACCTAACCAAAGAAGTGAAAGACTTATACTCTGAAAACTACAAGTCACTCTTAAGAGAAATTAAAGGGGACACTAACAAATGGAAACTCATCCCATGCTCATGGCTAGGAAGAATTAATATCGTCAAAATGGCCATCCTGCCCAAAGCAATATACAGATTTGATGCAATCCCTCTCAAATTACCAGCAACATTCTTCAATGAATTGGAACAAATAATTCAAAAATTCATATGGAAACACCAAAGACCACGAATAGCCAAAGCAATCCTGAAAAAGAAGAATAAAGTAGGGGGGATCTCACTCCCCAACTTCAAGCTCTACTACAAAGCCATAGTAATCAAGACAATTTGGTACTGGCACAAGAACAGAGCCACAGACCAGTGGAACAGATTAGAGACCCCAGAAATTTACCCAAACATATATGGTCAATTAATATTTGATAAAGGAGCCATGGACATACAATGGCAAAATGACAGTCTCTTCAACAGATGGTGCTGGCAAAACTGGACAGCTACATGTAGGAGAATGAAACTGGACCATTGTCTAACCCCATATACAAAGGTAAACTCAAAATGGATCAAAGACCTGAATGTAAGGCATGAAACCATTAAACTCTTGGAAAAAAACATAGGCAAAAACCTCTTAGACATAAACATGAGTGATCTCTTCTTGAACATATCTCCCTGGGCAAGGAAAACAACAGCAAAAATGAGCAAGTGGGACTACATTAAGCTGAAAAGCTTCTGTACAGCGAAAGACACCATCAATAGAACAAAAAGGAACCCTACAATATGGGAGAATATATTTGAAAATGACAGATCCGATAAAGGCTTGACGTCCAGAATATATAAAGAGCTCACACGCCTCAACAAACAAAAAACAAATAATCCAATTAAAAAATGGGCAGAGGAACTGAACAGACAGTTCTCCAAAAAAGAAATACAGATGGCCAAGAGACACATGAAAAGATGCTCCACATCGCTAATTATCAGAGAAATGCAAATTAAAACTACAATGAGGTATCACCTCACACCAGTAAGGATAGCTGCCATCCAAAAGACAAACAACAACAAATGTTGGCGAGGCTGCGGAGAAAGGGGAACCCTCCTACACTGCTGGTGGGAATGTAAATTAGTTCAACCATTGTGGAAAACAGTATGGAGGTGCATCAAAATGCTCAAAACAGACCTACCATTTGACCCAGGAATTCCACTCCTAGGAATTTACCCTAAGAACGCAGCGATCAAGTTTGAGAAAGACAGATGTACTCCTATGTTTATCGCAGCACTATTTACAATAGCCAAGAATTGGAAGCAACCTAAATGTCCATCGGTAGATGAATGGATAAAGAAGATGTGGTACATATACACAATGGAATACTACTCAGCCATAAGAAGTGGAAAAATCCAACCATTTGCAGCAACATGGATGGAGCTGGAGAGTATTATGCTCAGTGAAATAAGCCAAGCGGAGAAAGAGAAATACCAAATGATTTCACTCATCTGAGGAGTATAGGAACAAAGGAAAAGCTGAAGGAACAAAACAGCAGTGGAATTACAGAACCCAAAAATGGACTAACAGGTACCAAAGGGAAAGGAACTGGGGAGGATGGGTGGGCAGGGAGGGATAAGGGGGGGGAAGAAGAAGGGGGGTATTAAGATTAGCATGCATGGGGTGGGAGGGAGCAAGGGGAGGGTGGGCTGCACAACACAGAGAGGACAAGTAGCGACTCTACAACATTTTGCTAAGCTGATGGACAGTAACCGTAATGTGGTTGTTAGGGGGAACCTGATATAGGGGAGAGCATAGTAAACATAGTATTCTTCATGTAAGTGTAGATTAAAAATTAAAAAAAAAAAAAAAAAAAAAAAGAAAAAAAGAAAGAAAGAAAGAAAGAAAGAAAGAAAGAAAAGGGGGATTACTCCTTAACAGGATAAAACTATTGGTAAATCCAAGATCAACACATGCTTTAAATATACTTAACGTTGATCACTTAAAGGGTGTCAGATGATCAGCTATGGAGGTACTCTTTTCTGATAATATTCCTTTCTCTTAATAAAAAAAAAAAAAAAAAAAAAAAGCAGTTACTGTGTGCTGACCTCCAATGAGTTCTGCACAGTGGTATAGAGGGCATGTCAAAGTGTGGGCAAAGGGTCTGTTTGTTTCTATGCAGAAGATCAAGGCCTAGCTTGGATACCCAGAAAATGAACTAAGATACGATATGAGGAGGAGCTTCCGGCATCAGCACTCTCTGGAGGACTCGTGCCGGGGGATGATCATCAAAAAGCTTCCACAGGGATCCGGACCATGCTGCGGTTGTGGCTGCATCCAGCCCACCGTCTCCTGGACTTGCCATAAGAAGGAGGAGGGAGATGTCTAGGCTGGCATGTGCATACAGTGAGACAACGAATTTAACCGTATCTGTACTGTTGGAACTCAACCAGGAGTTGGGAGGGGTGCAAGGTGTAGCACTCCAAAATCTCATGACTATAGACTATCTATGGTTAAAAGAACATATGGGATGTGAACAGATCCCAGAAATGGGCTGCTTTAATTTGTCTGATGGTTCAAGTACAGTTGGACAATATCCATCATATCATAGATAAATTTTCACAAATGCCTAGGGTGCCTAAATGGTTTTCTTGGATTCACTGGAGATGGATGGTAATTATAGATTTGCTTTGTTTATGTCACCGTATTCCTATTATGTTAATATGTGAGTGCAAATTAGTTAGTAGTTTAAAATCTATACATGCTTAAGGTACTCTACAAGAAGATATGTCAAAGAAATAATCAATCCTCCCATGTTTTCTTCCATATGCTACCTCTATAGCTTTCCTTCTTCCTTCCTAATTACAACCCTTCAATAGAATTTGTGCCTCATATCGAATTTACCGAGTATCATAATTCCTCCAGGTGGTAAAGATACCTCGAGACAAGTGCTGGGCATAGAAGCCACAGGGCATAAATCTGCAAAGAAGTAAAAAGCTAACCTTTGCAAACAATATGGCTTCTCTCTCACTTACCAACTTTACATTTCCCTGTATGGCCCCAGAAGATGACTGGTTAGCCAGAGACGGGTAAGATTCCTCAAGGGAGGAACAACCTAAGACAGGCACAGTCGCAGGGGGGCCATCAGGTGAGAATTTGGGGATCAACAGAGGTGAGGCTCAGAACCTCACCCCCCCTGCTTTGAGAGAAATCTTCTGCATCCGTGGATGTCTTGCTGCCCTTGTCTAGCCTGGATTAATACTTAGTCCATAGGCACACACCTGATCATCTGATCATCTACATTTGCCTTCTTACAGCACTAAACTATGTTTTCTACCTTTATCTTGCATCTACCTACCACTTCAGCATTTTATTAAAAATAAAAATAATAATAATAATAGGAGAAATGTGGGATCAACATATAAATCAAGTACAAAAATCAAATGAATATTCATATTTGACCTGATTGTTTATAGGTCATATTGCATGATCAAAACCGAAAGTTTCTGTGATGACTGCCCTTGTACTGTTCACCATGTAAGAATTTATTCACTATGTAAGAATTCGTTCACCATGTAAGAACTTGTTCGTTATGCTTCAGAAGATTGGAGACTGACGAGAATTAGGCTTGAGATGGATTAATGATTGTACATTGAGCGTTGACCCCCCTATACTGAATTTTATTGTTGTTAACAACCATTTGATCAATAAATATGAGAGATGCCCTCTCAAAAAAAAAAAAAAAAAAGATCAATAAGCTTTTAAAATTATAGAACACTACATGAACATAAAGCATCACTATTAGACACACAGAACTATCTGTTTCTATTTAAGCCAAATTATAAAATACACACAGGCAGTAGTGCTATCTTGTTAACAGTCCCAGGCTAGTGTTTAAGAAGCATGTGTGTATGTGTGTTCATCAGGAACAGTCCAGCTTCTACTTCACCACCCTATTCAAGTCAGCCTCTCAAACATCAACAATAAAATCACGGGACTGTAGTACTGTAGAAAAATGGTCTTGTTTTTTTAGAGATATAAGCTGAGGTGTCTCCTTGTAATTTACTTATGAATTTGTCAGTGAAAACAAAATAATAATGATCTAAACAAATGAAGAGAATAATGCAAACAATTACCTGGTAGACCCAGGTGATAAGTGATTATACCCTGCTCTCTGCTTTTTCTATGTTACCACTTATCATAATGAAATGGGGGGGAGGAAAAGAAAAGGGGAGAGGAAAAAAAGATTTTATGTGAAAGTGTTATCGGGGTTATGAATTTATCCCCTTGCCATGTCCTTTAAAGGAGCTGAAAGTAAGTTTTAAGAAACTTTTGTTTTAACAGAGAGCTACTGTAAGACCCAGCAATTCTACTCCTAGGTATGCATCCAAAAGAAATAAAAACACTAGTCTACACAAAAATTTGTACATGAATGTACATTGCAGCATTTTCATAATTCAAAAGTAGAAACAACCAAATGCCCACCAGCTGCTGAATGGATAAAGAAAATGCAGTATAAACATACAATGATATATCATTCAGCCCAAAAGGGAATAAGTACTGGTACATACTACAACATGGATGAACCTCAAAAACACTAAGTATAAGACATAAGTCACAAAAAATTACAGATGATTTCAACTACAGGCAAATCCATACAGGCAAAAAGTAGATTAGCGGCTGCCTAGGTTGGTGGTTGTGAGGCATGAGGAGTCACTGCTGACATACGGTGTTTCTTTGGGTGATGAAAAGAGTTTAAAATTGACAGTGGTGATGCTTGCACAACCTTGTGAATACACTAAAAAACACTGAAATTGTACACTGTAAATGGGTGAATTGTATGGTATGTGAATTTTGTCTCTACAAAGCTGTAGTTGAAAAAAAAAAGTCAGCAGGAATCTAGCAATAAAGCCCAGTCTCGCAGTCCTCTTCTCCAAATTCTGCATCTGCCACTAATACCCTTCCTTTGGTTCTTCTGCTTTCTGTAAAATCACGTCCTGATTCTTCATCAGCGGGACTGTTCTCAACTCTTTCTCCCTCTATCCATCTCCCCATCTCCCCACCCTTTACTCCCATAATGATCCCAAAGCTCTATTCTTTGCCATCTTTTCCTTTTACACTGTTTCAAGTAACAGAATTTTTGGCTTCACTAACACACACCCCACTGCCACCACCTTTGAGCCTCAAATCTCCAGTCCTAATCCCTTTTCCTACTATTTTTTACCACCACCAGGTTATCTTCCAGAAACACTTAAGAAAAACTCACAATTTTTCAAATTTAACTCATGAAGGTAGTAGTGCCCATTTACTGAGGGTTTAATAGGTTTACATTCTGGGCTAATGTAATATAGTATTACATGTTAGTGTTAGTGTATTACTGAGGCTAATATATAGTCTCATGTAATCCACACAACAAACCTAGATAACAGTTCATTTTACAGTGGAGGAAACTGAAGCTTAAAGACATGCAGTGCTAATCCACATTCTTAACCACAAGATCACCTTTCTCTTTTAGCTTATTAGCCCTCCTACCATTCTCCTCTGGTTGTCTCTACTCTACTAATAATATCATTGGTGTGTAAGTTTAAAACCTTTTGATTACTTCCTTTCTCTTCCTCCTCACATTCCATAGTTGCCAAGTTTGGTCAGTTTTATTCTCTATTCCTCCTGCCATTAGGTAGTCTGGAAGAGATCACTTGCTAGCCGCAATGACTATACTAATCTCCTGGCACTTGAAAGGCATCTTCTGTATCTTTTCTAGTCCAAACAACCTTTAAAAAAAGTTCTGATCATTTAAGTCCTACTAGGAAACCTGAAGTCTTAGACTCAAACCTCATTTATATCTTTAAATTGTGATTCTAATGACTAGTCATCATTACTATATTGCTTTTAATATACTTATCTTATGAAATTAACTAAAACCGACCTCATCTTGTAAAGAAGAGATGCTTATTTCAGACTTACCTTTTGCTGGGTCACCCAATGTGGTAACAGCACTGCTGCCAACATGGAGTCCACGCTGACATACCAACTTCGCCTTTAAACAGAAGAGAGCACTTTGCTTATCAGTTTTGGGAGAGGCAATAAAATAACACTTTCAAATAAATACAGGATCTCTACACTGTATGTATTCATGGCACAAAACCAAGCTTAAGTCAGGTTATTGTGTTTTGGTTAATAGTTAAAAGTTTTTCATCAAGTTTCACCATTTCTGTTAGCAAAAATGTCACCATGAAAACCAAATTAAGCAAACCTATAGGTAAGTCTTCTCTTGAAGATTTCTTTTCAATTACAGTTTTAGAAGTACTAAATTTGAAAATGTCTCATCCTCAAATGCCTTTTTTAGTATAAATCCATAGCATATCTTATTTGGAAGTAGTTGATTAAGTAAATAAACTCTTCCGGTCTTATTATGTAATTGTTAATTACTATATAAATGTTAATTATTCTTAAAATTAATCTACCCTTGTTCCTTAAAAGTCATGGACTCAACCAAAATACACTCTCTGAATTTGAGTCAGATTATAGATTACTATATTGTTAAAATTGTACCTAGGAAGCCATACACATCTTTGGAAACATGCCCTATACACAGCAGTCTCCTCTCACATTTTAGGTACGAGCAACAGTATGGCTGCTCAATCTTCAAAGACAGGCATGAACAACTCCAAGGAAATAAAATGCTGGGAGAGTTCTCCTAATTCACAAAACCATGTAACTTAAACCTGAAAAACCTCCATAAGAAACACAAAGTATCTATGTAAACCATGATCCAGAATGGAGAAATATCCATTCACCCCATTAATGACATCAGTTTTGTTCACTAATACCACAAAATTAATTTCCTACAGTCTAATTCCCTCACCTGGTTTTCCGTTTCAGACAGAAGAAATCCGTAAGTTTCTTTAAGGTCTTCCTCAGTATAGTTATTTGTTTTTTTTCTTGGTAAAAAGTTTTGTACTATGTAAAAGAGAAAATAACCAAATGCTATAAACATGTTATTCTGCTTTGCAAATCAATTTTTAAAAACACATCATCTGAATCCCTCCTGCTAAAAGACTAATGAAATAAGACTCTTTTTCTATTCCCTGAATATATTGCCTTTCAAGTGACTATTTCCAAGGATCTTTTATCTCATCTGAAAAGTGATAGCTAAAAAGAACTAGGCTTACATACCAAAAACGATGGGTCTACTTCTTTAAAACTAAAATAAAACTAACACACAGAGTGTGTACCAAGCACCTCACCTCATTTAAGAAAATGTCATTTTTCACCAAAGTCACTTGACTGTACTGAAAACCATGCTCAGATGCAGAGTCCAAGTAAGAAGTATGGAGAATTGAAACTGCCCTCTGGAAGAGAGAGTCTGAACTCAAGGATACCGTCTCAAAAACTGTAAAACACAAACAAAAATAACACAACTGTTTAAGATAACCAAAGGATGAGGTTCAAAGTGGCACACTAAAAATCACTGAATACTTCATCTGTACTGCTCTTTCCTGTATACCTCAGACTTCTACAATGCGTTTGGGCTACCATATCTGTATATCCTAACAGACCTCTCATGTGAAGAAAATAATCTGAATGGATTGCAAAAGGGTAAATTACTTTAAATATTAAGAGCAAAATAAACCCTGCCAGACCCCACAGGCCTTTTGGTTTAAGCTGCGTGCATGGCTGATAAAAACAGATGCAACCATAGTATCAAGTTGTTGGTCAGTAATCACTGAGACCAGTGTTTTTCATCCAAGTCTTTTGCTGTTGTTTTTGTTAAAGTATCACTGATACACAATCTTATGATGGTTTCAAATAAACAACACAGTGGTTTCAACATTCACCCATACTATCAAGTCCTCACCCTCTCCATTGCAGTCACTGTCTATCAAGGCAGTGAGATGTTACAGTCATTAATTGTCTTCTCTAATGCTGTACTGCCTTCCCCATGACCTACCTATACCTATATTGTGATTGAAAATTATAGTGCCCCTTAATCCCCTTCTCCCTTCCCACCCATCCCTTTGGTAACCACTAGTCCCTTTCTCAGTGTCTGTGAGTCTACTGCTATTTTCTCTTTCTGTTTTCCTTTTTTTTATACTCCATAAATGAGTGAGATCATTTGTTATTTGTTTTTCTATGCCTGGCTTATTTCACTGAGCATAATACCCTCTAGATCCATCCATGTTACTACAAATGGAAGTAGTCTTCTTTTCTTTTTGTGGCTGAATAATATTCCATTGCATATATATACCATATCTTCTTTATCCATTCACTTTTCATGGACACTTAGGTTGCTTTCATATCTTGGCTATTGTAAATAGTGCTGCAATAAACATTGCGGTGTGTACATCTCTTCAAATCAAGGATCTTGTTTTCTTCAGGTAAATTCATAGGAGAGGAATCACTGGGTCAAATGGTGTTTCTGTTTTTAGTTTTTTGAGGAACCTCCATATTGCTTTCCACAATGGCTGAACCAATTTACATTCCCACCAACGGTGTAGGAGGGTTTCCCCTTCTGTGCATCCTCACCAGCATTTGTTGCTTATCTTTTGGATGTTGGCCATCCTAACTGGGGTGAGGTGATATTTTATTGTGGTTTTTACTTGCATTTCCCTGATGATTAGTGATGTGGGGCATATTTTCATGTGCCTGTTGGTCTTCCATATTTCTTCTTTGGAGAAGTGTCTGTTCAGATCCTCTACCCATTTTTTAATTGGGTATTTGCTTTTTGGGTGTTCAGGTGTGTGAGTTCTTTATATATTTTGGATGTTAACCCTTCATTGGATAAATTGTTGATGAATATATTCTCCCACACAATAGGAGGCCTTTTTGTTCTGCTGATGGTGTCCTTTGTTATATAGAAGCTTTTTAATTTGATGTAGTCCCACTTGTTCTTGTTTGTTTGTTTCCCTTGCCCAAGGAGATATGTTCAGGAAAAGTTGCTCATGTTTATATGCAAGAGATTTTTGCCTATGTTTTCTTCTAAGAATTTTATGGTTTCACAACTCACTTTCAGGTTTTTGATCCATTTCGAGTTTGCTTTTGTGTATGGAGTTAGACAGTAACCCAGTCCCATTCTGTTAGATGTAGCTGTCCAGTTTTCCCAGCACCAGCTGCTGAAGAGGTTGTCTTTTCTCCATTATATATTCATGGTTCCCTTATCATATATTAATTGACCATACATGTGTGAGTTTATATCTGGGTTTTCTATTCTGTTACATTCATCAATCTATGGGCCTGTTCTTATGCCAGTACCAAATTGTTTTGATTACTGTGGCTTTGTAGTAGAGCTTGAAGTTAGGGAGCATAATCCCCCCAGCTTTGTTCTTCTTTCTCAGGATTGCTTTGGCTATATGGGGTCTTTTGTGGTTCCATATGAATTTTAGAACTATTTGTTCTAATTTGTTTAAGAATGCTGTTGGTATTTTGATAGGAATTGCATTGAATCTGTAGATTGCTTTAGACAGGATGGCCATTTTGACAATATTAATTCTTCCTATTCATGAGCATGGGATGTGTTTCCATTTATTGGTGTCTTCTTTAATTTCTCTCATGCGTGTCTTTACTTTTCAGAGTATAGGTTTTTCACCTCCTTTGTTAGGTTTATTCCTAGGTATTTTATTCTTTTGGATGCAATTATAAATGGCATTGTTTTCCTGATTTCTCTTTCTGCTAATTTACTGTTTGTATATAGGAATGTAATAGATTTGTGTATATTAGTTTTGTATCCTGCAACTTTGCTGAATTCAGGTATTAGTTCTAATCATTTTTTGGTGGAGTTTGTAGGGTTTTCTCTGTATGATATCATATCATCTGCAAACAGTGAAAGTTCAACTTCTTCCTTACCAATCTGGATGCCCCTTTTATTTCTTTGTGTTGTCTGATTGCCATGGCTAGGACCTCCAGTATTATGTTGAATAAAAGTGGTGAGAGTGGGCATCCTTGTCTTGTTCCTGACCTTAAGAGGAAAAGCTTTCAGTTTTTCACTGTTAAGTATGACATTGGCTGTGGGTTTGTAGTATATGGCCTTTCTTATGCTGAGGTACTTGCCCTCTATACCCATTTTGTTGAGAGTGTTTATCATGAATGGATGTTGAATTCTGTCAAATGTTTTTTCAGCATCTATTGACATGATGTGATTTTGTCCTTTTTGTTGATGTGGTTTATGATGTTGATTGATTTTTGAATATTGTACCATCCTTGCATCCGTGGAATAAATCCCACTTGGTCATGATGGATGATCTTTTTGATGTATTTTTGAATTCAGTTTGCTAATATTTTGTTGAGGATTTTTGCAACTATGTTCATCGGGGATATTGGTCTGTATATTTTTTTTGTGGTATCTTTGGTTTGGTATTAGAGTGATGCCAGCTGGCCTCACAGAATGAGTTGGAAGTATTCCCTCCTCTTCTACTTTTTTGAATACTTTAAGAAGGATGGGTATTAGCTCTTCTTTAAATGCTTGATAAAATTCAATCATGAAGCCATCTCATCCAGAAATTTTTTTAATCTATGCCACATTTTGATAAAGTACCCTTCCCATCTTCTCACCAAATCCCCAAGTCTGTTAGGTCCTTAGAGGCCTACTATAGCACACTCAGCAGACACATTAGAAGTTATTGTATCTTTGGGGTTTCCTCACCAGCCCAAGCACACCTATTAAACTTTACGTTTAGGGGTTCTATTATTAAATCATTTTTTTTTCATTTTACAAAAATAAAACTTCCCTTTTTTTTTTTAAAGTGCTTTTTTCAAACCATACCATGTGCTATCCCAGAGATTCTGCCATGGCCCTCCCACAAGGGGCGTGTTTCCTCATTGAGAATTACCAACTCTATCCAATCTTCTCTTGATTGAGACTTTGTACCTTTTCATTTCACAAGTCTTCACTTTGGCAAGAACTGAGCTTAATGAATTCACATAACATTTAACCATTTAATTTGTTCATTCCATTCAATTTGTATCCTCTCTATTCTATTTAACAAGGTTGAGGCAGGAAGGTACAAACTATAAATAATAAAAAGAATGAATAATATATATAGCACCGGAAGTTTTGGTCATATAGTATAAATAAGTATATTAACATGGATTCCTGCTTTTCCCAGAACTCTGTCAATTACACTAAGGTTAAAGAAAAAAAGAACATTTTATTTAAAATGAGAAGGAAAAAAAACTAGATTGTTAGAGAAATGAAAAAAAACATTTCAGTGAAATCAATCTGAACTGTCCTAACACGTCCATTTATCAAGGTAATTTAAAAATACTGTAATACATAGCATCAGAAATGAAAGATTATAAATAGCAAGGAAGAAAACACAAGAGGATGAAACACTTAAGAATATTTTGAAGTTCGTATGTCTGAACTAAATCAATTGTTTTACTTTTTGTCAGTTTCACTTCCTCTTTTTGTATCAGTATACCAGTGGTGTAAAAAATATGGATATTCTAAAGAGATTCAAAGAGCAAAAGACCAGTGATAATAACCACGGTTTTCTTTAGCGGCACTTCTCAAACTGGGAAGCCTATGCTTTTGCAAATTCATCTCATAAATAACTTATACAGCTAGCTGAAATGCAAAGCTGGATTCCTTTAAAAATTATAATTTTGGAAATCTTGTATTTAATTATTTTTTAAAAGGTGATATAATACTTAAAAATCTAAGTATATATACTCTTAAGCTAAATATTTAAGAAATACATTGCTTACAGTGAAAAAAATAAAAGTTGTTGCAGCTTTGGAAATGAATATCCTATGATTATTAACTTCTCTAAATTCTACAAGATGGTAATAGATAGGCTCAGATTTTAAGTTTTGTAAATACTGAATACTATATATACACCCATTTTTTAGTGTTACTGCACAGTGAACAAAATTGTGAGAAATTGTGTAATTAAAAAAACCGCAATCAATGAAGCTACCTACCTAACACAGAGGTTCCCAAATAACATATAGGTGGTCAGAGAAGGCTTCATTTACACCAATGTGGGCAGTACTTACTGTTCCCAATAAAGGAATGAATAAAGGTAAAGATTTACAATAAACAAAGAGGAACAAGTAGGAAATGAATTCTTCTGTGCTTATTATTATTTCTTTTTCCCTAAAACTACTCATGGTTAAAATGCTTCCACCTTTAGGTTAGCATTCTCCAGATAGCAATATATTTATAAAACCAATAATTTTATGGCTCACAGAAGGAAAAGCATATTAAAAGCAAAGTTGTTGGAAAACCACAATAAATCTTGATTCTTTCATGACTTCATAATAAATAACCTGAATTAATACTTTCAAGAAAGCACAAGTTGCCTGGTTTATCAATAAGGAGATGAAAATCTTATTGAGAATTATTTGGCATTCTCTTTTCTTACACCATGCACTTTCTTTTTTTTTTCCTTATCAGCAGTAAGCATTTATTAAGCAGTTACTACACACTGCTATTTTTTTCTGCACCATGCACTTCGATTTAAGACTCTAACTCTTGTAAAAAACAGTAAGAGCACTAAATGAATGGTCTCATTTTTGCCGAGGAAAACACATGCTTTATTTAAACATTAAAGGTTATCAGAGTATTATGAAAATCGAGAGGGGGCTATTTCACAAAGAAACCTAGAACAATATCTAAGAAGGTAACTGGAAAAGTGTCTGTGAAGTGTGGAGAGCATCCCTTAGGGCTCAAGTGGCCAACAGAGAGTATGTGGAGGAATGTAAATGGCTCTGGAGAATGAGTTAAAACTCTTTCCGTAGCATCTGTCTTTGGGCACATTTCTCTGCTATTTGTGGATTCAATGCTAAAAGTTAAGACAAGCTTGACGCTAGCTGGACTCTGCTCAAATCTGCCTTTTTCTCAAATTCCATCAGAGACACTGAGTGTCTGAGTTTGGACATTTTTTTCTCTCTTTAATTACTAGTAAGAGGAATTAGAAAATTATAAACCAATTTCTGATGTTATACCACAGGTACCTATTTCCCATTCTAGAAGCATGTGGTCTAAAAGCAAATAATGAGATGAACTAATGCTACCATCCTTCCTAGGTATCAGAATAATTCTTACAAAGATCAGCCACTTCTCCATCTTTCCAGGACTTTCATGACCACATCTCCTGTTTGTTCAGTAAGCAAGAGCACTCATCAGAGACAGAAACACTCAGAACCCAACAATATCTGCCATTAAAGGCTCTTTTTAGTATTTCCTATAGATGGGCTACAATCTACATATGTTCAAGTATAGAGGCATTGCTATTATAGTATAATCTATGCATTACCATAGTATTATTTATGTCTAAGTAGGCCATCTGACAGTAGTTGATGGAAGAGCCCATTTCCTTAGCTAACCCTAAAATTTATTACCCTTTACTTTTAAGATATTAAAGGATTGCCAGTTTAAGATAGATGCAAATTTTTTAGAACATGATTTGTCAGGACCTAACAAAAACTTCAAGTGCATACCAAATAACCATTCCATTTCTGGAATACTAGCATGAGTACACGGGATGCATCTACAAGGGTGTCCTATACACCAGCATCTGTAATAGTAAAAATACTCGAGATCATCTAAATTGCCATAAACAGAGGAACACCTGGCAACCACTAAATAAAAACCAAGTAAATCTGTACATATTGACATATAAAGATATCTACCATATACCCTTGAGTAACATGCATTATTACATAATGCTATTTTGGTTAAAAAAAAGACACATTAAAAATTATGTGTTTGAAAATATACAGAAAAAGATCTAGAAAGATAGGGAACCAAACTGTTGACAGTTCAAACCAATGATTACTGAGATTGGGAAGTGGATAAAAGGGGAACTTAAAATTTCACCTTACATACACTGCTACAATTCAGGTTTTTCTTACATAAGCATGTATTATTTCTACTATTTAAAATATCTCAGTTCAAAAATTAGGTGAAATGAGCCATAATTTCAATGAAATACAAATAGAGAAGAACATTTACCTTTTCTGAAGCAATCTGGTAACTTAATCACCTATCAATTTTGAACTAATGATTTTAAGAAATTTGTTTCCATTGGAAATTATAAGTTTTTAAGAAGTCCTTTCATTTTACATGATCTAAGTTAAAATTTTAAAAATTGTACTGCTCTACTTTGATTCATTAGTAATAACTTATGGCATTAAGTTTAATACCCACTCTCTTCTGATATGAACCCTGTCTCGGTCTTCTCTAAAAAAGAATGTAGCTGGGAGGGTGGTCTTAATTCATTTTCATCAAGTATACCCCCAGAATTCTTGACAATAGTTCTGTTCTCTGTTAATGTCATAAATGCTAAAATGAAAGAAGAAAAAAATTAAGCCATTAAGTGAAAAGTCCTACTTATGACATATTTACTATTTTAACAAATGTTACTGAGCATCTAATTTGCATTATGTACAATTCTGTTATGTTTACCCCCTTTTTAAGTCTTCAGAGCTATATGCTAAATTTTCACTGCATAAAATGAAGCGCTTCTCATCCAACATAATTTAAGTTTTAAAGAAAATTTTGTTCACAGAAATGAATTATGTTATATAGGAATCATTTCTGCCTCACTGAAAATCTTTCAAAAGCAACAGTAGACTGTAAAACTACATCCATATTCTACTGGTTGGTGGTAATAAAATCAAATAGAAAACAATTAGGTAAATCTCTCCCCACCCCCAAATTAGTAGTATATGATCATCCAGGCATTAAATAAAACTATTAGTGGTACCTATTACATATCCAGTACTGTGCTATACCCTGAATTAAAAAAGACAAGAGAAACAGTCTCAACAAAGAAAGTTCTTAGACTAGAAGACAAAATCTATAAAGAAACCAGCACTATAAATGTGTAGAAGAATCTAGAACATGATACAGTGGGTGGACTATGGTACAAACAACCAGTTTCACTGAGATAAACATATGTCAAGGTTGCAAAGGCACTGATACTTGAAGAGTAGGTATTCAAGAGATAAGGAAGCAAAACAGGCACTAACGTGTGAGTTTTCTAGGCAGTAGAAATAGGAGCAGATGCAGAAGTACAAACAACCACACATAAAGAACTGCAGGTAGTTTATTATTTGACGAATTAAATATGCTTAAAAAATGGCAGGTATAGTTTTGTAATAGTACATCCTTTGTCAGAAAGGATTTGCGACAGAATTGTGTGGATATATTCAAGACCCCTCAGAAAAAGTAGCAATATTGATATTTATTCATTATGCAAATAAGTTATTTATGTCAAAAGGTGAGAATTAAATGGAGAATCAGGAGACAGGGCTTTGGTGCAGGCCTACTTAGAACTTGTTCTGAGACCTTAGTGTGATGATGATGTTGACTGCCTCCCCATCACACCCCTTTTTCTTCCCCTCCCCAAACCACAACTTTTCTTTTCCTGGTATTAGGTGATCCCAAGCTTCAGGAGAGCTTTGGGAGCAGGTGTGTATGTGAATCTTAATTACTCTAAGCTCATTATGGTAATTTCACTCTTTGGCTAGTGATTACTTCAGGAATAAACATGTGACTCAATTCTGGCCAGTGAGATCTGGATGGATGTCTACAGAGAGAATTCTAAGAAAGCTTTCTTACAAAAGGACAGGACAAAAAGATACACTCTTCCTGCCTCCCACCTTTTTCTAGCTTAGGGCCTTGTCTGACAAAGCGTGTGTTGCCTGGAACTCCCTGCAACCAAGATGGGACTGGTCGGCCAACACACCGAAGATGGAACAAAATCTAGATGCAACATACAGAATCTAGATGAACCTCAATGAACTAGCCTGGAGTGACCCCACCTCTGAATCTTTTGATACATGAAACAATAAGTGTTCCTTATTGTTTAAACTGCTTTCATTGGCAGCTGAAAATATACTATTTATTCTCTCTAAAGCCTCATTTAATTGTAATTATCTTTTGAAGGTTCCTTTCAGTTCTAACACTGTCTGTACAAACTACCTTACTGAAGACCTGTTAGGTTATGAAACACTGCACCACACTAGGTAATTTATCAAATCCCTCTTCTATTTCTTGCCATCCACAGAGACATTTATCCTACCAGGTATTTTATTGGCAAGGAATCACAAAAGTTAACATCCATGAAAACTTGAAACTTAAAATGTAAGGTATTTAAAGCCTCTGACTGCTTGATTCCCACCTACTCAATACATCTTATCTCCCTCCCCTGCACAAGGGCAAAATACTCTTGACTCAGATCCCTCTTCATGGAAATTTTCCTCATTAGTTATATACAGTCTAATTTTCACACCCCTCACCTGCTTCATGTCTAAGTTTTCCTCATATTTGAAGCCTAGCCCAAGAAGCAGCTTCTCTGATGTCTTAAGATTTTCTGGCTTGCATGAATTACTCTTCACAAGTGTTCCACAGATACTTGCCATCATCTTTCTATATGCATAGCTCTGCACTGGAGAACACTGAACACCAGACACCTATTTAAAAGAGAGCCTTTGAACATTTAGGTCATAATTTTCTAATTATGTATGAAATACAGTGTCTTGCCAATAGGTTTCAGCCCCAGGCAAGTTCACTATGGATTCAAAGTGACCAAAGAAAATGACAGTAAAAGGTTCTTGGGGTGAAAGGGTTATACCCAACTTTATTTCCATGCTGGCAGGTCAATCACTAAAATCCTGTTCACTTAAGAGTGAGTCTGCATGCAGCAAGCCAGTCTCTGCCTCTGGGCCTCCCTGTCTGCACAGTCATCCTGCACAGCTGTCCTCTGGGCCTCTGTCCTCGGTGCTGCCACCACTCCAGCCTTTGCTCTGCTCTCTTGCAGCCTTGTAGCCATGCCACTGTGTTGCCCCAGAGCACTGGGTGGAGCTCTTTATATAGAGTCAATAGTAATGTATTGCCCACACGTGTGCAGTGAGCTAGTCAGCCAAGGCCAGCTGAGAATCCTGGCCACAGGAACTCTCATTTTATCCATGCTCCACCCCTCCAGGATTCTCTCCACTCAATCTTTGTGCCCTCAGTCCTCTGCAATGGTCCCTGTGCAAGGAAGCTCGAACATTGTTCTCCAGCCTCTCCAGCATAAAGTCTAGCAGACACACAGGCTGATCTTGTTGCTCTGTCTCTGACCTCTGCCTCTTTGGTCTTAATGGCTGGAACTGCTGCTCTGGTTTCAGTTGCTGCCATAGCTCTAGTAAGATCCTATTGGACTTCCCATCTAATTTCCTTCCATCTGATCCTGCCAGTATTATATCAACCCACATCTGGGTCCTTGTAACCTTCATGGGGCCCCTTAAATTCTTCTTGTGAGTAGAAGACCTTATTTCTCTCCATGTTCTCATTGCTTCAGCCTCTCCTATGTCTGCTAATGTACGTGTCACCTCACTTATGGGATGCCCTAAGTGAGGGGAAAGAATGGCCACTAGAGACCCAAAGAGGGATGTGGGACCCATTTTAAGCTCAGTATTTTTCATCCCAGTAGTGAAAGTGTCTTCATCTGGGCCATAATTCTCTGGACTACAGATGGCATTTCTTATGCCTAGCTCTTGTAACACCTGTTGGAGCTCAGCATATGTCTGCCATTTAACAGGAGAGGATGGTAGATCACCCTGATTGGGCCACACAGCATGAAGTGCAGCCATACACCAACTGAGGGAGTGATTCCCTGGGGTCTAATGTGCATTTTGTGATGGCTGCCTCAAGGTGCACGGCACTGTCAGGGAAGCCAGCTTTCCCATCTCTGATCCCAAGAGAACAATTCCATCCACCCCTAAGTCCCAAAGATATAGGAGCACAGCTGATATTGACTCTGAGGGCTTCTGCCTAAACGGTGGGCCCAAATCCAACAGCGCAGCCTGAGTATAAGGGGGCAACATGAGTGCTCCACCACCTGGAGAGGGGGCTACTCTTCTCATTGGGGAACTTTCAGCTGCTGGGTCTTTATTTTCTTTACAACCACTGGGCGTGCTTTCAATAGAGGAGGGGTCAGTGACTCCGGCACCACCCCTTCATCCTTCCCCAGCTCCTCTATTTCCGGGACTGATGGCACCTTTCTCTCCCCTCCCCCGAGCACCTCTTCTGCTACAACCTTTACCTTTTCTACTGTGCCTCGCAGCAATGCCAGCTCAGTCTTCAGCAGCTCTCTTACCTTCACCTCAATGCTTCGCAGCTGGCGTTCTCATGCCACCTCCGCCTGTGCTTCCCTCAGGAGTTCGTCTTTTTCCTTGATGGCCTTTTCCTCCTTCAGAGCATCTGGCAGTGCCGCGGTCTCATTCTGTAAGGAGTCTTTTACCTCTTTAACGGCACCTCACTGCCAGTGTTCTCGTGCTGCCTCCTCTCACATCAATGCCATTTCCTTCTTCAGGGATTCCACAGAAGTTTGCATCTCGTGTTCTCGTGTCGCCATTTCTTGGGTCTTTTTCAGGAGCAGGTCCTTCTGTTCTGTAGACTTTTTCAATACTGTCAGAAGCAGCCAACCCAGTCCCCACCGCCTCACAGACACTCTCTCTCTAAAAAGCCCTACTTACTATAACAAGGGCTATCGCTACTGCCTCGGGTATCACCTCTACTTGCCTCCAGTCGTGGGGTGGGGCCCCGTCTTCTAGGAGGCAAGCTACCTCTGACCACATATCCATTGGGGGACAATCTGCTGTCTCCCCATTCACAGGGGCAGCCCGCAGAAGCACCCCTCCCATAAGGGCAGCCTGTCTTTTTCCTTGGTCAACAGTGAACCCTGCTGACTTCGCCAATTGTCTTGCCAATGGATTTCAGCCCCCGGCAAGGTCACTATGGATTCAGTGTGACCAAAGAATATAACAGTAAAACGTTCTTGGGGTAAAAGGGTTATACCCGTTTATTTCCACGGTGGCAGGTCAATCACTAAAATTCCGATCACTCAGAGCGGGTCTGCATGCAGCAAGCCAGTCTCTGCTTCTGGGCCCCTCTGCCCACACAGCCATCCTCTGGGCCTCTGTCCTTGGTGCTGCCACCACTCCAGCCTCTGCTCTGCTCTCCTGCAGCCTTGCAGCCATGCCACTGTGTTCCCCAGAGCACTGGGCAGAGTTCTTTATATAGAGTCATAGCAATATATTGCCCACATGTGTGCAGTGAGCTAGTCAACCAGGGCCAGGTGAGAATCCTGGCCACAGCAACTCTCATTTTATCTACATACAGGAATTGTGTTTAGGACAATCTCTTCAGGCTGAAGAGAGGCGGAGAGAGTGGAAGAAGTGATTAAGCGCATGAGCTTTGGAATCAAAAGGGCTTGGCAAGACAAAATTTTGAATCCCAGTCTTTCTAGCTTTGTGACTTTGAGCAAACTATCTAAACTTTCCTCCTCTTCTTTCTAAAAATAAATCTCAACAAAGCATCTACAGTAAATACAAAGCCAAATACCTCCAGGCTTATCATTCACTGGCCCCACCCTCCCTGGGAGCCTTTATTTCCATTTCTCTTAGGTGACCACTTCCAATGTTAGCTGTATCTTCTGATATAACCTCATGTTTCTAAATAAAAGACCTGTATAAATGTTAGACATTCCTTTAATGAAAACACCTCCCTCCTAACCACACACATTAAAAGAACACTTTTCCTTCCTATCTTCTTATAGTTATATCATGACTTCTTATATCAGTATTTAATGTTTCACTAAATTGTATGCATTAACATGACTGGGACACGCTAGGTAGTTAATTTCCTTTCTTACATGGTATTTTGTTTCTATAAATTTCAAATTGTCTCTGTTTGATTTTCAGTTACAAATCGTCATTTCAGCCTAAAATTCTTGTAAAGAACTAAAACACTGAATAGATAGATACATCAAATGTTTTTGGAGACATCCTTCACAGTACTATGTTGGCCATCTTCAGTCTGGACTTGTGCCTCCTAATACTACTGCCTAGTTTTGTGAGCTTGCTAGTAATGGTGAAATACAGCACTGACCTATCGCTGTTCAATATAATCCCAGACTGCAGAAACTGACAACCTGATCCTAAAACTTACATGGCAATTCAAAGGATTTGGAACAGTCAAAACAATTTGAGAAAAGAACAAAGTTGAAGGACTCACCACTTGATTTCAAGAATCACTGCAAAGCTAAAGCTATCGAGGCTGTAATGATGATGTACAGATCACAGATCAATGGAACAGAACAGTGAGCTGGATACTGACTTTAATAACACTACCAATATAATTTAAAAGGTTCTACAATTAGCAAAATGGGAAAAAAACATGAACCTCATCCCTACCTCAAATCATAAAATTCAACTGGAACTGAATCATAGACCTAAACATAAAAGCTAAAACTATAAAGTTTCTAGGAAAAAATCATAGGAAAAAATCTTAAGAATGGGACATGTAAAGATTTCTTAGGGCACAAAAATCAGTTTCCATAAAAGAAAAACTGATACACTGGACTTCATGAGAATTAAAACCATTTCATCTTCAAAAAACATCATTAAGAAATTAAAAAGATTCATGAAAGACTTGTATCCAGAATATATACAGAACTCTTAGACACACCTTGTAAAAGATTTATTAGTGGAAAGTAAGACATGGGAAAATGGTCAACATTATTAGTTACCATGGAAGTGGTAATTAAAACCACAATGAAATACTACTCACCCACTAGAATGACTAAAATTAAAAAGAAAATACTGAGTGTGTTAGCAAAGATGAGGAATAACTAGAACTCTTATACATTCCTGGTAGGAATATAAAGCTATGTAGCCAATTGGGAAAATAGTTCTGTCAATTTCTGATAAGAGTTAAACATATACCTACTAAATAACTGAGCAATTTTATTCCTATTTATCTATGTCCATGAAAAGATTTGTACATAAAAAGATTTGTACATTTGCTTTTTGTTTGCTGAGGTGCGTGAGCTCTTTATATATTTTGGATGTCAACCCGTTATCGGATCTGTCATTTGTGAATATATTCTCCCATACTGTAGGATGCCTTTTGGTTCTACTCGTGGTGTCCTTTGCTGTACACAGTGCGTACTTTTATATCTGACTTCTTCTACCCAGTTTTCTTGAGATTCATGTATATATCATATGGTATATGAATGTGCCATAGTTTGTTTATGCATTTACCTGTTGATGAACTTTAGATTTATCTACTTTAGTTTTAGCCTACTATGAATAATGCTGCACAGGCAGGGCTGTACAACACAGAGAAGACAAGTAGTGACTCTATAGCATCTTACTATGCTGATGGACAGAGACTTTAATGGGGTTTGTGGGGGGAACTTGGTGATGGGGGGGTGCCTAGTAAACATAATGTTCCTCATGTAACTGTAGATTAATGATACCAAAAAAAAAAAGTACACACTGTAGGATTCCATATATACAAAATTTTACAACTGGCAAAACAAATCTACAGCATTATTCATAGAAATTTATAATCCAGGAATTATGAACAGTCAATAAACACATTTTAAAACACCTCCTATTTATAGATTTAAGAAGCCAAGCAATCCCAAGTAAGATTAATAAAGATACATTACAGTGAAAGAGCAGGAAACTAAAGACAAAGATAAGTATCAAAGCAGTCAGAAAAAAAGGACCGGAGACACAGACAGATGACTTCTCAATGGCAATATGGTAAACCAAAAGGCAAGAGGAATGAGATCTTCAATGTGCTAAATGAAAATAAATGCTAACCTCAACTGCTATATTCAGCTAAAATATCTTCCATAAATGGCAGCGAAACAAAGACATTTTCAGGTGTACAGAAACAGAATTCATCATCAAAAGAAAGGATGTATTTCAAGCAGAAGGAAATCGCCCTAGGTGGATGGTCTAAAGAATATAAGAAGCAATGAATAGAGAAGGTCCCCTAAGCCTTTCTCTAAACAGGCCCCCTTCTGTCTGATAAGAATATTTTTAAAAAACTCAAAATACATAACAACATATAAGTCATGAAGGAGCTAACTGAAATTAAACATCTAAGAGGAAAGTAAACATACTGGTCTTTTTAGGTTTTGAAACGTCAAGGATGCATGTTACTTCAAGAATAATTACAAGAGAGGCAAAAAGTATATAGTTTCCAAACTTGTATATGGGAAAAATGGAATGATAAAAGATATTAAATCAGTATTTAAAAAATAACAAAAGGGAAAAAGAAATAAAGAACAACCAGGACAAACAGAAAGCACAAAATAAGAGCAATTGTAGTAAATGTAAATAGGCTATGTCCCAGCTAAAAATATTTTAAAACTGCATTAAAAATTCCAACAGACGCTCTTTTAAAAAGACTTATCTAAAATATGAGTCCATACAAATCTACAGCTATCTCAAAGCAGCTTAATAAATGAAAAGAAAAAAGCAAATACAAAAAGAAATACATGCTAGAAATAATCTCACAAAGCCACAAAAGGATTCAGTGAAAAGACTCATATAACTGATAAACTCCAGCAAAATGATTAATAGAAAGGGAGAGGAAATGAGAATAGAAATATTACTATATCATAAATGAAAGGAGACATAACTACACATGCTTCAGACATTAAAGATTGTATGAGGGCCCTTCTAACAACTCTGTGCCAATAAATACTAAAAATTTAGACACAATGGACAAAAATCCTAGAAAAATCTAACTTGCCAAAACCGACATAGTTTTATTAAAAATCTGAGCAATCTTGTAACAACTAAAAAAATTAAATCATTAGTTTAAAAAATCTGCCACTAAAAAAACATTAAAGTCAAGTGGATTCAATGGTAAATTCTACTACAACTGGTTATCCACATGAAAATAAAGTTACATTATATTTATACTCTAAACTACAAATAAATAATAATTCCAAATATAGAGACATAAACATCTTTAAGATGAAAAACTTATCATCAAAAACATCTTAAAGAGAAAAGGTACTTACAATCCACTTAACTATCAAAAGATTAATACCCAGAGTATGTAAATAAGTCCCAGTCCAACAACTTAGTAAAAGATAGAAAAATAGACAAAGGATATGAACAGTTAATACAAAGAAAAATTGAAAGAAGGTCTTTAAACATATGAAATACGTCATAATGAAATATAAATTTAAATAAATGGACACCATTTTTCTTTTAGCAAACTATCAAAATGTACAAGTTTCACAATTCATTTGGTGAGGGGTGGCTTTAGGAAAGCAGTTATTTCAGTACACTGCAGGTAAGAGTGAAAACTCCCAAAGAAAAACAGTCTGGCAATATTTATCAAAAGCATTTATCCTCTCACCCAGTAATCACAATTCCGGAAACTAATCATGTAGAAAAAATACCTGCTCACATACAAAATTTCTACATGCACCATTGTTTTTAATAGTAAAAAGCTAGAATCAAACTATCTACTGTACACTAAAACTGGGACAGCCACACATGCAAAACTTTTCCTTGTCTTCCTATATACTGATTTGTTAAAGATTTCCAGGATACACTGATGAAGTAGAGGAAAAAAAACTACAACATAGCAGAATATTAAAAGTAAGAAGGCCTATGAAAAAATACATTGGGGAATGAGTTAGATAGATACAGGGAAGATTTTTTTCAATGTATATGTTTACATATTTTTTAATTGCTTAAACAAGTTATTCTAACATTTTTAGAAATAGGAAGAGTTCATCAACTTGTATGTGTAACATGTTTTTTAAATTGTACGTATTAAGAAGAGAAAACTAGTACTCAATCAGAAAAGTGGGGAAAACATGACTAAACATTACACAGAAGAAAAAAGACCCTCAATTTTTTTCAAGTAATCAGAGAAATACTTAAACTGACCATAATAAAGTATCATCTCACTTACACTAAATTGGCAAAACGTTAACAAGCTGGATAGTGCCATATGTGGTGAGGATGGGAAAAAAGAGATTTCATTCACAACTTGTGGAGCATAAATCAGAAACACCTTTTCGAAAAAGACCATGCACACATCCTCCCAACAGATCCACTTCCACTAATATACCCAAGCAAAAGTATATAACTTGGAGATTAACTAGAACATTTATGGCAGTGCTAATTACAACGGCCCAATGTTGGAAATAACCAAGATGTTCATAAACAATAAAATGGGTATGTATATAATGTATTCTTAACAGTAGACTATTATATTTCAGTGAAAATGAATGAATCAGCAGTGGTTCCCAAAATAGTAATGATGCTAATGTATATGATTGTTTGATATTGTTTATTGAAATATGTCACCATTTGAGAGGTCTAGATAATTCAGTGAACTAATACCTCCTACATGACCAATGTAAGGGTAAAATATCCTTTCAAAATGCAAGACACACCAATGGATTTTATTGTTGCAGTTTGAGAAGTTCAATAATATGATTTCAAATTCTGCATTGCAACTAACCTTTAAGAAACTGTTATATACATTTTTGATACTCATAAAAAGCTATCTTAACAAACAATGTATGGACACAGACACTGCAAATACATGGAACTGTATTTGTATGATTCACAAAAACATGCTCCCCAAAGGAATCACATGCTGAAAGTACATACTGACTGAATCCCCTTCTGTGAAATCCAGTAACAGGAAAACGAATCTACAGTGGGAGAGGTCAGAACGTGATTGACCCAGACCGGGGTGCTGGATTTGGAAAGGGGCCCAAGGGAAAATTTTGGTCATTGAAATTATCTTTATTTTCTTTTGGGTGCAAGTTACCTGAGTTTATGCAACTGTCAAGATTCACCAAACTGAACACTTAGGATCTGCACATTTTATTGTACAGTAATTATTATGCTGAAACATAGTTAGGAAGGATTGTGAATGAGTGTGAGCCCAGGAAAGGGGTCCTAACATTTGCTTCATCATTCATTCACTTATTCAAAATATAATAAATATTAATTGAGGGCCAACTACAGAGGAGGCAGGCACTCTACTGGGTGCTGGGATCTAATAAACAAGCTCCATATTCTTGCCTTCACGGAGCTCACATTCTGGTGGGGGGGACAATTAACAAAATAAACACAATAATATCAGGTGCAGAAAAAAAGGATAAAGATATTTAGAATAAATGGTTCTACTAAAAAAAAAAAACCTATCTTAAAAAAGTTATTAAAATATTCCTCCCTTTACAGGTTTTTCAAAAAACTAAAAACAGAAATATGACCCAGCAATTCTACTGGGAATTTACCTCAAGAAAATAAAACCACTAATTCAGAAAGACATATGCACTCATGTGTATCGCAGCATTATGTACAATAGCCAAAATATGGAGGCAACCTAAGCCTCTATCAATAGATGAATGGATAAAGAAACTGTCGTGTATATATATATATATATATAAATGGAATTATTTCCCAGACACAAAAAAAGAATGAAATCTTGCTATTTTCAACAACCTGGATGGACCTAGATGGTATTACACTAAGTGAAATAAGTCAGAGACATACAAATACTACATGATTTCACTTATATGTGGAATCTGCAAAACAAAACAAATTAATAAAACAGAAACAGACTCATAGAAACAGAGAACATATTGCTGGTGGCCATAGGGGATGGGAGTGAGAGAATGGGTGAAACAGGTGAAGAAGAAAAGGAATTAGAATGTTTGATATCATGATATGGGTGATGGTTACATGAGTGAATACATGTGTTCAAGATTCATCAAGCTTGTGCATTTTATTGTACATACTTCAGTATAAAACAATCATTTACAAATAAGTAAAATCTTCCTTTTTCTGAATACACAAGAGGCCAGATTTTCTTCTAACATATATATAATATATAAATGAACCACAGATACCATATCTATTGTATTTTAGTCAGTTTTAGTATCTAATATGATACAATCCACATGTACAAAAGATCTATAGGGTCCTCAATAGTTTTAAAAGTGTAGAGTCCTGAGTCCAAAATGTTTCTGAATTGTTGAACTAAGGCACATGCTTCAACATGGATGAAATCTCAAAAACATGTTTAACAAAAGTAATTCAAAGGTTACAGTATGATTCCATTTAAAGTTCAAAAACAGGAGAAGTAAACAATATGTTGGTTAAGGATACGTATATAGGTGATTACTATAAAGTAAGGTAAGGGAATAACCAACACAAAATTCAGGATGACAGTGGTGATGAGGACAGGGACTAAGAATACTTTGCTTCTGGGGAGAGGCACTTACACGATGTTCTATTAAGCTAGGAACACAGATATGTACATATGTATGTATTTTTAAGTAGTATACGTAAACAGCATATTTCACAACAAAAATTTTAGTAGATGAAACAAGGAGACATACCTATTCTCCTAAAAGGAAAAACTCAAAAGAATGTCTCTTCTCAATCTATAAATTAAATGTAATCACAACAATATCTCAACAAGATTTTCTACAGAATTTGAAAGGATGGTTCTAAGTTTCATCTGGAAGAAAAATGCAGAAGAGCGCAAAGCTTTTTTCAAAAGAAAGTACCAAAATACATTAGAAAGCTACAAAATTAAAACAGTGTGCCATTCATTAGATAGGTCAAAGAGGGCATTCAGTACCCAATAAGAAAACAAAAAACAAAAACACACAAAAGATATGACCCAGCTTAAAATGTTTAACTTTGTTAATAGTGAGGAAGGTAAAAATTAAGGTGAGACATTATTTTTTATTATTAGAAAATTAGTAAAATATTAAATACTGTTACCATCCAGTGCTGGCTAGCAGGGAAATAAAAACACTTTCTGAGAGAGTGAATATAAAAAAGATACAATTATTTAAAGGCAATTTAATAGCATTATTATTCGGCATTCTCATAAGGAATGGAGTCTACAAAAATACTACCATGAGCACATGACACCTGTATAAAAAAAAAAGATACTCACTGAAGCACTGTTAATTACAGGGGAAAAACTGAACATAAATGTCCATCGATAGAGGAATGAAAGACTGATTTGATAAACAGATGCCATATCTACTTAGACATCTTACTACATTTATTTAATAAACAATGTCTCAGGCAAGTTCTTAGAAACTCTGCAGATATTAATTTATTTAGGCAACTCTGGATTACAGAAGATGCTCCTGATACAGTTCCTTTTAAAAGAGAACTGGTGACATTTGAGCAAAATGTTCTGAAAACACAAATTTTCGAACACTGTACACAATTATTTTTAAAAAAACAACACTGTATTTTCATCTACTGTTTTACTTAATGATGTGCTGAACATACTGTATACAGCTATCCAATTCGAGAAGGCAATTTTTCAACAGAATGTATTCTTATATTATTAAGGAATATTTTGTCATAAACCTCCTGAGTAGGCTTCCCACAAACCTCAGATCCCATAATATTAAATATCATACACACACCCCTTTCACTTCCACAGCTTTCAGGGGACACCGTGGGCCCTTAAATCACTGTTACTACAATGCCACACACTTGGTACAATACTTAAGTTAGAATACATTTTCATAAACCTTATTCTAATTTTACCTTAGGGAGAACAAAGAGAGATGTGTTTAAATTTTTGGATTTCAAATAGACAAGTGGTGACTAAATGAAGATTTTCGAAGTATCTTCCTCAAATCTTGAGGTTAATCTGTCACGTTTTCCCACAAAATGCTGCTTGGTGTCACCTTCACACGACCTACTGGGTTGCATGGACCAACCTACTATGACATTGCTTACGCACTACTTCACTTTTTCTGCCAAGTGGCCCTCCCTGCGGATAGAACTCTCCCTTTTATACCTATTTTAAAAAAAAAGAAAGGCCACGCACTGCCATGAAATTTCTACAGAAAGAAACTTGACGTGCAGTCTTCATACAGAACCCTTAGGAAATTATGTAATAGCCAAGCAAAACCAAATGAGCAAAGTTTCAACTAAGTATATAATGTCCTGAGGATGAAGCTGTCCTCTGACTAGCGACTCAAAAGAAATGCTAGACACTCTGCCTCAATAAGAGGAAGAGATGAATTGTAAAGCTCTGTATGAACTGGAATACTGACTTCCTAGGACCAAGATAGGCATGTTAGCAATACTGAGAATGCATACAGGTTGTAAGTCTAGTAATCTAAAAGCTGCAAAGCAAAATCGATTCTGAAAACCACCAACCCCTTCCACCCCATACTCAAGGCAAAACAGGAAAGACGAATGGGTTGGTCACTCATCATCCAAGAGAAGCATGCAGTCACTCGTTATTTTTAAGTTACAATAGCGAAGCCCCCAAAAGCAACCACAAATGCCCAAGCGCTACGCAGTAGACTTGAACCTTGGAGGACTTGGGCTCCTTCTCCCAGGCGTCTACAAAGGTCCACACACCGGGGCGCCCACACCGGGGAAGTTTTACCTGTTCTCTGCGCTGCCGCCGCCCCGGGGACCTTGCGATTATTGCTGTTTTTTGCCCATGCTTGTAGATGTAGCCCGGTCCTCCACACACGCGCTGCCTTTCTCTCCGTCCCCCGCCGCCAAATGTGACAAGATATTTGAGTACCTTGCTAACTAGCCGCAGTCTGTGCCGCCTTCCCGGAAAGGAAGCCCCCGAGTCGCCTTTTGTCGGGACTTCCCTCCTCAGCGGTCTCAGGTGGGCGCCCTCGACCCGGGTCTGCAGAGGCTCGTCAGAAGCGCGCGGGACCCTCCACGTCGCAGCCCGTCCTTTCTCCCGGCCTTAGCGCCAGCGGCGCGAAGAGCGCAGCCCGGGCTGGAGTGGGCCGCTAGGCGTTGGCGGGATGGTATCGGGGCTGGCGTCCACGCTCTGAAACCGCAGGCACCCCCGCGGCCGTCAGCCAGGCGACGTCCGGGCTGAGGAAGGGGCGGTCCTGGAGACGCCCCGCAGCCTGAGGTAACGTGACTGCTTTCTCAGGGACGGGCGCTGGAAACCGGAAGTAAAACCCGTAGCCTCAGGAAGAGAAACTGAAAACTGACACTGGCGGTCCCCGAGGAGGTCCCCATGTTGGACATGATAATTTAGATTTTTGTTTCAGATAATATTAATTCCCCTTCCATGATTGGCCAAGTTTGCGTCTCTGCTTCATTGATACTAATCTTGGTCATGTGAATTCTTTTGGCTGATAGCATATTAGCAGACATGACATGAATCTTAAATGTGCTCATGTACTTTGATGTGGCTCGTGAGCTCAGATGATGCACATGAGGAAACTTTATCTCATGTAGTCTTTGTCCCTTCAGCCTGGGCCCTCAGAACGAACATGTGCGGGGCAGATTTGAATCCAATCTGCAGAATCTTAGACATCCCAAAGATCAATAAACATAAGAATCAATGCTATTGTCATAAACTTCTGGGTTTGTGGCTTGATTATTATGCAGCATTGTGACAGCAAAGAAGACATATGTTCAACTTTAATAGTTAATGGAAAACTTTTTGCAAATTGGTTTTACTGAATTACATTTTCAAAAGCAATGTATGAGAATTCTAGTTGTTCTACATCTCTGCTAACACTTTTTAATTTTAGTTATTCTGGATGGTATATTATGGTTTGATTGTGACTTGCCTCCAACTTTGTTCTTTTTCAAATATGTTTTGGCTATCTAAGTCTTAAATTTCTGTATAAATTTTAGAATCAGCTTATTTTTTACCTCAAAAAAAAGGCTGCTAGGATTTTATTTGGAATTGTGTTCAAAAGTAGACCAATTTGAGGAGAATTAATATACTAATATACCATCCTCAAATCCATGAACATGTAATCTCCATTTAGGTCTTATATAATTTCTCTGAGCAGTATTTATACTTTTCAGTATACAGATCTTGTATAGATTTTGTTAAGTTTATCTCATTTTTTTACAGTACTTAGAATTTTAAATGTACAATGGCTTGTTATTGGTATATAGAAATAAAATAATAATACAGAAATGAAATAATTTTTCTATATTAACCTTATATTCTGCAACTTGCTAGACCCACCAGTAAGATCTAATAGCTAGTTGTTTGTGTGTGTATTCTTTTTTTTTCTTTTCCTTTTTTATTAAGGTATTATTGATATACAATCTTATGAAGGTTTTGGATGAGAAACATTATGGTTACTACATTCACCCATGTTATCAAGTCCCCCCCACATACCCCATTGCAGTCACTGTCCCATCAGCATAGTAAAATGCTATGGAGTCATTATTTGTCTTCTCTGTGCTATACTGCTTTCCTTGTGCCCCCCCCCATACATTATGTGTGCTGATCATAATACCCCTTAATCTCCTTCTCCCTCCCTCCCCACCCACCCTTGCCCACCCCTTCCCTTTGGTAACCACTAGTCCCTTCTTGGAATCTGTGCATCTACTGCTCTTTTGTTCATATAGTTTTTCTTTGTTCTTATACTCCACAAATGAGTGAGATCATTTGGTACTTGTCTTTCTCTGCCTGGCTTATTTCACTGAGCATAATACCCTCTAGCTCCATCCATGTTGTTGCAAATGGTAGGATTTATTTTCTTCTTATGGCTGATTAATATTCCATTGTGTATACGTACACACCTCATTTATCCATTCATCTACTGATGGACACTTGGGTCACTTCCATGTCTTGCCTATTGTAAATAGTGCTGCCATAAACATTCGGGTGCACATATCTTTTTGAATCTGGGATCTTATTTTCTTTGGGTAAATTCCTGGGAGTGGAATTCCAGGGTCAAATGGTATTTCTATTTTGAGCTTTTCGAGGAAGCTCCATATTGCTTACCACAATGGTTGAACTAATTTACATTCCTACCAACAGTATAGGAGGGTTCCCCTTTCTCCACACCCTCATCAGCGTTTGTTCCTCCTTGTCTTTTGGATGTTGGCCATCCTAACTGGTGTAAGGTGATATCTCATTGTGGCTTTAATTTGCATTTTCCTAATAATTAGCAATGTGGAGCATCTTTTCATGTGCCTGTTGGCCATCTGAATTTCTTCTTTGGAGAAATGCCTGTTCAGATACCCCGCCCATCTTTAAATCAGGTTATTTGCTTTTTGGGTGTGGAGGCATGTGAGTTCTTTATAGATATTGGATGTTAACCCTTTATCAGATATGTCATTTACAAATATATTATCCCATACTGTAGGATGCCTTTTCCACTTGTGTCCCTCTCTGCCTCTGCTCCATCTCCCAATCGGCAGCCTGCAGCTCTCTCACATGAGGGGAGCAGGCTTGGCTCAGCACAGGAAGGCTGGGAGTCACAACAGTGGGGACCATCCAGTCCAACAGGGGAGCCAAACCATAAGAAGCCCATACATGGCCCTTTCCTAAACCTCTCCAGGTCTTTAACCGTGCAGCCAGGTCAGAGAGTCACAGCATTACAGTAAATGGCGGGCACCGTATGGAAAGGCAGTGGTGAGATGAAAATCACGTGCTAGTGCCCCGGGGTGAGGACCACCTGCAGTGGGAAAAGAGCAGCTGAGATCGTAAATAAATGCAGAAGAGCAAGAAGGAGCTTTTAGAACGAGGTGTTTGGTCCTTCCCAGGTTATAGCGAAGCCAGAGAGAAGTACAGGGAGGAGCAGGTGAGGCCATCGGTGGGCTGGGCAGCAGCCAAGAGATGAGACAGGCCCTGTTCTCAGGTGCAAGGCTGGGAGAGGCCACCTCTGATCCCTCCACAGAGGCACCGAGCATAGTCCCAGTGCATAAGGGGTAGGGTGGCCTCATGTTATGACCCCAAACTCAGAACTTGGACAACTTTGCAGAGGAAATGGGACAGGGTGACTTACCTAGACTGTTCCTAAAAATCTGTATCTGTTGAGACTCTGCTCTTCATGACTTTCGGGGAGGGTATGTGCACCGTGAAGGGATGCACACCGATCTGAAATCCTAAACCTTTGTCCTATGAGTTCTATGTAGAAAATCTCCCTATTTCCACACCAAGATGGAATGAACTTGTGATGGTTAATTTTATGCGTCAACTTGGCTGTGAGACCCAGAAAAGCAGGTGAAGCATTACTTCTGGGTGTGTCTATGAGGGTGTTTTCAGGAGACACAGCACTTGACCTGGTGGACAGAGGAGCTGATGGCTCTCCACAGTGCGGTGAGCACCGTTCAGTCCATCCAACATCCGATGAACACAAGGGGAGGAAGGCCGATTTGCTGTCTGGTTGAGCTGACTTGTCATCTTTCCCTGCCCTCAGATGTGGCGCTCCTGGTTCCTGGGCCTTCATCCTCCCATCAGCCCCCAGTTGTCAGGCCTTCACATTCAGACGGATTCCACGAGCCCTCCAGCGTCTCCAGACTGCAGAGGGGAGACTGTGGGGCCTCTCCACCTCCATGATCACATGAGCTCATTCCTATCATTAATCTCTTCCTGTAGAGTTATATATATATCATATATATCCTACTGGGTCTGTTCCTTTGGAGAACACTAACTGCTGGGATTTGGGGATCCTGCCTGGACTGTGTCCATGGTTCTCAGAAGCTGGGCCATAAAGAGGCACCTCCTCCCTCCAGTCCCCATTGGTCTTCCCCTCCCTGTTGAGTCTGACATTGCACAATCCCTGGAACCCCGTTGTCACCGGAGAACCCACTCTAGGGGCAGAGGTAATTCCTCACAGGCGAGGGAGCTCAGCCAGTCTCCTGCATCTCGTATAGATCATGGGAGGGCATATCCTAAACCCACCATTGTCCAGGGGTCTAGACACCCCATGTGCGACAGGTTACAATCTAGTGTGAATGTTGATGAGGTTTTATTACTTGTTCTGAAGAAGGAGACTAGTCCTTGTTCACAGGCATTATATGATAAGATGCACCTTGATGAGAGAACTGTACAGAGAGAGAGATTTTGTCATTCACTGGGAGAGCATGTCTACTGTGTGCCAGGTCCCTACTGGAAAACTTCCTGGAAGAGGAGGCATTTGGTACAGGCCTGAAAACAGACCTTCAAAGGCCCATCAGACATAGACATAAATAAAGACTTAAAAGGTCCAAGGGCAGTTCAGAGATGAAAATGTATTATTTAGTATATGACATTGAAACTTCTGTTTTGACCAAAAATAGAATAATTCATCTAAAATCAATATGCTAATTAATGCCGTGAAGGATTTAAGAGAAATTTTGCTTGAGTTCAGGTTAGTTTTGTTTTGTTTTCACCAAAGCTCTTTCTCCCCAACCAGTTCCAGTGGACTCACCAGTTCAGTTCTGCTCAGCAGAATTTCAGTTTTGTTTGTGATTCATGTTTCAGAGACCAAGCACTTACCAAATACTTAAAACATACACAACATATGTGGTGCCTCCTGTCACCTGCAGGGCTGGTTTCAGGTGGAGGTTGCTGGGCCACGTTTACAGAGACTGAAAGTTGAATGGGGTTTTAGTTAGATGAATGGAAGGAATTTTAGTCTTGCAGGGTGAGAAGAGTTCTGAAGGTGATGGTGGCCCAACACTGTGAATGTGTTTAATGCCACTTAAAAATGGCTAAAATGGTAAATTTCATTATATTTTTTTACTGCATGAAAAAAATTATTTATTGTTTGATTCCATTTATTTTACATAAATTTTTAGAAAATGCAAAAAGCTACCTTGACAGAAAGCAGAAAGCAGAGGGTCAGGGGAGGGGACAGGAGTGAGGATTACACAGAGGTATTGTCTTGATTATAATTTTAGGTGTGTAGCTGTATGAATCAAATTGTATGCTTTTTAGGTGTACAGACATATCTATCAAATTGTATACTTCAAATATGTGTGGTTTTTGTATGCCAATTAACCCCCCAATAAAACTCACCTCTGTTTGAAATTCCTGGTCAGGTCCTATTTTGTATTTTGTTTTTGTTTTTGTTTTTGTTTCTTTTGGATTGGTGTCTGTCTGTAATGTCCCTGGCCTCACCAGCTGGTAGGCTCAGATGAGGACACACTATTGGTAATAACCAACAATTCCTTGAATCTTGCTGCACCTGCTAATGTGGAATGTCAGTTCCCCCCCACCAACACACACACACACTCACACATCCATACTCACACACAAGCACATGCCCACTCTCACTCACTCACACACATACTCATACAGTCTCACCCAGACAGTTTTGGGAGTCCCCAGGACCTGGTTTGCAGGACTGCCTTTGCACTAAAACAAGTGACTCCTGTCCTAGAGTCTCAGGAAGTCTTCCATAAAACCTGCATCCTTTACTTGTCCTTATAGCTTGTCTTTCCATCTGGTTCTGACAGAGGCCAAGAGGCCAGACCAATTGGACAATCTCAGAGAGACAACAGATATCCTCCCTACTCCTGCCTATTCCTCTCCCCCCGCTCAAGCCTCCAAAACTGCAAATAGGCTCTGACATCCTGACCCACAGGTTCATCAGGTGTGCCCAGAGAAGTGTGAATTCCAGCAGGGAACTCAAGTGAGCCGGACTCCCAAACCATACACATGAGGATGACAGTGTTGAGACACCATTTGTTAGGGCCTCTGGATTCTAAGCTCTCATTTTATGAATTTGCATCACCTAGGAAAGTGCAAACAGAAGGGAAGCCTGCAAACAGAAGGCTCTAAAGCTGGTGTCATAGGGTGAAATGAGGAGGGTTACACTGGGGTAAAGCCAGAAATAAGGCATCAAACTGTGGCCTGTGCCCCTGCAGCTACCTCTGCTTGGATTCATGAGAACAAAGTTACCAGATGCTAATCTGCTGGCTTCAAAGAAACTCTGCTCAGGGTGGGGGCGTATGGGACCACCAGAGTGTCTCCTTCCCTAGGGCCACCATCATCACTGTTCTAGTTGTGGAGTTAGAGAAATGGAGAAGTGAATAGTGACATCTCCACTCAATGCCTCCACCTTCCCCTGCTTGCTGATGTGTGGAGGAAGGGTGGGTGCTGATACACAGTACCCCATCAAATTGAGACAACCAAGAGCCTAGTGGCAACTGTGTACAGAAATGGAGATGTTAAACAGCTTGATTGTGGTGATCTCTTTCCAACACGTATGTATCAAAGACATAAAATTGTACACCTTAAGTATATACAATTTTTACATGTCAGAGATATCTCACTAAAGTTATGCAGAAAGAAAGAGCCTAGGGGACTCTGGCTGTCCTGAGAGCAGCAGGCAGGAATGCAAAGCCTACACCCCTGTAAGTGGGAGAAGCAAGAAAGAGGCCCCAGCAGGCTCTCTGTGCTTCCCTCAAGGCAAATGTGTGGTTTCAGAGGTTAACTGAAGGCCTGGACAGGCACACTTTCCAGAGGGCCATTGAGGGGAGAGCCTGGGTACCTGCTGTAGACCCAAAGGGTGTTGAGGCCAAGAACTTGAGCGGATCTCCTAACTGGGAACTGAATGGTGCCCACAGCTCTGCAGGTTTCCATGTGCCCAGGCCTGGATCAGGAAACCCTCAGCACTCGAGTGATGGGGGGCAGAAATGGAGGAGAGACCTTCCCCCTCTAGTTTGGCCAGTTGCAACCACCACTATTCCCTCCCTCCAGGAGGGCCAGCTACCAAGACTCACCATCAGTACCTGATGAAGAAGACAATGGAGTCCTGAGGTAGACTTTTAAACTGAACTTTGACTGAATAAGTAACCTGAGAAATTACTGGAGATGGCAGAGGAAAAACATGGAGTGGGTAAGATTTGATTGAAGGTCCCTGGCAAATCAGAGATTTAGAATTAGAAATTGAATGTCGTAACTCTAAAATGTTTCTGCTTCCAAGGGTAACTGTCTACTCACTCAATCTGGAAGAATCAGATGGCATCTTTGCTCAGTGAAGTACACCTTAGGGATTCACGATCTTTTCCTTTCCTCTTCTTCAATACTTCCCTCCCTGAGATGCCTCAGTCATTTTAAACTGACAGGCCATTTGCTGAAGCTCAAAGGGATCCTATGAGACAATTATATTATAAAATAAATAAGCTGCAAGTATCATGGGTCACATTTTACCTCTAGTGGGTACAACTGTTGACAAATATTCCGTGCCCCACCATGCAGGAGAATTCTACTAACCACCCTCTTAAACCCAGGCATGGCTGTTTGACTTACTTTGGCCAATAAATGTGAGAAGAGTTGTGTGCCACCTCTGGGCTGAAGCTTTAAGAGACAGTATATGCATGTCCATAGCAAGTTTCCATAGAAGTTTCTCTGTCATCCTGGACTGTATTATGAAAGTAACCTGGAGCAGCAGCTGAGCCATACTGCAACAAACTGTAACTTGAATAAGAAATAAACCTGTGTTCTAAGAAGCACTAAGATTTGGGGGCTGTTTGTCACTGAAGCTAACCTGCCTGATACTGATTGAGACACTACTATTCAGGGATGTGCAGAAATTGTAGCCTCTGTATTGATCCATAATGAATCAGCCCATCAGTACCTGAAATTTTCTTTGTAGGAAGGTTTTTTATTACTTTCCTTTAATAAATGTAGGTATATTCCAGTTATCTATTTCTTCTTGGGGTGAGTTTTGGTGCTTTCTGTCTTTCATTTAATGTATCCATTTCATCCAAATTACCAAATTATTGCTCATAATATTTCCAAATTATCCTTTTAATGTCTATAGCATCTGTAGTGACATGTATTCTTTAATTTATATTATCTTTGATTTGTGTCTTTACTCACTTAAGAAAATCAGTCTGGCTATAGGTTTGTCAAATTTGTTACTTATTTCAAAAAACTACCTATCACTGTCCTTGATTTATTGATTTTCTGCTTCAGTTTCAATGGCCTGCTAGTTACTCTATTACTTCCTTCATTCTGATTATTTTTTGTTTTATTTGTTCTATTTTTTTAATTCCTTAGGTGAAAGTTGAGATCACTGACTTGAGATCTCTTTCTTTAATATATGCATTCAATAAGATAAATTTCCCTCTAAGCTCTGCATTAGCTGCATCCCACAGATTTTGAAATGTTGCATTTTCATATCATTAAGTCACAAATTTTTATCTCATCTTATGATTTCTTATTTGACCTATGGATTATTTAGAAATGTTTTGTCAAATTTCCGAATACTTGAGACTTTCCAGATATCCAGCTATCTTTCTGTTGATGAGTTCCCTTTTAATTATGTTTTGGTCAGATAACATAGTTTGTATGGTATGAATCCTGTTACAAAACACTCACCTTAAGTGTAATAATCTTTCAGTAGTAGATTGCTTTTTCCTTTCTTCCATTCTTTTCAGCTATCATTGAAATATATTATTTCTACATAACTCCTGTAATACATTGTTACTATTTTGCTTTAGAGTCAATTATTCTTTAAAGATATTAAAAATAAGAAAATCATTTTTCATATTTGCCTACATTTTTTAACACTTCTAACATTTTTCATTTCTTTGTGTAGAACTAAATTTCTTTCTACTTTCATATACTCTCTGCCTAAAGAATTTAACATTTCCTGCAGTGCAGGTACACAGGTGATAAATTCTGGAGCATCTAATTGTGTTTTTTTTAATCTTCATTTTTCTTTAATTTGTGAGAGATATTTCCACTGAATATAGAATTCTAGGTTGACTTTTTTTTCTTTCAGTATTTTAAAGAAGTCACTCCATTGTCTTCTGGCTTTCATAACATCTGGTGTGAAGTCTGCTGTATGTAATGTCTTCCTTATGGATTATTTCATTATTCTCTGGCTGTCCTCATGATCACTGGTCATTGACTTTAAACAGTTTGACTATGATGTGCTAGCTGTGTTTTCATTTGTATTTATGATTCTCAGGAATTCTGAGCTTTCTGGATCTGGAGCTTGTTGTTTTCATTAATTCCAAAAAGATCTCAGCTGTTATCTCTTCTGTATTTCTGACTCTCTTATATTTCTAGGACTAGGTCACATGTGTGGTAGACTATTTCATATTATCCTGCAGTTCTTGGATGCTGGGTTTTTTGCTTTTTAGTTTGTTTTTGTTTTGTCCTTCCTTTTTACTCCTTATGTTTCAGTTTGGATAATTAATAATGGTCAGTTCTTCAAGTTCATTGATTCTTTTCTCTGCTGTGTCCATTCTGCCAATAAGCCTGTTGAAGGAATTCTCCATATCTGATATGATGGCCCTATCACCAAATACAGTCACATGAGGACTTTAACATATGAATTTGTGGGGGAAGGAGGGGATATCACAATTTAGGTCATAAAATGGTGTTCATTTCTCCCATTTTAACTTAACTCTTAGAGTTTCCAACTATTTGATCAAATTCTCCTTTATGCATGTTGTATACCTTTTCCACTATATCCTTTTAACATACTAATCATTGTTGGTTTTTCTCAAGTTGAGCAGTGAGAGGTTTATTTAAAGCAACAATGTGCACACTCAGAGAGGGGAGTGTGGGCTACCTCAGAGAAGAGGCACCCCTAAGGGTTTAGGGTCTGGAGTTTTATAGACAGTTGAGGATTTCCAAAGGGCTAGGGGTGTGGAATTATTAAGTAGTCCGAGAACGTTCATCTTTGATGAGTCATTAAGTTTCTTTTCTTATTAGTCCTTCAGATAATTCTGCAAAATTAACATAAATTTACTACTCATTCCTTCCCAGAATAGTAGCTTCCTGGTCTGGGGGCATATCAGTTAAGACCACATGCCCTGCCCCTAGGCTGGGCAAGTTATTGTTTCTTTGCTAAACAGTATGTGAAGAATCTTAGTTCTTAACTTCCTGGACTTTTAAAATGCAATTTTGGCTTTAGGTGGAATCTTCCTGTCTTTATTATAGCTGGGCCTTTTAGCAGGCTAAAGTTTTTTTTGGTATCATTAATGTACAATTACATGAGCAACATTATGGTTACTAGCCTTCCCCCATTATCAAGTCCCCACCACATACCCCACTACAGTCACTGTCCATCAGCATAGTAAGATGCTATAGAGTCATGACTTGTCTTCTTTTTGTTCTAGAGACCTCCCTGTGCTCCCCCCACCCACTGCATTATGTCTGCTAATAGTAATGCCCCCTTTCTCCCCTTGTCCCTCCCATCCCACCCATCCTCCCCAGTCCCTTTCCCTTTGGTAATTGTTAGTCCATTCTTGGGTTATGTGAGTCTGCTGCTGTTTTCTTCCTTCAGTTTTTCTTTGTTCTTGTACTCCACATATGTGAGAAATCATTTCGTACTTGTCTTTCTCCACCTGGCTTATTTCACTGAGCATAATACCCTCTAGCTCCATCCATGTTGTTGCAAATGGTAGGATTTGTTTTCTTCTTATGATTGAATAATATGCCATTGTGTATATATACCACATCTTCTTTATTCATTCATCTATGGATGGACACTTAGGTTGCTTCCATTTCTTGGCTATTGTAAATAGTGCTGCAATAAACATAGGGGTGCATTTGTCTTTTTCCAACTGGGCTGCTGCATTCTTAGGGTAAATTCCTAGAAGTGGAATTCCTGGATCAAATGGTATTTCTATTTTGAGCTTTTTGAAGAACCTCCATACTGCTTTCTACAATGGTTGAACTAATTTACATTCCCACCAGCAGTGTAGGAGGGTTGCCACAACGTTGCCAACATTTGTTGTTGTTTATCTTTTTGATGGTGGAGATCCTTACTGGTGTGAGATGATATCTCATTGTGGTTTTAATTTGCATTTCTCTGATGACTAGCGATGTGGAGCATCTTTTCATGTGTCTGTTGGCCATCTGAATTTCTTCTTTGGAGAACTGTCTGTTCAGTTCCTCTGCCCATTTTTTAATTGGATTATTTGCTTTTTGTTTGTTGAGGTGCATGAGCTCTTTATGTATTTTGGATGTCAACCCTTTATCAGATCTGTCGTTGATGAATATATTCTCCCACACTGTAGGGTACTTTTTTGTTCTATTGATGGTGTCCTTTGCTGTACAGAAACTTTTCAGCTTGATATAGTCCCACTTGTTCATTTTTTCTTTTGTTTCCCTTGCCAGGGGAGATACATTCATGAAGAAGTTGCTCATGTTTATATTCAAGAGAATTTTGCCCATGTTTTCTTCTAAGAGTTTTATGGTTTCATTACTTGCATTCAGATCTTCAACCCATTTCGAGTTTACTTTTGTGTATGGAGTTAGACAGTAATCCAGCTTCGTTCTCTTACATGTAGCTGTCCAGTTTTGCACACAATACTATATTAATCAGCCATAAAAAAGAATGAAATCTTGCCATCTGTAGCAACATGGATGGATCTTGAAGGTATTATGCTAAGTGAAACAACTCAGAAAGAGAAAGAAAAATATTGTTTGATTTCACTTACATGTGGATTAAAAACAAAAGAAATAAACCAAACAAAACAGAAACAGATTCAGAGAACAGACTATTGGTTATAAGACTGGAAGGGAGGGGTGGAGGAGGGTGCACAAAATAGATAGAGGAGATTTAGAGCTACAAACTTCTAGTTATAAAATAAGTGAGTTACAGGGATGTAATGTACATCACAGGGAATGTTGTCAGTAATACGGTAGTAACTTTGTGAGGTGAAGTGAAAACCAGACTTATCAGGGCATCATTTCACAATGCATAAAAATATACAAACACTATGATGTATGCCTGAAACTAACAGGATACTGTATGTTAATTATGCTTCAATAAAAAGATAAAAGGTAAAAATAAAGGTATACACTGAAGTATCCCCCTCATCCACATCTCCCATCTATTCAGTTACCACCTCTGTGGGGAAGCACATTTATTGCTTTCTTGTGCTCCTTTCAGGAGTATTACTAAATGTGTGTGCAAATACAAGCAAATGTAAATGTATTCTTATTTTTTCCTTTCTATCATAAGAAGCAGTGTACTATACACAGCTTTGCATGTTTGTTTGTTTTGCTAACAATGTATCTTCCAGATCTTTGCATATTAGTACAAAAAAAGCTAATATTTTTTATAACTACATTGTATTCACATGTATGCATATTACATAATATATTTATCTAATCAATTCCCTAATGGTGGACATTTGGGTTATTTCCAGTATTTGCAATTATTAAGATGCTTTTTAATACATTGCTTATGACATAACTGGAGAAATCACGTGGGGGAAAAAGGCGAGAGAAATGACTCACTACAACTCTAACCCACAGAAATAAATAAAATTGTTTTAAGTTCCTAAATAGCTTATGTTTCAACTTAGAATCTACAAATTCTTACATCTAAAAAATTACAGTGTCTATAAAATATTATACCTTGTAGATATTTTATTCTTAGCATGTTAGGTCAAGGATCCTTTTGAAAAACCTGATGCTAGTTATGGATCCTTTCTGCAGAGAAGTGCCCTCACGAAAGCTTTTCGCAATGTTCCAAGAGGTCATGGCTACCCACTGGTATTGGTCACAGACCTAAGATTTTAAAATTCATGAACCAAACTCATTCCAGTACATTAATATTTTTGATTTCTAGCATTGTGGAGGAATAGAAGCACTTTTAATAGTTGTGTGAAAAAAAGATTTAGTATATATTGGATATTGCAAAGCCTATAGATAGGCTTTGTTGGGCTGAATGGTGTTTTATTATTTTCTAAAACAATTATAATTATTTGTGAACTCGGAGATTTCACACAAGGCCCTATATTTTCAAAATTTCTCCAAATTTTGAAAATCTAGAGGCAATGGGAACACACTGCTCTCTTCCTGTCTGCAAGCCCTTTCAGCCCACTGCCTCCTGACTCATGCCCACTAGCCCTGTTGTCTGGCCCTTATAAGCGTTTGGGTCTAAGATTCCCAGATGAATCTTGGGTTTGCAATTTTAAAACCCTAAGATTCTGTCACTTGCTCCTTTGGTTTTATTCTGAGTTATTTAGGGATGAACCAAAGAACAAAGGAGAAAGTAAGGGATTCTTTGCAGCTTTTCATCTTCTTCCAAGGTCTCCTCCCAGGAGATGAGAAAAGGAAGGAGAGAAGGGTTCAGGGCTAGAAGAGAAAGAGCAGACAATCTTTTGTGAAGATGAATGAAGTGTCCTGTGGGTGACAGGCCAAGTTGGGGTTCTAAGGTAGATGAGGGTCAGGAGGGGACACTAATGGTGTAGTCAGCAGTGAAAGTGAAGCTGCTTTATCTTGGGGGTGGTTCGCTTTACAACTTTATCATCTCAGTTGGGGGCAGTCCTCTGCAGGACATGACAGCAAGAGCAGGAACACTGGTCCCAACTGTTGGGGACATTCACCCAGAGTAGAGTTTCTATCTTCACCATCTGTTCATGGGCCTCCCCATCCATTTTCTTGGGGCTCTGGCATCTTGCCTTAACAGATGGTACTGGCTTTGCATTGTAGATAATATTTCTCTGAACACTTTCTCAATGCCTAACTTGTACTTACCATTTTTACCTGACAACTTTCTCCACAACCCTCTTAGGTAGTATACAAAGAATGTATATAAATATATGTACATTTATGTAATATAAGTATGTATATATATACTTTAAGATGCTATAATGTATAGATATACACAGACATACATTTATTTATTTATTTCAGTGTATCCTAGGGTTGTGATTTTTTTAAATGGCATTTTTTACTATATGGGTCTGGATCAATATGGTTTGGAAGCCACCAGTGAAAACATGAGCCAAGCAGAAATTAAAATACAGAGTGGTAAATATTATGCCCAGAGAGGGCATACCCCATGGGGAAAAGGGGATAAGGATGTTTTCTGCAGGAGGAGATTCTTGAGCTGTATCTTAAAAGGTAGGCAAATTGGAGTCCATATGGAGTAAAATACTTCCAGCAAAGGAAGTAACACAGAGGCCTCTAAATCCTTGTGGTTAAAGGAACACGTATAGCAGCAGTAGATCTATCATATGAGTAGAGGAGGGGGCAGACCAGGGAGCTTCCCTCTTCAGCACACTGAGGAGTATGGATCTGATGCTGAGTCAGGAGAGCCATGGAGGACAGGGAGGTGACATTTAATTTGCTTTGCTTGCTTGTTCATTTATCAGGTAGATGACTGGCAGCCTGCTAACTGGTCTCCTTGCTGCCACCTGCCCACACCCCCACCCCAGTCTACTCTCAACACAACAACCAGAGTGATCCTTAAAAAAAGAAAAGTCCAATTGTGTCCCCTCCTCTTCTCAAAACACCACATTAGCTCCCCATTCACTCAGAGTAAAAGCCAAGGTCCTAACAATGGCCCTATGTAACCTTGTTCCCTTATTCCTCCAGCCTCACCTCCTAGGGCTCTCCCTGCTCACTGCACTCCAGCTAGTCTCTGAAAGTCACCAAGCACCCACCTGTACCTTAGGACCATTGCACTGTCTGTCCACATCATCTGGGATGGTCTTTCCCCAGGCGTCCACATCACTAAATGTCCTTGGCTCCTTCACATTTTGGCTCAAATGTCATCCTCTTGGGACATATTTAAAGTTGTACCTTCCCTATAAACCATTCCTAATCTCCTTTGCCCTCTTCTACTTCAGAAAAAGCAAATCCATAGAGACATAAAGTAGACATTACCAGCGGCTGGGAGAGGGGAAATTGGGAGTGACTAATGTGTACTGGATTTCTTTTTGGGGTGATGGAAATATTCTGTAATAGTTAGTGGTTGGTTGCACAACACTGCAAATATACTAAAAAACCACTGACTTATACACTATAAATGGTGAATTTCATTTTATACAAATTTTAAAATTTAAGATTCTAAAGCCAGAACAAAGCAAATCCATTAGTCTTGAGCCACCACTCTTCCCTTCTTAGTGGCCCATTCTGGCATTTTACCCCCAGATCCAAGGGTCCACTTCCTATCCCCCTCCAGAGGGCAGCCTATGAGTGCTACCTGGTGTTGTCTTTCCTGACCCCAAGGCCTTGTCACCAACTCCAGCTCTTCTCTGAGTGATGGCTGCTGAGCAAGTTCCCCATCCCTGCATGCCTTCTCTGATTTGGAGCTCCCAAACCAACTCCTCCCTGAATCCCCCATGCAATGTGGACACTGTAACTCAGGGACCCAGCCATTCTGCAGCCAGGTCATTTTCCATCATTCTCAGAAGTAAAGATACCATATTGCAATGGGTAGAAGTGTGTCACCCCAAAAAGATATGTTGAAGTCCTAACTCCCAGTACCGCCAGAATGTGACCTTATTGAAAATAGAGTCTTTACAGATGTCATCAAGTTAAAATGAAGTCTTTAGGATTAGGGTGGGTCGTAATCCAATATGACTAGTTCCTTTATAAAAAGGAGAAATTTGGACACAGACACATACAGAGGGAAGGCGACATGCGACAGCTTCCTAACTAGAGTGATGCATCTACGAGCCTAGGAACACCAGGACTTGCTGGCACACACCGTAAACTAGAAGAGGCCAGAAAGAATCTTCCCCTAGAGGCTTCGGAGAGAGCATGACGCTGCTGACATCTTGATCCCAACTCAGCCTACAGAACTGGGAGAGAATTCATTCCTGTTGTTTTAGGCTTCCTAGTCTCTGGTACTCTGTTACAGTGGCCCTAGGAAGTGGATGCATGGAGAAGAATACAGGGTGGCAGAAGACTTAACATTTGAATAGGAAACCATCAGCACTACTCACAAAAAGGGACAAACTGCCAATACCTACAGCAGCTTGCCTGGATTGCACTGGGCTATAAAGGGGGGTCCTTGTGAAGGAAACCCTGCAGCATCTGGACAGTGGTGGTCACAGATGTCTAGGTCTACCAACGTGACCACACTGCACAGAACTCAGTACACACATGCAAATGAATGCATGAAGGAGATTTGAATAAGGCCTGGGGTTGCATCAGTGTCAATTTACTGGTTGTGATATCTGTGGTATAGTTATTCAAGCTGTTACCATGGGGGGAACGGACTAGAAAACCCTGAGATGTCACCTTTGCCTAATCTCACTCCTAGAATTGGGAATTTCTGCCTGTATATCAGGAGCTTTAACATAACAGACCCTGTTCTCAACAACGTCAGTCAGGCCTGAGACTCGCAGAAAGAAACAAGTGCAACTGCAAAAGAAGAGGATGGTAGACTAGGAGCACTCCTCTAATGAAAGGAAGTAGGGAACAGATGAGTTGGTTGCCCTGGCCCTCAATCTTCTCAGTCCCACACCTCCTTCAAATATCAGAAATCTTGCTGGAGAAGAGAGAAGCAGCTGGAATAAGAGGGATGGCCCGGATTCAGAGCAGGTGTCCTGGGTGACGCTCCGGGGTGGGCTTGAGCGCCGCGCGCAGGTGACCCGAACGGCCGCACCGCGACGACACCTCCTCTGCCACCCACTGTCAGGGACACTTCCTCTGTCACCCTGCGCGGAGTAGGGCGGCTCGCCGCCAGCCCATCGTCCAGGTCTAGTGCGGGAATCTCGGGAAGCTGAAGTCGGAGCCGCAGGCTGAGACGAGGGGAGGTGACCGAGTGCAGAAGTCAGGCGTGAACGTCCACCAGCCCTGTGTACCGAAAAGCGTCTGTTTCCCGCCGCCTCTGCTCGCTCCCTCTGCGTGAGGACAAGGGACCGAATGGGCTTCTAGGGTCCTCAGGGGCAAGGAGACAAGGGAAGGAACTGGAGGACCCCGGGCTTCCCCAGAGGACGGTCCACGTCCCCGCTCGGCACTCTCCGGGGGACTGGTCGGCGACGGGGGCCAAGAAGGCTGCCGGGGCTTTCTGGAGAGGGTGGGGATGCTGAGTCACTGATCTGTCACTGTTCCTCATCTCTCCCAGCCCTCCGGGGGCTAAAGCAAAAGGGAACGCGAATGCGGCTCGTGGGGCGGCCAGTCCCGGGACCTGCGCTCGCCACCTCCCCCCGGGAGCGGATGACCGCGGGCCGGCGGGCGTCCGGGCCGGTGCGAGCCCGCAGGTGGAGGGCGGAGGCGCGGCCAAGGCGGGGCAGCGGCTCGGGGGCTGCGCGGGGCGCGCCCTGCCCGCGCTGCTGTTACTGCTGCTCCGGCCGCCGGCGACGCCGGGTAGGGAGAGCGCGCCCCCCCGCGGGCGACGGGAAGGGCGCAGAGGGGCGGTGGGGGGCGGGGGGCGGGCGCGCCGACGCTCATGAAGGGACCGGGAGCTGCCGCCCGGGGCGCCCGCCCGGCGGGTGAAGGGTACGGGCGGCTGGGCGCGCGTTCCGCCTTCCCAGCTGCCGAGGCAGAGGGAAGAGGCCGGCTTTGCCGGGGGGCTCCGACGCGGAGCTTCACAGCCATTTCGAGAAGCGCGTGGACTCGGTCTCCGAACCCGCGAGGAGAGCTGTGGGGACTGCCGGGCAGGCGTTCCCTGCAGGGTCCGAGGACAACCACCCCGCCTCTCCCCGCAGACGAAGCCAAGTAATTAGTACGGGTCAGCAGTGAAAGTGAAGGGGGCGAACGGGTAGGGACTGAGGCCCTGGGGAGAGGACACATGTAGGCAGGTTGCACACCTGGGGGACCTGGAAACGGTCCATTCTTACGCAGCAGGAAGCTGTGAGAGGTCGCGAGGCGGCAGGGCAGCCTGGACACGCGCGCTGGGCCACCAGCCACCGGGAGGAAATGATGGGGGCGGCGTGGCGTTTGCGATGGGACATAGGCCTCCTAGATGTACTCTCGGCGGGGAGAACGCAACGAGTGGCTGGTAGGCTTTCATCCCGGGAGCTAAGAGGAGAGAGGAGAAGGGATAGACTGGTCTGGCTGTATCCTTCTTAATCTTCCAATGTCAGGGATCCCTGTGAGGGTCTGATGAAAGCTAGCAACCCTCTCCCCAGAAAAACGCACGAATGCACATACTTAGAAAACTTGCGTATAATTTGGGAGTCAGCGACCCACTGAAGGCCATCCATGGACTCTCTCCGGGAGTTAGTACCCCCATGGTGTGCGCGTGCACGGCGAGACTCTCAGTAATTTACATCCAGTTGGCCCAGTCCACCCAGTTCTTGATTGGAGCCATCCATCCACAGCTGCTGCTGACTGGCTTGGTGTAGATACCATAGGTCTGGGGAATTTATGATGTTTCGTTTTCTTCAGTCCATGTTTGGATATTGAGAGTCTGAGCTATGTTGGTGACCTGGTCAGTTCCCCTCAGCTGGCTCGACAGTATCCCTCTCCACCCTGTAGGAGATGCCAGAGATAGCCAGCACCCTGGGGCAGCCCTGTTGCACAATGTGAAAGTGAAATGCGGCTTTAGTCAGAAGCCAGCACAGATGAATTGTCCTCCTGGAAGCGTGGAGAACAATGCAGGCAAGGTCTCTAAAGCTCATCAACTACAGCATAGCTCTGACCCCACAAACACTTTGCTGCCATCCAGTAGCTCCTTTTATTTCTTAGTGTTTCCTTAAGCATCTTTACTGAGGTATAAGTGACAGATAATAAAGTGCATGTATTTAAATTGCGTGATTTGTTTAGAGGTCAGTGTATACATTCTTGAAGCCATCACTATGATCAAGAAAGTAAGCATAATCATCACTACCAAATTTTCCTCATATCCTGCAAAATCCTTACCTCCTACCCAGCCCTGTCCCTCAATCTGCTTTGTGTCACTTGCTTTAGTTGCATTTTCTAAAATTTTATACAAATGGAATCATACAGTAGGTAACCTTCGTTGTCTGGCTTCTTTCACTCATAGAAACTGTGCCAATTCTCTATCCATCTTGTAACTTTTATCAGTAGCTCCCTCCTCATTATTGCTGAGTAGCATTCCACAGAATGGATATCACACAATTTGTTTATCCATTCACTTGTTAATGGAGTTTTGGGTTGTTTCTGGTTTTTGGCTATTACATATAAAGCTCTTACGAACATTCATATGTAGGTTTTTGTGTAGACATAGGCTTTCATTTCTCCTGGATAGAGAAAATGGGAGTGGAATGGCTAGATCATATGATATGTGCATTAAGTTTTAAAGAAATTGCCAGACCATTTTTCAGAGTAATTGTAGTATTTTACATTTCCAACAATAGCACGTGAGAGTTCCAATCCCTCTATATCCTGTAAGCACTTGGTGTGGTCAGACTTTGTTTTTTAACGTTTAAATTGTTTTCCCCCACCTTTACTGAGATATAACTGACTTATAACATTGTGTAAGTTTAAGGTATACACTGTGATGATTTGATAAATGCATATATAGTGAAGGAATTAATACAATTAGGTTAACATACTCATCACCTCATGTAGTTAACAAATTTTCTGTTGGTGGCTGGCTGGTCTTCTAAATTGTACCTGTTCTAATAGGTGTGTAGTGGTCTTTCACAGTTTTAATTGTATTTTCCTAATAACTAATGATGCTGAGCATCTTTTCATGAGCTTATTTGCCATTGGTATATCTTCTTTATATATAAGAATATATCTTATATATCTTCTTTAGTACAGTGTCTGGTTAAGCCTTTTGCCCTTTTAAAAACCTTGAGTTGTTGAAGTGTTATTGAGTTGTTTATATGTTATGGATGCAAATTTTTTATCAGACATACAATTTGTAAGTATTTTCTCAGAGTCTGTGGCTTGTCTTTTCATTCTCTTAACAGTATCTAATGAAGAGCAGAAAATTTTTTATTTTGATAAAGCTCAACTTAATTTTTTATGTATTATGCTTTCAGTGTCATAGCTAAGAAATCTTTCATAGCTAGCTAAAGGTTACAAAGGTTTTCTAGAAGTTTTACAGCTTAACGTTTTACATTTATGTCTGTGATTCATTTTGAGTTAATTTTGTGTATAATGTGAAGTATGGATGGAAGGTTTTGTATTGGTTTGGTTTTGAGTTTTTAAGGATATGGATATCCAATAGTTCCAGCACCATTTGTTGAAAAGGTTCTCTGTGCTGAGTTTCTCTTACGTCTACTTTGAACATCAGCTGTCCATATATGTGTTAGTTACTGTAGACAAAACATCAATACATGAAAGACAATTATATTTCTACACATTAGAATGAGCAATTGGAAACTGAAATAAATAAAACAAACCAATATAATTTGCAGTAGCACTGAAAAGTACGAACTACTTAGGGGTAACTGACAAAAGAAGAGAAGATATGACACTGAAAACCAGAAACCATTGCTGAGAGGAATTAAAGAAGACCTATAAAATGGAGAGATATAACAAATTTGTGGATTGGACAAATCAATATTGTTACGGTGTCATTCTTCCCAAATCAAAATTCTAGCAGGCTTTCTTACAGAAATTGGCAAACTGTCTCCAAAATTCACATGGAAATGCAAAAGATCTATCACAGCCAAAGCAACTTTGAAAAAGAACTGAAATGGAATAACAACACTTCTGATTTTGAGACTTATTATAAAGCTACAGTAATCAAGACAATGTGGTATTGGAGTAAAGAGCTCAGAAGAGAAGTGTATACAAATTATTAAATTTTCTAGTTGGGCATATGAATCTTGGTCAGAAAGTATACAGAGCAGTCCATTCTTTATCACTCGCTGAGTAAATAATACAATCTTAGATCTGTTTCTGCTAGTTTATAGTGCTAATAGACACAGCAGGTTATTATCTGTTCTAATTCAAAAGGCTTAATTCTGGGGGGAAGTCCATCACCTTGGGCCAGTGGTAATTTACTTCTTAATGATCTTCACAACCTGAAAGGCTGCAGATGATTTGCCAAAAGAGCTGGAGAAGATGGTGATTTGCCTGAAAATGAATACCCTACTCACCAGTTTGGGTTTGGTTGTACTGGGTGTCAGTGCACATGGGGTGTCTTTAATTTATGTGTCTTTATTAAAATATGTTTTAAATCATTTTTCAGAATTCTGGGATGTTTTGTCCAAATGTTTTTACTTTTTATTTCAAACCAACTTTCTGGGAAAACAAATGTCAGTGCATAAGGACTTGTAAGTGTCTCCTTTTGTAATTATCTAGGGAAAGAGAAGAGCTGTAGTCAAGTGTGAGCTTTTGTTCACTCAGCCCTATAGATAAAAATTGGCCAGCCCAAACTATATGAAAATGAATTTGAGTGGTTTCTGGAATATTCATTCACTGCAAACATTGAAGGAGCATCTCCTGGTCCTGAGGGCTGGTCTAGGCACCAAGATACCCAGCTCTCAAGGAACTTGTATTTCAGAGGCACGGAGAGAACAGACATGAATTATTAGTGAACAATTAAAAAATAATTCCAGTTCACAACAATGAAAATGTACTTAATGCCACTGAATTGTACACTTAAAAATAGTTAATATGGTAAAATTCAGGTTATGTTCATTTTATTAAAAATAAAAAATAAAAAAAGAAACAGTCAGAATGAGCCCATATAAAGAATATGAAAAATCATAACAATTCTAGAGGGCAATATCTACCTGTAAGGCTGAATTAACTCTCTTTTGTTTTGGTTTCCAAAGCACCTATGTCATACCACCCACATCCTGGCTGATGAAACCTCATCCTACCTCCGCCTCCAGTAACAGAGCAATGTGAGCCCCTAACAGCTGCCCAGGACCCCCCCACCTGCCCCTTTTCAGTGACCATCTCTGCAGCACTAAGGAAGTTCTGGGTAGAAAAATGGAGGCAGTGGGAGAGGCATGTCTTGCCTGCCAGGGTAAAAAGGGAAGAGAAGCTCATGCTACTGAATACTGGAGTCTAATCGAGGACCAACATCTTCCACTCAGGGTGCCATGGGGCCTTTGGGGGAGTTCTTTGAAGGGAAAACTACACAGTTGACTCTTGAACAGTGAAGGGGTCAGGGGTGCTGACCCCTGCACAGTCAAAAAATATGTGGATAACCTTAGACTCCCCAAAACTTAACTATTAACCCTACTGTTGACTAGAAGCCTCCCTGATAAGATAAATAGTTGATTTAACATGTATATGTGTTATTTACTGTAGTCTTACAATAAACTAAGCTAAAGGAAAAGAAAATGTTTTTCAAATTGTTGCAAATCTCCAAAAAATTTTCCAATGTATTTATTGAAAAAACTCACATGTAAGTAGACCCATGTAGGTCACACCTGTGTTGTTCAAGGGCCAACTTATTATCAAGCAGAAGGTATGGTCAGTCCAGAGCTTTTCCCCAGCCTCCTGTCCGGAGCTGGCATTCCAGAGCATAAGGAATATTCCCCAAAGGCCCCACATCCTCAGAAACTTGCTGACTCTTATTCTTGCCCTGTGAAGCCCTTGTGGGCTTGGGGAGTGAGGAGAATAACAAGCCTACAGGCTGGTCAGACTGGTGTGCAGGTAAGGCTCCAAATCAGCATAAGGGGAGCTGAGAGGCAGAGGAAGTTGTTCATTTAGAACCTCTTTATTTCTGGGTATCAAAACACAGCTTGAGAGCCTCCTGGTCCTCAAAATCAGCTGTGTCAGAATCACCAGTGGAATAAGGGTCCCAAACCTCCCTGTGGCTGGTGGGAGTAAGCTGAGATGGCAGAGCCAACTGCTTGGATATTGGAGGTGGATCACCTCCCTGGAGTGGAATTTGAGAGGAATGACACCCAAGACTTTCTAAACCTAAGTGGATCTGATACCATGATTTGCCATTGAACTTTATCCTTTGAATCCTGAAGGCTCTCCCAGGAGCCCCATTTCCCTAGTAGGTCTTTAGTTCAGTTTGCGATATTAGGATGTGGTGAATAGTGGCAGGTTCACTTGTCTTTTTATTTCTTAACCTGGAGATGCTGTTGGTGAGCCACAGGGACCTTTGTCCCCCTAAACCATGTATGACCTGCATTCTGGAGATTGGGGCTCTGCTGACGCACCTAGCAGATACCTTCCGTGACCCTAAGCTGGAATCCTGATGCCCCCTCAATTACTATGCCCCATACTCAGATCCTTTGCCAAACTCTCCACAATAGAGAGGAGTGTTGTAGGAGAGGTTTTCTTTCTTTGCTTTGGATTACATCTCTCTAACTTTTAAATGAACTGCTTCAAGGAAACAAAGGGGTCAGTGGGTGTTGAGTTGGAGCACTCCTCATTGCCTTCATAAACACCCATGCACAGTGTCGGCAGGGCTGGAGGCCAGAATGGAATCCCTTTTGGGGAGACATACAAACACAAAAAATTCCACCAGAAAAGCTTTCAGTTATTTAAGAAATATGTTGTAGACCATTGTCATTACCCACATGGGTACCAACAGGCCAGTGTTGGGCTGGGTGTGAGCAGGCCCCACTGAGGGCACCCAAGGACAGGGCTTGCATGTGGCTCATCTGTAAACCCAGCACCCCAGTACCACCTGGCACATCAAGGGCCTTAGAAAGATACTCTGAGTAATTGAATACATGCAGAGTGTTTTCTATTTTAAGCATCTATGAATTTATTTGCTTCATTCCATCCATACTCTCTAGCCCTTGGGAACAGAGAAAAACAAGTTATTCCTGAAGAAAAGAAGGAAAATAAAACCACAGAAATGCAAAGCCAAATGCAGTCCATGGACCAAGTCAACCTTCCAGGTAAGAGGTGAATCTGAACTCTGTCATCTGGCTGATTCCTAGGAGCCAACCGCTCTCTTGCAGGTATATGATGTGTCCTGCAAAGGAGGAAAGTCTATCCCACTAGCCTCTCCTCTGAGGACATAATGTGGACAAGAACTATTGCATAGCATCTACAGACTATTTCTAGGCTCAGCATTTCAAGCCACTCTCACAGCAGCCAGAGCCTGTGTGATTGGGCTCTAGGCTTACTCCTGGGTTTGAGAGCTGGCCAAACAGAATTCAGTTCAATTCTAAAAGTTGGGACTAACTGTGCCAGGCACTGCTGACAAAATAGAAACATGAGTAGACAACAGTCCCTGCCCTTAAGGAAATGCTCTGTGTTTTTTCTCTGAGCCACAAGATAATAAACTGTCAGCAAAGCAATTTATTTCGAGATGTTTCTTATGGACATTATGAGTGTTAAGCTATGCCATGCCATACAGGGTGAGTCTTGACACTGCACACAAATCCCTCTTAGATAGTGGGCTGTGGATGAATGAGCACTGTGAGTACCAAGTTGCTGCCACAACTTTTCAGAATGAATCATCTTTAAGTCAGGTCATAATTTCAGGAAGAAACAGAGCTCGACAGGAAAACCAGAGCTTTTGGGGGAGCAGCTGATCTTATAAGACCTTAGACCTATGATAATTGTATAAAATTACAAAGAACTTTATCATATTATGTATAATCTCATTTGAACCTTACAACCTAGCAAGTGGGGGACAGGAGAACTACTTCAATTGAGACATGGAGAAGTTAAAGGGCCTGGCGAAACTCACATAATTTGGAAATTAGACTAGGAATCTCTCTACTGATTACTTCCTTTAAATTAGTTTGAATTTATTTGCAGCTTCCATTATGTAAAAAAAAAAGACTAATCCAGGGGCATTGTTGCAAAATGATGTTTTTACCCATTTATCTCTCCAACTGTGTACTAGAATGGTGTTTTAGAAGTCATTTATTTTTCTGTTCTTCTCTACTTCTCCCATACTACCTCCACGGTTATTGAAAGGTTTTTTCCAAAGGTCAGTGTTTACTGCCCTTACTCAAGAGATAACCGGCTGGTCTGGTTAAGAGACAGTTCACAGATTGCATCGATTTGGATATTTTCATTTGAAAGGAGCAAACCTAACTCAGACAGGCTCAGACCATTATGAATGTTTTTGGCTGTAAAAGAAATTTTATTCTGCAACTAAAACACAAGTTCTGTTGTGATTTGCAAGATGTTAGACTAGAACATATCATTTAGGGCGGGACCACTCAGCTCCCTGCTGGGACAGAGGAGTTATTTAGGGAAGCTGAAGAGGTTATAGTGGGTGCTCAAGCGGTGGAAGGCCAGAGCACTGGTCCAGTTTCACACGTTTGGGGGTAGACAGTACATGTGGTCCCATACATCTGGACTGGCATGGGGTGGGGAATCCTGACATTAAGTCTGAGCAGGTCATGATCCTTGAGATTAATGGGCAGTCAGGCTTGGGTTTTCGTTGGGTGAGTGGAAAGTTAGTGAGCATGGGGAATTTTCACAGGCCTTGACAGGAGCCTCTGTGGGGCAAGCTTCAGGCGTGGCTTGACCAGAGGTTGGGCCCCCTTCCCCAGGATTCTCTTCACCCTTCTCTCTTCCTGGTTTTGGCTTTGTCAGATCCTTCTGCCATGGTCCCAAGATGATCACGAGCTTCAGCCCAAGGGCGTGCTTCCTCACTAGCTGTGGAGAGCCACGGAGATCTTCACATTTCACTGGCCCCACTTGGTTCGAATGTCTCCTTGTCCCTGGGTTAGGTCTGCCCTTTCCACTCCTGCCTACTTATCAAAATCCTCACCATCAACAGAAGCAATTACTCATTCCTCTGTGTTCCCATAGCAAGCATTTATTCCACAACTATGGCCCTTGGCAGATTCTGCTTCCATGTGTCTTTCTTAGCCAATAGACCGTCTGCTCCTGCGTGACTGGGTCTTTGTGCTTTCCCACTAAGTGCCTAGCATTCTCAATACATATTGGTTAAATGAAAGAATTAATGAATATATGAATGAACAAATGAATGAAACGATAGAATGAGAACCAAGGTCCACTCTCTAGGAAGAAGCAACTTGGATTTACTGACAATGCTTTCCTCAAGCTGCCTTCAGAATTTCCTTTCCCTCTTCCAGGCCACTGCAGGGAGCCCCCACCGTGGGAACATGAAGCTTCGGAAAGAATTTACCATTTTAGGGTGGGGCAGGCAGTTCACTACTAGTGGGCCCAGGGACTCAGGGCCCAGCAGAGAGGTCCTGCTGAGAGCATCTGCAAACTGCTCTGTGGGGAGATGAGGTGGATGTGGCCACAGCTCAAGTGCATAAATGAAAGGGGAGTCAGTTCCCAGTGTGGTGTTGCTTCTCAGGCCCATTGCCTTGCTTTTTCCACCATGTCGACCAGGGTGGGATTCCTCACCCACCAGCTCTGTGACCTTGGGCAAGCCACTCAGGCTCCTTGGGCCTCTCATTTTTCTCAGTCCAGAAAACAGACTAGATAAACTCTAAGGTCTCCATCATCTCAGGTCCTCTGTACCCAGAATGGGGATAGATAGCAGGAAATGAAGAGCACAAAAGGCCTTTTGAGTATCCCCAAGCTCCCCTCACTGATGAAAATGCTGCACGTTTTCTTTTCTTTTCAGCTGATTCTGAAATTCCACTTTGTCCTCTAAGCCAAGACTTCATCTCATTCAAAAAAGGCCAGCCTGCCTTCCCCATGATTCTAGCTTACTGATATATAAAGCAAGTCCATTATCTGTACAGTGTTATACTGTGAGCATGCTCCTTCCTTTTGGGCAGTTCCCACCTGCACTTTGTTAAAAGTGCAAATGTGCAGGGATGGAGTTTATTTCAGCACATGTGCATGTGTGTGTGTGCGCATACACCCACACTCATTCATTTACACACACCTGCAACCCACCTCTGTTGGGCTCTTCTGTTATTTTCATTCTGAAATCATATTACCATTTCTATAATGAAAAGCTACTTACATTTAACCATAGTGTTACTGGTTCCTTTGCTCATTCTCCACATCCCATGTCTTCCTCTTGGATTCTTTGGGGCTGCTGTGCTTCTTTCCCACACAGGGAAGCCACTGCCAGCCAGGGTGTATGGGTCGCCTCCTTTTGAAAGGAGGATGAGCTGGAGCAGTGTCCTGAGTAACAAACAACACCCCTGAGGAATGGGGAGCCTGTCACACAGAAAGGCTATCCTTTGTGCATGTCTACTGCATGCGATGGTCCCACGGTATTTATGCTGTTACGACCTGTTTCCAAGCCTCAGATGGAAAGCAGGGCTAAGGAGGAAGCCTGGGGAGAGAGAGTCGCTCAAAGTTCCATGGAAAGCCAGGATTGGGGTTAGAGTTGCCTCTCACCTGGTGGTCCTAGGGCCACTTGCCCGCTTGCCAGTGACTGGGATGCAGAGCTGTGTGTGGCACTCCCAGATACTGTGCCCAAACCGAGACACCCTTCAGCTGGTGTGTCCGGGTCGACTGCGACAGGCTTGTGCTGTGGGACCCCCACTCCCAATTTTTCTTCTCTCCTCCAGGTGAGGGTGAGCCTCAAGCAAGTACTGATGCTCCTCCTGGGAGTGACACTTCCTGTCCCTTAAAAATGACAGGCCCCACAGGCGCCACAGGTACTACAGGTATGGCTGGGGTTTCCGTGTAGGTGAGCTTGGCCATAAACCCAGATGCAAGAAAGGGAAGGCTGGTGGCCCAGAGCAGCCCTCTGGCAGCTGGGCAGAGTTGCCCCGTAGGTGTAAAAGATCACCAAGCGCCCGCATCTGACCCGCAGTCCTCAAACATGCAGAAAGCAAGTGTTAGGAAGAGGAGAAACAGGCCCGTGGGCGGCATCTCGAGGCAGAAGAACCAGAAACCCACCCATGGCCTCTCTAAGCTTCACACCCCTTCCATCAGCTGAGCAACCCTAACTCTCTCCAGCCTGCGCAGCCCAATAATTAGCATAAACTGAGCATCCTCCCCTCTCTCTTCTGCACAGATTTTCAGAAACATACAGAAGTGGCTACCACTACAGAGACGTTCATATTTGCAGTCAAGTACCAGATAGCAGGTGGGTAGGACTGCTTTGACTGACAATGTACAGCAGACAGACACTGTGGGCCGTGCAACTTGGTGGGTTGGTGGTTGGTGATTAATTAGTTGGTTAGTTTAATGACTTACTCCTTACACTGTATAATGCTTATAAGAGTAAAAGAGTAATCCAGATATTAACCTAAGCAATCACAGGAATGGGTTACAGTAACCAGGCACTTCCTCCCAACTAGTCCTACATCTGTGGGGGCATGTGGGGCCGAGGTGAAGTGGGAGGGATGCAGTATAACCAGGGAAGACAGAAAATATGTCCCGTAAACATTAGAGTTGTTTCTTGGTAGGAGGAAAAAAGGGGCTTTGAGGGGTTAAAAAACAAGCTTATAGCAACAGAGAGTAGAATGGTGGTTACCAAGGGTGGGAAAGATGGAGACACATTCAAACTTGCAGTTAGAAGATGAATCAGTTCTGGGATCTAGTGTGGGGCATGGTGACTATAGCTGATAATACTGCATTATATACTTGAAAGTTGCTTCGGAAGTAGAGCTTAAATGGTCTCACCACAAAAAGGAAATGGTAATTACGTGATGTGATAGAAGTAATTATGTGATGATTATGCTAAAGCTGCAGTCATTACCACTTTGCAATATATAGTCAGTCGTTGAACAACATGAGTTTGAACTGCATGGGCCCACTTACACACAGAGTTTTTCAATAATATGTTGGAAAATTTTTTTGGATATTTGAGACAATTTGAAAAAATATTTCCTTTTCTCTAGTTTAGTTTATTGTAAGAATACAATATATAACACATGCAAAATATGTGTTAATTGACTGTTTTATGTTATCAGTAAGGCTTCCTGCCAACAGTATTCTATTAGTAGTTAAGTTTGGGGGGAATCTAAAGTTATATGTGGATTTTTGACTATGCTGGGTGTTGGGAGCGGTTGGCACCCCTCACCCCTATGCTGTTCAAAGGTCAGATGCACAAATGTATCATATCATCACGGTGTATACCTTACCCTTACACAATGTTATATATCAGTTATAGCTGGGAAAAAGAAAAAGAGAAACGGGCTTTGAGGTATATCTAACATTGATAAATGGATGGATGGATGGATGGATGGATGGATGATAGAAAGCTTGCTTACTCTAGGACACAGGAAAGCAGCATTTGGGAACTACGAACACATTCTAGAGATGCTAATGTGTTTATCATTTATCTTTATATTGCAACATTTCTTTTACCCGCCACAGGCCTCACTCATGGCTCCTTAACTGAGGCCTGGCCTCTGAGCCTTTCTGAAGAGCATGCCTGTCAGTTCATCCCCCAGAGACAGCCAGTCCCTTGAGGAACCCTCCATACCTCACCAGGCCCTTCCAGGGAGAGAGCTACATTCCTGAGCATGGGAAAGCAGAAACTGAAGTGCCCACCTCTTCCCAGAAAATCCTTGCTCACTGGAGGGACTTTCTCAGCCTGCTCTGGAACCTCACCAGGACAGGCCTTGCTGAGCTGCTTCTCTGTTGACAGTGGCTGGCTGCGTCCCTCCCTGCTGATCAGCGTCCTCCTTCAAAGTGGACTCACCTGGCAGCAGAGATAGTGAGTTCCTGTCTTCTCAAGGCAAGCCCTTGCCTAAGCTGGCGGTGAAGCCCAGCATGGGGAAAGCCCCTGGCAGAGACCCCTGCCCCCAGCCCACCTCATTCTGCTACTAACCTCATGCAGCTCAGGGAGTGGTAGACAGAGAACTGGCCAATGCACGCATTTCTAAGGAGTCAGTCAGTAGGTATTGAAGCCACAGGGAAATGGGGAAAGCAAAGGAGATTAACATTTGTTGAGCCACTAGTGTATGCCAGGCTTGATGCTTATTTGCTGAACCATGATCACCATCTATCTTCTCAGAAACCTTTGGAATAGCTACAGCTTAGGCAGATTAGGCAACATGGGCAAGATTGCACAAACAGCAGAGGTCAAACACACCATGAATGTAGAGCCCCAGACCTGTCTGCCCGATCCCCTGGCTAGAGAGGAACCAAAGGCAGCATCCCCTGCACTTCTCCCTTCCTGCACCCCTTACCCCCACACTGCAGCCACTCACACCACAGCTCCCTTGACTTAAACATGGCCCGTGGGTGGCCTTATTGCACCAACTTAAATTATCAACCCTGACTGCAGATTAGAACAACAACTGGGTGAGATTTTTAAAAATACCAATGCTTGTGCCCCAACTAGAGTCTCTGGGGATGGGCCCCAGACAGCAGTGCTATTTTTTTTTTTTCAGTTGAGATAAAATTAATCATTTCTGGCTGGTAGTCAAACCAGCCAGAGAGAAATCATCATTTTAACCATTTTTAAGTGTACAATTCAAGGGTGTTCAGCACTGCTTTGTATATACCCAAACTATCTAATCACACATGAAAACATTTCTGTCACTCCAAAAAGAAACAGCATACTTCCCAACTCCTCATTCCCCCCCCATTCCCTGCAACCACTGATCTGCTTTCCATCTCTATGGGGTTGCCTGTTTCAGACATTTCAGATAAATGGAATCATACTGTATCTGTCCTTTTGTGGCTGGGACATCAGTACCTTTATAAGTTCCTAGGGTGCATCTAATACATATGCATCTAGTCTTGACAACTCTGCACCAGGTGAACAGGTCTCAGACTTGAGTGGGCATCAGAATTTCCTGGTGGGCTTGTTAAAACACACACTGCAGGTCTGATTCAGCAGGTCTGGGGTGGGCCTGAAAGTGAGCATTTCTAAAAAATCCCCATGTGGAACTGATGCTGCTGCTCCAGGGACTAAACTTTGAGAACAATTGCACTAGACTAATAGTATTATGGATCAAGAGAGTGGAACAATCACACACACACACACACACACACACACACACACACACACACACACACACACACTCTGGCCAGTCTCTTCTCCCTTTACACAGTGGATGAGGGAGACCTACTATGTCACATCTTGACTGTCCAGGGTGTCCCAAACACACTCTAGAGGGCACTCTGGCCAACCCTGATATAAACTCCCTAGTAAGACTCTAAGAAGACATAGATACCCTTCAAAAACCAAAGGTCTTAGATCCTGTAGTTAGACCAGCCAGAGAGAAATCATCAGATTTCTTCCATTCTCATATTGGTCATCAGACCCACAATATACTCCTGATTTTCCTCATGTGAATTAAAAAGTACAAACTATTTGGCAATGCCAAGGATAAACCTGTAGGATTATTATATTAGTAATTATTCATATGCCTGGCAGTCTACCAATTCCAATACTGGGCTAGGTGATCACGGAGGCATTCTTTTAGGATTACATGAGATGACGTTTGTCAGGGGCCCGACAGTGTAAACACTCGTTCCTTGTCCTCTTCTTCCCTCACTGACAAGACTTAATGCCTATCGAGGAACTTTTCATTTGGTAACTTAAAGCCCCAACACCTTCAGACACAAAGGGATGAAGCTATTTGGGTGTGGTAGAGGTTTGAAGTTTATGTTGTGAAATAAAGAATGGCCTGCAACTGTATGAGTTCCCACAATAACCAAAAACCTCCCAGAATTAAAATCTTCCAGGAGACTTAAAGATCTCAGACTGACCCGGTCAAGAAAGCCAGTCCAAAAGCCTTCCTCCAATCTAATTTCGCCTGATAATGCCCTCTTGTGGCCAAACAGAAATCATACGTTATTATTTTATTTTATTTTACTTTATTCTACTTATTTATTTTTTGAGCAATTACTAGCCAGTAATAAGTTAGAGTTGGCCTACACTGGCTCCTAAGGGCCAAAAGTTAAATTTTCAGGAATTTTGCTGAATGTTTTTAAGCAGAGCCATTATAAAAAATTTAAGTATATGAACTTATAATTAAATAAATTATATTAAAAACAAAGTTAATACTCAAAATTAATCACTTTATAATTATTTTATATAATACTACTTTCTTTTTTCTCAGAGTTATTTGCACCTATTGTGTCTGTATCAAGAAAATACTATGTAATTGTTTGCTATTGCACATCTCTTTCCAATCCAGTTTTCTGTATACTGACGTCACATTGGTAGCTTGGAACTGGGCATAGTGGGAGTAATTACACCATGGAAGTAGGCAAACTTTTTCAGAGAACTGGTTGTTAAAGTCACCAGCACACCACTTCTTGGAGCCTTGCTCCATGGGAGCTCAGAACAAGGTAGGAAGTAACCAGGTATTCCTTGGGCTAAGTAAGGCAGAAGTCCAGGACTGTGATGCTCAATATAAGAGCCACTGGTCACATGTGGGTATTTAACTTTAAACTTAAATAAGTTTAACACAATTAAAAATTCAGTTCATTGGTTGCACTAGTCCTATTTTCAAGTGTCCAACAGCCACATGTGGCTATGTTATTGGACAACATAGATACAAAATATTTCCACCACCAGAGAAAGTTCTTAAAGTGCATCAGTGGCTAGAAACTAGGAGTTTTCAACTCAAGAAAATCATTTAGCACAATTAGTTACTTTTATTATAGCTTTTCTGGAGCTATTATTCTCTAAATAGTTCAAAAAAACTTTGTCAAAGGGTGCACACTTGCAGTTAGAAGATGAATAAATTCTGGGGATCTGATGCACAGCACCATGATTATAGTAAAACATGGTATATTATAAATTTCAAAGTTTCCAAGAGACTAAACCTTAAATGTTCTCACCACAGAAAAGAAATGACAGTTATGTGATGGTGATGGAGGTGTTCGCTCACCCTACGGTGATAATCAAATTGCAATATATAAACATATCAAATCAGCACATTGTATACCTTAAACTTGCACAATGTTATGTGTCAACTGTATCTCAATAAAAGAAAAAAACTATTACAAAAATATTTGCTATGTACCAGGCTCTTGATAAGAGCCAAAGATAAATACAAATGGTCCCCACTCTCAGGAGCTCATAGATGAGCAGAGGAGAAGAGAAAAAAATAGATACTTTAAATATAATCTGTTAGAGCCTAAAATTGATGTGTTATAGGAGCAAAGAGAGAAGACACTTAGCCCTACACAGGTGTTGCCAGCAAGGCTTTTAGAGCTGATGGTGCCTGAGATGCATGAAGTCAAAGAAAGGCAGGAGTCACTGCTCAGCACAGAGAAAATGGGCAAAGGAAAGCAGAGTGGTGCAGCTACAGATGTCTGGGACACACCAAGCAGCTCTAAGCACTGAGTGTCAAGTACATGGGGCAGCGGAAACATGAGATTGTGGGGATAGACAGTGACACAGTGACCAAGACATGGAAGACCACGCCTGACTGAAGGGCTTGGACTCTGTCCTGAGGGCTACAGAGAGCCCCAGAAGCTTTACTTATAGGACAGGCGGTAGCACTGGCCCTCTGAGTGGTCTGACTTTGAGGCAGGTGATAGTGGGGGCAGTTTGGTTATGTTATGACGAAATAAATTTGCACAAGAGATGATGCAGGCATGAACTAGGTCAGTGGGTGTAAGTTAAAAAGGAGAAGAATCAAGAAATATGCAAAGGAGGTCAAGGTAGCAGTATTGGCTGCTGATTGGAAGTGGAGGTTAAGGAAGAAGTTTTAGAGAATCAATAGTGGGACCATGTGGTCACAAACACAAGGATGAAATGGAAGGTGAGGGGATGTGTAGTACACAAGAACCCAGGGGCAGCCAGTCTCAGCCTCTGGACGGCGGAAGAGGCCTTGAGGTCAGATTTCAGCATATGGGAAGGTAATGATACCCTGGGGCGGAACCTAAAGTTAGCAGGTCAGTGGGAGCTTACGTTGAATGCTCTACCACATCAGTTTGGGGAGAACCCATTTTTCTTGGTGCAATATTACACCTATGACTATTACTTAGTTATATCACTACAGGAGGAAGAGTAGAAGAACAATCTAGAAAACCAAGAGTGCTAAGAAGCCAAGAACAGCCCACAGAAGTCATGGAGCACAAGTGAAATCAAAGAAGTTGAACACTCACCCAAGAGGCACCTCCTGTGATCCCTTGTATCTGGAAAGCTCTGAAGTCCCTCACAGAACACCAGACATCTGCACACCCACCATGAAGCTCTGTAGTATCAACCAGTGAGCTCGATCTGCTTCTAGGCAGCATTTCCAAGGTCACTGGAAGAACAGGAAGGAACAACTAGAACTCTCAGTCTTATTTTCATGTATATGTATTAATTAAAGCTTGAATGGCATGGAACTCTCTCTACACCACATAGAGCATAAAGAAAAGAAGCCTCATGTTAATGTCATCCCAACTTCCCAGTCAAGAAATCCAAGGAAAACCCTAGCACTAATGTAAATTCACATACACACACTCCCTATGTAAGGTCCTATGAAATTGCACCTTGTCACATGATCCACGCAGTTCCCTTCCCAGCCTCTGTTGGACTAGCCCATTCTCCCAGTCATATTCCTGAATGAACACTCTCTAAGAACTCCAGACTGTTAGCTATGAATCTTTTTGTCCTTAACTCAGTCCTCTAAACTAGCCCTCTTCCCCTGAACCCTCAATTTTGAAGTTCAAAGAACAGAGGCCATGGAAGAATTACCAAAGCAGGGTAACAACAAAGAGGGCAACCAAGCCCTTAGAACTGTAGAGCTTCAATATTTGAAAGGATTTTACTGGAGTTAAAGTTGGGAAATGAAGGATAAAGTGGTCCCAGGTGGCAAAGTATAGGAAGAAATCTTCACCTGTACATTACTAACAGGCTCTTCAAGAGTTCATTTCCTTGGGATTGCTAGAAAAGATACTCTGAATTTGGCCTGCACGAATTTGATGTTTACAGATAGACACGCAATCTGCAAATGTGTGTATTTCCAAATCACTGTCATAAAAACACTCATAAGGGATCAATACATTCAATGTTTATGGGAGGAAAGAAAGAAGGAGGCAGTGGGGAATGAGGACGAAGACCATGTTAAGAACATGACTCTGGAGAAGCTACACCGATGGTCCTCAGACTGTCAGCAAAATGCTTAGCAAAGCAGAATCACCTGGAGGCCCAGATGGCTGGGCCGACGTCCAGAGTTTCTAAGTCAGGACATCTGGGGTGAGGCGCAAGAATTTACATTTCTGACAAGCTGCAGTTGGTACTGATGGTGCTGGCTGGGGACCACACTTTGAGGACCACTGATTGTACCTCTCCATGCCCACCCCACCCCCACCCCCAATTCCTGCTGAGAAGGTAATCTTTAGGTGCTGAGATTTCAGTCTGATCAGTTTGTGATCAGGTGCTTGAATAAGATACCAATTCTCAAACTGGTTGACTCAGATGTCCTGGTTGAATAAAATCATATGATTAAAGGGATTAGTGAAAAGTTTAAACCAGCAGCCAGTTTTCATTTCTGAAAGGGTAGAAAAGCATTATTAAAAAAAAAGGTGGGGTGGGCAGGTGTCATCAGGTCCTTATCAGACCAAAGAACCCTTTTCTGTCCTGTAACCAACCAAGCACAGACCAGCCTCTGCTGTCAGCATCTATCCACTCCATATGTTGTCTCAGTAAAGTTGAAAGGGATCTTAGGGAAAAAAAAAATTTTTTTTAATTTACTTATTGTCTTGCCAGTGGCAAGTTCACTATGGATTCAGTGAGACCGTGGAATGACAATGGAATGTTCTTGGGATGAAAGAGTTTATTACCCAGCTTGTTCTCCCAGTGATAAGTCAAGCACTAGAATTACATCTGCAATCAACAGTCTGCAAGTCTGTAATCCTCCCTCATCTCTGCTTCTGCCCAGAGCGCTTTATATAGTGACTCAGTCAGTAATAGCTTATTGCCTATGGGTGTGGGAACAGTAGACTAGCAACAAGCCAGTTACATCATCAAGTCGTTTAGGTTCAGGTGAGGATCCTGGCCATAGGAAGCTTCACTTTATCCACACTTATCTTACTTGAGTAAAATTGAATTCTCATTATGCATTTTGGAGAAGGGAAGTCTATGAGATCAAAATGTTTTTCATGATTATTAAGATGTTATTTTCCTTTTTCACTCTCTTCCTAAGTGTATGATAGAGTTTTCCAGATACACACAATATGTGATGATATCTTCATTCTGATGTTAACATATAAGGTTATTACTGTTGTTTACAAAAGAATTAATAAATAATATTTTTTAAATTTCTTGGTTTTAGTGTCTAAATATGCTTTCACTAGATGAAACTACATAAACAAAAGCTCTTTGGGATCCCAGCACCTTTTAATAATGGACACAGTTCCTGACAAATTGTTAATAAGCATATCATCATTGGTCATTTCAGAAATAAATTACAATCACAACAAGAGTCACTTCTTACCTACTGACTCTAAGCAAAAAGAAAAGTAAAACAAAAAAAACTGATAAGGCTGTGGAGAAACAGGAAACCTCATACACTGCTGGTAGGGATGTATGCAGCAATGGTGCTGCAGTCACTGTGGAAAACAGATTGGTGGGCCCTCAAAAGGTAGACATAAATTACCACATAACCCAGCAGCTCCACTCCTAGTGACACCCAGGAGAGGTGGAAGCCTGTGTCCATGCAGAAACTTGTACACAACTCCTACAGCACACAAGTTTTATAGCCAAATAGCCAAGAGGCAGAAACTACCCAAATGCACATCGACAATGAACAAACTGTGGTCCGTCCATACACTGCAATGCTATTCAGCTACAAAAAAGAATGAAGTACTGATAGATGTGACAATGTAGGTGAGCCTCCAAAACATTTAGTGAAATAAGCCAGACACAAAATGTCACATGTTGTATGATTTCTTTAATGTGATATCTCCAGAAAAGGCAGCTCCATAGAGACAGAAAATAAATTAGTGGTTACCAGGGTCTAGGAGAGTGATTTCTTAGTGGGTTTGGGGTGTTTCTCTGGGGTGCTAAAAACAATAACATTATGAATACACTAAATGCCACTGTACTGTACACTTTTTATGATTAATTATATGTTATGTGAATTTCACCTCAATTAAAACAAACAAAAAAAGAGGTCCTGACACTGAAATTTTTGAGCCTTGCTGGTTCCATTCATGGCTTTTGAAGAAGGGTCCTCAGCTCATGGTAGAGGGCCTTCCTGAAGTTTGTGTGATGACCTACTTTCTGGTATTCTATTGAGTTATTATGAGATGCTGAATTTTTTTCCAAAAATGAAAATGAACATATTACTAGAGTTGGCTGAAGACCTGGAGTCAGTATTCTGTGGAGAACAGGCAGTTTGCAAAGCTTCTAGGAGGAATGCTGTCACAGGAGCCCAGGCACTCTCAAGAGTTTTCCTCTCTAGGAGGTGCCCCAGATTCTCACAGTGAGATCACAGCAAAACTCCCCCATGCTGTCAGCAGGGGAATGGGACAGGAACCATTGTGAAATATACCAGCGCACCCTGTTCTCCTTAATTAGCCCTGTCCTCAAGAAAAACTATTTTCCAGCTATCTTGGGTTTTACCAGAACCTAAGCAAGCAGAAGGAAGGGAAATACCAGCTCTGCGTTGCTCTGGCATCCCAGTGTGGGAGGGAAATAGGCAAGCCTATCCCCTGTAGCCTTCCTGTCCCACTTGAGCACTGCCACAGGCTTCTCCGGTCTCCCAGCCATGTCTCCTCTGGCAGTGTGGCAGGAGGAGGTAAGATGAGACTAATTTCCTTAGGCCTGAGCTACATACTTGACCCTTAGAGCCAAAAGTGGACTCAGCTATCTGCACTGGGTCCTTGGAGAGGGGAGAATGATGAAACCCAAGTGTCACCAAGAGAAGGGAGGTAGGGGAAGTACCCATCCTCTTTTTGAGTGTGGCCTAAAAACAAGAATTATTTTAATTTTAATTAATCTTTAATAAGAATATCCTAAATTTTCACAAGTACTATTTTAATTTTAATTAAACTTTAATAGGAATATCCTGAATTTTCACATCAATCATACCACTATGAGGCTTAGGAAGTTCTAGGCCAAAGCTCAGTCATGGGAATAGGAGAGAAAACGTGAACAACAGATTTGCTAGGACTGGCATATGAGAATCTTTAAGGATGTAGAAAGACTTCTTTGATGTTCTTCCATCGACAATGTGCTAAGTTGTTTAGGGGAAACTAGGACTTTTTTAGATTCCACATGTAAGTGCGATCATGCAGTATTTGTCTTTCTCTGTCTGGCCTATTTCACTTCATCTAATGCCCTCCAGGCTGATCTATCTTGTCTCAAATGACAGAATTCCCTTCTTTTTTTATTTTTTATTTTCTTGTTATCATTAATCTACAATTACATGCAGAACATTATGTTTAATAGGCTCCCCCCTTCACCAAGTCCCCCCCACACACCCCATTACAGTCACTGTCCATCAGTGTAGTAACATGCTGTAAAATCACTACTTGTCTTCTCTGTGTTGTACAGCCCTCCCCATGCTCCCTCCCACTTTATACCTGTTAATCATAATGCCCCCTTTCTTTTTTCCCCACCCTTATCCCTTCCTACCCATTCTCCCCAGTCCCTTTCCCTTTGGTAACTGTTAGTCCATTCGTGGGTTCTGTGAGTCTGCTGCTATTTTGTTCCTTCAGTTTTTATTTGTTCTTATACTCCACATATGAGTGAAATCATTTGGTACTTGTCTTTCTCCACCTGGCTTATTTCACTGAGCATAATACCCTCTAGCTCCATCCATGTTGTTGCAAGTGGTAGGATTTGTTTTCTTCTTATGGCTGAATAATATTCCATTGTGTATATGTACCACCTCTTCTTTATCCATTCATCTACTGATGGACACTTAGGTTGATTCCATTTCTTGGCTATTGTAAATAGTGCTGTGATAAACATAGGGGTGCATCTGTCTTTTTCAAACTGGGCTGCTGCATTCTTAGGGTACATTCCTAGAAGTGGAAGAATTCCCTTCTTTTTTAGGGCTGAGTAATAGTTTCTTTCTCTGTCTCTATGTCTGTGTGTGTGTGTGTGTGTGTGTGTGTGTGTGTGTGTGTGTATAAAACATTTTCTTTATCCATTTTTCTATCAGTGGACACACACAGAAGTTGCTTCCATGTCTTGGCTATTGTGAATAATGTTGCAATGCACATGGGATGCAAAGACCTCTTTGCATACCAATTTTACTTTTTTTTTTTTTGCCACACTGTTGTTCTAATAGCTATGCCATGCCAGTTAACTTTTTGTATCTTACTTTTTCTCCCTCCTAAGAATATCTCGAGCTTGTTGCACTTAGAATTCCACATTTTCCCTCTTAGTATCATGCACATAATAAACATCAGTTCCTATTTGTGGAAAGAATGGTATTTTACTCTATTAGACCTAGAGATTAACATCTAATGGTGAGCACTGGGTGGAAAAGTAGAAACCCTGAGCTTCTCCCTCAGAGCTCTAGATGTATCTCCTGGTCCTTATGAGTGACTGCTGCTGAGTCTTTTCTCCTATTGTCTGTGTGTTTGGTATGTAAGAAGTTTCTTTGTTAAATGCATACAAAAAGTGATAAAGACCAAGGCTCTGAAATTTTGCTTTTAAACCAATTTCCAGATATTTATCTTATATTAATCTAGTCCAACATTTGTACACACAGCCAGTACCATAGTTCTTTAGTGTGTGCAGTTGCCATCTCCTATATCTGGCCTTTGGGGTTCCCTGGCAGCTACATTTCCATCAATAACTATGAAAAATAATTTGTGTGTGTGCATAAAGTGAAGGTTCCTATGGCCAGGATTCTCATCTGGCCCTGGTCGGCTAGCTCACTATACATGTGTGGGCAATACATGGTTATTGAGTCTATATAAAAAGCCCTGCCCCATGCTCTGTGCAACATGGTGGTATGGCTGCAAGGCTGCAGGTGAGCAGAGATGAGGCTGGGGTGGTGGTAGTGCCAAGGACAGAGACTGAGATGGCTGCATGGGTAGAGAGGCCCAGAGGCAGAGACCAGCTTGCTGCATGTAGACTCGCTCTGAGTGGATGGGATTCTAGTGATTGACCTGCCACTGTGAAAATAAAGTTGGGTATAACCCTTTCACCCCAAGAACATTCTACTGTAATTTCTTTGGTCACATGGAATCCATAGTGAACTTGCCCAGGGCTGAAACCCATTGGCAAGACACTACTTTGAGACAGTTTTCAGGTCAGGGATAGGCAGGCAGCATCCAGGTAAGGGCAGCAGATTTCCTGAGATGGAGATGGAGCTGAGTGTCCAGGGAGACCAACACAGTCAGAGGTGGCCCAGTAGACATAGAGTAAAGGCAACACCGAGAGAAACCCCAGAGGCCTGAAAGTTGTGGAAAGACCACTTAAGGGACCTTCATTTCAGCAGAGTATTAATCATCAAATGGGTGTGAAGAAACGGCTGAAGGCCAAGAAAAGAGCCATCTTAAAGGATGAGAGAGAATAACACTCAGCTCGCAGAGACCACAATTAATGCCTGTTCCCACCAGCCAGCCAGAAGCACCTTTAAGTCCATGATTCATGGGGCATCAGGTAGGGTGCCCTGAAGAGCCATGCCTCATTGGTGGGAAATAATCATCCCTAGACTAAAAACTGCTTGAATCCTACCTAAGGCACCTTAAAAAGCAAGACTCAAAAGAATCGAAGTGTACCCCAGTGATTAACTGCATCCCAGAACAAAGCCCCAGAACATTTATAGGAATAGGAAACTATTCAGCAACCAACCAGGTAAAATTACAATCCATCAAGGTCATCAGTCATGCAAATAAGCAAGAAAATATGACTCAGAATGTGTACGAGTCAATCTATCGAAACTGAAGCAGAACTGACACAGATGTTAGAATTAGCAGGCAAGTATAGTAAAAGGGTAATGATGACTTTATTTCATTTGTTTAAAAAGCTAGAGGAAAGACTGTACATATAAAGTAGAGATCCAAATCACACTTCTATACATGAAACTACGATATCTCAGATTAAAAATACAATGGATGGCATTAATTACACTTAAAAATACTAAGATTGGTGAGCTATAAGAGAACTTCAAAAGAAACCTTTCAAAATTAAATGCAGAGGGAAAAAAGACTAAAAAATAAAGCACAGCACAAGGTACTGGGCTCAATAACACTAATCCTTAGGGAAATGTAGTGCAATCTGCACTACAATAATGCATTACCATAAGCAAAAAAAAAAAAAGAGAGAGAGAGAGAAAAAAGAAAATAACAAGTGTTGGCAAAGATGTGGAGAAACTGGAACCCTTGTGCCCTATTGGAGGGAATGTGAAATGCTGCAGCCGCTATGGAAAACAGTATGGCGGTTCCTAAAATATCTAAAATAGAATTACCCAATTATTCAGCAATTCTACTTCTGGGTATGTACCCAAAAGAGCTGAAAGCAGGGTCTTGAAGAGATATTTCTATAGCAGCATTGTCCACAATAACTAAATGTGGAAAAAACCTAAGTGTCCACCAACAAATAAACAGATAAGCAAAGTGGTCCATATATACAATGGAATATTATTTATCCTTAAAAATGAAGAAAATTCTGTAATATGTTACAACATAGATGAACCTTGACATTATGCTAATAAAATAAGCCAGCCACAAAAAAAGACAAATATCATGCGATTCCCTTATATGAGGTCCCTAAAGGATTAGCCTACCTTGGAAATCTATTAGAAGAGAGAAACCTACCCATCTGTAATTCATAAAACCCTTGCCATCAGAAACATGTACAAATCCTCAATCTCAAAATGAGTTGGGTCTCCTTCCCCAAATCATTGACACGATTTGAAAAAAGTCAAGGAACCTTCCTCCTTGTCAGGCTGTGGTGCAACGTTAGGAGAGGTGACCGCAGCTACTACAAGGCACCTCCAGAAAACTAACAGGCAGAGACCTTCAGTGGACAAGGGAAACTTCAGAGGAGTATTCAAAAACTGGTAAAACAGCTCCTCTGATGTGGATCTCTGCAAAAGTTATAAAGTGTTTTTTAAAATAATTTTTTGGTAAATTGGGAAATACCAGCAGATTGACCATTTGCAGAACTCATCTTGGCAAAGTGGTTTCCGAAGTGGCTTTCAGAGAAGTGGGTTTCCCCGGAGTGACCTCAAGCCGAGTTGGCTCCTGACGCTGCTCACACACTGTCCAGTTCTCAGAGTCCTAGGTTGAGGCAAGGCCACTTTGGGACCTGGGGGGAATGTAACCTCAGAGATCTGCAAGGGGTTGTGAGTCAACACGGAAGCCATCTCTCTATCTCCTGCAGAAGGTCAGGGGCAAGGAGGACTTCATGAGAACTCAGGGCTTCTGGCTTCCAGAAGACATTCCACCCTGTGGGTCCTGACCAGCAGGCCACCCAGGAGAGGTGGCCCAGCAACCTCCACCTGAAACCAGCCCCGCAGGTGACAGGAGGCACCACTGGTGGAGCAGCATCCTAAGCCCTCAAAGTCCATCCCAGGCCCTCTTTCCTCCCAGAGCTGAAGTGAGTCACTTTCTCTCCCAGACCCTCAGACTCGCTTTTTGTCATCCTGGGCCAATAAGTAGAGAAGTTTCTGTGACTTTCTTCTTGCCCTGTGGCCTCGGGAAGAACTCTTCAGTGATAGCCTCAAATGGCCTATCTCTAATAGCAGAGAGACCACCTGCCTCCCTGGGCTTTCCATGCCTACATTTCTCTAGCCATCTGTGAGCTCTAATGGTCCACGCATTGCATACATTATTTTTAGTCTAACATATTTTAAACACAGGAAGATATGGAGAATCAAATAGCTAAATCTGTGCAGCTCTTGACCAGTTTAAGAAACCCATTATGAAGGCATCGGTTGAGAGAGTCTTGTCCCCCCCAAATCCCTTCCTATCCTCCAGAGGAGACATCAGTCCTGAAGTTGGTGTTTACTGTTCCCATTTATGAGCCACATATTTAAACAAAGTCTCCAAAAAAAAAGTATTTTTTTAAAGAAAAGTAAATTGATTTTGCACTCCACAGACAGGAGCAGTGGCTCTCAGACATTTGGGCCTCATGGGACAGTTAGCTGTCAAAATCAATTTAGGGTGCTGGTAGGACTATCCATTTTTCAGAGTAAGAACATGAAAAAAGGAAACCCAGAAAACTATCATCTGCCATCACAGTAGCTTCATGAAAGAAAGGCCATTTGTCACAGAAAATAAAGAACATATTATCAAAATTTAAAAAAGGGAATACATTTAGACCAAAAATCTTTGTTTTTTTCATTTCCACACAAAGCTTAGAAAAACGTCATGTTGGATCAGCTTGGCATTTGGCAAGATTCATCAGACAAAGACCTTAAAAATAAAGAAAACATATTAAATTTGTCAATACAGTCCAAGATATCTAAGAGCATTTATCCAAGATTGCTCTTAGGAACCAAAAATTCCCTAATTTTTGCCACTGCAAAGGGATTACAGAGGGTCCCAAAAACTCATGTATATTCCCTTTAAAAGTGATTGTTTGGTAAACTTAGAAATAACAAGTCACAAGCTGAATTTTAACAATTTAATCCACAATTAGGTTTTTATCTTAATTTTAGTAGAATTTTAAAAACAAAACCTCTAAATGGTCTTTTCTGAGTGTATGAATATGTGCACTCATAAATGCCCTCCAGAATGCCAAGACATATGAACTGAGCAGTGATTTAAGCATTTCACTGGTGCCCTTCAGTCTGAAGAGAGAAATAACACATGTACATAAAAGTGAAATAGTTGAAAGCGCTATGTGGGAATGCACATGAAACAAGCATATTTTATCAGTGAGTATTTATTACAATATTTTCCATGGACAGAGACATTCAGATTGTATCTTGACTATCCCTAAATCCTGGGGTAAAAGTAAATGGATTCCAAGGGGCAATGGAAATGGATTCCAAGGGCAATGGAAAAGGCAATGTTCGAACTGGGTTTGAAGTGGGCATTACGTCATATGGTCACAGAGGGAAAGCAGAGAGGAGAGCAGAGGCATGGGAGAGAGGCAACCATGACTTAGGGAATGGCAAGCAGTTCCACTGGATGCATGGACTGCAGGACCACGCAGTAATGGATGGGATTGGAAATTATGCAGGAACTGGTTGGCACAGGCTCTGCATGCCATGCATAGGAGTTCAGAACTTAGGCTTAAAACAATGGGGACTTTTTAAAGCTTTGACTGAGTTAACAGAATGATCCAAGTTCTGCTTCCGAATGTTCAGTCACAGGTGGATCAGGAAGACAAAGTGAAAAGCAGAAAAGCATTTAGAGACTGGTATGCCACTTACAGAGAGGATTTGATGACCTGAGCTAGGATGACTGCACTGGGAAGAAAGGGGAGGCAATGGATGCCTGAAACATCACAGAAGTAGAGTTGACAGCACCTATTCTATGTTGAGAGCAAGAAAGAGACAGCAGTGAAAAATGGCATCACTTAGAATGTGCTTATGAGAGATGATGACACAAATAGGCAAGCAGAGAATCCTTAAGGAAGAGCAGATTTATTCTGAGGAAATTGGTAAATCCTTAGAGGTTTAAGTGTAGGCAATACATCTGGGAGGAAAGGTCTAGCAAGTAAGTGGGAATTCTAGTATAAAACTCAAGAGAGAAGGAAAATTTAGAGTTTACAATGTCCCCCACACAGAGGTCGTGAATAAGATACATAAGGGCCAGAGAAGAGGGCCAAGGTGTCTCCACTAGGAAAAGACAGTGCCGAAGAGAAGTCTGTGGAGATGTCAGATGGAGGAGAACCAGGTAGGGCCACAAGAGTCAAAGGACAAGTTTCAAGAAAAAAGAATAACCAAATGCTTACGGTCAAGAAATCTGAAGGCTGAGAGTCATTGTTTTAATAAATAAAGTACAATCAGTGGTCTCCGAGATAACAGTTTCTGTAGAATGGTGGGGAAGACACCAAGTTACAAAGGTTGAGGAGTAAGCAGAGGATAAGGCAGTGGTATGGAATGCATATCCTTTTGAAATGTTTGGCAGAGTGGACAGATGTGATAGCATATTATGGGAGCAGTAAAATCCAGCAAAAAGGGTTGATTGTTTTGAATGAGGGGACCTTGACATACTGGTAGGGAGAAGAAAACAAATCAGTGAAGAAAAGGAGAGAGAATATACAAGGGAGACTGAAGGAGCAATCTTCTAGAAGGTAAGTCAAATGGCGAAGGTTCAAAAGCAACAAATGGCCCTAGAAAGGGGCGCATTTTTCCTCTGTGGTGGTAGAGGGTATATGAAGATCCAACCTGATTTTACGGAGAGACTGAAGAGGAACATAAAACGGTAAAGTCACATGGGTGGTATTCAATAAAGCAGTGGATAAGATCATCTCCTGGCACTTTTCAATTTAAAAGACATTTGAGTACCTACCTATGCCTGATCCTATAGGTACTAAAAGGGTCCCTGCCCCAAGGTCGCATATAACTAGCACATAAATCCTCATCTCAGGCCATCTCACTCTTTGGATAGTCAAATGTCACGTCCTCTCAACCCCAGGTCCACAGTAAGAATAGAAAAGGGAGTTATTTTGACAGAAATAAAATGACCCCAGATGGAAGTATGGTAATACAGGAAGGAATGAAGAGTACCTTTGACATAGCAGGTGGGTAAATCTAAGCAAACGGTGCTGGTTAAAGCAATAGTAATCAACGTCTGTAGGGTTTAAAATACACAGAGCATCAAACCATAATGTAACAATACACAAAAGGCAGAAGGGTAGTAAACGAAGGTGAGGTGTTCTATGGTCTTTTCATCATCCAGGAAGTGGTAAAAACACTTATGTGTGGCAGATGCTCATAAGTTCAATTTCGAGGATATACACTAAAAGAATTTTTTAATGAATGTTTAATGAATGTTAATAAGCAAATAGGAAAGTGAATAAAGAAAAACCTTGCAGGCTCCCAAGTAGCAGTGCTGGATCCCAGGGACAGAGAAGGAAAAATGTGCTCTTTGTTAACACTGCCCCTTTAATTCTTGGTGGAGCTGGGGATCTTGCTTGATTTAATTTCCTTTTTCTTGCAATCAAGGCAACTCTACCCACTAATGTATAATGTCTTGGAAAGAAAGCATGACCCTTCAGCTTAATGTTCATTTCCATCAGTCACATTTGCCTCAGAGACTTTGCCCTCCTTCCTCATAGTCCTTCTCCAGGGCTGCCAAATCTTCTCTGGCCTCTAAGAACTCACCTTCCTCCATGTCTCCTCTGATGTACCAATGTAGAAATGCCCCCTTGGCATACATGAGGTCAAACTTGTAGTCTAGGTGGGCCCAGGCATCCACAATGGTTGTGGTGTTGCTGAGCAAGCAGTCAGCCCACTGGACCTTGGCCAGTACTCCCCCTGGCATCACCATGGGGGGCTGAGGGTTGATGCCTACCTTGAAACCAGTGGGACACCAATCTACAAACTGCATAGAATTCCTTGACTTGATGGCTGCAACTGCTGCATTCACATCCTTAGGGACCACATCTCCTCTGTAGAGTAGGCAGCAGGCCATATACTTCCCCAAGCGAGGATCACACTTGACCAGCTGGTTGGATGACTCAAAGCAAGCAGCAGTGATGTCTGACACAGAGAACTCCTCATGGTAGGCACTGTCAGCAGAGATGATGGGAGCAGAGGTTGTCATGGGGAAATGTATTCTCAGATAAGGTACTAGGTTAGTCTGGAATTCAATTAGGTCCACATTCAAGGGCCCTTCAAATCGTAGGGAAGCCGTGATGGAAGATACCACCTGACCTAAAGCCTATTAATGCTGGCATAAGAGGGGCATCCAGCACCAAGTTTATGATGGCAAATGTCATAGATCGCCTCATTGTGCACCATGAAGGTGCAGTCCGAGTGCTCTGTGGTGAAGGGGGTGGTGAGGATAGAGTTGTAAGGCTCTATGACATCACTGGAGGTCCTGTGGGTGGGTAGACAGAAAACTTCAATTTCGTCTTCCTCTCATATTCTGCCAAGAGCTGTTCCAGTAAGAGGGATGTAAATCCTGATCCACTGCCTCCTCCAAAGCTTCGGAAAATCAAAAATCCCTGCAGCCCACTGCACTGTTCTGCCTAGGGAAAGTGGATGAGATGTGAGAACTCAGCCAAGTTAACCAGAAGCCAGGGTGGTGGCTATACAAGTTCCTAAAAAAAAACAAAAACCTTCAGAAAGGACTGGTTTTACCGTGCTCAAGTCCAGACAAACATCCATGAGGAGACACATTCGAGGGCCTAGTTCTGTTGTGGGGGAAGCACTTTAGAGTGTTACTCCAAGTTAAGCATAAACATTCAACTGTTGTTCACTGACCTCCATGGATTTATCTGTATGTGATCTAAAGCAAGGTCTTTACCAATAACAAAGAAGAGAAAATGACTAGCAAATGATGAACTATCACTTTCCCTCCCAGTAGATACATACCACTTCTATACCCAGCCTACTGTGCTTGTGTGAAGGCATGGCATTGCCTAAGGACCATGCCAAATGCCAAAACATTTACTGGGCAAGGAATTCTCCAGACAGAGGTCCTTGGAGAAGAATTAACTGTTAGTAAACAGAGTCATCTTGTGGGGTGTTGCCTGAGCTAACTTTACAAACAGTGGTCACTATTGGAAATGACAAGTTTTCACATGCTTTGGAAGTCTTGGATAACAAGATAAACTATGAGCAGCAGAAGAGTAGATGGGGCACTGTCAATATGAAGGAGGAAATCCTGCTGTTTTCAACAACTCGGATGGACCTTGTGGGCTTTGTGCTAAGTGAAATGGAATAAGTCAGAGGAAGACAAATATTGTATCATTTCATTTATATGTGGAATCAAAAGCCAAACTTGTAGAAAGAGAGAGGAGAAAGTAGTTGCCAGGGGCACAGGGGTCAGGGAGACAGGGGGATGTTGGTATAAGGGCACAAATTTTCAGTGACAAGATGAATTGGGATTCTTGGTATCTGATGTACAGCATGGTGACTGTAGTTGAAAACATTGTATTATATACTTGAAAGTTGCTAGGTGGGCAGATCTTAAATATCGTCACTACAAATAAAAAAAGAGAGAAAGGTAATCATGTGAGCAGATGGGTGGTTAACTGTAGTGTGGTAACCATTTCACTGTGTGTGTGTGTGTGTATACACGTGTCAAATTACTCTGTACACTTTAAATTTACAGAGTGTTACACGTCACTTATATCTCAATAAAGCTGTGAGGGAGGGAGGAAATAAAACGTTTCCTCATAAGTCTAATGAGAGAAAAAGAAGATTGGGCTTTACAGTAAGTAAAGAGGGTACTTTTCCCCTTCGTAAGTAGCAAAGCCACTCAAAGCCAACACCAGGACGCCTCCCCACTGTGACAGCCTCAGGAGGCTCCAGGGTGCAGGCTGGGTGGTGTGACGTTGAGGCCAGAAAACACAGGGGCTGCTGGGGAGGTGCCTGCAGACCCCCAGGCTCTTGGGTGTGATCCTGCCTAAGGAGAAGGGAGCCACTCGCCAGCTTTCGGATCCTCTGCAGCACGAGGTCAGTGATCCCTGACCCCACAGAACAGTGACCTCGGGCATAGTGGTTTGCAGTGTCTTCCTTTCCATTCAGGAGCTGCTCGGGGTGGAAGAGGGAGGGGTACTTGCCAGAGGGTCAGTGTGCTTCACACCCTTCAGCTGCCAGCCCCCTGTTGATCCATGCACAGCCCTGTACCCTGACCCCCGGTCTACCCTCCACATGGTGGGAAAGGGATGAATTTAAACTACTGACCCAGCCTTCCTCAGGCTAGTGAAAGGAACCAGCATTTCCCTATAAACTGACAGTATGTTTTCTCATCATGCCCCTTTGTTACTCTCTTAGAGCTGCCATAACAAATTACAACCCACTCAGTGGCCTCAAACGAGAGACATTTTTTCTTCCACAGTTCAGGAGGCCAGAAGTCCAAAATCAAGGTGTGGGCCGGGCTGGTTCCTTCTGGAGGTTCTGATGGAGAGACTATTCCATCCTCTGCCCAGAACCTGGTGACTCTGATAATGCTTTGGGTTCCTTGACTTACAGCCACATGCCCAGTCTCTGCCTGCACAGGTACCCCCTCTTTCCTGTCTTCTTCTCATAAGGACACAGGTCACTGGATTTAGGACTACCCCAATCCAGTATGACCCCATCTTAGCTAAGTACATCTACAAAGACCTTATTTCCAAATAAAGTCATATTCTGGGGTGCTAGGTGAACACAGATTTTTGGGAGACACTATTTAACCCACTACACACCTGATGGTACCTTGGCATTCTAAGACAACTATTTCTATCTACAAACAGCCAACCAACACTGGAAAGGCATGACAATCTGTAGTATCCACATACTTTAAAAGAGGCTTTAACAAAGAAGGCCCATATGGCAACTCAAACACCCACGAGACTCAAATGCAGTTCACATAAATGTGTGATGCAGAGAAATTGGTGTTAAGATGTTGGCAGTATTTTATGTAACCAGTGCAACTCATGCTTAGTTTCACTGCCTTCAAACCCCGGGTACCATGAGAAGACAGCAGAACACAGCGTGTGTGAAGTCTGGGACCCAATCCCCCACCTTCGAATGCCCTGACAGCACAAATCCTCAGGAGTCACACAGCAGTGTTAGAGGGCTAAGTAGGCTACAGCGAGAGTTCATGAATTAGTTTCTTGGGTTCACATCTTGCCTTCCTCATTTGACTACAGAGCAGTTACTTAGCAAATCTATGCCTCAATTATTTCATCTCACTGAGCAGGATATTAACAAGACCTGCCCTACTGAGTTATGAGGATTAAACAAGTTCACAGGGAATGGTACACGGCCCACATAACAACAGTTACACAAAGCAATAATAACACTGGCCTCATGGCATGTATTTATGCAAATCTGCTTCCCAGGCCTTGGCACCAGATATCTATAGTTAGTAGGAGAAGCTCACTGCTTAAGAGCAAATGCTCTAATATTTTAAGAGCAAGACAGTTTTCTCAATTCACCGTGCGCTCCTGCATATGACCATGAATTCCTAAACCCAACCGTATACTCCGAAAGAAGCCTGCTTCATATGCACACCAAACTGCCACTCTAACTTCCTGCCATTTAGCATTTTGTCTGGAGACTTCAGTGCCTGGCCCAGCATCCTCAACCAGCATCTGCAGGGGCTTTGATGGTTTTTAAACACAATTATTTGATGGCTTTTTGGCTGCCTCACCTCCAATGCCACTTAGCTCCTCTCCACTTGAATCTCCATCCCTTACAGCTGTGCCCTGCAAGGTCCTTTCTCTGTCCAAATTCCTGACTCCTGCTACCAGGCCCATGGCCCAGACTCCTTTCTCATTGCCCTCCTGCACACACCCTCCATTCCAGCCACACTGAACTATTAGGCTGCATGTTCCTCTACACCTCTGTGAATTTGCAAATGCTGTTCCCTCAGGAGTAGACATCTGATGACTACCCAGTCAGCTTTCAAGCACCCTATTTGGCTTTTATATGTCTGCACCTGACTCTGTGGGTTCCATGAACACCGAGACTATATGTGCCTCCAATGTCAAGAACAGTGCCTGGCACGTGTGCTGGACATAATGAGGAAAACCAGGGCCTCCTCCCTAAACCCTGGACCTTAGGCCTTTTTGTTTGGACAGCTCAGGACCCTCAAAATCACCCTCCTAGCAGGCTATATTCTAAAGGATTAGGGAATTTCTTCTGGGTCTTTGCCTGTCTCTTCTCTTACTTGCTTAGCTTCTGATCTTGGGCCTTAGGCCTACCATAGGCCTAGTGTCTGTGGTGCATTGGCACAAATTAAAATGTCTGCTACAATAATCCTAATACTGGGATGTGGACTCTCACATGGCTTCTTCAGCTACATTTACTTAAGTCCTCTGGGGACATATTCCACCCTGCTCAGGTTCCTAGGACAGCAGACTCCAGCTAACTCCCATGTGTCTGAAACAAAAACTCAGATATTCTCTGAGGATACTTACAACTCAAATCAGAACATACCGCAATTGCTTCTCCTCACCTCTGTACTAGTGTCCTCTGTTCTTGAAGTTATCAATGTCTCCTTATTTTTAATTGTTTCACAGCATCCAGCAGAGTAAACACTAAATCTTCATTGAAGCATCTTGGCCTCGACAATTTGTAACTTCCGTTTTCAATAAAATCTTCTAACTTTTCCTTCATGTTGACATCAATCCACTGTTCTGGTGGATTGACTTTGTTCTGACAGGGAAATGGACTCCAATCAGTCCAGTATGTACAGATTGCATTTTCCAAAGGAGGCCACAACAAGATTTTTCATCTCTCATGTGCTTCTAGAACCTATCTATTTCCACATCGAGAGGTGAGGCTTATACCCCTTCCAGGGTAGATCTTTGTAACCACCTTGACCATGTAAATATATCTGAAGTGACATTGTGTGACTTCCAATGCTAGGTTATTACAGTACAGTGAACCTCTGCCTTGTTCTCACGGGAATGCTTGCTCTTGGCATCCAGCGCCATGCTGTGAGGAAGCCCAAGCAGTCCACAGAGAGGCCCATGTCCCCCACAGCCCTGGCCTGGCTCTCAGCCAACAGCCTGAAACAGCTGGCCACCAAGTAGATAAGCCATTTTCAAAGCAGATCTTCCAGTTCCCACTTGAGCCTTCCTAGCTGATACCACATGGAACAGAGAGAAGCTGTCCCCTCTGAGCCCTGTCCAAATTGCAGATTCATGAACAAAATAATGATCATCATTGTTTTAAGCCACTCAGCTTGGAGCTAGTTTATTACACAGCAATAACTAATTAATACATAGTCCCAAACCCAAATCCACCCTCCTCCCCATACTGTGGCTACTTCTCAACCCAGGATTGCTCCAGCTTCACTTCAAGTGTTTTTTGCACAAGATACTACAAAGGCAGCCATTATTCATAATAGAATTGTATTGATTTTCCCCACAATTAGATTTATTTGGCTCCTTGCCTCTGTGGGATCACTTTCAAATATTCTACCCTTTATAAGCAGCTAATGTAAAATTTCAGGTTGTTTGTCAGAAGCTTCTGGCAATTGGCTTTCAAATCCAGGAGAAAATTAAAAGTTTTGTTATGATAGATGTGTGTTGAGAAATTAAGAATTAATTTGCTTTGCCACACAAAAAGGCTACACCAGTCTTCCCTCTGGGTGTGTTTGCCATGCTGCTCAGCATAAGTGCCATCGAGTGATCCTCTAAATTTGGAAAAGGTCCACATGACACCATTTAGATAGATTTGTATAATCTGATAATCCCACCATTGGATACTTGGTGTGTTTGTTTTGATTGTGGGCCTGAAAAGTGCACTGGAACGTAAACTTATATTACCTATAACAGTTGGCTCCAGGTCCATGAAGAGTGCTCTGGGCACATGCTTCCCAGCTCTTGTCTCAGAAAAGAAGGTATCAAAAGATGCATCCATATTATCCATTCTAGCACTTTCCAACTGATCCTTTTTACTGCTGAGAACAATGCCATCCGGCTGAATTCCATGTTCCAGACAATAGAGTTCCCAGCAAGCATCCCCAGTCTGGATGCCAGCTTGGCCAATACGAATGGAAAGGCACTCCCTCTGAAATAAGCCACAGTAAGTTAGCATTGAGTAGGCCTTGTCAGATAATATGAGCTTCATCACTCAGCATTCAGACACCAAGCTAGCCTTGGTGAAATGTATTATAAGGCTAATTAAAGGTGTCTCATGGAAACCAAAAGCCAGGGTACAAGAACAGTTGAATTACGGACAACAGTTCCATTCAAAGTTTCAACAACATAAACTAAGCACCTATTGTGTAATGGGCTAAGAACAAGTTAAGACTATATATATATTATATACCATATATGTATAAAATCAAGCTGTCTTACCCCCCCAAAAAATTAGCTAGTTACTGGAAAGGTATAACCTTGACACAGTTTAAAACCCACTACAGATAAATTAAAGATGTTACCTCTTCATATCTTAAGATTTTTATATTTACTGTTCATATATGCTCTAGATAAGGAAGGATGGCCTAAGCTTAAAAGTAGTGAAAAATTAATTGGGGGGGAAATCTAGTAACCACAATGTTGCTCATGTGATTATACATTAATGATGTCAAAATTTAAAAAAAAAGATTTTTAAAAGTAGTGAAAAGTTCACCAAGGAAACATGCAATAGATTTGACAACTCCAAATGTAAAAATTCTATACCATAATAAATACCGATGCATACAAAAATTGATTTATATACAGCCCTTCATATATAAGGGTTATATATAAACCAGTTTTATATTTGTCAGTTACAAAAGAAACACTTGCAACATCTACTAGATAAACAGGCAAACGACATAAACAAATGAATTACAAAAGAAAGAAAGAATCTAAAACACAAAGTTTAGGCACAATGGCATTCACAGATTTATTAACTAAATGAATGAAAACATCAACTTAATCATTCACCTACTGCTGGGCATTTAAAGGAAGATCATCAATACAGTAGTATGTTATGCATTATTACCCTTAATATTACCTTAATTAATATTATCTTAAATATTTACCCCCAAAAAGGTATGAAGTGGGAAATGCTCATAACATATTAAGTACAGAGTATATAAGCTTTTTGTTGATTGTATATAAAGTATGTCAAATACATTTAAAACTAAGCATAGAAAACTGTCTTGAAAAATGTGAAGTATTGGCGGGGGCGGGGGGACGACTTGATAATATGGGTGAATGTAGTAACCACACTGTTGCTCATGTGAAACCTTTATGTGTATCAATGATACCTTAATGAAAAAATTGCAAAGTATTAACTCTAGTTATATCTGGGTAGTAAGTGGTCTTTTTGGTTTAAACTTCACTGTTTTCCTTCACCCATATCAGCCCCCACATCTCCTATCCCACTTTTAAATCACTATCCACATTTTTTAAAAGAGCAAACAACTCTTTTTGTTATTTAAACATACACAGTTTTAGTAGACATCTAAAAGAGGGAAAGGAAAAGTTAAATCCTAAAAATCTAAAGGGATTACAATCACTGACTTTAATATCATTGAGCTTTGATTGCCAGGGTCATGGAACAAGTCTACACAGGAGGTCTTAGAGAGTGAGAAGGCCATTTTCTGCATCATCAGGGCCCTTCAGGAGGTTTGCCTGTTGATGTGTTAGGTAACCCTACCGTCTTTTCCCAAGGTCTGAGCTTCAGCTACAAAAAGCCTACCAGTCACAGGTGGGAGGGAGCTCTGGCTGGTCACACCCCTGCAATCTGACTTGGACTCTCTTCCTGCTCAGCCCCGTCAAACCTTGTACTTAGTCTCCTTGATTCTTAAGGCACAACACAGCTCTCTCTCCTCTTTGAAGAATTCATGTTCATTACTTGAGCAGAGCTTCCCTCTTGTGTTACTTCTCTGCAATTATCAGTCTCTCATGACAGTGATTGTGAACTCAATTTGCAATGCACTTAGTACCAATCAATACTCCCACTTTTACCTGGCACATAAAAATAAAAACAATACATTCCATCATAAACAGCCTTCTACGACCCCTATCTGCAAAGAACAGTTTCATTTCCTTCACCTGTGAAACTTAAAATGATCCCAGTACATTGTAAGCTACTGTAAACAGATCAGACTCACCTAAATCCCTAGATGTAGGTAAAAATTTAAAGGTTAGGGGGCATTTTGTGTCTCTACATCATTGAAACCATGTACATGTAGATTTCTCTCACAGCAGTCTTCCTCAGCTGTTTACCACCCAGTCGTGTGGGATGCACACATGCCATGTGCTCACAATACCAACATAAAAAAACCACTGCTGCTTTGCATGTGATCTGCTACCCACGTAGTTCAGACAGAGGAGTGATACTGTCCTTTTTTTTAATTTGGCAGGAATACTTGGCCCAAGAAGAATCGACTTTGCCCTTCCTGGTTTGAGAAGCAACTGAGCTTACAACATCACTCTGTTCCAAGGTACCGAAGGCTGTCTTCACCTTATTCTTCCCTCCTTTCCAAACTATGTGTTAAAATAATAGTCACACTCTAAGACTGTAAAATGCCCACTGAATATCAACATTGGTAACTCACAGCACATTAATAAATGCTACTACAAAGCTTCTTTGAATTACTAGGAAGGCATAATCTTCTAGTTAACTTTTTTTAGATAAATAGGAACTGCAAATTCATACACAGTTGTAAGAAATAGTACAGAAAGATATCATGTGCCTCTTAGCCATTTTCCCCAATGGAAATATCTTGCAAGACTATAATACAATATCACACCCATAATACTGACATTGATACACTTAAGACAGGATATTTCCATCCCTCATGTGGGAAAGCATAATTTTAAGAGCAAAACAATTTAAACATCCTTATAATGTCAAAGGGAGGGTCCAATGGGGTGAGAAGATCAAAGATGAAAAAGCAGTTTGAAAGGTTTCTATTTAAAAATAAAAAATTCTAAGATGTTAAACATTTCTGTAACTGACACATAAGTGATTAAAGAGACAGTGGATCTTAAAAGGTGCCCAAAACAGAATCACTGTAAGTAACTATCGTCATTATTGTCCACAAAGAACTCCAGAGAGGACAGAGAAGATCTTGCACTTTACCCTGCCAGGCATTTATGAGCTTAGCAATGGAAACCTGGGTCTGAAGTCCCCAGAAACTCTAAAAGCATGTTAAAAGTGAAACGATTGATTCCTATAGGAATATCAGCACACCAGGTCTCAAACAAGCACAGAAACTGAAGGAAGCAGAGGTGCTCGCTTCAGCCTTCAATTAAGTAAACAACTTCAAATCAACAACTTTTCCCAAAGCAGCAAAAGTGAAGATAAATAGAGGAGAGCCTGTCCAGATCTGCACCCAACATGGATATTGCAAGAACCAGATGTCTTCTCACGTATTAAGAATTAAGTAAAGAATTGTTTGGTGGGAAGAGGGCCAAATCCGGAGTCAAACCTGCTACAACAGCAAAGCAACACTGCCGGTACCCGAGGAGTACAGTAGCCACTTACCATGCCCTCGGGAAGCTGCTCCACTGCCCGCAGGAGTGACGGAGAAGTGCACCCAGGTCAGCATTATCACAGGGCAGGAAATGACACCACCTGCGGACTGAGACGCCTGCTCCACTTACAGCAGTACAGACTCTTCGCCGTTTTGTCAGTTCAGTCTCAGAGTAGTGGAGGTGGGCTTGAACACACCCTGAACTAAGTTTGTGCACGACTGCAGATGAATTCCTTCCAGCTTATCCCTGGATTGAAAATAACAAATGCATTTTTAAAAAATCCATCCTTATGGGGAAAGGAAAGTGTCTGAGCAGAATCTGCTGTGCCAGCAAGGAGCTCTTTTTATTGCTTAAGCACTGTTGAATATCTTTTCCGTAAATAAGATTCAAACAATCCCTAATACATAAAGCAAAACAAAAAAGTGGCCTTTTTACCTCTACCTTTCACCCTTTCACCTGGACCACCACCACTTCCAAGTATATGGGGATAGTCTAGGTTTTTATTATTTATTTTATTTTTAATTATATCATACTTTTTTTTGGTTCATTAAGTTCAGAGAACATACTCTAAATAATTTCTCTCTTTATATACTTAAGACATCCTTTATATTCTGCTATATGGTCAATTTTTAAAAATGTTCTGTGAATGCTTGAAAAGAATGTGTATTCTGGAATTGTTGGATGCAATGGAGATATATGCATCTCCATTACATCAAACTCATTTATTGTGTAGTTTGAATTTTGAGTACCGATTATTTTTAAAGATGTATTAAAATTTCCCATTATGATTGTTGATTTTTCTATTATTTCTTTATCTGACAATTTTTGCTTTATCTATTTTCAGAATATGTTATTGAGAGCATGTGAATTTTAAATTGTTACAGTTCCTACAGAATTCAAACATTTTTTACCATTTTAAAATAACTATCTTAACTGGATTTTTGCCTTAAAGTTTGTATTATTGAATATTAACACTATTGAACTACAATTACTATTACTGAATATTAATAAAGAATTACTACTTTAATGTAGTTTTCTTGGTTAGTGTTTGAATATCTTTTTCCACTTTTTACATTCTTACATTATTTACATTCTTCATTGTCTGCACATTTTTTATGTGTCCTTTGTAAACACACTATGATTTTTTTCTATTTTTGTCTTTAACTTGAAGAATTTAGTCCATTACATTCAATGCAATATCTCATATAGTTGGGTTTAGATATAGTGTTTACTTCTGTGCTGTTTGTCCTCATATCCTAGGTTATCTTTTGCAAGAAAAGTGTAGAGATATTGATTAAATTTAGATATGTAGTAATATCTTGAATAATTGCTAAAAATAGAAATGGAGTATTTAGCTTTCAAATAGAATAAGGGAAAAAGGAACAATAAAAATGCTTCATTACCCCAAAGAAATGAGAACGTATGTCCACACAAAATTTGTAAACAAACATTCATAGCAGCATTATTTGTAAGGGCAAAAGTGGAAATAACTCAAATGTTCATCATCTGGTGAATAGATAAATAAAAGTGGTATATCCATACAGGGAAATACTATTTGGCAGTAAAAAGGAATGATAATGATATGTGGTACACCATGGATGAATTTTGAAAGCATGCTAAGTGAAAAAAGCCAGACAGAATGACCACATATTATGTAATTCCATTTATAGCAATTATCCAAGATATTACAACATATCCAAATTTAATCGAATCTTTACCCTCTTCTTGCACAATACCCTTTTCTTAGACCTTAGAATAATTAAATTCCATTTATGATCCTTCTTTTTTTTTTAATTGTTGTCATATACAATGTTTTAGATTTGCCCACATATTTACCACTTTCTTTGCTTTGTATTCCTCCCATTTCAGATTTTACTTTTCTTACTTGGGCCTGAGGTAAATGCTTTAGACTTTCTTTGAGAGCATCTTTCAGTCACAAACTTTTTTTTTTTTTTTTGCTTTTGACTGAAAATATCTTTATTTCACCCATATTCTTGAAAGGTATTTCACTGGGTAGATTTCAATGCTGGTATTTATTCCTCAGTCTACTGTTGCATATGAGAAGCTGTCAGTATAAATCTTGTTCCTTTTAAGGACTTTTCCCTCTGGCTACTCTGGAATTTTTGTCTTTGTCCTTGGTTTCTTTAGTTTTACATAATGTGTCTTTATGTGTATTGCTTTTTATTTGTTCTGCTTTGGATTCGCTGGGTTCAATGATCTGTTGGGCTTGATGATTCATGTCTTTCTTGAGTTCTGGAAAGTCCTCAGTCGCTATTTTTTAAATATTGCTTCCTTCCCATATTCCCTTTCCTCTCCTTTTTGTTAGACCTTTTTGCTGTACCTTGTAGAGTCCTTCACATCTTCTATTTCCAATCTGAATGTCTATGCTACATTCTGGTTAATTTCTCCAACTATCATCCTGTTCACTCACTGTCTTTCTTTGGCTTTATCTAATCTTTTAAAGTCATGCAGTGAGTTTTCTATTTGAATTACTGTATTTTTTTCATTTCTACAAATTCTTCTAAGTTCTTTTTCAAATCTGCTCCGTTATGCTTATTTTTTTGTAATTGTATACTTCCTGAAGATATTTTCCATCTTGCCTTTTATTTCTTTTGACATAGTAATTGTAAACATTTCTGTCTGATTATGCAGACAAAATCTTTGCAGGTCTGTTTTTTTCTGTCAATTACGTCTTCTGACTCTTACCAGCAGTGGCTTCTTTCCTTATCTGCTTGGTTTTTTTGTGTGTGAGCCAGTGATTTTCCTTGAAAAATTATTTGAGGGAAGTCTCTGCAGTCTGGGATAAAAGTGTAGTTCTCCAGAGAGCATTTGCATTTTCAACAAGACACCTAAGGGATGTTTATCTGTTTAAATATATTTGTTTAATTTTCAGACCATCCAAGTGATGTGATTCTCGGTTGCCCACTGGTCTTAGTGCCAGCTTGTGGTCATAGCTTCTGAGAGACAGTCCCTCCTAATGCCCAGCCCTGCTCAATACCAAGGAAAACCCCCTTGTGGTCTCATGGGTGTTGAGGAGGTGGGTGGGTTTACCCTTATTCTGAAAGTATTTTGGTGGTTGAACTGTATGGTGAAAAGTCTCCTTTTAAATTACCTTGGATCGGGCTCTGGGCATTGATTCCTCTCCCTTGCACCAATTAAGTCCATGAACACTGAAATTTCCCTGTTTGGAAAGTACCTTTAACATAAAAGGAGTTTCTGGCCCCCACTTATCTTCTCATTTCCTCAAGATTTGGCCCAATAATTCTTTACTATCTTATTCATCAAAGCCTCAAGATGTTCTTTTGCACTTTAGTCAGCATTTTTTGTTTTACTTAATCAAAATGGTCCCGATAACTTATTGCATCATATTACAGGAGCTAGAACTCCATTTGTTTATTTTTAAACTTGTTTTGGATGTGTCTCTTTTAAAAATAGTGAGAGTCTCTGTCTTTCAATGGGAAAATGCAATGTAATCACTTTTATTGTGATTACCTACATTTGGCTGGGTTTTCCATTAATAGAAGTTTTCTATTTCTTAATGCTTTCAACTATGCTTTTCTGTTGTTTCCATATTTTCCTCCCATTTGATAGATTGATTGACTTTTCGTTGTACTACAATTTTTCCTCTAGTGGTTTGAAAGTTGTAAGACACTTTTCAGTACTTCTAGCTGTTACTGTTAAATTTTTAATGTGTATACTTCATTATGTATGTTTATATACATATATTATCTCTGTAATATGTATTTTAGTCCTTTAGAAATATTTTCCCCAAAACACACATATGCACATGCACACACACAGACACACACACATTTTCAATACTCCTTTTTAAATCCCTACCCTTGCCCCCATTGCTTCCACTGATAATATTTTGAAACTTTAGTGCCAAAATGTTATTAAAATAAATTTTTTACCAAGTCCCCAGAGGACATTTCTGTATTGTTTTACTTTCAGTGCTACAAAGCAGTATTTCCTTCTTAATTTGGGGATAAGGGTCTGATAAGGCAGAACAGAGGTAGTTCTCAACTATGGGCATCTTACTCCCTAACTTCTTTCCCTTTTTGAAACTAAACATACTTTACCTTGTGCTATAAATGTAATATAAGCTCAACACTTCACAATTAAAAAATTATAAAATATAAGTAAAAAAAATTAATACCTAAAGTCTGACCACATGGAGACACTTTAATTCATTGATATCATCTTTTTCCTATGAAATCTCTTAAATTCATAACTCTGAATATACTAGATATACCTCTACATTCCCTGTTTTTATTTAAAAATTACAACGTATTATTCTATTCCACACTTCATAGTTATTTTTTATTGGCTGAAAATATTCTTTCCAGTGAATCAAACATAATTAACCATTTCCCTATCATTGTTTTTTTAGATTGCCTTTATTTACTCTTTCTAATATCATAAACAACAACCATGCCATTAATATCTTCATGTTGTACGGGAAACAAAACTTCAGTTCTACCCTGTTTGGGTGTCCAGCTGGGCATGACAGTTAAAAGGACAGAAGACAGATTAATAGGAGGAAAGGTAAGGGATTTTCACACAAACAAGGGAGCTCCATAGGACAACGAAGACCCACAGGAGAGGTAAAATCTTAGTGCTTATTTATATACTAGAGCAGATGAAGAGAGGCAATTGTGGGAACGTAACTAAAATATATAAGGAGACCAAAGGAAGATGTTATTTTAATAAGGTCTGTTTGTACATTATTCTCTCTCCGTTGACTTCCCCCCATCTTCGGGAATTAGAATGCTTCTTTCCTCCAGGTATAGAAAGGGCAGTTTTCACAACAGAACTTCATCTCCTGCTTTCAGTGAAAAAAGGGAGGCCAGGATGCCCTTCCTGCTCCTGGTGTTCTTCAACTGCCTGTAACGCAAAATAATCCTAATGCCACAGTAGCATATTTTAGGATGGCATATTCTGCCACCCTTCGGTGCCTATGTAATTTTATTTCTTAGGATAGATTCCTAAGTGTCAAAGGAAAAGTTATTTTTTAAAGACTTTGATACAAAAAAAAGCAATATTTAAATTCAAAGAACGTGCTATTTAACAACTTCATTATTTGAGAAGTCCATTATTTGACGTTGTGCCTTTTGCTGCCTTCTTATAATTAGAGGATGAAGGCACTTTCACTCCTCCCCATTGGGAAGCAGGAGGGCTCAAAATTAGGTTTTACTGGTTTCCTAGGCAGCCCTGAGAACACATTTCCATTTCCTTTGATAACTGGGATTTCTCTCACATGAATAATTTAGTGTGTATGTAACCAATAAAATCACCTCATATTCGGTCATTACTTTCTACCTCTCTTCTCCCCAAATGCTGAAAAGGAATTAAAACGCTTGCAATTTGTCTTGGACTGTGATGAAAGTCCTAATAAACAGTGCAGTAGGTATTGGGCTTTGGGGATTTAGGAACGGAGTCATTATTAAACCAAGGCCATCCACTAATCTGCAGGACTGCCCAGCGCACCACCTCACTTTTTCAGCTTCGGTCAGGCGCCAGAGGGCCTGGGAGGGTAGAGGGCGGGACTCCACGCATCCTAGCAACGACCTGCTGTTCTCTGATTGGTTGGACCCTTCGTGGCCGCCATTTCAAACCTCGGAAATGCGGCGGCGGCGCGCTCCTGACCGGAACTGCTGCGGGGGTAGAAGCAGCCGCGCGCGTTCCCCGTCCCTGTGGGTCTCCTGACACGCGGCCGCTGCCTCCCACCACCCATCTCCGCGCCATGGGGCCAGAGCCGGCGACCCAGAAACAGCCCCCGCCGCGGAGGCGAAGCCGCCGGGCCTCCGGTCTTAGCGCTGGCGGCGCCGCGGGGTCTTCGGCCGACAGCCCCGACCCCAGGCCGGAAGGCAGGTGAGAGCAGGGGCGGCAGCGACCGGGAACCCGGGCGTCCGGTCCGAAGCTCCGGGTGCGGGGAAGCGGGGACGGGAGTGGCGGGCTGCTCACTCCCTGTCTCCTCCCGCTCCTCCTCGACCCCAGCCCTTCCCCCGCCGGGGGCTCCTGTTCCTTGGGCTGGGCGGGGACGGTGTAAGGGGTCAGCCTTGCCCACCCCGCGCGTCTGTGCTGGGATGTGGGCGGTCCTTGCATGCAAAACCGGGGACCGAAACTGTCAGAAATGGGAGAACCAGAAAAGGCTAGTGAAGAGAGGAGGAAAACGTCAAAAATAATGAAGAGAGGCAGTGTTAAATTGTACACTAATTCAGTAATACTGTTCACCTCTTGCCTAACGTCAGATATTATAGATACTGGGAGTTCTGGTGAGCAGAACAGGTAAAGTTCCTGCTCTGTTGAAGCTTAAATTCTGGTTGGGGAGAAAGACAGTAATCAAATACCTGCTGTGAAAAAAGTTAAGGCATTGTAAGGGGGATAGAGATAAGGAGAGGATGGTGTTGCTATTTTTAAAAGCCTCTTTGATGATGATGGCATTGGAGCAGAGATCCAAAGAAATTAAAACTAATCCACGGGACTGGAGAGAGGCACAGCAAGTGCAAAGGCTTTGCGGTAGAATCATCTTTGGTGCATTTAAGGAACTGCACAGAGGCCATGGTGATTGGAGTGGAATGAAACAGAGAGGATGGTAGATGAGGTCATAGAGATGGCTGGACTGAGACCATCCAGAGGACTTTAAATTTGAATTAGTGAGTTGGAAAGCAAAAGGAAACGATGTGATCTATATTTTAAAAGGGTCACTCTGACTCCTATGGGGCAAGGATAGAACAGGGACACCAATTATGTTATTTTAGTTGAGACATCATATGAGATGTGGAAAATACTCATTTTGGGGATATATTTTGAAAGTAGAGCTAACAAGATTTGTAGATGGATTAAATGTAGTATTAAGAGAAAAGGAGAAAAGAAGGTTGAGTCTGAGGGTTTTGGCCTGAGCACTCTGGAAGAGTCAGTTTCCATGGTGTCAGAAATGAAAGACTAGAGAAAAGGTTTGCTTTGGGATATGTTATAAGACTTCTGTTAAGAGCTCATCACAATAGTTGTTTTTCTTTTCTCTTTTTTTAACCATTTATTGAAGTATAACACTCAAATGAAAGAGTGTATGGATCATAACTGTTTAGCTCAGTGAAATTTCATAAAGTGAACGCACCACATATAAATTTGGGAGTTATCAGCAAATACATTTGAAATCATGGTACTGGGAAATCATCTAGCTAGTGAATATCAATAAAGAGTTTGAGGAATAAACCCAGAGGCACTCCCAACATTTAAAAGGTCAGGGTAATGAGAGTGTTCTGGAGAATCAAGTGAGAACAGTATCCAGGAGGCTAAATGAGGAAAAGATTTCAAGAAAGAGGACATGATGACTCTGTCAAATGTTACTTATAAGGAAGGACTGGAAAGTTTAAATTTGATAAGGAATGAAGAGATCATTAAATCTGGTAATGGGAGGAGCATATTCATCTTAACTAGTTCCCATAGAGTATTAAAAATATTGTATTTACAGTGTTTGCAGTGAGTTGACAAGGGAATAAGGTATGATTTATCTGGGAAATACATGAATGCCATACAGTAGTAACATGGAGATGGAAAATACTGTCCTTAACTCTATAAGAACTTGTCATCTTACAGGGAAGAAAGCTAAGTTAATAATTATAATGATGTGTGATAAAAGTTGCTATATAAGTATACATAGGATGCCATAAACACAAATATAAAGGATACTTAATCCTGATGGAGAACAGGAAATTATTCCCTTTATGTTGCCAGGCAGCTGTGTCTGGGGAGGCCTTTCCCTGTGCACTAGGTGAAACCTCACCCAGACTAGGGAAGTCTCCTGAGGATGAGTGTAGGTAAGAAAGGAGTTCATAAAGCAAGAGGATTAGTGGATGTTAGCAGCTGTGCAGACAGTAGAGCACAGGAAAGAGCAGAGGAGAAAAGGGAAGTTCACTGAACTGCTAAAAACTCCCTTGGCAATTCCTAAAGCCAGGGTCACCTGGCATCTTGATCTGCACAGTGTGGGAACTAAGCAAGCCCCTACCACTCCAAAATTTGAGGGAGCCACAGAGCACTGGATGGAGTGAGATTTTGTTGTGAGAACTTCCCAAATCAAAGAACTTTTCTTCAGGCAGCGTACAAAGAGTATGATCATGCAGCCACAGTTCTGTGAGAGTCACCCAGGTGACAGAAATTTGCGAGCCGAAATCAGATTTCAGTAGCCCTTTCCTACTTATTTGCAGCACAATAGAGAGAAGACTTGGGGTTAAGACTAGAAAATTGAATGAAAAAGCAAAGTGACAAATACATTTACCTCCAGAGGAGGTCAGCAAGTTCTTGTCTTTAAAATGAAAAGAGTTCAGAGAAGGGCAACAGGCTTCTGCAGCAAGAAAGTTTGTTAAGACAGTGCACACTCAGGCGGCTGTGCAGGTGATCTCAGAGAGGAGGTGCACTTAAGTTTTAGGGTTTGGGTCTTTAAGGATTTCAAGAATAGGGCCAGGGGAGCATAGGCTGATGTGTGGTGTCATGATGTTTGTCTCCGATGAGAGACATTACATCACCGTCCATCATCAGCCCTCTGAATATTCTGTAAGATAAACTTAACACAGAAATTTATTAATTCTGTTCTTCTCCAAGATAATGGTGACCCTCAAGCAGTGAAAACACATCACTGAGAACTGCTTACGTTGCGTTAGGATGGGGTCTTTTGTTGGCGAATCATGATAAAATATGTTAGGAATCTTACCTCCTAACTCCCTGGTTTTTAGAATAGAATCTTAGCTTTAAGATGGAGTCCCTCCTGTTCTTACTACAGTAACCATTATATGTTGGCATTTCTCATCATAGGCAGGAAAAATTAATCATGTTACATGTCCCATGTTCCTATTCTACCTCACTTTTGTAATCCCAGTTTAGAGAATAGGTCTAAATGGGTGATTTCATGTAGAGGAGGAGAATCATGTTAAAAGGCCCTAAAGCAAATGAGAGTTATGAACTCTAGGTATGCTAATAATTCACTGTAACTAGATGCTAGTAGTGTAGGGGAGAGGACTGAAATAGGGATGGAGAGGAGGTAGGTAGTGATGAAGTACTGTGCTGAAGAGGTAAGATCCACATCATGGAGGGGTTTGGGTTTTATTTTCAGGTGATGGAGAAATACTGAAAGACAAGCCAATGACACGATCACTTTTGCGTTCTTAAAGTCGCTCTGTTTTCCATAAGAAAAATAGGTAACATTTTGGCATCCTAGCACTATTTAGATTTTATGAAAAAAAAAAGACTCCTGAAAAACGTGCTCATATATGTAAACTTTCAAATTTGTGAACCCTTGCAGCCCACCTGTGCATACCAAATTAAAAATCTCAAGTGTAGTTGATAAGTTCGTGGCAAGTCAATCTGCAGTAGCCTAGATGAAAAATGATGCGTGTTTAATCTGACAGCTCGTAGTGACATTGGAGAACAAGAAAGTTTGTGGATTACACTTTCAAGAGGTTTCACTGCAACAGGAAAGCAAGAAAGAACAATACAGGGAGATCACACAGGTTTGTGGGCAGACTTTTAATAAGGGACAAAGTTGATATGCTGGGAGAAATAAGTAAGTAGAGGAGAGGTTGAAGAGATAGGAAAGGGCAAGTGATTAAACAAGCAACCGAGAAGGCAGAGAAGGACCAAGATTCTCTCCAAATTAAGGGTAGAGAATTTAACCTGGGTAAGAGCTATGGATGGTATAGTTTTAGGTAAGTTTGGGGAGTCGGGTAAGTTGTGAGCAGTAATTGGAGGGTTTTCCCACCAGGTTTCTACTTTTTGTGTGAGGTTGGAAATTATGTCTGTCGGAAAAAGGTTGTTGACATAAGCAGCATGAGAGTAATGACTTGAATTACCAAGTCTTCTGTCTTTTTATCTTGGTCAGTGTGCCTGAGGATTTATCAATCATGTTGATCTTTATAAAGAACCAGCTTTGGGCTTTATTTATTTATTTTTCCTACTGGTTTTTCTATTCTCTATTTCATTTATTTCTGTTTTAACCTTTGTACTATCTGTTCAGCTTGGTTGAGGTTTAGCTTGCCCCCTTTTCCCCAGTGTCCTAAGGTGGACGGTTATTTACTTATTTGAAATTTTTTTTTTCATAATGTAGACATTTATAGCTATTAATTTCCCCATAAGCACTGCTTTAGCTGCATTCTAGAAATGTTGATATTTTATATCTTCACTATCATTCATCTTAAATTGTTTTCTATTTCCCTTTTATTTCTTTTTTGACCCATTGATCATTTAGGTGTGTTGTTTAATGTCCACATATTTGTGAGTTTCCCAATTTTTTTCCTCGTGTTGATTTACAATTTCATTCCATTGTAGTTGGAGAAAATAGTTTGTATTATTTATGTCCCTTTAAATATATTAAGGCTAATGCTCTAGAATGTGGTCTATCAAGGAGAATGTTCCATGCATTTGAAAAGAGCATATATTCTGTTGGATGTCATACTCTATAGATGTCTATTGGATCTAGTTGGTTTATAAGATTGTTAAAGTCTTGTATTTCCTTGTTGATCTTCTGTCTAGTTATTCTACCATTATTGACAGCAGATATTGAAGCTATTACTGTTGAAATGTCTATTTTTACCTTCCTTTATGTCAGTTTTTGCCTCATGTATTTTATTATTAGGTACATACATATTTGTAATGATTAAACTTTACTGATGAATCAATCCTTTTATCATTATCAGATGTCCCCCTTTATCTTTGATAAGTTATTTTGTTGTTGTTTTTAACTCTGTTTTGTCTGATGTTAATGTAGCCAATCTAGCTTCTTGTGGTTTGCTGTTTCTGTGATACCTTTCTCTGTCCTTTCTTCAAGCTGTTCATATCTCTGAAACTAATGTCTCTATAGACAATATATAGTTAGATCGTCTTTCTCCCTCCCCTCCCCTCCTCTGCGCTCTTCTCCCCTCCCCTCCCCTCCTCTCCTCTCCTGTCCTGTCCTGTCCTGTCTTTCTTTCTCTCTTTTTTTTGGGTTGCTTACCCTATTTACATTTTATGTTATTATTGATGTAGTTTGATTCATGCTTGCTATTTTACTTTTGTTTTATGTCTTTTGTTTCTCTATTTCTCCTTTATTGCTTTTTTTTATGCCTTAAGTGAATGTTTTCTATTTATAACAATTTATTTTTTTGCTGAACTTTTCATTTAAATTGATTTTATTGGTGCTCTTTTTTGTGTGGATTCAGATTACATCTGGGCTGACTTGCTTTTCGCGTAAATACTGCCTTTCGTACTTAAGACAGGCTTACTGGCAACAGATGTTCTCAATTTTTGTTTATCTAGAAATGTATTTATTACACCTTCATATTTGAAAGATAGTTTTCCTGCATATAGGGTTATTTGTTGATAGTTTTTGTCTTTGAACACTTTGGGTTATCCCACTGCTTTCTGGTTGCCATTGTTTCTTGATGAGTCAGCTATTGATCTTCTTGGAATTCCATTTTAAGCAGCGAGCGTTAAAGGTTTTTCTCCTGTTATTGACCGTTTTTACTGTTTAAGTCTGTGCATGTCTCTTTTTTATGGTACTTGGAGTTCGTTGAGCTTTCTGTATGTGTAGGTTATTGTTTTTCTATAAATTTGAGAAGTTTCCAGCCATTATTTCTTCACATTATTTTTTCTGTTCCTCTCTCTCCTCTTCTTCTAGTACTTGTGTTACATACATGTTGCAGGGAAATCTGGTAAATAAAACTCATTTTTATTATGTACTTAAAACCAAGCAATTTCTCTTAAGGTAATTGCGCCAGCATATATGGGTGTTGGTACATGAAAGTAATCATATTTTTTATTAAGGTATAATTGATATATACTCTTATGAAGGTTTCACATGAAAACATTGTGCTTACTACATTCACCCATATTAACAAGTCCCCCCCACACCCCATTGCAGTCACTGTCCATCAGCCTAGTAAGATGCCACAGAGTCACTACTTGTCTTCTCTGTGCCGCACTGATTTCCCCATGACCCCCCACACACCATGTACGCCAATGATAATACTCCTCAATCCTCTTTCTCCTCCCTCCCCACCCAACCTCCCCTTTGGTAACCACTGTTCCCTTTTTGGAGTCTGTGAGTCTGCTGCTGTTTTGTTCCTTCAGTTTTGCTTCATTGTTAAGACTCCACAAATGAGGGAAATCATTTGGTACTTGTGTTTCTCTGCATGGCTTATTTCACTGAGCATAATACCCTCTAGCTCCATCGATGTTGTTGCAGATGGTAGGATTTGTTTCTTTCTTATGGCCGAATAGTAGTCCATTGTGTATATGTACCACATCTTTATCCATTCATCTACTGATGGACACTTAGGTTGCTTCCATGTCTTGGGTATTGCAAATAGTGCTTCAGTAAACATAGAGGTGCATATGTCTTTTTGAATCTGAGATCTTCTTTCCTTTGGGTAAATTCCTAGGAGTGGAATTCCTAGGTCCAATGGTGTATCTATTTTTAGTTTTTTGAGGAACCTCCATATTGCTTTCCGCAATGGTTAAACTAATTTACATTCCTACCAATTGTGTAGGACGGTTCCCCTTTCTCCGCATCCTCACCGGCATTTCTTGTTCCTTGTCTTTTTGATGTTGGCCATCCCAACTGGTGTGAGGAGATATCTCACTGTGGTTTTAATTTGAATTTCCATGATGATCAGTGATGTGGAGCATCTTTTCATGTGCCTGTTGGCCATCTGAATTTCTTCTTTGGAGAAGTGTCTTTTCAGATCCTCTGCCCATTTTTTAATCCGGTTGTTTGGTTTTGGGTGTTGAAGCATGTGAGCTCTTTACATATTTTGGATGTCAACCCCTTATCGGATATGTCATTTATGAATATATTCTCCCTTACTGTAGGATGCCTTTTTGTTCTGCTGATGGTGTCTTTTGCTGTACAGAAGCTTTTAGTTTGATGTACTCTCATTTGTTCATTTTTGCTTCTGTTTCCTTTGCCCAAAGAGATGTGTTCAGGAAAAAGGTGCTCATGTTTATACGCAAGAGATTTTTGCCTTATGTTTTCTTCTAAGAGTTTTATGGTTTCATGAATTACATTCACGTCTTTGATCCATTTTGAGTTTACTTTTGTGTATGGAGTTAGACAGTAATCCAGTTTCATTCCCTTACATGCAGCTGTCCAGTTTTGCCAACAGCAGTTGTTGAAGAGGCTGTCATTTCCCCATTGTATATTCATGCCTCCTCTATCATATATTAATTGACCATATATGCTTGGATTTATATGTGTGCTCTCTAATTCTGTTCCATTGATCTATGGATCTGTTGTAGTGCCAATACCGAATTGTCTGGATTACCATGGCTTTGTCGTGGAGCTTGAAGTTTGGGAGCATAAACCCCCCAGATTTATTCTTGCTTCTCAGGATTGTTTTGGCTATTCGGGGTCTTTTGTGGTTACATGTGAATTTTGGAACAGTTTATTCTAGTTCATTGAAGGATGCTGTCAGTATTTTGATCGGGATTGCATTGAATCTGTAGATTGCTTTAGGCTGGATGGCCATTTTGACAATATTAATTCTTTCTATCCAGGAGCATGGGATGCATTTCCATTTATTAATGTCTTCTTTAATTTCTCTCATGAGTGGCTTGTAGTTTTCACGGTATAGATCTTTCACCTCCTTGGTTAGGTGTATTCCTAGGTGTTTTATTCTTTTTGATGCAATTGTGAATGGAATTGTTTTCCTGATTTTTCTTTCTGCTAGTTCATTGTCAGTATATAGGAATGCCACCAATTTCTGCGTATTAATTTTGTATCCTGCAACTTTGCTGAGTTCAGTTATTCCAGTAGTTTGTTGGTGCATTCTTTAGTGTTTTTTTATGTTCAATACCATGCCGTCTGCAAACAGTGACAGTTTAACTTCTTCCTTACCAACCTAGATGGCTTTTATTTCTTTGTATTGTCTGATTGCTGTGGCTAGGACATCCAGAACTATGTTGAATAAAAGTATGTAGAGTGTCTTGTTCCCGATCTTAGAGGAAAAGCTTTCAGCTTCTTGCTGTTAAGTATGATATTGGATGTGGGTTTGTCAGATATGGCCTTTATTATGTTGAGGTACTTGCCCTCTACTCAGTTTGTTGAGAGTTTTTTATCGTGACTGAATATTGATTTGTTCGAATGCTTTTTCAGCATCTATGGAGACGATCATGTGATTTTTGCCCTTCTGTTTGTTGATTTGGTCTGATGTTGATGGGATTTTCTCATATTTACCATCCTTGCATCCCCGAAATACATACCACTTGATCATAATGGATGATCTTTTTGATGTATTTTTAAATTGAGTTTCTAATATTTTGTTGAGGATATTTGCATCTTTGTTCATCAGGGACATTGGTCTGTAATTTTCTTTTTTTATGGTGTCTTTGCCTGGTTTTGGCATTAGAGTGTTGCTGGCCTCATAGAATGAGTTAGGAAGTATTCCCTACCTTCTACTTTTTGGAAAACGTTAAGGAAGATGGGTGTTAGATCTTCTCTAAATGATAAAATTCAGTGGTGAAGCCATCTGGACCAGGGCTTTTGTTTTTAGGTGGTTTGTTGATTACCAGCTGAATTTCACTGCTGGTAATTGGTCTCTTCAGATTTTCTGTTTCTTCCTGGGTCAGTCTTGGAAGGTTGTATTTTTCTAGAAAGTTGTCCATTTCTTCTAGGTCATCCAATCTGTTAGCATATAATTTTTCATAGTATTCTCTAATAATTCTTTATATTTCTGTGGTGTCTGTAGTGATTTTTCCTTTCTCATTTCTGATTCTGTTTATGTGTATAGACTTTCTTTATTTTCTTGATAAGTCTGTCTAGGGGTTTATCTATTTTGTTTATTTTCTCAAAGAACCAGCTCCTGGTTTCATTAATTCTTTCTCTTGTCTTATTCTTCTCAATTTTATGTATTTCTGCTCTAATCTTTATTATGTCCCTCCTTCTACTCACTTAGGGCCTCATATGTTCTTCTTTTCCTAGTTTCATTAATTGTGAGTTTCGACTGATCATATGGGATTCTTCTTCTTTCCTGAAAGCCCTGTATTGCAATATACTTCCCTCTTCGCATGGCCTTTGGTGCAACCCATAGATTTTGCAGTGTTGAGTTATTGTTGTTATTTGTCTCCATATATTGCTTGACCTCTGTTTTTATTTTGTCATTGATCCATTAACTATTTAGGAGCTTGTTGTTAAGCCTCTGTGTTTGTGGGCTTTTTTGTTTTCTTTGTATAATTTATTTCTAGTTTTATATCTTGTTAACATGGTTGGTACGATTTCAGTCTTTCTGAATTCACTGAGGCTCTTTTTGTGGCCTAATGTATGATCTATTCTTGAAAATGTTCCCTATGCACTCGAGAAAAATGTGTATCTGCTGCATTTGGGTGGAGTGTTCTGTAGATGTCTGTTAGGTCCATCTGCTCTAATGTTGTTCAGTGCCTCTGTCTCCTTACTTATTTTCTGTCTGGTTGATTTGTCCATTGGGAGGAGTAGTGCGTTGAAGTCTCCTAAAATGAATGAATTGCATTCTGTTTCCCCCTTTAATTCTTTGAGTATTTGTTTCACATATGTCGGTGCTCCTGTGTTGGGTGCATAGGTATTTATAATGATTCTATCCTCTTGTTGGACTGACCCCTTTATCATTATGTAATGTCCTTCTTTGTTATTTTCTTTGTTTTGAAGTCTGTTTTGTCTGATACAAGTACTGGAACCACTGCTTTTTTTCTCCCTATTATTTGCATGAAATATCTTTTTCCATCCCTTTATTTTTAGTCTGTGTATGTCTTTGGGTTTGAAGTGAGTCTCTTGTAGGCAGCATATAGATAGGTCTTGCTTTTTATCCATTCTGTAACTTTGTGTCATTTGATTGGTACATTCATCCCATTTACATTTAGAGTGCTTATCGATAGATACTTGTATTGCCATTGCAGGCTTTAGATTCGTGGTTACCAAAGGTTCAAGGGCAGCTTCTATACTATCTAACATTCTAACGTAACTCGCTTATTACGCTATTTCAAACACTGTCTAAAGGGGTTTTCTTTCCTCCCTTCTTTTTCTTCTTCTGCCACTCTTTATATATTAGGTGTCATATTCTGTACTCTTTGTATATCCCTTGAGTGACTTTGGGAGAAGTTGATTTAATTTTGCATTTGCCTAGGTATTTATTGGTCTAGTTCCTTTACTGTGGTTTTATTTTCTCTGGTGACAGCTATTTAGCCCTGGGAGCACTTCCATCTAGAGCAGTCCCTTTGAAATATACTGTAGAAATGGTTTGTGGGAGGTAAATTTCCTTAACTGTTGCTTATCTGGAAATTGTTTAATCCCTACTTCAAATTTCAATGATAGTCTTGCTGGATAAAGTATTCTTGGTTCGAGGCCCTTCTGTTTCATTGCATTAAATATATCATGCCACTCCCTTCTGGCCTATAAGGTTTCTGTTGAGAAGTCTGATGATAGCCTGATGGGTTTTCCTTTGTATGTGATCATTTCTCTCTCTCTGGCTGCTTTTAATATTCAGTCCTTGTCTTTGATCTTTGCCATTTTAATTATTATATGTCTTGGTGTTGTCTCCCTTGGATCCTTTGTGTCACAAGATCTGTGCACTTCCATTTCCTGAGAGACTATTTCGTTCCACAGATTGGCGAAGTTTTTGTCAATTATTTCCTCTAAGAGACTTACTTCCCCTTTTTTTCTCTTCTTCTTCTGGAACCTTTATAATATGAATATTGTTTCATTTGTATTTTCATTCTTAGAGATCCTTTTTTTTCTGTGCCTCAGCTTCTTTGTATTCCTGTTCTCTAATTTCTATTTCATTTACCATCTCCTTCACCTCATCTAATCTGCTTTTAAATCCCTCCATTGTGTGTTTCATTTCAGATACTGCATTTTCAAAGTTTCTATCTCTTTCTTGAAATCCTCCCTGAGAACTTGATTATTTTTCTCCAGTTCCATTAGCATGTTTATGATTTTTATTTTGAAATCTTTATCAAGAATATTGGTGATTTCAGTTGCACTTAGCTCTCTTTCTATTGTTTGAGGGATTTTGGTTTGTACAAGATTCTTTTGCCATTTCATATTTCTAGTGATTCCTGTGGAATAATAACTTAGTGTAGGTCGTGGTGCCCTCTTTTTCCTGGAAGCTCTACTCTCTGGACCTGTCCAGCATCTGGAGCGATGGCAGGTGCACAGGTGAGCGTCGCTGGTGCCTACTGGGAAGTAAGAGCTCTTTTCTGTTCACCAGCTGCAGTGCCTGCCTTCATTCCCAGGGCCAGTTGGCTGAGCACGCATGATTGAGCCTCTGCGTTATGCCCTTGTAGCTCCTGTAGGCAGGACCGCCCTCTGGCTGGCCTGGCACTCTGGTGGGGGCAGCAGTTTTGCAAACTGTTACCAGCCGGGAGGAAGGAGCATCAGGCTGCATATCACGTTAGGGGGACTCAGCGCTTTGCCTACCAAGGGGTAGAGCACCTGAAGCTCCTGAGAGTTCCCAGTCTGCTGGGCTGAGTGTACCAGGACAATTTAGTCCACCTGTCCTTTCTCCTGAGCAGTAAGCTCTGGGTAATCCTTGCCCCTTTAGCAGTCCACTAACTACTGGGGTGTCTTTCAAAGTGCCCACCTTTCTTTTGTCCCAGAGAATCTAGTTGTGGGTACCTGTTCTTCACAAGTGGCTGGAATCTCAGTCTCTCCATGTATTTTGCCTGTCTTTGCTTTCCAACCCCACTAATCTTCAGAACACTATGTAATGTGGGTTCGTGTTCCCACAGCAGCTCTCCAGGGGTGGTTGTTTAGCAGTCCTGGGCTTCTACTCCCTGCCCACTCTGTTTCTCATCCTCCTTCCAGTGAGTTTGCAAATGAGGAGGGCTTGGGTACCACTGAATTGCAGCTTTCCTACCTACTCTTTACTGTAAGGTCTTCTCTTTTCCCCAGTTGTAGGCTGTCTGTTGCAGTCTTCTTTCTAGTCGCTCTTTCAGGATTATTTATATTTGCTGTATTTTCATGTTATTTGTGGTTTTGGGAGGAGGTTTCTGCCTCACTTCTTACGTTGCCATCTGCCATGGTAGATTTTTAGTTCAAAAAAGCCTGGGATCTTTAATAGTCTTTTCAGACAATTGTGGATATTTCTCTTTGGTAATATGCTAGGACTGACAAGTGGTAGTTTCTTAATAGTTGGCAGCAGTTTGGAATCTGAAACTGTATTAATGAAGTTTTCTTTTTCTGTTATAGTAAAATCCAGTGGTCTTTGAAATTTTAAATGAGTCTTTTTTACCAATGCATATTTTTGTGACATTATGTATTGATCATTTGGAAAATGTTGGTGCACTGCATTATGCAGGTCTTCCAAAGGTAAATACATAGTGTTAAATGCCAGCAAAATATCACAATTATTAATATCACCACCAAACTCATGTGAAAACTTTTTAGTGTTAAGATATCATTCTTACAGAGATGGGTACAATTTTCAAAAATTCTGATTTTCACTTGAAAGCTCAAATTTTATCACTGGCAGCAATGCTCCATTGTACCATTATAGAGTTAAATGTCTGCAAAATACAAGTTCAAATAATGATGATAGTTTTTCTGTTGGCCACACTCTCATGTAAAAATATTGTACTATGGAAATGAACAGCTAATATAGCTCACAATTCAATCACACAACTGCTTTTCCTCAAGACAAGCTGATTACACTGTTACCTTATTCAGAAAGGATTTCCCCCTTCCTGGCAATTTGTATCTTTAAATTGATACATATGATCCATTTACATTTACTGTTTAATTCTTGTTCCTTTGAAGTTAATGTGTTCTGTCTTTGGCTAGTTTTAAGAATAGGGAAGAGAAGTTATGACCAAGTGTACAAATAGAGATTTTGGCTTTAGATAATACATTATTAAAGAGAAAAGAAAAAGTTTATGGTATGTTGGCAGATTGAACAGTACAAGCATGTGGCATATAATACAGTAAGATTCATAAGCTGCAAATGAGGTGGGGATAAGGAAGGAGTATTGAAAGAGTAAAGAGAGAAAGATTTGAGTTATTTCAGAGGGTAGGAGAGGAAATGACAAGGGAAATATAATAGCTTTCAGGGCAGGACTCAAGACCCATCTGAAATTTGTAGTCAGGAGTTTAAAGTGAAACTTGTCAGCTTTTGTTGGGGGTGTATATACGTACATGTGCATGCATAACTACTTTTTAGAGAGCCGGCCCTTTAATCAACCTGGCCCAAGTGGTTGGAGCTCATTGCTAAATACACCCATTGCTAATTGTCAGTCCTCCGATCCTAGCAGGAAATTGGCTAGACTAGAGAAGGAGCTAGGGAATAGAAATGGCTAAGATGTGCAGAACCTAAAAGAAATAACTTAGTTTTAAATCTGTACCAAGTTAAATAAAGAGTTGTGAAGCTGATTCGCCTCTGCTAAATGTTCATACTTGGAACTACTTCATGCTGAGGTAAAGAAAAAAATTTTTGGACATAATGTGTGTGTGCTGACTGCTATAGTATTATAGCAAGGGAAAAGATAATTAGGGGGAGAAAAGAGCAGAAACAACCAGAATCCAATGAGGTGTAAGTTTTCTATGTTAGGCTTTTTATGTCAGGCTTCTGAACTGCATTCCCCTCTTAACTTCCTCCTCTGTCTGTTCTGGGTAGTAGGAAAGAGTTGTGTCCACTGACAGCCCTGAGCCGCACCACGTGGTTCAGAGCTCAGAAGAAGGCCTGTTTTTCTGGCCTAGTTTTCCTGACAGTTTGTTCTGGCTCCAGGTTTGAGTCAACTCTTTTCTCTGGGAATGTACATTCGTTTAGAGTGAGACCCACAGCCAAATAAAACATCAGTGTTTAAATAGTTTAGGCTTTACAATCATTTCCTGGGTTCAAACACTCGCTTTCAAGGACTTAATCTCTTTACATCTCACTTCATAGTATCTGTCTCATAAGGTTGTGAAAATTATGTGAAATAATTCATGTAAAGCACTAGAATAGTACCTAAGCATGCAAATAAATACTAGATATCATTTTCATTTTCTACAGGAAAACACTTGAGGTATCACCTATGTACCCTTTATCAAAGAATATTTAGCAATTAGCTCTACAATCAACTTTTTTGTAGAGTTGGTATATATAATAAGTAACAACACAATATGCTAGAGCAAAATGAACTGGATATGAATCCTGATTCTGTACTTTGAGGCCTTGACCAGGTTAATTAATGCATGTCCCCCAGCTTCTTCATTTATAAAGTGGAAATCGTAATAGTTCCTGCTTTATAGAGTTGCTATGAGGATTGTAAGTTAATGCATATAACTGTTATCAGCACCTAAAATGCTTAGAATAGTACATGGTACATAATAAACATTCAGTAAATGTTTTGCAGCTGTTACTGGTTATTCATTTAAAACATAAAAAACACTGTTTTGTTGATTTCAGTACTGAAAGAGAGGGCCTTACAAAATAGTACAACTTCTTTTATATATGAGGCATTTGAAGCTTAGTGAAATTCACAGTTAGACGCTGGAAAAATTTTGTCCTGTGTTTTCTAACTCTTAATTTAATGTTCTGTTTGCCATGCTTTCTCCACTGAATGTCTGTAAAGAGATGTATCAGTAAAATTAGTGGAACAATTACTATCACTCAACCACATTTAAGGAGCTCTTCACAAGTATTAAAATACTGCATATAAATAGCACTTAAATAATTCTGTTCCTGCCCTTTGGGATCTTAGGAGAATCCATTGACTATTAGGCATCACCTGTATGGCAGGAATCTAAAAACTGATCTTTATAAGGATTTTATATTTTCCTTTTAATAGATTAGAAGTAATGCTATATATTGTTAGAAAAATAATATGTCTGTGTCTGTGGTCTACCACTGGTGATTGGACTTACTCTTTCATTTTTGTTTTTCTAGTAAAATTGATGAATTTGTAGAGTTGATATCCAGGGTTACGGCAGTCTTAAGCCAGGATAGCTGCTGTAGAAACTCAGATCGAGGATTCTTTTCCCTTTTGGGGAATTTAACTTTTGGGATGGGCTATTTTTCACAATATACTTCAACCTAAATCAGTGCATAGAAGCACAAATAGTTGAGTCAGTTCTTGATAACCCAGGATTGTCATTATTATTACTATTAATACTAATAGTTGCTAAAAGTAAAAGGATGCCCACATTAGTTCCTGCTGCTGTTTGTTCTCACATCAAATGACTGTACTTTTGATCAGGTTTATTAACATAACTTGAATATCATAGCACCCATTATAAGTGTGCAATTCAATGATTATTAGTAAATGTTTTGAGATGTGCTTCCATCACCACATTCCACTATTAAAAGATTTTATCACCCCCAATACTCCCTCACTAGTTGTCGTTCCTTATTCTCACTCCCATGCCTAGGCAGCCACTGATCTACTTTTTGTCTTTATAATTTTCTGTTTCTTGACATCTCATATAAATGGAATCATTTTGCATCTGTTTTTGCAGTTCATCCATATTATGGCATGTGGGAATATTTCATTCCTTTTTATTGCTAAATAGTATTCTGTTAAATGAATATATCACATTTTGTTACTCTTTTTACCAGTTGTTAGAGATTTAAATTGTTTCCAGTTTTGGCTACTGTGCATAATGTTGCTATGAACATTTACATTCAAGTCTTTGTGTGAATGGTATGTTTTCATTTCTCTCCAGTAGGTTCCTAGGAGTGGAATTGCTAGGTCTTAAGTTTAACTTTTTAAGGAGTGGCCAAAGTGTTTTCCAAGTCTACTAGACTTCTAATGATGTATGCTTTTAGATAATTTTTTCTTGCCTCACAGTGAACTTGCTGTATCCCCTCTCCTGAATTTGATGCTATGGCAAGACATCCTGATGAATGTATTAAGTTTGCATAATACAAAGGCAGTGATAGTGTGGGTATGAGTATAAAGGACATTGTGATGTCTGGAATGTGTGTGTGTGGTTTCTAGATACTCAGCTGTGTTCTAGACTAGAGATGTTCCAAGATGTATCTATTGTTTGGGAATTTCAGATACAGAAAGCCACCAGTGTGGCAGGGGATATAGTCTACATGATCATCCACTCCTCTGGAATTTTTATGAGGCAGGAGAAGAGACTAAATAGCAAAGATGAGCGGCAATCAAAACAGATGCTATCAGATATTTGACCCAAAGAAATGAGTTGTGTCTGCAATAATTGTCATTATTTTTTGCCTGAATTGCAAAGAAATCAAGAACCTGAGCAACCCAAATATCAACAAATGTTAACTATGTTATTTTATACCGTTTTCTCTATACTTATGGTGCCCTTGGCATTTACAGATTAAAATTTTTATTTCAGCTATTTGTGAGTTTTGCATGGAAGTTTGTAATTGGGCTGAGGCATTTAGTTGGGTTGCACTGCTGATGTGTGGAGACAATTTACTCAGCCCAGCAACTACATTTCTGTACTACTGTATTCTTTTCTTGTTTTCACATAGGAAGTAATTCTTAACAAACCTGGAGGCATCTGACACAGTTTTCAATTATATTTTGTCATATTTTGAGTGTCCCTATGCTTCAAGTCGTCTTTCTTGCCACCATCAGTGACCTACTCTGCTATATTCCTCTAGTCCTTCTATTTTGCTTGCTTTTTAAAAACATTACGTTGCTAGGTCATTTTGGTTCTCATTATAAACCCCTAACTAACCTACCTAGTAATAAGCCAGTATCTTTGTATTTTTGTGGATTGTTTTCCTTTTTCATTGGAAGATTTATCTCACATTGTCTGCTGTATTTTATGAAAATGTTCATTGACCTACCTTTCTGCCATTTATATTTCAGTTCAGGTCTTAATTATCTGCCATGATAGAGAAGGGCAGAGACACAAACATAATCTCTGAAAATATAATTTGGTCTAAAAATGAATCAAATTCTCTTTTTGAACATCAGCTTTACCATTGTAATTATGCTCTATTTAGACTAAAACTAGTTTAGTGTAAAAATAATTTACATTATTCAAAAATACATGAAATGATACAAAAGGAAGTATGTTAGAGGCCAAGAAAAGTGATGGTGGGGATAATAAGAAACACAGTTTAACACACCAAGCTGGTTACTTCATTTATTTTATGCCTTAAATGTTAAAATTATTTAGATATATGAAAAAAGGGAATTGGACAAAAGTTCTTGAATTCTTAAACCTCTCTTTAAATGGACTATACTGGGTATCTTCTAGAAAGTTACTTAAAATCTTAATGTTTTGGGAAATCAGTTTTTTTCCCACAAGGATTTAAAATAGCTATTATATTTTGAGTCAGACCTCTGAAAAATGACTGTATGTCTTTCCAAGTTTTTTGAAAATTGGCACTGTCTTGCATACTTTCTGGGTACAGTTTGTTTTTTGGGTTCGTTTTTTTCATGGGTGTTCAAAGTAAATAGAAAGTTGTTATTGAAATGGGAAAAAGTAGCATTACTGTAAAGCCGATTACAGCTAGTGCTGGAAAGAATCTTGCCCTCTGATTGGAAATATTTTTCCAGTTTGTTGACCTGCTTAAAATTTCTAAGAACTATTTTTCTTTCCAACTTTCAGACATAAACCCATTCTGAGGTCAGTATGTTCGATTCTAGGGAATAAAGAAATGAATAACTTTGGTTTTGTGTTCTCCTTAATATTTGTCTTATACCTGAAAGGAAGTATCTACTGAATATTTTAAGCACCACCATGATTACCATCTTGAAATGGATATTTGTACTAGATTAAAAATAGTCTTCTGAGAAATCATAATTGCTGCTTCTCAACCCATTCCCCCACTGATGGCTCTTTCTAACCATGTAGGATATGATAGCATTTCACTTACCTCAAGCAATGTTTTTTAAAAATGCTCTGAGAACTCATGTGATATGAAGGTCCTATTGTCCCTATAATCTTTCAGTATTTGTTTCTGATACATATATGTATTGTTTAGTCATATGAATTATAATTTATTTCAGATGCCTTGTTTAACTTAAATACCTTACTCCATGTTTTATCAAAAGTCATGCTCTTTTCTTCATTTCTGCTTGATTTTCCTGCAGTGGCTAGAAAAGTCAGTTCCTGAAGTTACTTTGTTCCCCTGAGAGGCCCTCAGAAAAAATCTGAACTCCAAGAGTAATGAAAAGCTTACTGTATTTTAATCTTTCTCAAATAACTATTTAGGAAATGTTTACTTTAAATATATTAAAATCTTTCTGCCTCTATTTCTAATTACTATTAGTAGCATTATATTTCACTATGCCAAAAGCCTTGGTAGTAACTGAACAAGCATAGAGAGGAGAAAAGAAAATCTCCTACCAATTTTGTTGACCCCTCTTTCTAATCTACCTTTCTCTGACCTTGCTTGCTGTTGCCTCAGCCCCTTATCATCTATTGTAAGAAATATTGGATCTGTCTCCTAATCTGCCTTTCTCATCAGTCGAGCCTTCTTCCAATCTGTCCTTATTGTTACGTAGAAATCAGTAGCTGATAACTACCATACATATTCAGAATCAAGCCCCAGAATTTTTAAGGGTTCTATGTAAGGTCTTTGCTCATGATTTAGCCCTCTCTTATTTCTTTGGATGCTCAAATCAGAGGAACTACTTGCAGTTTCCTGAATATATTTCATTAATTTTTAAATTTTTTTTCATACTGAGAAAAGAAACTTTAAAAAGAATTTTATCAAATGTATATCACTGTGGTTCAACAGTTTCCCCCACCTCCGCCCACACCCCTCCCCCTTGGTAAGTAGTAGTTACTTCTCAGTATCTATGAGTCTAATGCTGTTTTGTGTTTTTTCTGTTTTGCTTTGTTTTTATATTCCACAAATAAGTGAAATCATATATTTGTCTTTTTCCACCTGGCTTATTTCACTGATCCATCTATGTTGTTGCAAATGGCAAGATTTCTTTTCTTTTTATTGCCGAATAATAATCCACTGTGTTTATGTACTACATCTTTATCCATGTATCTACTGATGGACACTTAGGTTACTTTCATATCTTAGCTATTACAAACAGTGCAGCAGTAAACATAGGGGTGTGTATGTCTTTTTGAGTCAGAGATTTTGTTGTCTTCAGGTAAATCCCCAAGAGTAGAATTACTGGGTCAACTGGTATTTCTATTTTTAGTTTTCTGAGGAACCTCCATACTGCTTTCCACAATAGTTGCACCAATTTACAGTCCCACCAAATGTGTATTTGCATTTCTCTGCACCCTCACCAGCATTTGTTATTTCTTGTCTTTTGGATAGTGACCATCTTAACTGGTGTGAGGTGATATCTCATTGTGGTTTTAACTTGCATTTCCCTGATGATTAGCAACATGGAGCATCTTTTCACGTACCTGTTGGCCATTTGTATTTCTTCTTCAGAGAAGTGTCTGTTCAGGTCCTCTGCCCATTTTTCGATTGGGTTATTTGTTTCCTGGGTTTGAGGTATATGAGTTCTTTATATATTTTGGATGTTAAACCCTTATCAGATGTGTCATTTACAAATATATTCTTTCATACTGTAGGATGCCTTGTTGTTCTGCTGATGGTGTCCGTTACTGTATGGAAGCTTTTTAATTTGATGTAGTCCCACTTGTTCATTTTTTATTTTGTTTCCCTTGCCTGAGGAGGTGTGTTCAGGAACAAGTTGCTCATGTTTATATTCAAGAGAATTCTGCCTATGTTTTCTTTTAAGAGTTTTATGGCTTCATGACTTACATTCAGGTCTTTGATCCATTTCAAGTTTACTTTTGTATATGGAGTTAGACAGTAATCCAGTTTCATTCTCTTACATGTAGCTGTCCAGTTTTGCCAACACCAGTTGTTGAAGAGGCTGTCTTTTCCCCATTGTATGTCCATGGCTCCTTTATCATATATTAATTGACCATATATGCTTTTGTTTATATCTGGGCTCTCTATTCTGTTCCATTGATCTATGGGTCTGTTCTTGTTCCAGTACCAAATTGTTCTGATTACTGCAGCTTTGTAGTAGAACTTGAAGTTAGAAAGCATAATCCCCCCAGCTTTTTTCTTCTTTGTTAGGATTGCTTTGGCTATTCAGGGTCTTTTTTGGTTCTATATGAATTTTAGAACTATTTGCTCTTGTTTATTGAAGAATTCTGTTGGTATTTTGATAGGGATTATACTGAATCTGTAAATTGCTTTGAGGGCGGTATGGCCATTTTGACAATATTAATTCTTCTTATCTATGAGCACAGGATAGGTTCCCATTGTTGGTGTTTTCTTTAATTTCTTTCATGAGTGTCTTGTTTTCAGAATATAGGTCTTTCACCTCTTTGGTTAGGTTTATTCCTAGGTATTTTATTCTTTTTGATGCACTTATAAATGGAGCTGTTTTACTGATTTTCTGCTAGTTTACTGTTAGTATATAGGAATACAGTATATTTCTGTGTATTAATTTTGTATCCTGCAACTTTGCTGAATTCAGTTATTACTTTTAGTAGTTTTTTGGTGGATTCTTTAGGGTTTTCTGTGCACCATATCATGCCATCTGCAAACAGTTACAGTTTAACTTCTTCCTTCCCAATCTGGATGCCTTTTATTTCTTTGTGTTGTCTGATTGCCATGGCTAGGACCTCCGGTACTGTATTGAATAAAAGTGGTGAGAGTGGACATTCTTGTCTTTTTCCCAATCTTAGAGGAAAAGCTTTCAGCTTTTTGCTATTAAGTACAATGTTGGCTGTGGGTTTGTCGTATTTGCCCTTTATTATGTTGAGGTACATGCCCTGTATACCCATTTTGTAAGAGTTTTTATTGTGAATGGATGTTGAATTTTGTCAAATGCTTTTTCAGCATCTGTTGAGATGATTATTTGATTTTTATCCTTTTTGTTAATGTGGTGTGTGATGCTGATGGATATACTAATATTGTACCATCCTTGCATCCCTGGAATAAATCCCACTTGGTCATGATAGATGATCTTTTTTATGTATTTTCAAATTCAGTTTGCTAATATTTTGTTCAGTATATTAGCATCTGTTTTCATCAGGGATGTTGGTCTGTAATCTTCTTTTTTATGGTTTCTTTGTCTGCTTTTGTTATTAGAGTGATGCTGGCCTCATAGGAAGAGTTGTAAAGTATTCCCTTTACTTCTACTTTTGGAATGCTTTAAGAAGGATGGATACTAGGTCTTCTTTAAATGTTTTTTTTTTTTGGACATTTTTTGTAGGCATAACAGCCATCTGTGGTGTTTGTGTAATTTATGGAGAACACAGCCTGTGAGGATTAAGGATGAGAGGCAGAGTATACCAATGGACAATATCCCTGGCAATCCAGAAAGCTAAACAATAGCAATTGACCCAAAAGGACCAGGACTTGATTGATAATTGCCAGCTTCCTTAACTTTTGTTCTTGCGTCCGACTTAGAACCCACCAGAGCAAGCCAAATAACACACATGATGCCTGCTACTAGTTAGCCTGCCTACAGCTTCCCCACCCAGCAGGCTCTAATCGGGGCACACTTTGAAGCCTTCTCTTTTTTCCACTATAAAGCTTTTCTACCTCTAAGCCTGCCTTTGAGTCTGCCTAAATGAAGTGATGGTGGCTGACTCCCTTGCTATATATAGTAAGCTCAGAATAAATAGTCTTTGCCTTTCTTTTTTTTGGTCTTCATTTCCACAATGGCAGAAAAAACCTATTATTTTATTTATATCTGAAGTGATTAACAATAAGTATAGTTTCAAAACTGTTTTTAATTCCTGTGCTAGCTATGTTATATGATTTTCTCCATGTTTTGTAAACATAGAGGCTTATATTTTATAAAGGTGAAGACGTTTTTAATTCCTGTGCTAGCTATGTTGTATGATTTTCTCCATGTTTTGTAAACAAGACTTATATTTTATAAAGGTGAAGATGTTTTTAATTCCTGTGCTAGCTATGTTGTATGATTTTCTCCATGTTTTGTAAACATAGAGGCTTATATTTTATAAAGGTGAAGACAGGTTTTGTCATAAGGATTCTCTTACTTTATTTCTTTAATTAAAAGATGACACAGAAGAAAAATCTGTCACTTAATAGTAGGAACAAAATTGTAGTCAAATTTTAATCTTGAGGTCTTTGTCTTAGATGTAGTTATTCAAAGGTTTTCATTTGGTGTATTAAAGCATACTTTTAAAAGAAATCAGTGTATGGTAGAGATTTAAACAAATGATAATTAAATGCATTTTAGGTTTTATTTCTTATGTTAAGAATATCCTTTCATTCTTTTAAAATATTAGGTATGAATGTTGAATTTTATCAAATAATTTCTTGCATTATTTACTTTTTATTTAAACCATTGGTGATATATGTAAATATCAAAGGAAAGTGCAGAAGTGCATTAAAAGCAGGATATTCTTGCTATGAACGTTTTATTGACCAATTTGTGTATGTAATTGGTATAAGTAAAGATACATTGTACAGTTCTCTGAATATGTTTTTTCTATATTTTTTCTATGCGTAGATTTCATATAATTGAACCATGTATATGATCCAAAATAAACTCTGTTTGGTTTAGTGAATGATTATTTTTGCTTAAATAATCTTAACTTTATAAAGGGTCTCTCCCTTTTGTAAAGATTCTGAAAGTGACCAGAACCTATACCTTGATGTTGGTATACCCCCCCTCTTGTTTCTACAATTGAATGACTTATTTTGTAAAGATTCTGAAAGTGACCAGAACCTATACCTTGATGTTTGTATACCCTCCCTCTTGTTTCTACAATTGAATGACTAATGAGGCTACTTTAACTCTAAAACTATGGAAAGAATTGTTTTTTATCTATCTAGTGTTTCATTTTACTAGTTACTCTCTATTTATTGTTTGAATTGTCTCTTAACAGATATTCCGTTCAGAGAGGTAGCTCCTTCACATTTTTAACACCTGGCCCCCATTGGGACTTCACTTTGATGAGTAGATAATGGGTTTTTATTTCAAGTCATTAGAGGGAATTCACTCATGGGCTGTCTTTCAGCCTGGTATACAGCTCAGTTTTCTGTAGTTCTCGGAATATGTTGAGGTACAGAGTTTCTTTTGCCATCTTTAGCAGCCTATTTAATTTTTTCTGCAAACAAGCTGAACGTTTTCTTTCAGTTAAATATGAAACAGATTTTGAAAAGTTCCAGATCTCTTCATCTTCAGCTCTATGCAATCCTTTCTCTTATTCCTACCAGTGTTAAAATTAGGAGACTATATCATGAAATATGAAGCTTTTTTTTTGTACGTACTCTAATGGCTTTTTTCTTGTTTGAAAATGTAAAACTCATTGCAGATAATAAGTATATTGAATGGATTTTCTCTTATTAATCATCTTAGTATAGAAGGAGTGAATTATTTTTAGAATGAGACCGTACAGAGGCATCAACTTTGTGCAAAGTAACACTGGAGAATTGATTCTTTTTATAATTAAAAACTCATTACCTATTCTTACTACTCATATAAATAATGTACAAATAAAGCATGAGTTTCCTGCTTTCCGTATTTGGGGAACATAGCAAAAAGTGACTGTTTCTAGTTTGCCAAACTATACTTGTCTACATGTATGGATGTGCTAGTGGATTCATCAGTGCATATTTAATTTGTATTCTGTTCTTTTGTGTTTAATTTATATATCTGTCAGGGAGTCCTGTGCAATATTTCTTTACTCTTATATCAATTATATACACTAGTTGGTCAGTAAAACATTCACAGCAAGAATATCCTGCCTTCAATTCTGCATTTTCCTTTGAAACTTTCATCTTGGTCCCTTTCCTTTACTGGTTTACGAACCTAAACTTAAAATCTTTAGTGGAGAATTGTCTCCAAACTTGATTTTTCAAACATATCAGCAAACATATTTAGATCAAGTACCCCTGATATATTTATTTGTAACTTTTATGTATGTAGCACCATTATTAGCTAATATCTCAAAGCACAGTACTCATTTAGGGTAAGGTTAATGATAGTGGCCATAAATCTTTATTTCAAATAGCCATGATAAATTCACAGTTTGAGGCTGACTTTTTATTGGATCTGATTAGATTGCTGTTGTCTTTAACCTTGTATTATGAGTGATGATGAACTCATCTGTATATTAAACACTATACAGCTTCTTTTTAGGATTAAGAAGTGCATAAAAATAGAAGTTCTAACATTTTCCTCCTACATTTCAGGGAAGTTATCTGGCAAAAACACTTTTGTAGAGGTCTCCCATGACAAAGGATGGTTCATGTGTTAAAACCTTGGAATGCAGTTAAGAAGTACTTAAAGGAAGATGTGTAACTTTTAAATACATAGTTTAAGAAAGAAAAAGCAAAAATTCAGCATATAACTCAAGAGATTAAAAAAACAACAATGGAGTAAACCAAAGAAAACAGAAAAAGCAAGAGTAGAAAATTATAAAATGAACAGCAATCATGATAAAATTCTTGACAAACCAAGAATGGAAAAGAACTTCCTTAGCCTGAGACCTGCCATAAACAGCATACATAGTGGTAAAATGATGACTGCTGTCACCATATCTATTTAGAATTGTACTAGTACTCCTAGCCAACACAGTAAGACAGGAAAACAAGTGGTAGCAAATTAAAAGAGATAGTATGATTTCATTACGTAGAGACAATATGATTGTCTACATAGAATATCCAAAGAATAGCAGTAACAGCTATTAGAACTAACAGGAATTCAAGCAAGGTTACTGGCTATAAAAGCTATAAAAAGAAAAAAGTAGAATGTATATAGCCTAGCAGTAAACAGTTAAATTTTATTTAAAACAGTAATTTTAAAGATGCTTTTATTGAAATAAAAACAATTTTAAAAATTAGGAATAAACCTAATAAAAGATCTGTGAGTCTTTTATGGGAAAAATTAGAAAGCATTAGTAAAGAACAAAGGACACCTACTTAAATGATTATACCCTAGTCATTCAAGAAAAGACTTAATAGCATAAAAATGTCAGTTCTCCCCAAATTAGTTAATAAATTCAGTGCAGTTCTGATAAATCACGTTAGAGTATAATAGATCTCATTTTACACTTCATGTTGAAAAGTAGAAAACCCTGAACAGTGAAAGTAGGATACAAGTCAGGGAACATATGATGTACTGTATTAGCTATTAAGACAACACCAAGGGTACAGTAATTACACAGCATAATGTGGTTGCAGGTATAGACAAATAACTGATGCAACAAAATAGAGAACCCAGTCACTGATCTACATATATATGAGAACTTACTGTATCATAAGCACTATGAAGGAATGGTGCTGTCAGTAAGTGGTATTGGGATGGGGGCAATTGACTGTGTTACCCCATAGCACATACATACAAAAGTAAATTCTAGATGGATTGAATATATAAATATGAAAAGCAAAACCTTAAAAAATTTGAAAGAAAATATAGGATGTTTTAAAATCTGTTAAGTTTCTTCATACATATGTCCATGCACATGTATGATTTTATGTAAATGTATAAATATTATCATGTATGTGCTTTTTCCCTTAGTGCACTCTTCTTTTTGCCTCGAGGTGTCCTCCTTTCCTCTCGTCTCCTCTAAGTCTTTCCATCCCCCCAACCTCTACTTTAATCCATGTCAGCAACATTATATGTACCCTTCTCTGTTTTGCTTAGAGAATTATTTACATAGCCTCACAAATAAGAGATGCTTAGTTTGCTTTCAAAATTAGGATCAAATTATTCATACTTTTCTGCATCTTCTGAACATGACCTTAAGATCAGTAAAGATTTCCTCATTTTTTAGTTTCTTCCAATCGACTTGTCTTGTTCTTTACCATCTTATCTTTTTCTTAATGTCTTTTAGTTAAATTTGAAATTGTATGTTATAGTTTTGCTTTGCAGCCTTGAGCATTTCCTTCTGAGGCGCTTTCCCTGTAGGGATATTATTCTGCCTTTATTCTCTTTTTTCTTAGGGTGATTTTGTATTGGATTTGACTTGCAGAAGTTTCTGCTCATTCTAATGTGAATTTAGTTTTCCTGAACTTTTACAAAGGAGCTTGGTTCAGAAAGCTTCTCTAACTTCATAGATCTCTCTCTCTTCTTTTCATGGTGGCTTGTTTCTGAGATGCCATCTTCATGTATTTTCCCCACTTCCATCTGGACTTTATCTTGCCTTTTTTCTCCATTGTTCTGATCCTGCTCAATTTTGATTGCACTCTTACCAGTTTCTCCTCAGGGTGAACCAGGACTTGGAAGGGAGCCCTGGCTCATCAGTTTTGAGAGTTCATTAAGAACTAGGCTGTACCACAAGTAATCTGAAGAGTTATTTTGAGATGTGAGAGAAAGAAGTGTTACTTAAGGACTCTTCTTCAATATTGGTTAAAGACCAGAAGTTAAAGCTATCTATGCAGTTTTTGCTTCTACTAGCTAAATATGCAGTTTTGCTTCTACTAGATTTATCAAGGGATAAATCGTTCCTGGAAGGTATGCCAGGATTGTGTGTATTCATCTTCCAGCCGATAAATCCTGCTTCAAACAACAAATCTTACTTTGGGCCATGAGAAAAGTTTTATGGTAAAGATAACTGTCCCCATGGGAAAAATATATATGTTCCTTTAAAAAAAAAAAACTTGTTTCCCATTATGTGTAAAACATATTTTACTTTTTTTCTAACAATCCTTGACTGAAGTAAGAGTTGTGTTCTTACAAACTTTACATAAGTCAATTATTTAATAGGGTGAAATCACTTCACAAACACATGATTTGGTCAGGGGGCTCTTTAGACAGTATGTATGCTAAAGATAATTTATGAGCATCCCAAATAATTTTCTTATGAATACAGGCAAAGGCTATTTTTTTAAAAGTAATTTTACTAGTTGTATGCAGTCTAATGGGTAACATGCATCCCTTCTATGTAAAAATGAAACCACTCTTTTCTTATAGAAAAGAAAATGAAGAGAGAAAGCTGATGATGTTGTAAGCCTTAGCAGCCTTGATCTGAAGGTAAGCCTTATACTACTCTGTCAAAGAAAAGCAATTTTATTTCTGTGGTGTAAGAATATGAATGCTGATTTATTTTGCATTTTTAATGTGCAAAACTGAGTAATATTGGCTCTCATAGATAAATTGTTTTTTCTGCTCTAGTAGTTTGTTAAAAATTAAGAGAAAACCTCCCATAAATGATTTTAGCTCATATCTAATAATCACAATCTCAAATGCCTAAGAAGACCAGACATGTATCTGCAAAGAAGGGAGGTATGGATATGAAATACTATGGAATATTCAGCCATAAGAAGAAAACAAATCCTACCATTTGCAACATCAAGGATGGAGCTAGAGGGTTCTGTGCTCAGTGAAATAAGTCACAGAGAAAGACAAATACCAAATGATTTCCCTCATTTGTGGAAAATTTTCTGCTCATTCTAATGTCAATTTAGTTTTCCTGAACTTCTACAGAGGAGCTTGGTTCAGAAAGCTTCTCTAACTTCATAGATCTCTCTCTCTTCTTTTCATGGTGGCTTGTTTCTGAGATGCTATCTTCATGTGTATATCAAGCAAAACTGAAGGAACAAAATAGCAGCAGACTATCACAGACTCCAAAAAAGGGACTAGCAGTTACCGAAGGGGAGGGGAGGGATGGAGGGAGGGAGGGAGGGAGAAGGGGATTTTGGGGTATGATGATTGGTGCACATGGTGTGTATGGGGTTACGGGGAAGACAGTGTAGCTCAGAGAAAGCAAATTGGGACTCTGTGGCATCTTATTATACTGATGGACAGTGACTGCAGTGGGGTATGTGGGGACTCGATAATAAGAGTGACTGTAATAACCACATTGTTTTTCTTGTGAAACCTTGATACCTTCATAAATAAATAAATTAAATTAATAAATAAAAAGCAGGTATCGTGAAAGTAGAGCACCATGTCCTTCCTAGAAGAGGTAGCTGCTGCTGTGCTCCAGCTATTGCCGTGTGTGGCACTGTCAAAATAAAGGATATTTTTTTGTGAAACCTCCTGATTTTTAACTGTTGGACCATGCAGGCCAGACAACTTGCCTGCAAGTCAGTTATAGCCCATGGGTTGACAGTGTGTGACGTTCGATAAACTAAAACTCAGTGCACACTTAAAAATGATTATGTATCATTTTGTGTAAAATTGTAGTTAAGTCCAAACACCTGGTATCTTTGAAATTGCTTATTCTATTTTTGTGATTTGGCAAATTTTATAAAGCCATCTTGGTTTTAAGGAATCTTTTTTAAACATTGTTATGAAGAAGTTACATAGTTTAAAGTAAGTTTTTTTAAATGTTTGACATGTTTAAGGATGACAGCTGCTACTGCTTTGAAGCAAAGTTATTTTCTAAAAATTAAGTTTTTATAGGTGTGTCATCAACATTTTAGCAAATACAGGAGGCCAGATTGTGTGCACGCATGTGTGTGTGTGGTTACAACATCTTTATAGAAGAATTATGTATTTTAAGTGTTGTGCTTTTTTCAAAACAGTTTTAGTTGCATTTTTAAAATTTGTATTTAAAGGAAGAAAATAGCGTGAAAGGATAACCCTGGGTATTAAGATATGCTTCAAATCAAATACAAAAATAAGACAGTATTTGCAGTTTACCACAATAAAATCCATGGTCAAATGTACTTAAAGATCATCCTCCTTTTCTTCACCCCAGCTCCAGCAATTATCAATGTACCATCAGATCCATTTCACATCATCTATCCCCTCACCTACCCTGCCTTAGATTATTTTTAAGCAAATCCTAGACATTCTGTCATTTCATCTGTATCATCAAATTCAGTATTCACACATTTGGTTTTGTTGTTGTTCATCTTGTAAGTTTGATTAGAATTCATATAGGGTCCATACACAGTGACTGATTATATCTCTTAAGTATCTTTTGATCTATAGGTTTTCTCACTAGCTCTTTGTCTTCTTGCAGTTTTTTTGTTCTTAAAGAAACCATGTCTTTTTTCCTATAGAGCTTTCAACAGCTTGGATATTCATGAATGTATCCCCCTGGTATCATTTTCTATGTTCCTCTATCCCTTTATTTCAACTGATTGGTGGCTAGGTGTGGAGATTCTTTATATTGACTGTGTTCTTCACACGGGGAGGTATATGTCTTTTTGTGCTTTTTTCAAAATTAGTTATCATTTCATAGATGCATTTTTTTCATTGGAGGTGGCAAAGCAGTGGTACTGTACTTTGTCAGCCCTTCTGTTTACTAACTGAAACATTTCAGTAAAAAGAAAATTCCCCTCATAACCATTTGGTTACTACAAAGTACTAACTTATACTAAAGGCAGAGCAAGTGCTTGATTCATTCCTTTACCAGTTTTTAAAATCATGAATTTTATTTATTAACATTCTCTAATGAATTTCAGTAGGGCACAGGAAATCAACATGTGACATACCTTAAATTTATACCATGTGAATTATGCCTAATAAAGCAGCGGGGGAAAGGACATAGGAGCCATCCTGAAGTAGCACTCAGTGGCCAAAGATGTGATGATTTGATCATAGTAAGAATAATAATTGAAGTGGATCATGATACAACAAGTGTGTGCATACCCATGAGTTTAAAAATACTACAAATGAAAAAATCATAGCTACTTTCTGGGGCTTGAAACCCATTGCAGGACACAGTGTGACCAAAGAAGATGACAGCAAACGTTCTTTTGGGGTGAAAAGGTTTATTACCGAGCTGCTGAGCCGAGCTTTCTATATAGTGCAATAATAGCTTATTCCATAAAGGTAGCCTAGCAACAGGCCAGTTACATCATCAGGTGGTTTAAGTTCCGTGAGAATCCTGGCCATAAGAACCCCAACTGGCCCACACAGCGAACTTGCCAGGGGCTGAAAGCCTTTGGCAAGACAAGTGGCGAAGTCCACAGTGTTCATTGACTACTAAGGAGAAAGAAAGGCTTCTCTTATGGGAGGGGTGCTTCAGCAGGCTACCCCTAGGAGGGGGCAGACAGTGGATTATCTGAGGGAAGCACAGGAGGAGGTGGCACGAGAATGCCAGATGCGGAGAATTAAGGTGAAGGTAAGAGCTTCTGAAGACTGAGCTAGCGTTGCTGTGAGGCACGGTAGAAAAGCTAAAGGTTGCGGCAGAGGAGGTACTCGGGGCAGGGGAGAGAAAGGTGCCATCAGCCCCAGAAACAGAGGAGCTGGGAAAGGATGAAGGGGTGGTGCCAGAGGCACTGACCCCTCCCATATTGAAAGCACGCTCAGTCGTTGTAAAGAAAATACCCAGCAGTTGAAAGTTCCCTTAGGAGAGGAGCAGTCCCCTCGTGGAGCACTCTGTGCTCCACCCCTATAATCAGGCGGAGCTGGTTCATTTGGGGTTCTGGTTTAGGCAGAAGCCCTCAGAGTCAGTATCAGCTTGGCTCCTACGTCTGTGGAACTTAGGGGTGGATGAAATTGTTCTGTTGGGATCACAGATGGGAAAGCTGGCAGCGATTATGAAATGCACATCAGACCCCAGAGAATCACTCCCTCCTCGATTGGCTTATAGCTGCACTTCGTGCTGTGTGGCCCAATCAGGGTGATCTACCATCCTCTCCTGTTAGATGGCAGATGTATGCTGAGCTCCAACAGGTGTTATGAGAGCTAAGCATAAGAAATGCCATGTGTAGTGCAGAGAATTATGGCCCATATGAAGAGATTTTCACTACTGGGTTGAGAAATACTGTGCTTCAAACACCTCCCACATCTGTCTTTGGGTCTCTAGTGGCCATTCTTTCCCCTCACTATGGCCAGCGCATAAGCAAGGTAACACGTACAGTAGCCGAGTGAGGAGAGGTTGAAACAATGAGAAAACGGAGAGAAATAAGGTCTTCTACTCACAAGAAGAACTTAAAGGATCTCATGAAGGTTACGAGGACCCAGATGTGGGTTGGTTTAATACCGGTAGGAGCAGATGAAAGGAAATTAGATGGAAAGTCAAATTAGGTCTTACTAGACCTATGGCAACATCTGAAAACAGAGCAGCAGTTCCAGCTATTAAGACCAAAGAGGCAGAGGTAAAAGCCAGAGCCACAAGTCCGAACTGTGTGTTTGCAAGACTTCCTGCTGGAGAGGGAGACAACCTCACTCGAGCCCACACAGGAAGACGATTGGGGAACATGGTTTGACTGAGGGGAAGGTCGATGTATCTACCCTGAGGGACCAGGGGGAACAGGAGGCCACATGTTGAAATAGCTATCCATTGGTCCCCAGTGAAGTGAACATACAATGTGTCCCGGCTCTGGCGGACACAGGGGGTGAATGTGCACTGATTCATGATAACCTTGAGCAATTTTCCTGAGACCCCAGAATCATAGATGGATATAGGGATAAGGCTGAATGAAACAGGCCCAAATCCCTTGGGGAAAAGGGTGTCTACCCCAAAAAGAGTATAGTGGGTATATATCTCCTATCCCTGAGTATATTTTGGGGATTGATATCCTGCAGGGTGTATGGTTGCTGACCACTGCAGGTGAGTTCAGACTGCTAGTATGTGTGGGGAAGGCAGTTCTGAGGGGACATGGTAGGCACCTTCTCATAGCTCTGCCTGTGCCTTGGCAGGTGACTAATATCAAACAATACAAACTGCCTGGAGGACGTAAAGAGATTGGAGAAACTATCCAGGAGCTCGAAAAGGTGGGTATTATAAAGCCCACCCATAGTCCTTCAATTCCCCAGTGTGGCCAGTAAAAAAGCCAGATGGCTCCTGGCATGTGATTGTGGATTATAGAGAATTGAATAAAGTCATACCCCCTATGCATGCTGCTGTCCTCTCTATTGCAGGCCTGATGGATACCCTCAGCCATGAACTAGGAACATACCATTATGTGGTAGATCTTGCTAATGCCTTCTTTTCCATTGACATTGAGCAGGAAAGTCAGGAACAGTTTGCCTTCATGTAGGAAGGATGGCAATGGACTATCACCATGCTTCCACAGGGATACCTCCAGAGCCCCACCATCTGTCACGGACTTGTAGCCCAGGACGTGACTACATGGGAGAAACTGCCAGTGCTGCGGCTGTATCATTATATTGATGATGTCATGTTCACATCCGATTCTCTTTCAGATCTAGAAGGTATAGCACGTAAACTGCTGCAACATCTACAAGAGAAAGGATGGGTTGTGAACAGTACCAAGGTTCAGGGACCTGGTTTGTCTGTCATATTCTTGGGCAACATCTAGTTGGGTGAGACCCACGTTATACCAGAAGCAGTTATAGGTAAAGTCCAGGCTTTTCCTACCCCTACAACTGTAGCATTGCTGTTGGAGTTTCTGGATCGTCTAGGCTACTGGAGAGTTTATCCTGCACTTGGCACAAATTCTGAAGCCCTTATACCAGTTGGTATGAAAGGGCATCAGGTGGGACTAGGATGAGACTTGTGCATCTGCCTCTACTACAGCCAAATGGGCAGTCAAGGCTGTTCAGGCCTGGAGTGTGATAGACCTATCAAGGCCCTGTGAACTGGCTGCACATGTGACTGAAGACGGTGTCTCTGGCAGCGGCTTGAAGGAACTTGCCAACCTATTGGATTCTGGTCACAACTCTGGAAAGGGGAAGAGGCAAGATACACTTTGATAGAAAAACAACTGGCTGCCGTATATCATGCCTTGCTGGCTACAGAACCCATCACTGGAATGGACCCGATAAAGTCAATAACCAACTCTCCCACCTGGCGTGGGTGTGACACTGGACCCAAAAGCCAAGGAGTGGTGTGGCACAAACGCCCACACTGGCCAAGTGGGGTGCTTACCTACAGCAACGTAGTGCCCTCTCTAGTAGCCCCTTGAGTGAAGATTTCCCTTGCTTTTGAACCATTAGTAGCCAAAAGTCCTTATCGGGCGGGAAGAGCCCCTATGCCCAAAGATGCATGATACACAGACAACTCCAGCTGTGGGCAGGCCCCAAAATGGAGGGCCATAGCTTTCCATCCTAAGACTGAGACAATATGGATGGAAGATGGTGAAGGGAAGAGCAGCCAACAGGCAGAGCTGTGGGCCATGTGGCTTGTGGTCAGCCAGGAGCCCTCCCCTATAGTTGCCTGCACTGACAGCTGGGCTGCCTATCAGGTCTTGACCCTGTATCATGCCAACGGCCTGGCTGTTCACCGACCCATTTGGGGACAAGAATTGTGGCAAGACTTATGGACCTGTGGTCAGACTAAAATAATTACAGTTTATCGTGTGACAGGTCATTTGCCAGTGGCATCCCCAGGAAATGATGAAGCAGATGAATTGGCCCTGATACATTGGTTAGAAGGAAAGCCTGCCTCTGATGTAGCCCAGTGGTTACATCAGTGTTAGTTGCATGTGAGGCAAAAGACAATGTGGGTTGTAGCCCGTCAGTGGGGCTTGTCTTTTTCCTTTGAAGAAGTTAGTAGAGCCTGGCAGGAGTGTGTCGTGTGCTTCAAAAGGGACTTACACCAAGTTCCACAGCAACATGGGAAAATAACTAAGAGGGCTATACCCCTTGTCAGGTGGCAGATAGACTATATTGGGCCCCTACCTGTGTCAGAAGGATATCGTTATGCCATGACTTGTGTGGACACAGCTGCTGGACTTGTGGTTGCTTTTCCTACCCATTATGCACACCAGCAGATGACCAAAAGAAGCCTAGATTGTCTTTGCCACCTGTGGCCCACCACAGGTAATTGAGAGTGATCAGGACACCCATTTTACTGGACATACACTGCAAGAATGGGTGCCACAGCTGGAAATCAAATGAAAGTTTCATGTGCCATACAGTCCTACCGCGGCAGGCATGATGAAGAGGCACAGTGGCTTGTCAAAATCCGGAAGTCAGATACCAATAGTCTGTGGGGATGGTCAGTCTGCTTATGTACCGTGCTATGGCATTTGAACGAGAGACCCCCGAAAAGGAGACCTGAACCTCATAAATGTGTTAACACCTATGGCTGCCTCCCCTATGCAACTGCAAGTACAAACCAAGGAAGAATCACTGAAGCCGAGGTTTGGTCACCAGAATAATATCTTGCCACCAACACCAACTTCACTGAACCCCAGAGACTCCATTGAGTGGACCTGGCCTAGGACCTTTCGACACATGGACCAACGATGGCTGGCTCTCCTGGCACCTTGGGGACAAGGCCTGGAAGCTGGCCTCCTGTCTATTCCTGGAACGACCGCAGAGTGGTCCCCAAAGGTCACAGTAGTATATCCTGAAAGGCCAGAAGGTAGGAGATACTTACCGGGCAGTTTGTTTTATCATTATGGCCAGTGCATGCACCTCCAGTAGCACTATATACAGACCCTTCAGTAACCCCGACGGGGAAAGGAGTAAAAGTATGGTATACTAGACCTGGAAGGGGGACCCCCTTCCTGCTACAGTCCTATCACAGGACCACTCTCTTGCATGCATCCTACCTGATGGACAAGATTTGCCTATGTTGTTGTCATTAAAACATGTGTCTTATCGCCTCTAAGGTCTTTTGTGGATTAGGAACCTCCTCTGACTTGAGGATTATTATAATTTTTGTTATCTGTGTCAAAATCTTGTTGTATCTTAATTTTTGTTAACCTCTACGTTGTTTTTATCGCCTGTTGCTGTTGTGGAATCTGGTTACAGTGCCCCAGCTTTCTCGCACAGGGACCATTGAGGACGATTGAGAGCATGTAGATTGTAGGGCGAGAATCCTTGAGGGGTGATGTCTTAACAAAGGGTTTCAGACCCAGGGCAGTTCGCTATGGATTCAGTGTGACCAAAGAAAATGACAGCAAAATGTTCTTTGGGGTGAAAGGGTTATACCCAACTTTATTTCCAGGTGGCAGGTCAGTCAGTAGAATCCCATTAACTCAGAGTGAGTCTGTATGCAGCAAGCCAGTCTCTGCCTCTGGGCCCCTTTGTCCGCACAGCCAACCTCTGGGCCCCTCTGTCCTCACAGCCGTTCTCCGGGCCTCTCTGCACAGTCGTCCCGCACAGCCGCCCTCTGGGCCTCTTTCCTCGGCGCTGCCACCACTCCAGCCTCTTCTCTGTTCTCCAGCAGCCTTGCAGTCCTGCCACCGTGTTGCGTGCAGAGCAGTGGGCGGAGTTCTTTGTATAGAGTCAACAGCCATGTATTGCCCAGAGGTGTGCAGTGAGCTATTCAACCATGGCCAGGTGAGAATCCTGGCCACAGGAACTCTCATTTTATGCACAGGTGGAGTGTGGGGAAGTTAAGGTTCCTATGGCCAGGATCCTCACTGAACTTAAACCACCTGATGATGTAACTGGCCTGTTGTTAGGCTACTGCTTCCATGCCTTTAAGCAATGAGCTATTATTACACTATATGGAGAGCTCCACCCAGTGCTCTGGACGGAGGCAGAAATGCTAGTGGTCGACCGCTGTGATAACAAACCGAGTAATAAGCACTTTCACCCCAAAGCATGTTACTGCTGTCATTTCTTTGGTCACATTGAATCCGTAGCATCTGAAACCTATTGGCAAGACAGACCCTCACCTCATATCTTAGAGGTTTGATAGACCTTCTTTTCTTCCAAGAGCTACAAAATATATGTAATTTTTTTTTCTTTGTAGTATATGCTACCATTTATCTAAGGGCTGAAATATAAATACATATTATGTATTTACTTTTTCTTGTTGTTGCTGTTATCATTAATCTACAATTACATGGAGAACATTATGTTTACTCGGCTCTCCCCTTCACCAATTCCCCCCCACAAACCCCGTTACAGTCACTATCCATCAGCGTAGTAAGATGTTGTAGAATCACTACTTGTCTTCTCTGTGTTTCACAGCCCTCCCCTTTCCCCCACCCCCCACATTATACATGCTAATCATAATACCCCCTTTCTTCTTCCCCACCCTTATCCCTCCCTACCGTCCCATTCTCCCCAGTCCCTTTCCCCTTGGTAACTGTTAGTCCCTTCTTGGGTTCTTTGATTCGACTGCTGTTTTGTTCCTTCAGTTTTTCTTTGTTGTTATACTCCATATTTGAGTGAAATCATTTGGTATTTGTCTTTCTCTGCTTGGCTTATTTCACTGAGCGTAATACCCTATACCTCCATCCATGTTGTTGCAAATGGTAGAATTTGTTTTCTTCTTATGGCTGAGTAATATTCCATTGTGTGTATGTACCACAACTTCTTTATCCATTCATCTACTGATGGACACTTAGGTTGCTTCCATTTCTTGGCTATTGTAAATAGCGCTGCGATAAACATAGGGGTGCATCTGTCTTTTTCAAACTGGGCTGCTGCATTCTTAGGGTAAATTCCTAGAAGTGGAATTCCTGGGTCAAATGGTAAGTCTATTTTGAGCATTTTGAAGAACCTCCATAGCGCTTTCCACAGTGGTTGAACTAATTTACATTCCCACCAGCACTGTAGGGGGTTCCCCTTTCTCCACAACCTCACCAACATTTGTTGTTGTTTGTCTTTTGGATGGTAGCCATCCTTACTGGTGTGAGGTGATATCTCATTGTAGTTTTAATTTGCATTTCTCTGATAACTAGCGATGTGGAGCATCTTTTCATGTGTCCGTTGGCCATCTGAATTTCTTCTTTGGAGAATTCTCTGTCTGACTCCTCTGCCCATTTTTTAATTGGATTATTTGCTTTTTGTTTGTTGAGGTGCATGAGCTCTTCATATCTTTTGGATGTCAAGCCTTTTTCGGATCTGTCATTTATGAATATATTCTCCCATGCTGTAGGGTACCTTTTTTTTTCTATTGCTGGTGTCCTTTGCTGTACAGAAGCTTTTCAGCTTGATGTAGTCCCACTTGTTCATTTTTGCTTTTGTTTTCCTTGCCTGGGAGATATGGTCATGAAGAAGTCACTAATGTTTATGTCCAAGAGATTTTTGCCTATGTTTTTTTCTAAGAGTTTTATGGTTTCATGACTTACATTCAGGTCTTTGATCCATTTCGAATTTACTTTTGCATATGGGGTTAGACAGTGATCCAGTTTCATTCTCTTACATGTAGCTGTCAGTTTTGCCAGCACCATCTGTTGAAGAGACTGTCATTTCCCCATTGTATGTCCATGGCCCCTTTGTCGAATATTAGTTGACCATATATGTTTGGAGTCTCTATTCTTTTCCATTGGTCTGTGGCTCTGTTCTTGTGCCAGTACCAAATTGTCTTGATTACTAGACAAGCTTTGTAGTAGAGCTTGAAGTTTGGGAGTGAGATCCCCCCACTTTATTCTTCCGTCTCAGGATTGCTTTAGCTATTCGGGGTCTTTGGTGTTTCCATATAAATTTTTGAACTATTTGTTCCAGTTCATTGAAGAATGCTGTTGGTAGTTTGATAGGGATTGCATGGAATCTGTATATTGCTTTGGGCAGGATGGCCATTTGACGATATTAATTCTTCTTGGCCAAGAGCATGGGGTGAATTTCCATTTGTTAGTGTCCTCCTTAATTTCTCTTAAGAGTGTCTTATAGTTTTCAGGGTATAGGTCTTTCACTTCTTTGGTTAGGTTTATTCCTAGGTATTTTATTCTTTTTGAGGCAATTGTGAATGGAATTGTTTTCCTGATTTCTCTTTCTATTGGTTCATTGATAGTATAGGAAAGCCACAGATTTCTGTATGTTAATTTTGTATCCTGCAACTTTGTTGTTTTCTGATATCAGTTCTGGTAGTTTTGGAGTGGAGTCTTTAGGGTTTTTTATGTACAATATCATGTCATTTACAAATAGTGACAGTTTAACTTCTTCTTTACCAATCTGGATTCCTTGTATTTCTTTGTTTTGTCTAATTGCCATTGCTAGAATCTCCAGTACTATGTTGAATAACAGTGGGGATAGTGGGCATCCCTGTCTTGTTCCCGATCTCAGTGAAAAGGTTTCAGCTTCTCGCTGTTCAGTATGATGTTAGCTGTGGGTTTATCATATATGGCCTTTATTATGTTGAGGTACTTGCCCTCTATACCCATTTTGCTGAGAGTTTTTATCATTAATGGATGTTGAATTTTGTTGAATGCTTTTTCAGCATCTATGGAGATGATCATGTGGTTTTTGTCCTTTTTGTTCATGTGGTGGATTTTCAAATGTTGTACCACCCTTGCATACCTGGGATGAATCCCGCTTGGTTGTGCTGTATGATCCTTTTGATATATTTTTGAATTTGGTTTGCTAATATTTTATTGAGTATTTTTGCATCTACGTTCATCAGGGATATTGGTCTGTAATTTTCTTTTTGGTCTGTAATTTTCTTTGCCTGGTTTTGGTATTAGGGTGATGTTGGCTTCATAGAAGGAGTTTGGGAGTATTCCCTCCTCTTCTCTTTTTTTGGAAAACTTTAAGGAGAATGGGTATTATGTCTTCTCTTTATGTCTGATAAAATTCTGAGGTAAATCCATCTGGTCCAGGGGTTTTTTTCTTGGGTAGTTTTTTGATTACTGCTTCAATTTCTTTGCTCGTAATTGATTTGTTCAACTTTTGTGTTTCTTCCTTGGCCTGTTCCTCTCAGTGCCTCCGTGTCCTAACTTATTTTCTGTCTGGTGGATCTATCCTTTGGAGTGAGTGGCCTGTTGAAGTGTCCTAAAATGAATGCATTGCATTCTATTTCCTCCTTTAGTTCTGTTAGTATTTGTTTCACACATGCTGGTTATCCTGTGTTGGGAGCATATATATTTATAATAGTTATATCCTCCTGTTGGACTGACCCCTTTATCATTATGTAATGTCCTTCTTTATCTCCTGTTACTTTCTTTGTTTTGAAGTCTATTTTGTCTCGTACTAGTACTGCAACACCTGCTTTTTTTCTCCCTGTTGTTTGCATGAAATGTCTTTTTCCATCCCTTGACTTTTAGTCTGTGCATGTCTTTGGGTTTGAGGTGGTTCTCTTGTAAGCAGCAGCATATAGATGGGTTTTGCTTTTTCATCCATTCTATTACTCTGTGTCTTTTGATTGGTGCATTCAGTCCATTTACATTCAGCGTGACTATTGAAAGATTTGTACTTATTGCCATTGCAGGCTTTAGATTCGTGGTTACCTAAGGTTCAAGGTTATCTTCTTTAGTATCTTACTGTCTAACTTAACTCGCTTATTGAGCTGTTATAAACACTGTCTGGTGATTCATTATTTCTCTCCCTTCTTATTCCTCCTCCTCCATTCTTTATATGTTGGTTGTTTTATTCCGTGCTCTTTTGTGTTTCCTTTAACTGCTTTTATGGGTAGTTTATCTTATTTTTTGCCTTTGGTTAGTATTTGGTTGGTCTGCTTTCTTTGCTGTGATTTTACTTTCTCTGGTGACATCTATTTAGCCTTAGGAGTGCTTCCATCTAGAGCAGTCCCTTTAAAATATCCCGTAGAGGTGGTTTGTGGAAGGCAAATACCCTCAACTTTTGCTTGTCTGGGAATTGTTGAATCCCTCCTTTATATTTAAATGATAGTCGTGCTGGATACAGTATTCTTGGTTCAAGGCCCTTCTGTTTCATTGCATTAAATATATCACGCCATTCTCTTCTGGCCTGTAAGGTTTCTGTTAAGAAGTCTGTTGATAGTCTGATGGGTTTTCCTTTGGAGGTGCCCTTTTTTCTCACTCTGGCTGCCTTTAGTACTCTGTCCTTGTCTTTGATCTTTGCCATTTTAATTATTATATATCTTGGTGTTGTCCTCCTTAAATCCCTTGTGTTGGGAGATCTGTGGGCTTCCATGGTCTGAGAGACTATTTCCTCCCCTAGTTTGGGGAAGTTTTCAGCTATTATTTCTTCAAAGACGCTTTCTATCCTTTCTTCTCTTCTTCTTCTGGTACTCCTATAATGCGCATATTGTTCCATTTGAGTTGGTCACTCAGTTCTCTTAATATTCTTTCATTCCTGGTGATCTTTTTATCTCTCTCTGCCTCAGCTTCTCTGTATTCCTGTTTCTCTGATTTCTGTTCCATTAATGGTTTCTTGCGCCTCATCCAGTCTGCTCTTAGGTCTTTCCAGAGATTGTTTTATTTCTGTATTCTCCCTCCTGACTTCATCCCTTAGCTCTTATACTTCTCTGCAAGTCCATCAGCCTGGTTATGACCTTTGTTTTGAATTCTTTTTCGGGAAGATTGGTTGAATCTATCTCCCCAGGCCCTTTTGGCGGTTGGGTAATTCTGGACTAGACCAAATTCTTCTGCCTTTTCATAGCGATAGAGGTAGTTGTAGGCAGGTAGCGAAAGTGTCAACTGGGAAAACAAAGTCCCTTCCTGGTTGCTGGTCACCTTGCCCTTCTCCGCTGCCTGTGTCGGTTACCTGGTAGGGACTCTTGGATCATCTTTTCCAGTAAGACCTAAACCACAAGAAATGGTCTCCAATGTCTGCAGAGGAGATTTTGATTAGATGTGAAGAATTTCACAATAGCATAACTTTTGCAATGTCTGCAGAGGAGACCCAATTGGAGAGAAGGTAGCCCAAACAGTGCCCCTCTCCGTGGGCTGGCCCCATAAGTGCCCCAGCTTATGTGTGAAAACTCTGATAGCTCTCCCAGGGACACCTGCAGCATGCCTGAGAACCAGGCTGTCCCAGTAAAATCCCCTGGCCAAGGTCCTCTGCCTCATTTTATGAGTAGAATTTTGGTTCTTGAATCCAGACTCTTGCAGCCTTATGCAAGTCCCAGATATAGCACAGTCATAACTTACAAACTAAAAGTACTCCCTAAGGAGAGCCCCCAGTTTGGAGCAAGACTGTATCTGTATCCCAAAACCTGTGGGGAAATGTTCATCTGTTCCCAAACAGAGGTTTCCACTAACAGGGAACAAAGCAGGCAAAGAGGTTTTGCAACAAGCAAGCCCTCAGTTTCAAAGCTGTGGGGCATCTAGGACTCCATAGAGCTAAAGCAGACTTCTTTAACCCAGAACGCAGGATAGCCCAGAGGCAAAGAAAGGGCATGTGGCATCTGATCCCATCCACAACCTCTCCTCTCACCAGCAGCCTGCTGGAAGGGAGGGTGCTACTGGGAAGAGAGGACAGCTCCCTCCTGTGGAATTAAAGCTTTATTGTGATCAGGGCTCTTTTACAGCAAAAACAAAGCCATAGTGATGGCTTCTGGAAAATGAACAGCCAAGTATTTCTTTCAATGTGTATTTCATTCATCCATCCATTTACAGTTATTTGTTGAAAGTCTATGTGCCTGATACTGTGCTGTTTTCTAGAGATTGAGAAACTCCTGCCCTCGGGCAGCGAGGTGAGCAAGCCACACCCACAGGTGCGCTGCAGATGCCTCAGACCTCAGACCTCCCTGGTACTGGTGGTGCCATCCAAGTGAGAAAGAGGGGCGTGGCCAGTAGGTAGCCTAGCAACAGGCCAGTAACATCATGAGGTGGTTAACATTCCGTGAGAATACTGGCCATAAGAACCCCAACTGCCCCACACAGCGAACTTGCCAGGGGCTGAAAGCCTTTGGCAAGACAAGTGGCGAAGTTCACAGTGTTCATTGACTACTAAGGAGAAAGAAAGGCTGCCCTTATGGGTGCGGTGCTTCAGCGGGCTGCGCCTCAGAGGGGGCAGACAGTGGATTGTCTAAGGGAAGCACAGGAGGAGGCACGAGAAGGCGAGATGTCGAGAATTAAGGTGAAGGTAAGAGCTGCTGAAGACTGAGCTAGCATTGCTGTGAGGCACGGTAGAAAAGCTAAAGGTTGTGGCAGCGGAGGCACTCAGGGGAGGGGAGAGAAAGATGCCATCAGCCCCCGAAATGGAGGAGCTGGGGAAGGATGAAGGGGTTGGTGCCAGAGGCACTGACCCCTCCTGTATTGAAAGCACGCCCAGTGGCTGTAAAGGAAATAAAAGACCCAGCAGCTGAAAGTTCCCCTAGGCGAGGAGTAGCCCCCTCCCCAGGTCGTGGGGCACTCTATGGACCACCCCTATACTCAGGCTGAGCTGGTGGATTTGGGCTCCCAGTTTAGGCAGAAGCCCTCAGAGTCAATATCAGCTTGGCTCCTGTGTCTCTGGTACTTAGTTACAGCCATTAAGACCAAAGAGGCAGAGGTCAGAGCCAGAGCCACAAGTCCCACCTGTGTGTTTGCAAGACTTCCTGCTGTAGAGCGAGCCAGTGTTACTCGAGCCCACACAGGAAGACGACTGGGGAACACGGTTTGACTGAGGGGAAGGTCGAGGTATCTTCCATGAGAGACCAGGGGGGAACAGTAGGCCACATGTTGAAAAAGCTATCCATTGGTCCCCAGTGAACATACAAGGTATTCTAGCTCTGGTGGGCACAGGGGCTGAATGTTCACTGATTTATGGTAACCGTGAGCAGTTTCCCCAGGGCCCTCAGTATCATAGTTGGATATGGTAGTAAGGCTATCAGAGTGAATCAAGCGCAAATCCCTTTGGGAATTTGGGAATAGGGTGTCTACTCCCAAAAGAGTATATTGGGTATATATCTCCTATCCCTGAGTATATTTTGGGGATTGATATCCTGCAGGATCTATGGTTGCAGACAACTGCAGGTGAGTTCAGACTGAGAGTACGTGTGGTGAAGGCAGTTCTGAGGAGACATGGTATGCGCCTGCCTATAGCTTTGCATGTGCCTTGGCGGGTGACCAATACCAAACAATACAAACTGCCTGGAGGATGTAAAGAGATTGGAGAAAGTATCCAGGTGCTGGAAAACGTGGGTATTATAAAGCCCACCCGTAGTCCTTTAAATTCCCCAGTGTTGCCAGTAAAAAAGCCAGATGGCTCCTGGCATGTGACTATGGATTTTAGAGAAATGAATAAAGTCATACCCCCATGCATGCTGCTGTCCCCTCTATTGCCTGATGGAATACCCTCAGCCACGAACTAGGCACCTACCATTATGTGCTGGATCTTGCTAATGCCTTCTTTTCCATTGACATTGAGCCAGAAACTCAGGAACAAATTGCCTTCACGTGGAAAGGATGGCAATGAACTTTCTCCGTCCTTCCACAGGGATACCTCCAGAGCCCCACCATCTGTCATGGACTTGTCTCCCAGGACGTGACTACATGGGAGAAACCGCCACTGGTGCAGATGTATCATTATATTGATGATGTCATGTTCACATCCGATTCTCTTTCAGATCTAGAAAGTGTAGCACCTAGACTGCTACAATATCTACAGGAGAAAGGGTGGGCTGTGAACAGTACGAAGGTTCAGGGACCTGGTTTGTCTGTCAAATTGTTCGTGGTTGTCTGGTTGGGTAAGACCAAAGCTATACCAGAAGCAGTTACAGATAAAGTCCAGGCCTTTCCTACCCCTACAACTATAGCATTGCTACAGGAGTTTCTGGGTCTTCTAGGCTACTGGAGAGAGTTTATCTCACACTTGGTACAAATTCTGAAGCCCTCATACCGGTTGGTATGAAAAGGCGTCAGGTGGGAGTGGGGTGAAACTTGTACACATCTGCCTTCACTACAGCCAAACAGGCAGTGAAGGCCGTTGAGGCCTTGAGTGTGATAGACCAATTAAGGCCCTGTGAGCTGCATGTACATGTGACTGAAGACGGTTATAGCTGGGGTCTCTGGCGGCGGCTTGAACGAACTTGCCACTGTATTGGATTCTGGTCACAACTTTGGAAATGGGCAGAGGTATGATATACTTTGATAGAATAACAACTGAATGCCATGTATCACTCCTTGCTGGCTACAGAACCCATCACTGGAATGGCCCCGATATACCCACCAATCCCATCTTGGGGTCGGTACGAGAGTGGATGCAAAAGCCAAGGAGTGGTGTGGCACAAATGCCCACAATGGCCAAGTGGGGTTCTTACCCTCAGCAGCATAGTGCCCTCTCCAGTAACCCCTTGAGTGAAGAACTCCAGTGCTTATTGGGCTGGTGACATATACTTGTGAAAAGTAGGAAGAATTTGCTTTTGAACCATTAGTAGCAGAAAGACCCTATCGGGAGGGAAGAGCCCCTGTACCTGAGGATGCATGGTACACAGATGGCCCCAGCCATGGGCAGTCCTCAAAATGGAGGGCCATAGCTTTCCATCCTAAGACTGAGACAATATGGATGGAATATGGTGGGGGGAAGTGCAGCCAATGGGCAGGGTAGCAGGCTGTGTGGCTTGTGATCAGCCAGGACCCCTCCCCTATAGTTGTCTGTACTAACAGTTGGTCTCTCTATCGGGGCTTGACCCTGTGGCTACCAGCCTAGTACAATGCCAAGTGGCTGGTTGGTCACCTACCCCTTTGGGGACAGGAATTGTGGCAAGACTTATGAGCCTGTGGTCAGAGTAAAATAATTACAGTATACCATGTGACAGGTCATTTGTCAGTGGCTCCCCAGGAAATGATGAGGCAGATAAATTGGCCCAGATACATTGGTTAGAAGGAAAGCCTGCCTCTGATGTAGCCCAGTGGTTACATCAATGTTTGTTGCATGCGGGGTTAAAGACAATGTGGGCTGTAGCCTGTCAGTGGGGCTTGTCTTTGACCTTTGAAGAAGTTAGTAGAGCCCGGCAGGAGTGTGCCGTATTCTCCAAAGGGACTTACACCAAGTTCCACATCAATATTGGACAATAACTAAGGGGCCTATACCCCTCGTCAAGTGGCAGATAGACTCTGTTGGGCCTCTACCTGTGTCAGAAGGATATCAGTATGCCATGACTTGTGTGGACACAGCTACTGGACTTCTGGTTGCTTTTCCTACCTGTTGTGCACACCAGCAGACAACCAAAAGAGGCCTGGAGTGACTCTCTGCCACCTATTGCTGACCACAGGTAACTGAGCGTAATCAGGACACCCATTTTACTGGACATACACTGCAAGAATGGGTGCCACAGTTGGGAATCAAATGCAGGTTTCATGTGTCATACAATCCTACCACAGCAGGCATGACAGAGAGGCACAGTGGCTTGTCAAAATCTGGACTAAAGTCAATTACTAATAGTCTGTGGGGTCAGTCCGTCTGTTTGTGGACCATGCTATAGCGTTTGAACGAGAGACCCCAAAACGGAGCCCTGATCCCCATAGACATGCTAACACATATGGCTGCCTCCCCTATACCACTGCAAGGACAAACCAAGGAAGAATCACTGAAGCTGAGGTTCGACCACAGGAATAAAATCTTGCTGCCAGCACCAACTGCACTGAACCCTGGAGACTCCATTGAGTGGACATGGCCTTGGACCTTTCGACACCTGGACCAACGATGGCTGGCTCTCCTGGTACCTTGGAAACAAGGCCTAGAAGCTGGCCTCCTATCTGTATTACTGGAATAACCTCAGAGTGGCCTCCAAAGGTCATAGTAGTATATCCTGAATGGCCAGAAGGGAGGAGAATCCTACCGGGCAGTTTTGTTTTATCATTATGGCCTGTGCATGCACCTCCAGTAGCACTATGTAACCCCCATAGGGAAAGGAGTAAAAGTATGGTATACTAGACCTGGATGGGACCCCCTTCCTGCTACATTCCTGTCTTAGGACTACTCTCTTGCATGCATCCTACCTGATGGACAAGATTTACCTATGTTGTGGTCATTTAAACATGTTGTCATGTGTCTTATCACCCCTAAGGTCTTTGTGGATTGGGAACTTCCTCTGGCCTGAGGATTATTATAATTTTTGTTATTAGGAACCTCCTCTGGCTTGAGGATTACTATAATTTTTGTTATCTGTATCAAAATCTTGTTGTATCTTAATTTTTGTTATTATCTCTAAGTTGTTGTTTTTCTCTGTTGCTGTTGTGGAATCTGGTGACAGTGCTCCAGGTTTCTCGCACAGGGACCACTGTGGAAGATTGAGAGCATGTAGATTGTAAGGCGAGAATCATGGAGTGGTGGAGTGTGGGGGAGTTGGGGTTCCTATGGCCAGGATCCTCACTGAACTTAAACCACCTGATTATGTAATTGGCCTGCTGCGTGTCTGCCACTTCCAGGCCTTCAGGCAATGAGCTATTATTGCATCATATGGAGAGCTCGGCCCAGTAATCTGGGCAGAGGCAGAAATGCTAGTGGTTGGCCCACCTCCGTGATAACATGCCAGGTAATAAACACTTTCAACCCAAATAATCGTTCTATTGTCATTTCTTTGGTCACACTGCATCCATAGCGAACTCGCTGGGGTCTGAAACCATTGGCCAGACAGACCCTCACCTCATATCTTAGAGGTTTGATAGACCTTCTTTACTTCCAAGATAACAATATACTCCAGGACCACTTGCACTTTTTTTTTCTGCTCCACACCTGAAACGAGTTATTTCTAAAAGCCCTGGTTTCCTTAGGAAATGGTAGAGGCTAAAATCTGGGCATTTTTATGTACACTCCTTGGATTGATCATTGTTTCTCATCCTGTTTTATGAGCAGAGCTAGGAAATATATGTAATTTTTTAAGATATAATAAATCATGAATTTATACTCTTTCCAATTCAAGGCTAAGGGTTTTCACATAATCTTGTCAGTCTTATTATCTAGATCTCTTTGAACTGCACCGAAAATCTGGGTTCCTGGAGATACTGACTTAATTATTCACTTGATTTCCCCATGGGTCAAAGACAGCAGTCTACATTTCTATAAATTACTACTGTTACAGTTACTGAAAACATTCTATGGGTTACCTGTCATTTTCTTTTGCTCTTTTACATATAGGTTATAGTAAGGATGTACAAATTACCATGTTTTCAAATTACTGAACTAATTCTTTTCTGTGTGTAATTATGACAACTCACTTATTTCTTTTATGCTATAGAGACATTACTCCACATTTTCTGTTTCTTATCATAGTTTTCAATGGGACGCATGATTTTTTCTGTTACTTTTTAAGTGCAGTAAGTTTTCCTGTAATTTTAGGTCAGAGGAGTGGGTCAAATAGCCTGTTTTTTAGCTTTGTAACTGGAGTTCTCTCTTCTATTGTTTTCACAAAGTGATTTCTAAAAATACAACTCTCAGGCTATCTGAGAGCTTTCCTTTTTTTTGACCCACCTCTCTTTATCTGAACTTTTCTTGTCTTTGTTTCTCTTATTCTGTTCTGCTCAATTTGGATCCTACTCCTTAAAGTTTTTCTCAGAGCAATGTTAGTTTTGAGAGCTTATAGGGCTCAGACTGCTTCAGCACCAATAGACTTTGTTCTTACTCTCAGCCTGAGAATTCAATCCTTGGAGTCCTTCCCAGGCTAGTCTCCTGTTTTCATGCCACTGAAGGGCCCTATGCTCAGGGCCACCAGAGAAGTCCAGTTTTCTTCTCTCTGCATCTTTGGGCACAAATGCTGACACCATGTAGGTCTCAGAGCTGTCTGACAAACTAAAGGTTTTGGGGGAAACACTGTCTCTTCATTTTGTTGTAGCTTGGCTTTTCTGTCTTGTTATGTGTTTTTTTTTTTTCTTTGAAGAGTGAAGACCTGTTAAATATTTAATTTACGTAGTAATGAGTGAGCCAGCAGAATGATGAAGCTGGTCAGAGTGCTGTGGAAACACAAGTATTCTAGTCACTGAAGAGTGATGGAATAAGATTGCTAAATTAAGTGCCAAGCAGAATAATGACCTCTGCATCTCTACCTGCAAAGTATTTGCAGTGCTATCAGTTTTCTACAGTTAACATCTTACAGATGTAACCCTTATGGTTGTAAAAAAAAAAAGACCTAATCAATAAGAAACAGTGAATCAAATAAAAGGTACATGGCCCTAGAAAATGAGGTAATCCATTGCAGAGCATTCTGGCATCCTTTTTGTCTGATTTCAGGTTCTGGATATTTCTAATTGTTTCCTTAACTTTATCACCTTTCTCACATATGCTCTTTCATAGCTAATTTTAGAACACAGTTTTTTTTGTGAACTTGTTTTTCTATTCTTTATTTTTCTTTGTAGGTATGTTATGTTTTTCCCTATACCTTTCTTCTTATGAAAACCTTGTAGATTTCACTGTTCTTTTTTTCTTTTGCTCATTATTTTGTAAAATTAGTTTTAGAAAGGAGGACTGACTTGATATATAAATCTTAGGACAGGTGTTATATTGTATTATATTATAAACTAATATCAGAAGACTCAAATTGCTAAAATCAGAAATGCAAATGGACATATTAATACCAATTTACAGAAATAAAAAGTATTAGAGAGTACTGTGAACAGTTTTATACTAGCAGATTAGATAATTTAGCTGGAGTGAACAAATTCCTAGAAATGCACAACCTGCCAAAACTGAATCATGGAGAAAATCTGAATGTACCTAGAACTAGTAAAGGGATTGGATACATAATCAAAACCATTCGCAAAACAACAAAAAGACCTTAAGCAGATGGTTTCACTGGTGAAGTCTACCAAATACTTAAAGAAGAATTAACACCACTCCTCAAATTCTCCCAAAAACTTGTAGAGGAAGAGCATTTCTTAACTCATTCTATGAGGCCAACATTACCCAGACACCAAAGCCAGACAAAGATACTACAAGAAAAGAAAACTATAAGCCAATATCTCTTCTGAGCATATGTACAAAAGTTTTCAACAAAATACTGGTAAAATAGTTGCAGCAACATATTAAGCAGGATTATATACAGTGACCAAGTAAGGTTTATTCCTGGCATGCAAAGATGGCTCAACAAATGAAATCCAGTCAATGTAATAACACCACATTAACAGAATTAAGGAAGGGAGGGGGAAAATGGTTATTTCAATTGATGCAGAAAAAGCAATAAACAAAAATCAAAATATCCTTTCATGATTAAAAATATCTAACAAACTTGGAACAGAGAGAAAATTCCTCATGGATAAACAAGAGGTGGTATATACATACATTGGAATATTATTCAGCCTTAAAAAGGAATAAGATTCTGATACAAGTAACAACATGGATGAACCTTGAAAACATTACACTAAGTGCAGTAAGCCGGACACAAAAGGAAAAACATGATTCATCTTATATGAAGTTCTTAGAATAGTCAAATCCATAGAGACAGAAAGTAGAATGGTGGTTACAAGGGAGTGAGTGGTGGTAAGGGAAGATGGGGAGCAATGGGCACAGAGTTTCAGTTTTGATAAGATGTCAAAAATTCTGGAGAAGAGTAGTGGATATACTTGGATGACAGTGTGCACATACTTAATACCTCTGATCTCTACAATATTGTATCCTTTAAAATGGTCACTTATGTGTTACATGTGTTTCCTCACAATTTTATTTTTATTTTGGTATCATTAATCTATAATTAGATGAAGAACATTACGTTTTCTAGGCTCCTCCCTTCACCAAGTTGCCCCGACATACCCCTTCACAGTCACTGTCCATTCGTGTAGCAAGATTCTGTAAAATCACTACTTGTCTTTGTGTTGTAGAGCCCGCCACGTACCCATGCCACATTATACATGCTAACTGTAAGGTCCCCTTACTTTTCTCCACCCTTATCCCTCCCTTCCCACCCATCCTTCCCAGTCCCTTTCCCTTTTGTAACTGTTAGTCCATTCGTGGGTTCTGTGATTCTGCTGCTATTTTGTTCCTTCAGTTTTTCTTTGATCTTATACTCCACATATGAGTGAAATCATTTGGTACTTGCCTTTCCCCACCTGGCTTATTTCACTGAGCATAATACCCTCTAGCTCCATCCATGTTGTTGCAAATGGTAGGATTTGTTTTCTTCTTATGGCTGAGTAGTATTCCATTGTGTATATGTACCACCTCTTCTTTATCCATTCATGTACTGATGGACACTTAGGTTGCTTCCATTTCTTGGCTATTGTAAATAGTGCTGCGATAAACATAGGGGTGCATCTTTTTCAAACTAGGCTGCTGTATTCTTGGGTAAATTCCTAGAAGTGGAATTCCTGGGTCAAATGGTATTTCTATTTTGAGCTTTTTGAGGAACCTCCATACTGCTTTCCACAATGGTTGAACTAACTTACCTTCCCACCAGCAGTGTAGGAGGGTTCCCCTTTCTCCACAACCTCGCCAACATGTGTTGTTGTTTATCTTTTGGATGATGGCGATCCTTACTGGTGTGAGCTGATACCTTATTGTGGTTTCAGTTTGCATTTCTCTGATGACTAGCGATGTGGAGCATCTTTTCATATCTGTTGGCCATCTGAATTTCTTCTTTGGAGAACTGTCTGTTCAGCTCCTCTGCCCATTTTTTAATTGGATTACTTGCTTTTTGTTTGTTGAGGCGTGTGAGCTTTTTATATATTTTGGATGTCAACCCTTTATTGGATCTGTCATTTAAGAATATATTCTCCCATACTGTAGGACACCTTTTTGTTCTATTGATGGTGTCCTTTGCTGTACAGAAGCTTTTCAGCTTGTTATAGTTCCACTTCTTCATTTTTGCTTCTGTTTTCCTTGCCCAGGGAGATATGTTCATGAAGAAGTCACTCATGTCTATGTCTAAGAGATTTTTGCCTACGTTTTTTTCTAAGAGTTTTATGGTTTCATGACTTACATTCAGATCTTCGATCCATTTTGAATTTACTTTTGTGTATGGGGTTAGACAGTGATCCAGTTTCATTCTCTTACATGTAGCTGTCCGGTTTTGTCAGCACCATCTGTTAAAGAGACTGTTATTTCCCCATTGCATGTCCATGGCTCCTTTATCGTATATTAATTGACCGTATATGTTTGGGTTAATGTCTGGAGTCTCTATTCTGTTCCACTGGTCTGTGGCTCTGTTCTTTTGCCAGTACCAAACTGTCTTGATTACTGTGGCTTTGTAGTAGAGCTTGAAGTTGGAGAACGAGATCTCCCTCACTTTATTATTCCTTCTCAGGATTGCTTTGGGTATTCAGGGTCTTTGGTGTTTCCATATGAATTTTTGAACTATTTGTTCCAGTTCGTTAAAGAATGGTGTTGGGAATTTGATAGGGATTGCATCAAATCTGTATATTGCTTTTGACAGGATGGCCATTTTGACAATAGTAATTCTTCCTAGCCAAGAGCATGGGATGAGTTTCCATTTGCTAGTGTCCTCTTTAATTTCTCTTAAGAGTGTCTTAATATTTTTCAGGGTATAGGTCTTTCACTTCCTTTGTTAGGTTTATTCCTAGGTATTTCATTCTTTTTGATGCAATTGTGAATGGAATTGTTTTACTGATTTCTCTTTTTATTACTTCATTGTTAGTGTATAGGAGAGCCACAGATTTCTGTGTGTTAATTTTGTATCCTGTAACTTTGCTGTATTCCGATGTCAGTTCTAGTTGTTTTTGGACTGGAGTCTTTAGGGTTTTTTATGTACAGTATAATGTCATCTGCAAATAGTTTAACTTCTTCTTTACTAATTTGGACTGGTTGTATTTCTTTGTTTTGTCTAATTGCCGTGGCTAGGACCTCCAGTACTATGTTGAATAAGTGTGGGGAGAGTGGGCATCCCTGTCTTGTTCCCAGTCTCAGAGGAAAAGCTTTCAGCTTCTCACTCTTCAGCATGATGTTGGCTGTGAGCTTGTCATATATGGCCTTTTTTATGTTGAGGAATTTGCCCTGTATACCGATTATGCTGAGAGTTCTTATCATGAATGGATGTTGAATTTTGTCGAATGCTTTTTCAGCATCTATGGAGATGATCGTGTGGTTTTTGTCTTTCTTTTTGTCTATGTTGTGGATGAGGTTGATGAATTTTCGAATGTTGTACCATCCTTGCATCCCTGGGATGAATCCCTCTTGGTCATGGTGTATGATCCTTTTGATGTATTTTTTATTTCAGTTTGCTAATATTTTGTTGCGTATTTTTCATGTATGTTCATCAGGGATATTGGTCTGTAATTTTCTTTTTTGGTGGGGTCTTTGCCTGGTTTTGGTATTAGGGTGATGTTGGCTTCATAGAATGAGTTTGGGAGTATTCTCTCCTCTTCTATTTTTTGGAAAACTTTAAGGAGAATGGGTATTATGTCTTCTCTGTATGTCTGATAAAATTCCGAGGTAAATCCATCTGACCAGGGGGTTTTGTTCCTGGGTAGTTTTTTAATTACCGCTTCAATTTCTTTGCTGGTAATTTGTTTGTTTAGGTTTTGTGTTTCTTCCTTGGTCAGTCTTGGAAGGTTGTATTTTTCTAAGAAGTTGTCCATTTCTTCTAGGTTTTTCAGCTTGTTAGCAGACAGATTTTCTTAGTATTCCCTAATAATTCTTTTTATTTCTATGGGGTCCGTAGTGATTTTTCCTTTCTCATTTCTGATTCTGTTCATGTGTGTTCATTCTGTTTTCCTCTTAATAAGTTTCGCTAGAGGCTTATCTATTTTGTTTATATTCTCAAAGAACCAGCTCTTGGTTTCATTGATTTTTTCTGTTGTTTTATTCTTCTCAATTTTATTTCTTCTCTGATCTTTATTATGTCCCTCCTTCTGCTGATTTTAGGCCTCATTTGTTCTTCTTTTTCCAATTTTGATAATTGTGGCATTAGACTATTCATTTCAGATTGTTCTTCCTTCCTTAAATATGCCTGGGATGTTATATACTTTCCTCTTAAGACTGCTTTCGCTGCGTCCCACAGAAGTTGGGGCTTTGTGTTGTTGTTGTCATTTGTATATTGCTTTAATCTCTTTTAATTTCGTTGTTGATCCATTGATTATTTAGGAGCATATTGTTAAGCCTCCATGTGTTTGTGAGCCTTTTCGCTTTCTTTGCACAATTTAGTTCTGGTTTTATACCTTTGTGGTTTGAAAAGTTGGTTGGTAGGATTTCAATCTTTTTAAATTTACTGAGGCTCTTTTTGTGGCCTAGTATGTTGTCTATTCTGGAGAATGTTCCATGTGCACTTGAGAAGAATGTGTATCCTGTTGCATTTGGATGTAGAGTTCTATAGATGTCTGTTAGGTCTATCTGTTCTAGTGTGTTGTTCAGTGCCTCTGTGTCCTTACTTATTTTCTGTCTTGTGGATCTATCCTTTGGAGTTAGTGGCGTGTTGAAGTCTCCTGAATTGAACACATTGCATTCTATTTCCTCCTTTAATTCTGTTAGTACTTGTTTCGCATATGCTAGTGCTCCTGTGTTAGGTTCATATAAATATTTATAATGGTTATTTCCTCTTGTTGGACTGAGCCCTTTATAATTATGTAATGTCCTTCTTTATCTCTTGTTAGTTTCTTTGTTTTGAAGTCTATTTTGTCTGATACTTGTATTGCAACAGGTGCTTTTTTCTCCCTGTTGTTTGCATGAAATATCTTTTTCCATACCTTGACTTTTAATCTGTGCATGTCTTTGGGTTTGAGGTGAGTCTCTTGTAAGCAGCATATAGATGGGTCTTGCTTTTTTATCTATTCTATTACTCTGTGTCTTTTGATTGGTGCATTCAGTCCATTTACATTCAGGATGATTATTGAAAGATATGTACTTATTACCATTGCAGACTTTAAGTTTGTGGTTACTAAAGGTTCAAGGTTAGCTTCTTTACTATCTTACTGTCTAACTTAACTTGCTTAATGAGTTATTGTATACACTGTCTGGTGATTCTTTATTTCTCTCCCTTCTTATTCCTCCTCCTTCATTCTTCATATGTTGGGTGTTTTGTTCTGTGCTCTTTTTAGGAGTGTTCCCATCTAGAGTAGTCCCTCTAAGATACCCTGTAGAGGTGATTTGTGGGAGGCAAATTCCTTCAACTTTTGCTTGTCTGGGAATCGTTTAATCCCTCCTTCATATTTAAAGGATAATCGTGTTGCATACAGTATCCTTGGTTCAAGGCCCTTCTGTTTCATTGCACTAAATATATCATGCCATTTTCTTCCGGCCTGTAAGGTTTCTGTTGAGAAATCTGATGATAGCCTGATGGATATTCCTTTGTAGGTGACCTTTTTTTTCTCTCTGGCTCCTTTAATACTCTGTCCTTGTCCTTAATCTTTGCCATTTTAATTATTATGTGTCTTGGTCTTGCCCTTCTTGGGTCCCTTGCATGGGACTTCTGTGTGCTTCTGTGTTCTGAGAGGCCATTTCCTCCCCCAGTTTGGGGAAGTTTTCAGCAATTATTTCTTCAGACACTTTCTATCCCGTTTTCTCTCTTTTTCTGGTGCTCCTATGATGCGAATATTGTTCTGTTTCGATTGGTCACACAGTTCTCTTAATATTCTTTCATTCTTGGAGATCCCTTTATCTCTCTCTGCATCAGCTTCTCTGCGTTTCTGTTGTCTGATTTCTAGTCCATTAATGGTCTCTTGCATCTCATCCATTCTGCTTTGAAGTGCTTCCAGAGATTGTTTTATTTCTGTATTCTCCATCCTTAATTCTTGCATATTTCTCTGCAAGTCCATCAGCATGGTTATAACTTTTGTTTTGGATTCTTTTTCAGGAAGATTGGTTAAATTTATCTCCCCAGATTCCTTCTCAGGAGAGGATGTGGAACATGTCTGGTTTAGCCTGGTCTGGATCAAACTTTTTTGCATTTCATGTTGATAGATGCAGTGGTATGCTATTGACTCATCTGTCAGCTGGAGTTCCACTTGCTCCTGGCCTTTCTTTACTGCAACAACGGTGACCTCTAGCGGCTTGTGTTGGGCAGTTGCACGTAGACTGGGTCTCTGTTTCTTGCCCAGCCGCTATAGAGGGAGCTCCCTATCTGTGGGCGTGGCCAGCCTCAGGGCGCTGCTCTGCTATGGCAGGTCTGCTCCGGAGGGGGAATGGGTGGGGGGCTGTTTATCGCCATGTGGGGTCTCAGAGCTGCTGCCCAGGGGGTTAGGGCGCCTGCAGTTCCCTGGAATTCCCAGCTACTGGGCTAAGTATCCCGGGACGCTTCCGTCCAGCGGTGGGGTCCCTGTCCCTTTAAGACTTTTAAAAAGCACTTGCTTTTCTTTGTCTCAGGGGTGCCGGCAGCGGGGACCTGCTCACAGGTCTTACTGTCCTGTTTCCCTAGTGTCCAGCACCCCACGCACTGTGTATCTGCACTCTGGGTGCGGATGGCTAGGGCTGGGTGTTTAGCAGGCCTGGGCTCCCTCTCCCTCGCGGCCCCGACTCCTCTCCTCCCGCCAGGAGCTGGGGTGAGGGGCACTTGGATCCCACCGTTCCGGGGCATGTATCTTACCCCCTTCATGAGGCGCTGAGTTCTCGTGGGTGTGGATGTGGTCTGGCTGTTGTCCTGTATCTTCTGGTCTCTCTTTTAGGGATAGTTGTATTTGTTTTATTTTCAAATATATATAGTTTTTGGGGAGGAAATTCCCACTGTCCTACTCATGTCGCAATCTTGGCTCCGCCTCTATCTTGTCTATTTTTTTTAAGAAAAAAAAGAATAATTACTGTGTCCTCCAAAGCATTTCTCTTTTGTTCACCTCTTTTATTCTTCTGTTCAGCCATTTACTCGTCATGGTGACAGCAGATCCCCGGCTTCTGCCCCAAAGTCATCACGCAGATCAACAGTCCCAACACCTGCCAAAAGGAGAAGTAGTGTCCTGTGGTCAGAGACGTTAGGCGTCAACATTAGAGAGTCTTTAACTGCCAAAGAAATCAAACGTCAGGAGGTAAGCTGCCATTCAGTAACAAGACCATATATATTGGCTTACACTAGAAAAAAAAGTACCTGTTTTTTAAATAGGTGTTTTGCCAGAAGATTAGCAAACTAATGCCTAAGGCAAAATCAACCTGCAATTTTGTATTTGACAGTAATTCTTAATACATGCTAAGCAACACTTTGTGATTGGTGGGGGGTCTCTTTATGGTGTAAAGTTATAATACATAGGGCACTATATAAAACATTGAGACTCCATTCTGAATTTTAGTTTTCAGACTGAGACACTTTAAAAAGGACTGTTTGAAACATCATTTAAATAATGGTGAATATTAATTGTACATAATTTTCCTTTCTCAGAGGAATGGATGGTAACTTATGATGTTTGCTTCGTTTTTTTTAGGCAATATATGAAATGTCCCGCGGTGAACAGGACTTAATTGAAGATCTCAAACTTGCAAGAAAGGTCAGTGTATAATTTTTTGTCATACACTCTGGTTTTTAGAAATTATATTTAACTAATTCTAACATAGTTTTCTTTTTAGAAGCAGGAAATATCTACTAGTGAATACTTTTTTTACATGAGCTTTATTAGACACATCTTCAAATATGAATGTGAGTGAGAGAGTCTTTTAGGGTGATTAGCAAACATATACTTTAATTTTTTCTATTTTTTACAGTAGAATCCAAAGTAGCTTTTGTACAGTTACTGAAACTTGCATTCAAGTACAGATCTCTCATAATGTCTTTGCTTGTTCTCTCTGTGATGCATTTCTCCCCTTCTCGTAGGCCTACCATGACCCCATGTTAAAGTTGTCTATCATGTCAGAAGAGGAACTCACACATATATTTGGTGACGTGGATGCTTACATACCTTTGCATGAAGGTGAGATATGCTACTTAATTTTCTTTAGAATCTTGAACAGCAGGAATAAAAGGAAGTTTAAATCTAAACTTCTAATTTAGTGCTGCATTATTTCTAAAATAAACCTCTTCTTGGTATTTCTGCTTTTTTATGCTTCAGATTTGTTGGCAAGAATAGGAGAAGCAACCAAGCCTGATGGGATGATGGAGCAGATTGGTCACATTCTTGTGAACTGGGTATGTAGTATTTTACTCCAGATAGTTTTTCACAAGTACATGCCACACTTGTCATTGTAGTGAATATCAGAACCACTGGATCCAGGAACTGGATTATAAAAACAGATAAACAACACATTAGAATTGAACAAATTTTTGTAGCTATGAGAACTTACAGTCTCTGTTTAGAAATCTACTTGATGAATGATACAGTTTTCTTTTAGAAATGTGTTCCTCCTTGCACAGTTTTCTTTTTTCACATTATATGCTGTTAATTTTCTGTTTCATTCTTTCAGTTAATATTTGAGTGCCTGCCAGATGCTTGGCACTATTGTGGGAGGGATCACTGGGAATTGAGAGATAAAAGGCAGTCTCTCCATGACTAATCTAGTGAGGGATAGTCAAGTAAAGAAACAGTCTGAAGGTTGGTGATGAAAGTGATACAGGAAGGCTATGGTGTCCTGGGACTAGAGAAGACTAGCATCTAATTAGTTTGGGAAAGTAAAAGTCTTGAGTGTTTGGTTGAATTTAGCTACATTAGGGAAATTAGAAAAGGGTGTTTGGTGTTGGCCCAGAATACTCTACTCCCCCTAATATCACCTGCAGGACAGTGCTCACAGCTTGTCGGAGCTTTCCAGAACAGCTGTGAGCTTTATGTTTCTTGTTCACAAGCTTACTAATGGACTGACCATAGCAGGAACTTACCGTACTTTGTTTTCTCGTGTCACTCTTCAGTTGCCAGGGTTGAATGCCTACGAAGGCTACTGTAGTCACCAGCTGGCAGCCAAAGCTCTTCTTGACCAAAAGAAACAGGATCCAGGAGTCCAGGACTTTCTCCAGCGATGTCTTGAGTCTCCCTTCAGCCGAAAACTAGATCTGTGGAGCTTCCTTGATAATCCCCGAAGTCGCCTAGTCAAATACCCTTTACTGTTAAAAGAAATTCTTAGACATACTCCAGAGGACCACCCTGATGTTCAGCTTTTGCAGGAAGCTGTAAGTAGTACAACTAATGATTCTTGTGTTTTCCAAATTTATACATTAGCTTGTCTTAGAAAGTTATGCAATGCTACTCCCAATTATGCATAGTGACTCAGCATCGGGTGGTGTTTGGTGGATGTTTTAAGCACCCCATATGCTCGTGCACCACACACTGAGTAATAAAGAGGCAGGACACAATCTGTATTTATATTCTAATCAAAAGACTGGATTCTGGTCTTACCACTTCCACTAGCTAACTGGAGAACTTTGGGCAAATTACCTATTTAGGCTGAAACTGTTTCTTCATCTGTAAAATGAAGGGACTGACTGAATTAACTAATTTCAAGAGTCCCTTCAAGCTTTAAAATTCTATCATTTTGATGTGGTGTTTTAGCCCTGTAGGGACACTGACTACATTACTCTGAAAAGACTCCATCAGTTTTTTGATAATTTTTAGATATTGATAATACAAGGAGTTCTCTCTGAAATCAACTTGAAGAAAGGAGAGTCAGAATGTCAGTATTACATCGACAAACTGGAGTATCTGAATGAAAGGCAGAAGGATCCTCGAATTGAAGCGAGCAAAGTATTGCTTTGCCACGGGGAGCTGAAGAATAAAAATGGACGTGTAAGTGTATCTTAGAACTAATAGGAAATGAGCCATTGCTTCCCTTTCCCACCCAGTTTGTTTCCAAATAGATTATGAAGCAGGTTGTAAAATGGACTCATCAAATAGTGAAAGGTTACTGGTTTTTGTTCTTTGTTACCAGTTTTTATACCAGTTTTCATAATGCACACATTTGGTTTCTGTCTTTACAGAATAACTTAAACGTCTCTGGAGAATCAATAGTATTTTATTTTTTAGTTTTGGAACATAAATCAATTAGGCTAGCAGTTTTTCTGAATAAATTATTAGGTCCATGTTTCATAAAAAAGTAACATATCCTTCAGAAGATTTTTCTGAAGAGTTGATAGTGATGGAAGTAGTTTTAGCATTACTAACCAGATTTCTGCAGCGGACTAACTGGAAGCAAACTTACTTTTGGAATTTTAATAGAAAAATTACCTCCCAGAGCTGAGTATAAGCATGAGTGGTGTTTTTTGTTTCATTATTTGCTTTTCAGAAGCACGATTAATAAGTTGAGGTTCTTTTGTGAAAAAGATGAAATCTGATGTCTCTGATTTATATTGTGAGTCCCAGCTGTTCTTTAAAGACTGAAATTTGTGTGGGGCAAAGTAGAACCATTAACATTTATACCAGCTTGCATTCTTTAAATCCTTACTTTGTTAGAAAACTTTGGTATACAATCCTGGTCTTTCCAGGCATGTTCCTACTAATAGGTCTTTGTGGGGTGCAGTGATTACTCAGCTGCTACCTCATCTACTGTTATATGCCAATAAAAAGTTTTTATAGTCTGAGATTAGACAGGCTATCTAAGCAGAATATGCATAGCCTTAGAATCCTCTTTCTGAGGTCATCTATAAGGGGAATCTCAAATAAATGTGATGAAATTAGTCATGTCTAAATTCCAGTCACTTAAAATCACAGGGTTCCACATGTAGGAAGTATTTGTTTCTCATTTCTGCAGAAATTTTACGTTTTCCTGTTTCAAGACATCTTGGTTTTGACTCGTCCTGTTACACGAAATGAGCGTCACTCTTATGAAGTTTACCGACGACCAATCCCCGTCCAAGAGCTGGTCTTGGAAAACCTGCAGGATGGAGATGTGAGAGTGGGTGGGTCCTTTCAAGGGGCTTTTGACAGCTCACATAAAGGTAAAAATACAAATTGTAAAATTGTTTCAATTAACAAACTCAGAACCTAAGTGAATTTAGTTTTAATCTTTAAAAATTCTGTCTTAGATTAATATATAAGATACATTTAAATAGTCACAGAATGCAACCCCCCACACCAAAATCTGATTTAAAAAATGAGAACCTGAATAGAAATTTTCTGAAGATGTACAGATGGCCAACAGACACATGAAAAGATGTTCTGCATCACTAATCATCAGGGATGTGCAAGTCAGAACCGCAATGAGGTATCACTTTACACTAGTAAGAGTGACTAGTATTAAAAAGCAAACAAATAACAAGTATGGGCAAGATTGTGGTGCACTGCTGGTGAGAGTGTAAATTGGTGCAGCCTCTGTGGAAACAGCGTGGAGGCTCCTCAAATAGTTACAGAGAGGTATACCATATTATCCAGTAACTCCACCTCTGAATACTTACCTGAAGAAAAAAGAAACACTAATTCAAACAGATATGTGTACCTCTATGGTAACTGCAGCACTATTTACAATAGCCAAGATATATGTCCATCAATGGATGAATGAATGAGGAAGATGTGGATACATGTGCAATAACTCAGCCATAGAAAAGAATTAAATGTTGCCATTTGTGACAGCATGGATGGACCCAGACGATATTGTACTAAGTGAAAAAAGAGAAAAACAAATACCATATGATTTCACTTCCATCATACAGCGTCTGAAAAACAGACAAAACAGAAATAGGCTCATTCAGACAAAGAATAGGTGGTTGCCATGTGGGGGTGGGGTATTAGGCAAAATGGGTGAAGGGGATAAAGAGGTGCAAACTTCCAGTTACAAATTAGTCACAAACTGAAGGTACAGCATAGGGAAAATAAAAAAGAATTCTGTCTCCACACAAAAAATTACAAATGAAAGGATTCCATTGTCCTATAGTGCTGCTGTCATCAAGTTGTGATCTGACACCAGTAGGTGCATCTAATAAATAATGTTCCAAGGCTTTATTTAATGCATCCACCTAACAAGTGTACATGTGTAGAAATTCCAGCACCCATACCAAGATTATATGACCACTTTATCTACACAAACTGTTTTTAAGTCTGATTTCCTTTCTTTTTTCCAATTTTTCTTTTCCTAGCTAAAAATATCTTTAGAGTTGGCTTTCAAGACCCCTCTCCCGGCCAGTCTCACACTCTGCAAGCCAATGATGTGTTCCACAAGCAGCAGTGGATCAACTGTATTCGAGCCGCCATAGCCCCTTTCCAGCAGGCCACCAGTCTAGCCGAGCTGCAGGGTTTGCCCGAGCTCCATGAGGAGTGCGTGGAGAACAACTCCTCCGCTGGGAATGTCGAAACCCAGAGAAGGGCATCTACAGCATCCAGTGTGACTCAGGTCGAAGTTGATGGGGACGCTTCAGCGTGTCTCCCCTGCGTGCACCACAGACGACATGAAGAGTGTCAGAGCGCACTGAGCACAGCCTGGCTTCCCAAAGCCAAGGGACAAATCTCCATTGGGTGTTGAATAGAAAGAGACTTCAGTATAAAGGAAGTTCTGTGTATTACTGGTGCAGAGCCTGTTTATTTATAAATGTATACAGTTTGGTTTTTCTTGAAATGTGAGCATGGGAGCGTTGCAGGGTTACTTAACACTAGTATTCACATTTTCTGTTTTTGGTTCTTTTTGTTTTTTTTTAATGGCAGCTGAAGATATATATACAGATTACTGTTAAAACTGCAGCCTTCTTTTTTAAGATATATTCTCATAATTTGGAACATGCAAGCCTGGTATTTTTAATCAAATGAAATATTTATGGAATTGGTTTCTTCTTCACTCTAAATTCATTAGGACTTTCCAATACCTACCTGTTGTGATATTTACAATATCTACCAAACCTTAAAATTTTGCAAATACTGGGATTTTGCCAGTGTTTCTTTGATAAACTGTGTGCGCAGAATTTGAAATTTTAACATTGTCTCCTAAAATCTACACACAATACAGGTGTGTAATACATTAGAATTTATACCGAAACATAAGTTCCTTTTGAAACAAAGTATAAAACTTTATACAGATATTCCATTTTATGAACTGGAATACTTTATATTAGTTTTTTTTCTCTACACCTTCCTCATTTTCATTCACTTAACCTGCCAATTATTTAATTTTTTTTTCTTATAATGTAGTTTTTGGTATTTGCTTTATTTATTTATTTTTTACTTTGACACCTTTACAGATTGGTAGCCTTTATTTTTCCACCTTGATAAAAATGTGTACATATGTGCATATATAGATATATATATATGTTTTAAAAATCATAGTAGCTTCATCAGCGGAAACCAAGCCATACTGTTTTTGTGCCAATTAAGAAAACTGCAATTTTTCCAGTGTAGCATTGCAAGGTGGTGAACACACATGAACTGACTCAGTGTATTCTGGACTTCTGAAAAAATACCACCTTAAGGGTTTTGTTGAGAGCTTTAGTGTTGTCTGAAAAGGAAGAGGGGAGTCAGTTGGCTGCTAATACATAAAAAAGAGGGAAAAAAAGAGTAGTTTGGTCTTAAAGTAAAAATATCTGGTTGTGCTAGAACATGCAAGAACATAGTAAAAGCTAAACTTGAGGGTGTAGAGTAAGTTATCGAAGGCTTGGGGAAAGTGAATTTTATTTGTTGGTTTATAATACCTGCAAATAATGAGTTTGAAAAGAAGGTGTGTTGAAAATCTGACCATATTATATCAATTTTTGTGGATTTATTCATGAGGTAAAAAGTAATGAATCTTTTACTCTAAAATATTTCTGTTCAAATGAGATCATAGTCTTTAAATGGAGGACTAAATGCTCTGTGTCACAACAGACTTATAATGTTGATCATTCAAGGAAATGTTGACTATTCTGTGAACTGTATTTGGCCAGCGCAAGTGAAAATGAAGAAAGAATGTAAATAGATCAATCCAAATGACCTCTTTTTATTTATTTATTTATTTATTTGTTCATGTTTATATTTTTGTTATCATTAATCTACAGTTACATGAAGAACACTATGTTTACCAGGCTACCGCTCTCATCATATCCCCCCCCACACCCCACTACAGTCACTGTCCATCAGCGTAGCAAGTTGCTATATAAACACCACCTGTCTTCTCTGTTGAACAGCCCTCCCTGTACCCCCCACAACACTATACATGCTAATCGTAATGTCCCCTTTCTTTTTCCCCACCCTTATCGTTCCCTTCCCACCCATCATCTGCAGTCCCTTTCCCTTTGGTAACTTAGTTCATTCTTGGGTTCTGTGTTTCTGCTGCTGTTTTGTTCCTTCAGTTTTTGCTTTGTTCTTATACTCCACATATGAGTGAAATCATTTGGTACTTGTCTTTCTCTGCCTGGCTTATTTCACTGAGCATAATACCCTCTAGCTCCATCCATGTTGTTGCAAATGGTAGGATTTGTTTTCTTCTTATGGCTGAATAATATTCCATTGTGTATATGTACCACCTCTTCTTTATCCATTCGTCTACTGGTGGACACTTAGGTTGCTTCCATTCCTTGGCTATTGTAAATAGTATTGTGATAAACATAGGGGTGCATATGTCTTTTTGAAACTGGGAAACTGCATTCTTAGGGTAAATTCCTAGGAGTGGAATTCCTGGGTCAAATGGTATTTCCATTTTTAATGCAAAATGGTTGAACTAGTTTACATTCCTACCAGCAGTGTAGGATGTTTCCCTGTTTCTCCGTATTCTCGCCAGCATCGCCATCATTTTTGTTCCTATTCTTTGCTATGTTGGCCATCCTGACTGGTTGAGGTGATATCTCATTGTGGTTTTAATTTTGCATTTCCCTGATAATTAGCAGTGTGGAGCGTATTTTCACATGGCTGTTAGCCCATCTGAATTTTCTTCTGTGGAGAATTGTGTGTTCATATCCTCAGCCCATTTTTTAATAGGGTTATTTGTTTTTTTGGATGCTTGAGGTGTATGAGTCCTTCATATATTTTGGATGTTAGCCCCTTGTCATATATGTCATTTTATACATATATCTCTTCCATACTGTTAGTATGCCATCTTGTTCTGCTGTTAGTGTCCTTTGCTGTACAGAAGCTTTTTAGCGTGATGTAGTCCCCATTTTTTTTCTTTTTTTCTTTTGTTTCCCTTGCCCAAGGAGATGCGTTCAGATAAAAGTTGCTCTCTAAGAGTTTTATCATTTCATGATTTACATTCAGGTCTTTAATTCATTTTGAGTTAACTTTTGTGTATGAGGTTAAACAATAATCTAGTTTTATTCTCTTGCATATAGCTGTCCAGTTTTGCCAAACACCGGCTGTTGAAGAGCTTGTCATTTCCCCATTGTATATCCATGGCTCCTTTATCATATATTAATTGACCATATATGCTTGGGTTTATATCTAGGCTCTCTAGTCTGTTCTCCATTGGTTTATGGGTCTGTTCTTGTGCCAGTACCAAAGTGTCTTGATTACTGTGGCTCTGTAGTAGAACTTGAAGTTAGGGAGCGTAATTCCCCCTGCTTTTATTCTTCCTTCTCAGGATTGCTTTGGCTACTCAGCATCTTTTGTGGTTCCATATGAATTTTAGAATTATTTGCTCTAGTTTGTTGAAGAATGCTGTTAGTATTTTGATAGCAAGTGCATTGAATCTGTAGATTGCTTTAGGCAGGATGGGCCATTTTGACAATATTAATTCTTCCTATCCATGAGCACGGGATGTGTTTCCATTTATTGGTATCTTCTTTAATTTTCTCTCATGGAGATATCTTGTAGTTTTTCAGGGTATAGGTCTTTAACTTCCTTTGATTAGGTTTATTCCTACGTATTTTTATTCTTTTTGATACAATTTTGAATGGTATTGTCTTCCTGATTTCTCTTTCTGCTAGTTCATCATTATAGGAATGCAAGAGATTTCTGTGTATTCATTTTGTATCCCACAACTTTGCTGAATTTGGATATTAGATCTAGTAGTTTTGGAGTAGATTCTTTAGGGTTTTTTTTATGTACAATATCATGTCGTCTGCAAACAGGGAAAGTTTAACTTCTTCCTTGCCTGTCTGGATGCCTTTTATTTCTTTGTGTTGCCTGATTGCTGTGGTTAGGACCTCCAGTACTATGTTGAGTAAAAGTGGGGAGAGTGGGGGAAGGTTTTTTTAGTAAGTGAAATAATTTTGTATTAATTTGAGTTGTGCTAAGTTGTATGTTTTATTGACTATGTCTAATTCATATTGGCATGTAGTTTCTTTTTTTATAATATCTTATGTTTGTGGGATGTGTAGTGATCCTATAGGATACGTCTTTTTCATTCCTGACATTATTTGTACCTTTTTAAAAAGGAGTTAACCATTGTATTAGTCCTTAAACAAACCATTTCTCTTCCTTGTACAGTTTCCTCTATTATATATGTTTTCTTTTCATTAAAATATGTTAGTCTATATTATTTCCTTTCTTGTTTCTGTGGGCTGAATTTTCTGTTCTTTGTCTAACTTCTTGAAGTTGACACTCAGTGCATCGATTTTTCAGTCTCCTTTTTCTATTGTATGCCTTTAGGGTTACACAATTTCATGTAAGTGTGGGTTTGAATATATAGTTTTTTGGTCATTGGGTTAATATTGTTTCTATAATTTCCTTTGTGATTTCTTCTTTGGCCCACAGGTACTTAGAAATTTACTTATTAATTTAAAGATTTTCTAGTTAATCAGCTTAATTCCTTTGGAACTGAAGAACATACTCCATTATGATTTTGATTTTTTTGAAATATACTGAGACTTGCTTTATGACTCTGAATATGGCAATTTTGGAAAATGTTCTGTGTGTTTTTGAAGACCATATATATTCTGTAGTCATTAGGTGTAATGTTTTATATGCATATCCATCAAAAAAGGCTTATTTAGTGTTTAGATTGATAGTATCCTTATTGATTTTTTTGACTGCTTGTTTTAACAATGAGAAATGTGTTAAAATTTTTCACTATAATCTATCAAACGATTTGAATATTTATTTTTGTATTTTTTACTGTGTGTTTTGAAGCTACATTACAAGATAGAAGCAAATGTAGAATTGTATCTTCTGGGTGTATGGGCATTTTATTACGCAATATTCTTCTTTAACTGTAATGTTTCTTGTTCTAAAGTCATATTTATCTGATAGCAGTATAACTACCATAGCTTTCTTTTGATTTGTGTTTTCATGGTATATCTTGTTTTGTAGTCTTGCTTTTGATCTTTCTGTATTATACCTCAATGCATTTATTTAAGTAGTGTAGTTTTTAAAAAATCCATCCCTTAAATATTTATCTTTTAATTGACATATTCAGTTAATTTACATTGAAGATAATAACTGATGTATTTGGGCCTAAAACTATCTTACCATTTGCTTTTTATTTGTTCCTTCTATTCGATATTCTTTTTAAAATCTCTTTTGTCTTTGGATTATTCTCTGTATCCCAGATTAAGCTTTATTTCTCTTGTATTGGTTATCCTAGAGATTATAGTATGTATCCTTGTCTTATTAAAGTCTAATGTAAATTAATATTTTCCTCATACTAAATAATTTGGAAGTCTTAGACCAGTGCTACTCAAAGTGTGGTTTTTGGTTCAGTCTGTGGTCTGTGATGGTTATTTTTATCTGTCAACCTTGTTAGGCCATAGTACTTAGATAGTTTGTCTAACACTAGTCTAGATATCACTATAAAGGTATTTTAAAAATGATATTAAGAGCAGATTTCTGTAGGCTACTTATTTAAACTCAGTAGACCTTGATTAGAGCAGGTTATGTTCCACAAAGTGGGCGGCCTTCATCCAATCAGTTGAAGGCCTTGAGGAAGAGGGGTTTCTGCCTCCAGACTGCGTTCAGACTCCTGATGTAGCATGAACTCTTCCCTGGGTCTCGAGCCAGCTGCCCAGCCTGTTGTGCGGATTTTCGACCTGCCAGCTTCCACAATCGTGTGAGCTGATCCCTTAAAGTAAATCTTTCTCTCTTTATATCCATCCTGTTGATTCTGTTTCTCTGGAGAATCCTGACTAATACAAGGCCCTACACCAGAACCTGGGGAGTTCACAAGAATTTCCTTCCTTGGCAGGTCCCAAACTCATTTTTGTCCCCTTGTCTTAAAAGTTTGTTGAAAGTTTTGCTCCATTTCTGTGGCTCTCAGAAGGGAGATCTCCCTAGGGGAAAAGTGGTTGACAATGGTAGGCCCATTTCTCTGAGTTCCCTTCTTTTCTTGGTCTGTAATTATTCACTGCCCTGTTTCTTCTCTGTTGCCCTCAGACAGATTCAGAACTATTTTCTCAGCTTTTCTAATTGTTTCAGTGGGAGAGTTGGTCTGGTTTATGTAGTCCACTGTTACCGGAAGTGATTCCCCTGGAGTAAGTGGCTGTCTGTCCTTCTTGTTCAAAATGTACACAGAAGTCTGAGACTTCTTTTGGATCAAGTCTTCTGTTTAGATTATTATTATTCATGTCGAGGAGCTTTTGATATATCCAAGGTAAGAAAACAGAAAGTGGTTGGATAAATAAATCTAGAACTCAGGAAAGAGACATCTCTGTGGAGAAAAATTTTGATATCAGCAGCATGTAGATAACATTAAAAATGATGAAATGAATGAAGTCACCTAGGAGAGAGTCTAGATGGGGAAAAAGAATAGGAATTGGGAATGAACTTTTAGGAACTCCAACATCTGGAAGTTAGAGAAGGAGCTATAGGTGAATCTGGGAAAAGGTTGTCAGCGGGATGGGAGAGAAGCCATGAGAGTGTAATGGCATAGGAGCAGAGAGCAAAGGGGATGTAAAGAAGCAGAGAATGACTAAATATGATTTATCTGATGCAAAGTCTGACAAGACAAAGCCTAAAAAAAATCTCTGATTTTTGAGCATCACAAATATACTAGAGACACTTCACAGATGATCATCCTTGTGAAGGAGTTTATTTATTTATTATAGCCTAAGGAAGAGTGACTGGGGGCTGTGGGAGGCCTTCCCGGCAGCCATCGCCTCTGTGGCTTTTGATGTCTAATATGATAATAAGCTCGGTGCTATCTCAGCCTGAAAGACTTATTTGAAACCTGTGCTCCTTCCTTTTGGAAAATAACTTGGGCAATACCTGTCAAGAGCAAAGAAGGATCGTGATGTGCTACTTCTCCCTAATACTTACCAGCTCTTCAGGGAGCTGAACATGTAGTTCCTGTTCTAAACCTGGGCACAGCCGCACCCCCCAAGGCGTGCTTTCATCGCTCACCCCCACAGAACGCCCTCCCATACTGTGTATCTCACCAGAACTCAGAGGCAGAGGAAATGCTGATTTCTCATCCTAGAGATGTGTGCTTCACAGCAAGCTTTTTACTCTGAGTTCTCAGTGTAGCTTTCTGTAGTCTTTGGTTCAGAGAAAATTTCAGACTTTAGGAGAACCTGTTACTTTTATTTGCCAATTTTTCCAAAAATACTGGTGTCAGGGATTGGAAAAAGTGGCAGTAATACACAGCATATACTTAACTACAATCTGATTTTCCTAGAAAATATTAAAGCTTGGGTGCCTCCCCGTAGAAATGCTTGACAATGTGCTTGTGTATCTGTGGTGAATTTGACCACTAGACACACTGATGGTACCTGGACTGTAATGAAAAGGCCATTGCCTAGCAAGGAAAACAGGTACCCCAGTGCCCACTACCCTTGGCGGATGAGTGTGAGGTGAAATACCCCCACTCTGAGCTATTGACTTGGAACCAGGTACAAAATGAATTTAGTTATTTTTTTTAGTTTATCTGATTCACACCTGGTGAGGTAAGCAGAGTCAGCATGAAATGTTGGCGAACTGGTTTACTCAAGAGAGGACACTTCAGAGAGAAGTCCTGCTGCTGCTTCAGGGAAAGGCTGTTTGGACACAGTTTAAGCCCCTTTAAATGTGGTCTTTAACCAGTGAAATCCTGGCTAAGCTGTCTAACCCTACTTACTTGCTAGATCTTGGTGGTTATTAAAGAGGATGTATTCATGTATGGTAATATCTCTGTGGGTAAACTTAAATAATTTGTTGAGTGATTGGTAAAATGACACAACCTGAAATGTTTTAGTTCTACGTAATTGAGTCACTTCATCTTTCTGATTTTGATCCCTAAATGTAGTGTGAGAATAACAGAATACTTGTCCTACCTACATCACAAGGTTATGAAGATCAAACAGGACAATGTATGGAAGGCTCTAGCTAAAGATAGGACTTTGTTTACTGTAATGTAATCTTTGCCAAAGTCATGTCTGTAGCTTTATCTCCTGTCAGTCACTGAGTATTGGAAAGGCTCTCTCTAGTCTCACAACACTGGCCCAGTTTAATCACTGTCCGGCACTCATAACCACCCAGGACCACCACAAACCCTGAGACTTAAAACAGACTTGTTTAAGCACTAAGGAAAATAGCCAAGAGCTTAAGCTGAAAAGGCCATAGATATTGTCCTGTGGTTGGTCATTTTAATAGCAGAAGGAAACGTGTGTATTCATTGGCTGATGACGGTTGTAATAGGCAACTGTGCCAGCACCAAAGCCATGAAGCATAAGGAGAGAGAGAGAGCCGGGAAAAGCTGGTGTATTAAGGTTCATGAAAGAAACAAAACCAACAGGATATATATGTACATTCATGTGTAAATTTATTTGTGTATATATATGTGTGTGTGTGTGTGTGTGTGTATGTATACAGATTATATGTATCTCTATATATGTATATATAGAGAGAGACACACACAGATACATATATTTATTTATTTATTATAAGAATTGGCTTACAAGATTATGGAGCCAAGAGGTCCCATGACCTATTTGCAAGCTGGAGAACCAATAAATGTGAAAGTGTAATTTAGTCCAGTTCAAATTTCACACCTGGCATCCACAGCAGACATTGTTGAGCAGTCACTGCTCACATTTTACTTAGTCAGTGTGACTGAGTGGCAAGGGAAAGAGTGGTCCCAGGGGTGAAGTACTTGCTGTGTGGGAATGTGGAGAGTGTCACCCACAGCCTAGTGGAACAGCATGTGAAAGGGATAAATACAATTCATTAAATTATCTGATTCTCACCTGGTGAGATAAGCAGAGCTGGTGGGTCAGGTCCAGAAATGTAAGGATCTGGTCCCCATAGAGGTCAAGACAGTGCTCTAGGTTGTTGCTACAAATCCATTAGAATAGGCACAAAAAATGAAATCTATTTGCCACCAGAATTTTATTCAGCCTCTTCAAATGACAATCAGGAAACTGTGGGTCAAGAATATGAAATAATGTGTTGAAGTTCACACAAATAGTCAACCAGGGGTAAACCCCAAGTTTCTCTTGACTCAGTTGGAAACTGAAGACCCATCTCTGTTTGGGGCTATTTTACTGAAAATTGATTCCTGGAGTGGTTGGGCAAAGTAGAGAAAGGAAAAATTTTAGATATTAAGGTTTAAGCCAGTGGATCTTGAACGAGGGTTTTGTTAATGTACTAGCTTGTTTGGGCTGCTGTAACAAAGTACAAAGACTGGGTGGCTTAATCATAGAAACTTACTGTCTCACACTTTTGGAGGTTAGAAGTCTGAGGGGTTTAGTTTCTTCTGAGGGCAGTAAGAGAGAATCTGTTCCATGCCTCTCCCCTGGCTTCTGGCAGCTAGCTGGCAATTTTTTGTTTGTTTGTTTCTTGGAGTGTAAACATGTCACCCTGGCCTCTGCCTTCACATTCTCTGGGCATTCTTCCTGTGTGCATGTGTGTGTCTTTCTATCCAAATTGGTCCTTTTTTGTGTGGACCAAGTTATAGTGGACTAGGACTCACTCTAATGACTTCATTTTACTTGGTCATCCGCAAGAACCCTATTTCCAAATATAGTCAGGCACATTCTGAAGTACTAGGGGCTGGGACTTCAACAGACAAATCTGGGAGATACAATTTAACCCATAATGGTGAGGTTCAGTTTCTCCCAAGTGTCAGGTCTCTGGCTATGGGAGTCTGAATCCAGTCTAACAGCTTTCTTAAAGAAGTATGTCTAACATTAGGGTTGATTCTTCAAGAAGTTGTCAATAACAGAACATGCAGATGATTTCAGAAACCATTGTTAATTCTGTTTATTGTACAATGAAGATGTTCAAGGTGCATACAACTGTGCTTACGAAGGAGAGGGAATGGCCAGATGGAGGTAAAACCATGCAGCAGAGAATGATTCCTCAGAGACACTTTGGAGCGAGGTTATGCTATGCTGCTGCTAGTTAGAGAAATGGCTAAGGACGACCACAGCTGGACAGCTGGCAGATACCCTTGGATGAGGCTCATCTATACATAAAGATTAAGGAGATGCCAGGAACCACCATGCTCTCTGGGACTGGACAGAGCCAGAGGCATGTGAGAAGGGTAATACTCTGTTGCCTGAGAGCCTTGCTCCCCAAGAAAATTACTCTTAAAGGGAGATCTAAAATACAGTGATTCACATTTAGGTATGAATGACTGATAAGAGTTTACAGGGGGCTGTGTCTTGAATGATTTGTGATTGTCAAGGCCTTAAATTAGAGGAGTAAAGCTCTAAGGCTAGAATTGGGATAACCCAATTCTAAATGGCACCTCTTTTATTAGCTAATCAGCCCCAAATTAAAATGCCACAGTGTTCATATATGTTCTACAATTGTCAGTGATCTAAGAATTTGATGACTACATTAGCAATTTTTTTAATTCCAGGAAGATGCAAAATAGGAGGTTATGAACATATGAGCCTAAACTTGCTTGCCATGCTTGCCTCACCTACATTTGTGCTGGCAATCTCATCTGATTATCCAGAGTTTGTCAGAACAGGACGTGTTATCCAGTCCATATCATAGCCCCCTCTCTTTTCATCTGACTTCGATGTATAAAGCCCAATTCTGTTTGTTTCCTGGCAATCAGAAAGGAGCTTCTCTTTCTGCCATGGATTTCCTGATAGTGCCAAATTGTGCAGAATCACTGAGAGAAGGGCTTCCCCTATTTCTTTTCAGAATGGTATTCACCAGCCTTCCCTGTCCCTTGTCTCTGCTCAATCCCCTTGGTCTTTTGTCTAACTCAGTCGAAGGGAAAGGGTGTAGATGTCTTGGTACAGGTTAAGTGTAGGTATAAATGTAGATATCGATATCAGTGCAGGCACAGGTGCAGGCAGGATGTAGGTGCAGGTGTAGTATGGAGGAAGCCTTGGCAGAATCTGGCAGGTGAGGATGGCCTGGACTAAACGTCTCACGGATCCTGACTTAACTCACTGCCGTCTCTCAGCAGCTCTGGAGCATGGTTTGGTCGGCCACTGAAGGTGGCTGTCAGCTGCTATGGGGTCTCCCTGGCAGACAGCCAACTCCGTCACCCCTCAGAGAGCTCATGATACCCTTAAGAAGGCAGGCAGGATTCCTCCCAGGAAGTTAACACAAAATCAGAGAATCCCTGATCTTGCTTTCTCTCCTGCTCAGACAATTGACCTAACAACTTTATAGGACATATTAGCATGTAGTGGATACAGGCAATAGGACCCCCAGATAATAAATAATTCAGTGAGAAATACATTCCAGAGAAGTTGATGTGATCAGAGAGCTCTTTGATAAATACGTCTCCAAACACTCATTATGTTGTATTATTATTGCAAAAGCTAATTTATTCTGATTAAAAAATATTCTCCATGAAAAGAATGGCTGGGGGAACTTAAAGTTCTGGGGAGAACAACCCAAAGTTACATTTAAATAGCTCCTCTAGAGTAAATGCCTTTCTGAATTAATTGTCAGCTCACTGAGTTTCTTTGCTGTTATGTACTTTGAGGCCTCACTCTTGCAGAGAATGGCAGGGTAGTGATTCAAGACCAGGTTCTCAGCAGACACCCCCAAGGCATGATATTCCTGTCTGGTTGGGTGAATTCTTTCAGGAGTGTGATGAACTGATCGATAGCTTGCTTGACTATCTGACTGCCTGCCTGCCCACACGCTTTCTTTCCTTGACAATTTAAACAAATGGACTTAATAGACATATACAGAACATTCCAAAAGTGTCAGAATCCACATTGTTCTCAAGTGCACATGAAACATTCTTCAGGATTGATCATATGATAGGCCATAAATCAGATCTTAGCAAATTTAGAAAATTGAAATCATACCACATTTTCTCTGATCACAATGGTAAGAAACTGGTAATCAACAAGAAGAAGTAAGAAGATATTCAAATATGTGGAAACTAAACTACACACTTGTAACCAACCATTAGGCCAAATAAAAAAATCAAAAGGGAAATAAAAAGTTATCTGAAAACAAATGAAAATGAAAATACAACATGCCAAATATTGTGGGATGCAGTAAAAGCAATTCTGAGAGGAAAGCTTATAGTAATAAATGCATATATTAAGGAATGAGAACAATCTCAAAGAACCTAACTTTGTGTCTCAAGGAGCTAGAAAAAGAAGGACAAATTAAGGCCAAAGTGAGCAGAAGGAAGGAAATAATAAGGATGAGAGCAGAAATAAATGGGAATAGAAACAGAAAAATAGTAGAGAGGATCAATGAAACTAAGAGCTGTTTCTTTGAAAATATAAAATTGATAAACACTTATCTAGACTATGAAAAAATGAGAAGACTCAAATAAATAAAATTAGAAGTGAAAGAGACACTTCAATGGATACTACAGAAATACATAGAATCATAGAAGACTACTATGAAGAATTATATGCCAACAAATTACATAACCTAGAAGAAATGGACACATTTCCAAAAACACACAACCTCCCAAGACTGAATCAGGTAGAAATAGAAAATCTGAACAGACCAATAATGAGTAAGGAGAGAGATTGAATCAGTAATTGGAAAAACTTCCAACACAGAAAATTCCAGGACCAGATGGCTTCACAGGAGAATGCTACCAAATACTTAAAGAAGATTTAATACCAATCCTCTCTGAACTCTTCCAAAATATCAAGGAGGGAGGAGCATTTCCAAACTTATTCTATGAGGCCAGCATTGCTTTGATACCAAAACTACAGAAGGATACTGTAAGAAAAGAAAACTGTAGACCAATATCATCAGTGAATGATGAATATAGATACAAAAATTCTCAACCAAATATTTGCAGGCTGAATTCAAGAACACATTAACAGGATTATATGCCACAACCAAGTGGGATTTATCCCTGGATACAAGGATGGTTCAATGTATGCAAATCAATAAATGTAATACATCACAGCAATAAAAGAAAACATAAAAATCACATGATCACCTCAGTAGATGCAGAAAAGCATTTGAGAATACATCTTTTCATGATAAAATACCTTAACAGCTTAGGTATAGAAGGAACATAATAACGGCCATAAATGATAAACCCACAACTAACATTATACTTAATGGAGATAAATCGAAAGCATTTTCCTGAGATCAGGAACAAGGCAAGGATGCCCATTCTCACCACTTGTATTAAACATAGTACTGGAAGTTCTAGCAGGAGCAACTAGGCAAGACAAAGAAATAAAAGGCATCCAAACTGGAAAGGAGGAAGTAAAATTATCATTATTTGCTGATAAGATGATCCTATATATAGACAATCCAAAAAAACCAGTCAAAAATCTGTTGGAATTTAGCAATGATTTCAGCAAAATGGCAGGATACAAAATCAGCTTCATTCCTTTACATTAATGACAGAAAATTTGAAAAAGATGTAAAACCATCTCATTCATAGTAGCATCAAAAACAATACCTAGGAATAAATTTAATCAATGATGTGAAACATCTATACAATGAAAACTACAAAAATTTGCTGAAAGAAATCGAAAAAGACACAAATGGGAAGACATCCATTAATGGATCAGAAGACCTGATATTGTTAAAATGCCCATACTACCCAAAGCCATCTACAGATTCAGTATAATCCCCATCAATATACCAAATGCATTTTTCACATAATAGAAAGAATAATCCTCAAATTTGTGTGGAAGCACAAAAGGTCCTGAATAGCCAAAGCAATATTGAGAAAAGGGAACAAAGCCAGATATATCACACTTCCAGATTTCAAACTAGAGTTGACCCTTGAATAACATGAGTATCACGAGTATTATGGGTGCTGACCCCTGTGCAGTCAAAAATCCACCTATGATTTTTTACTCTTGCAAAACTAAACTATTAATTGTCTACCATTGACCAGATGCCTTAACAGTAACATAAATAGTTTAATACATATTTTGTATTTTATGTGTATTTCATACTGTATTCTTACAATGAAGTAACCTAGAGAAAAGAAAATGTTTCTTCAATGTGTCTCAAATCTCCAAAATTTTTTCCAATATATTTATTGAAAAAGATCTGTGTGTAGGTGAACTCATGCAGTTCAAACCAGTGTTGTTCAAGGGTAAACTGTTTACTACAAAGCCATAGTAACAAAAACATTATGGTACTGGCACAAAAATAAACACATTGACCAGTGGAACAGAATAGAGAGACCAGAATTAAAGCCTGGAATATAAAGTCAATTAATAAGCATCAAAGATGCCAAGAATACCCAGTGGGGAAAGGATAGTCTCTTCAACAAATGGCTCTAGGCAAACTGGAGAAGCACATGCGGACAATGAAACTGGACCCCTATCTCACAACACTCACAAAAATTAACTCAAAATGGATCAAAAACTTAAACATAAGACTTGATATCATTAAACTCCTAGAAGAAAATGTAGGAGAGGAACTCATTGATACTGGTCTTGGCAATAAGTTTTTGACATGATGCCAAAAGCATAAGCAACAAAAGAAAAAAATCAACAAGTGGGGCTTCATCAAACTCAAAAGCTTCTGCACAGAAAAAAAATTTAATGAAATGAAAAGACAATCTACACAATGGGAAAAATTTTTTGCCAACCATGTATGGTAAGGAGTTAGTCTCTAAAATAAAGAACTCAGTTAACTCAATAATAAGAAAATAGACATTCTGTTTAAAAAATAGGCAGAAGAACTAATAGACATTTCTCCAAAGAGAACATCAAATGGCCAACAGACACATGAAAAGATGCTCAACATCCCTAATCATCTGGGAAATGCAAATCAAAATCCTAAGATATGACCTCACACCTGTTAGAGGGAAAATTGGGAAAAGAGTAAATACCCCTTGTGAAATCAAAGATATTTTTTTTTCTTTCTTCCTTGCTTGTCAGATTCTATCCCAGCTGACAGCCGGCCACCCTCAGACTATAAAATACTAACACAAACAACATTTCTTCAAAACAGATTCATAAATGTGTTAAATATCAGGATTCTGGGTCTGTCACTGATTTGTCTTTATACTTTGCTCCCTGAGATCCTGCATGATCTCAAATAAAAAAATTAATATTTTGATTTCACAAGGGGTATTTACTATTTTCCCAATTTCATAGATGATGAAACTGAGACTTAGAGAATATGAAGGACTTGTGCCATCTTACAATTGGTAAGAGGCAGAGCAATGACCTGTTTTCATTCTTTTGGCCCTAAATCGACTATTCTGCTACATGACTTCTTATATCCCACTTTTCACCGTGGCAGACTGTACCCACTTTCAGGATTCCCTTCTCAGTCAACAAATTATTTTGCTCAAGTTCCCATATATATTTTATATGTTTGCTGTCAGATTCTATAAAAACACAAGATAATTAGAAAACAATTGAACAGTGGTTAACCTTATCTCCAGATATCACACCATCTGACTTCTGACAGAGACACACCAAAAAGCTTGTGTTTGTTCCACCTCCTCCGTGACCCCGAATAAATGAAGGATTGCACTGTGGCTGCCATTTCAACCACCAACCTTTCACAAAGGGTCTGGAATGGATTAGACTTTGGGGTTCATATGTGTCCTATGACATAAGGCATACATACTGAGCATTTGTAAGATTACAAAAATACTGTGATGGCCTTTACAAATCACTTGTGACTACTTGTTCATCTATAACCTGGTTACTGAATAATGCATTTTTGAAGGTGTCTAATTCTTTTTTATTCACACTGCACATCTAACACTCATAGCTGCCTCCCAGCCCCAGGGGAATTCCACCAGATGAGAGGAAGCATGTTGAGTTTTCATTTTTCATTATTATTTTTTTTGTGTGGCACTTGAAGCAATACTTTAAAAGTTTGGAAATATAAGCATAATAAAAAAAAGCTTTTTTAAATTGTATGAAGCTCTTTCTTCTATTGATTTAATCAGTTATATTTCTGAGGATGGTGTCATTTTCCCAAAATCTAGTCTGGGTTATTGGAATTCTGGAATGCCATGAATTCCGGCTTCCTAATGGGCTCCCGGCAGCCTAACTCCATTTCCTTGAGCACTCTTAGGGTGTGACCATCTTGCGTTAGTCACCGGCCCTGTCATGGTTCTTCCTGCATTTCTCCTCTAGGTTGAGCTGGGACTCTTCCTCCCAGTTGGTTAGCTCAGGTGTGACCTCATTCCTGGAGGCCTGACCCAGGGCATGCTTCCTCTATTTTGGACTGGGCTGTCTGAATAAATGCCCACAAGTGGGTGAGATTTCTCTCTTCTGATCTTCAAGTGGATCTCCCTTGAGAAGGAACAGGATTCAGTGAGTTCACTGAAATTTTAACATCTTGCCAGTCAGGCACCATGGGCTTCTCAACTGTAGCCTTCTTGTTTTATTCTCAAGGAATAGTACATTCATGTCTCAGATGAAAATGACCATAAATTTTCTAAATGGAATGTTTAGTCTTCCTGCCTCCTTCCAATTCAGGGGGACAGCGGCTTTGGCTTTCAGGAGCGCCATCACGAGTGGGCAAGGACATCGTTCCCTGGCCTCCCTGAGACCTACTGTCCAGCACTGTGAGCTGCAGAAATAGCTCTGAGCCTCTGCTTTCAGAGATGCTGAAGGGCTGTTATAAATGGGAATTTCTAGCTCAGAGAAAGGAAAGGAAATTACTGTTTTAAAAGGAGAGATAACATGTGTGGATAATGAGAAGGTTCCTATGGCCAGGATTCTCACCTGGCCCTGGTTGGCTAGCTCACTGCACATGCGTGGGTGATACATTGCTATTGACTCTATAAAGAGCTCTGCCCAGTGCTCTGGGTGACACGGTGGCAGGGCCTCATGGCTGCAGGAGAGCAGCGGCTGGAGTGGGGGCAGCGCAGAGGACAGAGACGGAATAGCTGCCGGGTAGAGGCCCAGAGGCAGAGACCAGCTTGCTGCATGCAGACTCGATCTGAGTGGACAGGATTCTAGTGACTGACCTGCCACCGTGGGAATAAAGTTGGATACAACCCGTTCACCCCAATAACATTCCATTGTCATTTTTTGGTCTCATTGAATCTATAGTGAACTTGCCCAAGGCTAAAACCCATTGACAAGACAATTGATGACAGTGGCAGGATTCATTGTTGACCAAGGAAAAGAACAGGCTGCCCTCATGGGAGGGGTACTTCAATGGGCTGCCCCTGTGGATGGGGAGACACTCGGGTGTCCCCCAGTGGACGTGTGGTCTGAGGTGGCTTGCCTCCTAGAGTGCCGGGCCCCATCCCAAGACTGGGAAGGGGTGGAGGCGACACCCAGGCAAGTAGGGAAAGCCCTTGGTATAATAAGTAGGTTCCTTGAGAAACAGCGTGCCAGTGAGGTAGTGGGAAAGGCGGGGAGTTTTTTTCCTTACAATATTGAGAAAGGCTGTAAGGGAGAAAGATGCCCTCCTGCAGGAAGCGCAAGAAGAGGCAGCAGGAGAACATGAGCTGTTGAGGAAGTAAAAAATTCACTGGTGACTGAAATGGCATCACTATGAGGTGCTGTGGAAATGGTAAAGGATGCCATGGTAGCCCAAGAGGAAGCAGCACGAGAAGGAGCAGCAGCCGGAGAAGCAGTGCCTGAGAGAGTGCAGGCCACCAGGTGCCGTGAAGCAGGTAGTGGAGCCGTCAGAAATGGAGGAGCAGAGGTTTGATGAACAGGTGGGATGGAGGCCCTGCCGGTGCCAGAGGTATCAGCCCCTCGGTTGAAACCCCATCTGGCTGAAAGCTGGTGGAAAGCCCAAAAGAAAATAAAGACAACTGCAGATTCCTCCAGGAGGAGTGCAGCCCCCTCCCCAGGTCGTGGAGCACTCTATGGTCTGCTCCTATCCTCAGACTCAAGCAATGAAAATGAGAAAGGAAATACGGTCTGCTACTTGAAGGAAGAGTTTCAAGGGCCCCATGAAGGTCATGAGGACCCAGATGTGGGCTGATTTGATAAAGGCAGGAGCAGATGGAGAGAAATTGGATGGAAAGCCAAATATACTCTTACTGAAGCTGTGGCAACAGTTGAAACCAGAGCAGTGGTTCCAGCTGCTGAGGACTCAGCAGAAGCCAGAGACAAAGCGACAAGACCAGCCTGTGGGTCTGCAAGACTTTTTGCTGGAAAGACTGGAGACACTGGAGAAGGTGGGTATTGTAAGGCCCACATGGTCCTTTCGGTTAACTCATTTGAGTAGAACTGGTTTGCACACAGCCAGGATGACCACTTGGTGGCAATGGATCTCCTCAGGCTTGAGGGTTATTATAGTTTGTCATAATTTTTGTTATTTGTATGTTATTATGGAATTTGCTTACAATGTTCCAGCTTCCTTACACAGGGACCATTGCAGGAGATTAAGGGCATATAGATTGAGAGGTGAGAATCCTAGAGGGGGGGAGTGTGGATAAAATGAGAGTTCCTGTGGCCTGTCCCCAGGAGAGATTCTCACCTGGCCCTGGTGGGCTAGCTCACTACACACGTGTGGGCAATACATTGCTGTTGCTATTGACTCTATGTAAAGAGCTCTGCCCAGTGCTCTGGGTGACACAGTGCCACAGCTGCAGGGGAGCAGAGACTGGAGTGGTGGCAGCCCTGAGGACAGAGACTGAGATGGCTGCGTGGGTAAAGGGACCGGCTTGCTGCATGCAGACTCATCTGAGTGGACAGGATTTTAGTGACTGACCTGCCACTGTGGGAATAAAGTTGAATATAAACCCTTTCACCCCAAGAAAGTTCCATTGTCATTTTTCAGTCTCATTGAATCCATAGTAAACTTGCCCAGGGCTGAAATCCACTGGCAAGAAAACATGCTTTATAATTTAAATAGCAATTAAATGTTACTTGGGATTTATTTATCTCTTTTTTGCCTCAAATAATGGCTATTTTTAAAAGGTTCTTTTTATTCATTTATTCAGGCAGGTATTTAACATGTTCCTTCTATTTCTTTAATAATAATAATCATAACAAAAATTCACAAAGCCCTTACTTTGTTTGAGGACTGTGTTAAGTATCTTGCAACCAGTATTTGAGCCTCTGAAAAATTCTGTGAAGTGTTATTATCAATCCCATTTAATAAATAAGGAAAGAGAATTCTAAGAGGTTAATGAAAATTAAGGGTAAATAGCTAATAAGTGTTATGGGGGATATTAAAGGGACAATTGCTGCCTCAGAAGTCTAGAATGTTAGAATGAGAGAGATCCCCCTTACAAACACCTCCTTTTGTAGAAAAGCTCTGAGAGGTTCCATCCTTCCCCCGAGGACATGCAGTGATTAGAGGCAGGGCCTGGACAGAATCAGTAACTCCCAGCTCTCATCCCAGTGTACTTCCCACTCTACGCTGCCTTCCTCCTGCAATTTGGAATATTGTGGAGACACTGCCCCTTATGCCCAACGCCCAGCATTGTTACAGTGAAAGCGGGCATGCGCATCATGTAGAAAAGGGGTGCAGTTGGAAATTTCCACAGGTGCTGAGAGAAGGAGGCGGTCTTTAGGGGCTGCTGGTATTCCAGGAAGGCCTGGTAGAGAAGGTAGCACTGTAGCTCAACCCAAAGCACTGGAAGATGTGACTATTCAGGAAGAGAAGAGAAAAGGTATTCTAAGGACCAGTCTGAACAAAAGCTTTGCGTTTCAGGGAGGGATAAGGTGACACCTGCCTATTGGCAGGGGAGTCACATAAGGGAGGGAAGGGAGACAAAGGAGGCAGTTATTCTAAGCTTTCCATGTCATGTGTAGTGGGGGCGGGGGGAGCAGATGGAGGCAGAGGGAGCGGGTTTTGGAAATAATCTAGATGTGAAATGATGATGGCCTGGGTTCCAGTGGTGACCCTGGAGGGGGAGAAAGGGCATTTTCCTGTGATGATAGGATTTAGGGCACTTCAGGGGGAAACACACATTTGTGCAAACAGGCAGGTGTTGGGGGGAGGAGGTTGAGGTGGGCGGGAGGAGCTGTCCTGGGGCAGGGGAATGATGTGGCTCAGCTCTGGCAGCGGGTGCAAGGCCCCAGGGCTGAATGCAGTGGAGTTGCACCCTATTGATTTTTCTGAGCAAACCATTTTCACCTCATTGCTTTCCTTGGTTGATTGGCCTATGTTTTCTCCTTGGTTAGAGGTCCCTTTGTTCCCTTTAGATTCATTTTTGGCCTCTTGCTACTTCCTCTTGTTAGTGTGTGCTGCTCCAGTCATGACTGCCAGCTAGTGATCAAATGTGACATTTCCACCTTTGATAGTTTTAATGTTTGGAGAAAAGTTGAAGTTGCAATCAAGAAACTGAATTTACAGAGGAGTTTGAGCTTAGCTCAGCCATCCTGAGAGAGGTGTCACCAGGGGTAGCACAAAGAGGCAGGGTAACACAGGAAGGTGACACCATCCATGTGTTAAATGCTCGGGGTGGACCATTTAGGACAGGTGGATAAGTGACCAGAGGTGCCTGCTCACTGCATTCTCACTCCCACCATTACAGCTGAGCCAAGTTTCTTCAAAACAGTGGTGACAAGACCTCGGACAAAGCCATTTCATTATCCTGGCTCAGGTTTCATCCTTTGTAAAGTGAGAAGTTGTTATTGATACATGAATCCCTATCTGGCTCCTCCTGCCATTAAAATCCCATCAGCCCTCCCAAAGGCGGAGATTCTGGAGGTCTGTTGTGGAGCCTAGGGGTTGGTATGTTTAACAAACTCTTCATGTAATTCTAACAAACTCGTCTGAGGTCTGCTGTCCAGTGATCTCTGACCCGCCTGCCCTGAAGGATCCTCATGGTTTTACTTGTTTGCCTTTTTCTCTGGGTTCAGGGGGACTTTAGGGTGCACTGTCTCCCCTTTTCAACTTAGGGGTTTGGGGATGGCACAGGGTCTTCCTGTGAGAGAGTCTGTAAAAGGGAAGCCCTATATTTTGGGTCCTTTTAATTCTTCTGGTCCTTCCCAGGGAGAAGATGGGAAACCACAGCAAATTTAATTTCTTCTTACCTACAGATTTTATGTCTCTTGCCAGGTTCCCAATTTAAATAAATAGTCTCTAAACAGCACAAGTATTTTAGCCTTATGGAGAGCTTCTCTGGAGAATTTCTTTCCTAAGGATAATAATAATGGATGGTAATGGTGATAACTATCATTATTGAGAGCTTACTATGGTCTGCACAGCCTGTGCTCAGTACTTTCTTATATCATCTCCATTTAATTTTCACAAAAACCATTTGTGATAAATACGATTGCTATCTCCACTTAACAGATGAGCAAATGAAGTTTAGAGAGGTTAAGTAATATATCCGTCACCACATAGCTAGTGAGCAATGGAGCAAGGACTGAGCATGGCTCTTGAGCCCCTTAAGGCCCGAGGGCTGAATCACCACACTGTGTCACCTGAAGGGTGTGATCCGATAGAGGAGAGCCGGGCGTGGTCAGCAGGGGCCTTGGATTTGGATCCCTGACATTAGTCTATATTTCACTGCATTTCTCTGTATCTGCATCTCGAGTCAAAGCAAAGCTTAGGTATTTCCTGCTGGATGGGAGGGCATGTGACAACCCCAAGGACTTTTCCTGCTGCCTTAACTGCAGGTGAATCGGAAAGCTTTTGCCTCACAGGCACGTGCAGCACAGGCTTTGAGACCAGGGGAAAAGCCCACTGAGCTCTCCTCCCAGCTTGGAGTCCTCAACTTTCTAGTTAAACTCTGGTTGGGATCCCTCTTTCACAAAGTTAACTTACTTCTGCTATGGTTAGGGTATGTACTTTGTGTGACTTCCACTCCTTTAAATTTGGTAAGGTTTGCTTTGTGGTCCAGAACACAGCCTGTCTTAGTGCCCTGTCACCTCAACTCTCTAATGATTTCAAGAAAACTTTCAGATGTGCTGTTTGGCTCCTTGCCAATACTTTTTTGTCAGTGTAGAGTGGTGCTCTTTTCAGATTTCTCTGTCTCAACCAGAAACTGGCAGTCTCCCCATGCAGCTGCAAGCCTCCCTGCTTCTGAACGCATTGTGCCTCACTTGGGCAAAGGGAGGGACATTGCTCTCCCTTCCTGTCTATTTGGCAGACCCCTCCTTGTCTCGGTGAGCTCATGTTCTCATCTTCTCAGAAGACAGGGTGGGTTTACACAAAGATTAAACTATTAAATAACCTTGTGGATTCATAGACAAAAATCGGGATTTACTCTCAGAAAACAGAATTTGAGTCTCACCTTTACCCTCAGCAAATCCTTTGTCATACTGAAGCCTCAGGTGCCTTATTTTAAAGTAGGCAGGCCAATATCTGCCTAACGCCCTCTGCTAGGTGAGATAAGGTGTGTGGCAATACCTGAGATGCTTTCAAAGCTCAGTTCCAGCCCATCAACCCAGCAACAGGCCTGCCCTGAAGAAGACCCAATTCTTCCCAAGAACTCAAGAGCATAGTGGCCGGGGGGAGCTGGCTTGGTCTTGTGCGGTCTTGTGTGGTCTTGTGGTCTCTGACAGTGGAATCTCCAGGGGGACAAACCCTGTCCTCAGCCAGCAGCCATGAAGTAAAAGGCTGGCCTGGACCTGCAAGCCCCATATATCCTTATTTTGTTAACAAAGCTTACTGCCAAGCAGTAAGGAAAATAAACTGAAATCCGTCTTTACCAATGTGTTAAAATTGCTGCAACCCCTCATAATACCAAATAGATTGACTGTATAAATTGGAACATAGTTTGTACTTCAGGCAGGTCACAAATCTACTTGGCGAGAGCATATCATTCATGGTACACTGATTATAAAAATTAGTTAATTCAAGACAAACATTCCATTCTCTGATTCCTGGCACAAATCCTTCCAAATTCTCCATGCATTACTGCCACGGAGCCAGAAGATAGATCTCCATCAGGTCACTTGTTTCTCCGCAGACCTGATTTAGATGGTACTTACGCTAGTGCATCCACCAAGAAGAGACAGATCTCATTTGTTAAATCTGTCAGGTGAGAACTTAAATGATGAGATTTAGTAATTTTGCACTAATCTGTTGCTTTTATTTACTGCACCCTGTCTTACTGGTGTAAATCTTCTCATGGAGAATGCCTCCTAATTCGTTCATTGTGACTATTCTCATGAGGAACAGGGGTGGTTCCTGATCAGGGACATCTCTTGAGAACAAGCATTTTTGAGTGCTTCTGTGCAGTGGACGATGTCAGTGCTCCACCCAGATCCTGAGTAAGTTTGTAATGGTGTTAGTAGTGGTGGCGTGTGTGTATGTGTTGGGAAGGGGGCATGCAGCACACTGAGCCAGACCCTTGGTGAGACAGATAATGCAAAGATTACTTTTGTTCCCCCATTGCAAATACCAAGAATGAGACCAGAAGAGGTTTGCTGACTTGCTCGAGGTCAGGCAGCTCGTGTGGAAGGACTTGCTTGGATATCCTAAGACCAAGAACCAGCACCCTTTGCCACTCACCAGGCTGTTAGAGTATTTTTAGTGCATGTTATGAAGTTTTCAGGCTATCTGCCCATTGTGGGAAAGTCACTGGGAATACGGTTGCATCCATAATTATGGTTTGCTGAACCCTCACAACTCTGATCTTCTGAATTAATTCAGTGCACTCTGAACTTGGCACAGGCATGAACTATGCTTCTGAATTTCTCTTCCTGGGGTTTCAAACCATGTTCCCTGGAAGTAGGACTGTGGGCACCAGCACTCAGATTTTCTCAAACAGGTCCTGGGGACACTCATGCTCTTATTCTGCCTCATATTTACAATCTACCCAGGGCTTTGTGATAAAAATCTTCAAAGTCATTACTCCAAGCCTTCAAGTAGGTCTTGTCTTTCTTCTTTATCAGTGATTAATGATCCACATGAGCTTGCCTCTTTGGCTTTTCTTATTTTTCGATTTCTCACATTTTATAATGAACACAGCCTTGAGTAATACAAGCTCATCTAAGGAAAAATTCTTGGCCATTCATCTCCTGGCCATCTATAAATCTTCATCTTCTCAGCTGTCTTTCTGTCACCCCTAAATGTGCTTTCGGCTCTCTAACAGATTCTCCTCATCCCATCGCCCTCACTCCAGTCTTAGGCTTTACTGGCCAAATCTCTGTTAGGCAACAGTTGTTCATCTCAGTTTTCCTGGGGATGTATTCAGGACCTAACACAGCACATGATAAAAAAAAATGCGGTTTTGCCAGTGATCCTTGCTATTTGTAGCAAATAATTGAAGCATATGCATGGATATATTCTTTCTTTGGGACACTTTGATGCTAGTGGCCTGAAAGTTTGAGTAATGTTTTTAAAGTGATACAATTTAGCAGTTCTAGCTCCTACCCAGAAACCTGGGGCAGTCTTGCCGATGGACTAAACCAGAGGTTTGATTTCAGGTCGATTGCATTATGCTAAAGGTATAAATAAATAGAAACAATAAAATATGAATAGAAATATACAAAGCAACACTAAATAGGCTCCTGACATGCCCCACGGTGTTTTCCTTTGCCATCACACCCTGTGCAGATCCCATAAAGGCTGTTCCTTTACTAGTATTTATTTTGGTGCTGACTTGCCACACGTTTCTCCTACTGATTTGTGGGGTCTGCCCTCCTTACCGCTAGCCAGACACTTCCTCATGCAGCCCCACTCTGCATATGGCCTCCTGTACGGTAAGATCAGAAATTGAAAGGAAGCACTTAGAAACTTTAAGTAATTGTATGTCTATTGAAGATAATAACAAAAATTATTATATTGTGTATGTTTTGATTTTTAAGTTCTTTTTCCAGTAATTCATGGCTTATTCTATTATATAAAAGCATTAGCCTATGATGGGTTGGAACTTCCTTTTTAATGATCCTTCAGATGGTCTGAGAAACTCAATTCTGATAGGCTGTAGGCAATGCCCCAGTTTGCCCCGAAATGGTCAAATTTTCTACAGAACAGTAACACCCAGTGTTGGCCAGGGTGTGCAGAGTTCTGCTCTTTCCTGTAGTTGGGATCCATGGCCACATGTATTCACAAAGTGTTTGCAGAAACGTGGAGTCAACAGAGAGTAAAGCTTGTTCAGGGAGCTGAAGATAGTTCTGTCTGCCTGGCAAGCAGGGCTCAGGCAGAGCCTGAGGAGGTGGGCAGGGAAGGAGGCAGCAGGAGGTGACGGCTGCCTGCACTACGGCCTTAATAACTCCGGGTAGGGGGGAAGTAGATGGTCAGGACCTTGTTATGGACGGGACAGGGATGAGGGAAAGGGACGAGTCCAGGGTGGCTTCCAGGTTCTTCCTCACATGGGATGCCTGGCCAGGCATGCTCAGCAGCAGTGCAGTGCACTTCCAGAAACTGTCATCCCTGGTGCCCGCCCGGCCAAGACAATGCAGAGCTTTGTATTCTGCAATGTACATACAAACAATGATATTATTCCATTCTCCAGATATAAAATCACTTCATCTGCTCCCCCACTGCCCCGGTGCTTTTCACACCATGCAGGGAAATGTACCCTCTGTGGTTTTGGAGCCATCCCTTGCCATCCCTCTGCCCCACTGGGAATGGCTGCAGGAAAGGAAAGACCAGGAAGCCCAGAGGCAGGCAGCCCTGGGCTCAGGCCCTGGATCCTTTTCATGTGATGGTGTAATTGGCCAAGTTGCTTTAACTGCCTAAGGCTTTGTTTCCTCTCCTTAAAGTGAGTATAAACATGCCTATTTATTTTAACTTGTGGGGTAGTTGTAAGAAACATGTATCCTTCACTCACTCAATAATACTCACTAAGCATCTATGTGTGCCAAATAGTGCATCCTGCAGAGTATTCATTTGTGAACAAAACAGACATGGTTGGCAGCTGGCAGTCTTGTGCAATAATAATAAAAATAAACAAGTAACCTAATGATGATATGATTATATATATGGTAAATGCTCCAAGGAAATAGCAGGGTGCCATGAGAAAGAATTACTTATCTGGGTGGTGGGTGGAAGCAGGTTGAGAGGGCTGGGTATAGACCTCCACAGACAGGTGGGCCAGGGAAGGTCTCACCATGGAAGTGAGTCGGTAGAATAAGAAGCCACCCATGCTCCATAGACTGAAGGGAAGGGTGTTCCTGGAAAAAAGGAGCAGCAGGTGTGACGTCTGAGGGAAAGAAACCCTATGTTCCAGTCAAAGGAAGCTATGTTGCTACAAGCAAGTCATAAAGTATCAACAGATGAAGGTGCACAAACAATAGGAATGTTATACTCATTTCTCTAGTTTTCACAGCCTCTAGAAGGTATTATACCTTCTTTTTTATGGTTGAGGAAGTGAGTCTAAGAACTTAAATGATTTGACTGAGGACCTGAAGCCACTGGATGTTGGACCCGAGGCTGTGTGGCTCTGGCACCCTTCCTGGTTCCCTATGCCACGCTGCTTCACTGCAGTCCTTGCAACCCATCAAAGACTACAGTCTGTGCCATGGGGGGTGTTCTTGGTATTATAGATGAGACGAGATGACTGATGGCTGGCTCTCCGAAGGGATGTGCTATTTGATTTGTGCAGGGGTGCAACTCCCACACAACGAAATGTGCATACAGACCCCTCTCTTGGTTTCAGGAGCTTGTCTAGTGAGAAGAGAAAATGAGGCCAATGGTTCACAAAGAATTTCTGGAATAACAGAAAGGAGAATTAGAAAGATGCCTTTGAGAATGCAGAGTGACCCAGACTGCCAGGTATAGCTTTAAACTGGAGGGTTGTTATTTATCTCTTGTTAATACTCCAGTACAAGAGATGTTACTGACATCATTTACTTGGCTTTGGGAACAAAAAGCCACCATGTCAATTATCTAGCATAGTTTGAAGACAAATTATTTTCATGTTGACTCCAACTTTACAAATCATTCTAATTTAATCTCCAGTGGGGAGTGTGTCTCCATGTCTCTCCTAGTCTGGCACCAAAGTGACTCTAAGGAAAGGAACACTTGGGACCTGGTTTCTCCCACTGGCCGATAGACAAGGTTGGCAGAAACTGAAGGGGTTTTGAGAGCACAAACACAGCAGCTTTGAATGGTATTTCATTTGGTTCATTGGAGGGAGTTTCTCCTGATCCTTGGAAAAGCTGTTGTGAGTCCTAAAACAGAAGAAACATACACAAACTGAAATTAACTAATTTCCCCAGACAGGAAGTAGGGACAGTGGCGTGGGGAAACATTGAGAAAATATGATGAGTAATGTGACTGTTCAGTGCCTTGATTTATAGTATTGGTTCCTTACATATGCCTGAAAAAACAAGTTTAGATGGGTCACAGAAAAGCAATCCTCCATCAAAGCCTTATCACAGCATCTTATAAAGCACATGCTGTCACCAAGAAGGAAAAATGTGTCCCATGGAAATACATTTTTGAATATCTCAAAAAACACCCTCTTATTTGGGAGAAATTGCTTCTCAAACAGAAAATCAAATATGCCTTCACAGGAAATCATTTTCTCTCCTCCTAATGACTTGTAATCATTCTGTCTTTATTTTGCCAAGTTTCCCTTCCACAAGTTTCCACGATGCCAACTTCAAAATGTCTATTCTTTCTTCAGCTCACAAAAACAGAAATAATTTCACTCTTGGTACAAAGTCACAATATAACACATAGTACATTTCTGTAATAGGCTAGAAATAGACAGAAATGTAATAATTTACATTTCTGTTAATAGACTAGAAATTTATGTAAGGAATTTTTTTAAAACCCTCCATGTCCCTCATGCTGCAGGGTTCTACAGGCCCTTATTTCTATGTTGAACATAACCAACCCCCTGGGCATCTCAGAGAGAATGTTTCTAGTGTCAGCAGCAAAGGGATCTATCAGATAATGAATCATTCAGTACCTTGTGGGATCAAGTCTATTGTTCCCTTATGATCTGAAAGCTTCTGTGTTTTGATCATTTCATGAGTTAACAAGGACTTTCTCCCAGTAGGGATGGCAATTTAACAACTATTAATAGAAATAGGGCATAATTCTAAGAGTTATTGAGGTAATGTAAAGAGGAGGTACAAGAAATTGCTTTGTAAAACAAACTATTCTTGGGGCTCCCTCTCTCTGTGAGAGGCTGTTTCCTTGGCCCCAGTTCCCAGACACCATAGGAACCAGACTGTGGCCTGAGCAGGTGTGAGGCCGGTGCTGTCATGAACCCTGCTGACTGGACACTGCAAGCGAATATGACAGCCGGCTCTGCTTCCTGCTGGTCAGGACCCCAGCAAACCCCACCCGGTGAAGAAGGTGCACAGACCACTTGGATATCTTTAGGAGGAGGCTGAGATCTACAATCAGGTGTAAGATCAGTGAGGGTAAGGACTTCACCATAGTCACCGTGCTGAATCCTAGGGCCTAGAAGAGTACTTGGCACAGAGCAGATACTAAAATATTTAATGATAGGAGAAATGAGGGAAGGAAGGAAGGAAAAGAAGGAAAGAAAGAAAAAGAAATCTCTTTTTCTAAAGGGAGAAATCTATCAGCAGGCTCAGATTTCCTGGGTCGGCAGACACCATATCCTACTGCGTGACGGCATTTGTAGAGAGGGAAACAAGGAGGTTAGGGCACATTAATCACTCATTAGGCCACAGTGTTTCAGTTTAGAGCTAGCGCGTGGGAGGACTTGACCTTTAGGGATGGTTTGAAGTGAGAGCTGCGCTGGAAGACTTCAGGCCTATGGGTCTCCTCTGCTCTTCTGTTCAGGGAGAACAAAGGCTGTAGCTCTAGCTGGTGCCTGAAGCCACAGCCACTCAGCCTGCTTTCAAAGATCTCACCCACAGTAAGAGATACAGGCGTGTCCATAAGTGAATGTGGCCCAGCTGTAAAGGGATCAGAGCCCTAAGAGAGATTCCAGAGAAGGGGCTGTGGGCTGCTTGACTGATTGTGCTAAGTGGTGGTGGTGGCATGTTGTCTGCAAAGGGGACATTTAAGCCAGATTGGAAAGATGACAGCACATAGAGTTAGATGCTCCACACTGGTCATTTCAGAGGCAGGCAGGCTGTCAGAGGATGACCTTACCCTTCTCCCACCCAAGTGATGGCTGGAATCATGGGGAAGGCAAAGGGACACTGTCTCAAAATGCCTGCCAGCTCGAGTCTCCACACGTTCCCAGCAGAGCCAGAATTGGCCACCAAATTCCTGAATCCGAGCTGTCTTCATTAACATTTCACCCCTTCAGAACACATAAACCCCAAACCTCGCCCTCTTCTTGGTCTTGGTTTGAGAGCAGGCCTCTAAGGCTGGAATGGGAAGAGGTACGGAAGAGAAGTACCTTAGTTCATTCCAGGATCCCCACCAGGACCTCCTGAGATCAAGTCGGGTTCCCTTATAAGCTGAACAGTTCTGTTTTAGTCATTCACCAAATTGGAAGAAATGTGCTCCAAACAGGGCTGGCAATCTGACACAGAGTGCTAAGGGTTATTGAGATAACAGAAACAGGAAGGGCAAGACTGCTTTGTAAAACAACTAAGTCAATTTGCTACCATCAAAGATCTGATGAATTTCTGGTATCTTCCTGACCCCTCACATTTCACACTGTCCTATTGAAAGGTATGTTGTGTTTGTGTTTAATCAGGCTCCCAGGACTGTAAACCTCAAGCACACTAAGTAGGAAAGCAATAAATGGGGGAATGGAAAGTGGGTTTTGTTTCTGAGAGGATAAGGTTATGAATCACTATTTAAATGAATCCTCAGGGCTTTGCAAAGTCTTAAAAAAGGATCATTTAATTGTGTAATACTGAGTCCTTAACTTTATAGTGTCTGGAAGAAGATAGCCTTTGTGAAGTGGTGGAGGGTAAGTGCTGCCATGTGATGCTAAGATGAGGACAATAGCTCAAGATGTGAGGAGGAAATTGGTGTATTGGATCCTGGAATGAACTGCAATAGCTGTCAGGAGGTCCTTGCTATGCCTGGGAAGATCTGTCACGCAGAAAGGCTCTGTAAGTGCATTCATGAGATTGGTGGGGGAATTTCTCTCCCTTTTGGGAGAGTACCTTGACTAAAAGAATGTTCTGGATGGATAGGAATGGATCATTCTAAGCCTCTTTTTTCTTTTTATCTTTTTTCCTCACTGGGAACAGTTTTCTCAGTTCTTTGATGACCTGCTTCAGGTAAATTAAATACAGTGTGAGTTTAAGGCTCTGGTTCTCACCCAGGATGATTGTGCACTGCCACCACCACTCCCGCAGGGACATCCTGGCAATGACAGGAGACGTCTGTGGGTGTCACAAGTGAGAAGGTGCTAGAGCATCTAGAGAGTAGAAGCCAGTATACCGGCAACCACTCTGCAGTGCACAGGGCCGCCCCTCACCAAAGACTTCTTGGGCCCCACGTGATGACAGTAATGAGGGGGACAAAACCTGGCTTAAGTCTTTTTGTTGTTTAAATTGTCCAGGTGAGTCATATTTGTAATGACTTCCAAGACCAAAACGGAACTCTCCACATGTACTTCACCCACACCTGTGATGTCTACTTCTTCCAAATTTATGAACCACATATTTACTCCCTTAAATCAAGAATCAAACAACACTGTTGTGCTATCTGTCTCATGTAATTTTATGAGAAACTATGCCATTATATTTAAACAATAATGATAAGGTATCATAGACCTGGATACCACTGCCCCGGAGAGCAACATAACAAAACAAACATAGCAAAACACAGCATAAGGATAATACCCATATATTCAGAATTACTTCTGATAACCTTGGCCACATATCAGGTCTTGGTGAGACAGATGTATTGCAGGGTCCCAGGAACACTAATCACTATACTGAAATATCATTTGTGTTTCAGAGAAAATTGCTTCAATTCAGAGGAAAAATGAGAGTAGCTACCACTTTCTAAGTGTTTGTTTTTTACTAGTTTCCTTTTCTCAGTATTTGGCATGATTTATTTTACCTAATACAAAAGTCCTGCAAGGTGGGTATTAGTAGCCTTATGTTAGGGATGGATTGTCTCAGGCCCACAGCAGTAAAGGAACTCACCCCATCACAGTGAATTCCAGCACATTGTATGTTTTCTATCATACTCACATCCCCTTTTTGGTGCCTGACAAGTACTAAGTCAGAGAAAACAGAGGGGGCCTTTTGGAAATGTAATCCCAGGCACAGAAATGGGTTCACTGAAGAAGGCGGATGGATGGCCCTGCACAACAAAGGGCTGTTTTCTCTGCCACTGGAGTCTGTGAGGTGGCAAGCCTGCCTGGCCCTGGGCCTGACAGAAGGTGCATTGTGTGGAACTAAGCAGTCATAGACCACGCTGCAGGGGGCAAGGAGAGGTGGGTCCTGGAGGTGGCCAGCAAATGCAAGCATAGGAAAAGCCTCAGAGAGTGGGGCCAAGGGGGGCTACTGGGGAGCTCTCTGCCAAATGGGAGGGGAATGGCCACACGCAACTGTCCTGATAGACAAAACAGGGATTGTAAGCTCCAATGCCTTTTGGAATCTGGTTTGGGGGAGGCAGTGGATAGTGTGCAGGATCAGGGACTCTGGTTTCAGCCACTTGTATCTACATCCCAGTTTTACTGTTGATCAGCTGTGTGGCCTTGGGCCATATACTTGACTTTTCTGTGCTTCAGATGGTGTTCATTTTCTTAGGTTGTTTTTACCCCTTTACTTAATTTCTTTTTATATTGAGGCTAGTTGAGATTAACTTTTTTAAAAGTCACCCAACATTTAATAGAAACAAGAATTAATCCCAGTTCTTTTGATTTAGTGTTTAGGTGTTTACTGCATACCATCAAAATGCTCCTAAGAGGGGTAGGTTACTCATTGCTGCTATGGGTGATAGTACAGTGGGTGGAGGGAAGGCTGTGAGGGATAAAGAATAGAGAAAAGGAGGGTGGGGAGTAACATGCTGAAATAATGAAGAAGAGGTGATAGAATTAGAGGGGAACTGAGAAGGAATAAAATGAATGTCGAATATGGACAGAACGAAGGAATGGTTGGTGATTAAAAGACACTTATGCATCTTAGTGATGGGTGAAATGAGCCTTATGTGTTAAACTATTTCTAATTTGAACAACAATTTGTAAGCTATAAATGTTTATAATGAGTATAATTTGTTCCACTTATGTGAATAGGATAAAGTAAGACAGAGTGATAGCCATTAGGAGATACTTTGCAGATTTACAAAGGAATAATTACTTTTTTGGTTGGAACATAATCAATTCAGACATAAATCATTTTATTACTGTTAAAGTCAGAGAAATTCAACTTTCAGATAAATCTAAAAGGTAACCCTATCAATAGCTGCACTGATCACTGGATTTGAAATATAAAAGCAGGTTAACTGACCAAGATTAATGGACACTAAAGAAAAATAACCTGACCCTTGGTTAGATCTTAGACTGAATAGCTACAAAGTGTATCACTGGAACAACTGGATAAAATTGACTAGCACTGTGTATTGTATAATATTATCAGATAATATTGATGTAACTAATTTTTTTGGTATATAATGGTATTGTCATTATATTAGCGAATGAGCTTGTCCCAGGAAGTACATGCTGAAGTATTTAGAAGTGAAGTGTCATGAAGTCTACAAATCTACCTTCTTTCAAATGACATAACAAAAATCAAACAATTGCCCACATACACAAAGAGGGAAGAAAAATGTAGCAAAATAATTGGTTAATCTAGGCTAAGGCTATCTGAGTGTCTGTTGTAATATTCTTTCAACTTTTCTGTTGGTTTTTAAATTTTCAAAATAAAAAGCTGGGATATATGCAGTTTTAGTATTTACATGAAGTCAGAAATCCAAATGAAAAATGGCTGAGATTACTGAGGGAGTCATGGTGCGAATAACTGAGCTGCTCTAAATTCAAAACACTTAACTCTCTAATCCCATGAGAGAGAGCTAATCTATTCATCATCCTGCTAGTCAGCCAATCAGATGCCTGTCCTAGAATCTCACTGATTCAATTCCATGAAATGACAACTCTTCTAGGGGAGAAATTAGCAGAAGTCAGGAAAATTTCTTCTTCTCTGAAAAGATCAATTATCTGATATAAAGAAAATCAGCTATCTCCAAGAGATATAGTCAGTGTTACAGAAAGAATACAAAGTCCCTAAAATCATGGAGGAGCCAAAACAGGGAAATATTCAAATACAGAATTCCAGGTTATCAGTGCAGAATACCAGCAGAGATGTCTTCCAGTTTCTCATGAAAAGCATCACATAGGTAGAGAATTACCCAAACAACCAACCAAACAACAACAACAAAAAACAGTCATGTCTTTTGAAACAAAATGTAAGAAAAGATTTGGAGATATTCTCACTAAATGTAATTGGGGGTGGGGATAAGAGAGAAATGAATTCCTCCACATCATGCCCTCTGCCTTCAGAGGCAGAACAAGATAGAGAGCCTTAAAGAAAATAAATAGTCTTAAATTAACTCTGGGATGTAAAGATGCACAGTTGAGGCAACAACCCGAACCTTATTGGGAATGATGTCCTGCCAGATCTTCTCTTTTCTTTTTTTAATCAGGTGTTTTTCTGAACTGCACCATCTTCCTTCATTGTAACCCATCAATTCATTTTGGTAACTTCTCCATGGACAGCACAGTGTGTTCTGAAATGCATGGCCACCCACAAAGAAACACTATTGATATTGCATTATATGTGTATATTTATATTTATACATGTATATGTTATTAAAACTCAACAGTAACCACAGCAACTAGATTGATAACATATTGGGGTCAGGGAGTCATTTATCACTGTTACTTAAGAATTGCCAGCACATGGCAAAAATAAACATCAGCTGACTTTTCATCAGTTTGGTTGCTGGCTGAATTCTCTGCAGTGGATGTTCCCCCTTACCACATGCACCTGGTAAATTGCTTTCACCATCCTTCTCTTAGCAGAAAGTTAGAAAAATCTCAAAAGGTCAGAGAGGGGCTAGGAAGTTGCATTTTGGGAAATGGCAAGAAAAGTGTCATGCAAGCTGAAAAAATGGCCGTAGAAATTAAAATCAGGGTGGGCTGGCTTCTGGGAGAGGATTTGGGTGGAAAATTGAGAGCAGAGATAAGGGATAACTTAGGGAAAATACTTCTATCTTCTTTGATAGTGACAGAGACTAATAAGGATTTTCAATAACAATAAAATCAGTAATAAAAGATAATAATTTACAATGTACCAGACATTGTTGTAGATGCTTTCTGTGCTTCACATGTTTTTAGTCACTGTAGTCTCACAATCATTGTACAACATGATATCATTATTATTCCCACTTTGCAGATAAAGTAACTGAGGCAGATGAAGTAACTGCTAGGAATTGACAGGGCCAGGTGGTAACCCAGGCAGTCTGCCTTCAGACCCTCACTCTGAACTACTGTACTGTGCATTTCTTGAGGGACTAAGTAAAGACTGGAACTGACATCAATTTTATTTTTTAGTCAGACTGCTGTTCATCTAAATTGATGTAGCAATAGGGGCTCAAGCACACAAGGAGTATTTGAGCTACACAAGGACAAGGTGTTGAGGTTATGAAAATAGGAGAAAATGAATGGCATCCGGGAATATTTTGCAAAGCAATTATATATGTGGGATTCTATGGTGACTAGAATCAGAAGATAAGAAAAATGAGTCAATGATGACTCAAAAAATGAAGCTTTAATAATGCAGAAAATGATGGTGCTATTGACCGAGAGTGGGAAATGAGCAAGTGGGTGGATTGGAGGGTGCAAGGTGATGGTGAATTTAGCTTTGATAATCCAAGGAGAAAGTTTCCAGAAGCATTTAGAAATACTGCCAGCACTATCGAGAAGAGAAGAATGGAAAAGAATACTTCAGAAGTAGTATAGATGTCACAGGCCACAGTGGAAATTTTGCCTCGTGTTTTCTCTTTAGTATGTGATGTGCTGGTGGAATGCTCTATACCTCACTTCCTTCACAGAGGGCTTGAGGCATTTTACAAGAAACTGAACAAAAGGTTAGGTCAACATTTTAAGCTTCTACATAAATACACTTAAAAATTTTATCTTCATCTTCATCTTTTCTAAATAAAATGATTTTGTTTTTTTCCTCAGCCCTTATTCTAGGTTCAAACTTGTGTTGATCAAATAATATTCATTTTTAAACAAGCTTTTTGTAGTCCTCTGACTTGGAGTGATGGCAATATTTGCCAGTTGTGGTATTTTACATGTATTGTTTTGTCTTGTCCCATTTGCTGTGTTTTACATCTTATAAAATTTTGGAAGTCTAAATGGTAAGGATCATGGTAACAGCATTTGAAAATCGTGGTTGAAATTGTAGGTGTGCATTTTCGCTCCCCCCCCACCCCCCCACCCCCCTCGGCGAGGCATTTGCTCTTCCTGTGATCTCTTTTACCATTTTCTCAACAATGGCTATTTTGGGGCAGATCTTTAGTAGAAAGTTCAGAAGTCAGTCTTCCTCCTCCAGGATCTAATCAACTAAGTGTATAGATGTGGCTTTGACTTAAATAGTAGTAGTCATGATAATAGTGTGTCAGGTAAGAAAATCAGTGGGTGGAATTAAGCAGAAACTTTGTGTTCTTCTCAGTTAAGCTTCAGGTTTTGGCAGTTTATATTGAACTGGGAATCTTTATTTTTTTGTTCTGTAAAATGAGTTTTGAGTTGGTAACAAATTTTTTTGGGTATTGTCCATTTGCTGCTTCTGACAACCTCTTTATCTGTAAGCAAGACTATTTTCATCTGTAAATATGGAGAATGTAGAATCTCAGCAGTGGCATTCATGATGTCCTCTAAGGAATCAATGAGGATCTACTATCTTGGTAAGGGTAGAGTGGATGGAATCAGATAGCAGGAGACTGTGATAATGGGGAATGTAAAAAGAAGGACTAGGAGCTGGTGATCCAAGTATCAGAATAATGTAGAATGTTAACAATAGTGGAAATAGTGTGGAGTATATGGGAACTTTCTAGTACCTTTTCAACTTCTTTTTAAATCTGAAACTACTCTAAAATAAAAAAAAGTTTACCTTTAAAAAGCTAAGCCTTCCAATGTGTTTTAATAAGTTTTAAAAATGTAAAAATGAAGGAATGGATAATTTTACCAGAATATCAGAATCATTTTTTAAAAAGAATCAAATATAGAGCAGTTCATATCAACATGGTAATTTGGACACTGCAGAAAATAGAATTTTCAAAAAGGAAGATAGGTCAAATGGAAAACAACCAATATGGAGCACAGAGAAGAACATTTGAAATAAGAGATATAAAGGACATGTTTAAATTTCTACTTATACATGATCAGAATCCCAGATGGAGAGGAGAGAGAAAATGGAAAGAAGAAATGCCCAAAGAGGAAATGGCCAAACTCTTTTCAAAATTGATAAAAACAAAACACCAAGCCAACCCACAGAATTGAAGCTCAGAGGAACTGAAGTGTTACTGCAAGCCAAGAACAAGAGAAAAATCTTAAAGGAATCCAGAAAAAAAAAATCAGATTGCCACAATATACAAAGAACTCTTACAATTCAAATAATAAGAAAATAAACAATCTGATTTTGCAAAGGAAGGAGCAAAGCTATTTTTCCCTTTTGCCACAGTGACCAGCACTACGAATGACAGTGGCTGCTCCATTAGCACAGAAATTAGAGGCAAGTGGGAGCAGGCCTCCAGCTCACCTTCAGTAGGTCTGTAACCTGAACGAAAAAATTAAAGCATGGTTTTTAGGAGCTCCTGAGATTTTGGAATTGTTTTTACCATAGCAAAACCTAGTTTATCCTGATTAATATAAATATGCCCAGCTAACTATACAGCCCATTGATGGAAGGATGTCTGGTTGTTATTTTATGTACTTAAATCTAATATCTTGATCATTTTGCCTCACTCTTGTTTTTCTTTTCTCATTCCATACAGTTTAAGATATCCAATTGAGTCATATTGTATGCATCCTTCCTTGTAAGAAGTTTCTGAGAATAGATGGAGAATAAATAAATAAGGTAACATAATAGATTTGTATGAACCCTGGAGGAAGATACCATTGTGAATCGGCTATGCAGGATAAACAGATTTTAAGCACAGACTGCTCTGGAAATTCTCTTCTTTTACTAGAAAATACTTGTATAAGCATAGATCCAGCAGCTGTCTTTCCAGAGGGGTGCACTAGAGGGAGTGTGGCATTTAGAGTACAGTAGTGACACTGTTGGCCAATATAGGTACAGGAAGAAAGGATTTCTTTGTCTATTTTTCCATTATTTGAAATTTAAGAAATCCATATTGATTGACTTCCTTTCATAGAAAGTCAGTCTTAGGCAAAATAGCAAAACAAAAATTGAGAAATAAAGCCTGTATCATTATTTTATTATAAAATTCAGAATTGAAGGGCATTTTACTTGGAGTTTTATAGTCTCTTCACACAGACATTTTATTTCAGTGGAAAGTTCTACCCAAACTTGCCCAATGTTCTTGAGTTTTTCCACCTCTTCCCTCAAAACCAAGTTGTGGCCCCTACTCTCTGGGAGAGACTGCTAAGTGGCAAGCTTTGAATTTGGCAATCTAATTTGAGCTAAAGTGTTAATGGCTGACAATACCTTATTACTAACCACACCTATTTGTGCAGATAGAATTATGTTTTTAACTGGCTGTAGCTTCCAAATCAAAAGGGGATGATAGAGGTAAGAGAGGGTGTTGTTCAGAGGCTTCCAAGTGTGAGTACTATAACCAGCTCCCCAGAGGGTATCCATGTGCCTAAATTCACAGCATTTTAGCCATCACCCAAGACAACAGTTCTATTCTCAGTAGTATTACTACTCATGTAGCAAGTGCCACATGATGTAATACCGTTTACATATTTCACAGAAGAGTTCTGTGAACCTGATGACCAGTGTGAGGATAATGCATCTGGAGTTTCGATATGTTATCAGCTGGTTTTGTCACTAAGTCTTTTGTACCAGTGACAGGAATCTGACACAGGGTTGGAATGCATTTGATGGTCTCCAAACAGTCCTTCAGTCAAGGGCTTCCATCTTTCCTCTTTGGGAAAAATATAGGATAAATGAAAGAACACAGATTTTGGAGTCAAATAAATCTTGATTTAGACCCAGACCACCACATTATCCTGAGTTTTATATTCCTTGGCTCTAGAATGGGGACACCAATACAAAGCTCAAGGATTGGGGGAAGCTTTATGTCGTATGAACATTATCTGGAATATCTTAAGAAAATGTTGACTTTCTCTTTTCTACCAAACCTTTTGTCAGATGTAAGACTCATTCACAAATTAATTTAAATTGCCTTTCTAATATATAGACTTGAAATGGTATCTCTAGTTAATATTGGTGAAGTGAACCTCTGATAAAGACTACTAATGGTGAGATGCCCAACACTGGCAAACTGGATTTGGGTTTGGTGTTAGCACCGCAGTGAACATCAACACGTGTGACATATGTCCACTGCATAAGGTCTGGGATTCTGATTCCCCAATGGGAACAGATTAGCAGAGAACACTTTATTAGCTGGCAGCCTCCAGCCTTCATTCTCATGAAGGAATAGCATTCATTCTTATCTCAATTTAATATTATTAACCAAGGGATTCCACATAAAAAGTAAATGAAAATTTAAACTAGAATAGACAATATAACTAAAATATTCCTTTTGCGTGGACATGATCTAAGTTTCCTCTTTTAAAATTAGCCTTTTCAAAAGAATAACAAACTAAAGAAATGTTCAGTTGTAGGAACATTATCCAGGTCACAAATTATTTTGTTTCTGACAAAGAAACTATATACTTGATTAAGTGCAATTTTTATAAACTGTCATTTTCAAAATAATTTGTTAAGTTCAACATGTGATTGTTTTAACCAGTTAGAAAAAGTAGCCAGAACCAATAAGAAAGCAATACACACACACACATACACACACAAACACACAGTATAGGAAGAACAGTTTCCGTTTTAAATTCCTGCTACAGGATGTGCCTTTTAGAAAAAGTTATTATTCCAGAAAATGAAATGACAGCAATTCTAGTTACACTCTAGACCCCTCCTATCTGCAGAGTGAATACAAAGAAAAATATAAAATTCCATGAAATCCCTGATTATCTGCTCTGAATTTTTATTGAGTTGTGCCTTGATCCTTGACACCCTTTGCTACAAATCTTTCATATTTCCATTCATTTCCTGGAGCCGGCACTGACTGGACTGAGGTTGGGGTGACACATTCTCTCTGTAGTTTCTGTCCTAGGTCTCAAAATCATTCTGAGGGAAGAAGAATCATTTTCATCACTATTTCTTTAGAGAGACAAATAACTCTGGTCAAAGTATTAATTTCCATGACTATCCTATTACGACACCTTGTTTGAACCAGGGATAGTGGTCAAAACTGATTAAAATACAATTACTGTGCAGTCTCTTGGGTTTCACTGTAAAATATAATTTCATGCATTTCAAATTCAGTTAAGTTTTTATAGCTACATTTCCTGAGCTTTTTCTTTCTTTGCTAACTTGTATCACTTTGAATCTTATTTATATTATTAAATAAGGTTAAAGGAAGCCATTTCAGAGGGAGATCCATTCTATTTTTCTAGTTTGCCATCTTTAATTTCACCCAGGCGCTGGAGGACCGAGTCACCCCTAACCTAAGGATAAACTTCTGAGACCTTGTTCTGAGTTCTCACTTCTCTCCCTTTGCCCTCTCCATCTCCTCATCCTCCCCATACAAAAGGATGTTTTGATCCTTTGTCCTTTTAAGCCTGGAAGATCAGCAGAAATTGCATGAAAACCTTAGTCATTTTGAGCAAAGGATATAGATAGACTGTACAAAGAAGGGACAAGAGGGACGGGAGGTGGCCATCCAGTGATAAGTGTGGCAGAAGCAGGTTCAGTCTGGAGGAGGCCAGAAGAGCAAGCAGGTCAAATGGAATAACAGCATGTGAGAATGGAAGAGGAAAATCAAATGTCAATCAGGGCTGCAGGGAGGGAGAGCCCAGTGGGCTGGTTATGTCGCCAGGCATTGAGCTGAGAACAGGGATCCGTGTAGCAGTTAGGATTTGAGATAAACCAAAGGAAGGAGCTGTTGCCCGTGTTCCCAGTGGGAGTCACTTGGTTTTGTGACCATGAAAGACAATAAACCCAGTAATGCCAACAAGGATTCTGAAATACTTGGAATCCCTCGCTCAGGATGGAAAGGTTTGCAGGGACATAGCTTGCCCACCCCGTTATAATCTTGTCAACACTGAAGCTCGTTTGGGTGTATTTTAGTGGTGGGGGGTGAGAGGGGAAGGGCTCTCTAAACAAGGCATTTACTGCTCTACTTCCTTGCATCCCTGGAAATGGGAGAGGTCAGAGGAAGGAGGGAGGGGACTGTCAGGAGGTAATTGATATGACCTAAGAATTGGCTGGAATGATGGGCCTCTAGTCGATAGAGACAAGTCAAAATGCCAAGGTGAAGAAGAAGAGACATTTGTAGAGAGGACAATGGAGGGAGAAAATGCACTGATGGCATCTCTCTCTCTCAAATGTTTTCAATTCATAATGAATATATCATAATTATTATAGAATATAAAATCATATATAATAGATATATTATAATTACACTAAATGTAAATGTATAATTATAATAAATACATTAATACAAAAAGCAATGTCACCTGCTGAGAATAAGGGAGAGGGGTTCAGGGGCTTGAGGAGACTAATGATGTTCATAATATTAATATTGTATATCAACTAAAATCTAAAAGTATTTTGAATAACAACTGAATATCAACCCTTCAGTTTATACTGGCCCTATGGACCACTAGCATAGAGACAGAAGAAAAAAGTTGTCTTTATATCCAGCAACTTCACTAGGCTGAGAGACTGTAGGGACTGTACTGACAGGATAGGTTTAGAAGAGAGAGAAATAATAATAAAAAAAAAGCAGTGACAGGGTTTCGAGAAAAACAAATGGGGAACAAATTAGGACCAAATTAGTTGCATTTTTTTGCTTTTTGATTGTTTCACTCCTGTGTAATACATACTACACCATGTAATCTAGTTCATGGAGAAACAAGTAAAACACTGTATTAACGTTTACCAAAATCACACCAGAAAGAAGTGAAACCTGCTATTGAGATAAAGATACCCATTTCTAGAATATGCACATTTGTTGCTCTTTATTTTCATTTTCAACAGCACTGGCAGCATTGAGTGAGAGAGTTTAAATGTACAGTTTCAATCAATTCATATTCTATTCTCATTTCATATTCCTTAAATTTATCTGTGCAAATCAATTTAGAGAAAGAAAACACACTCACCACCATCACTACCCCAAACCCTCAAAACTTTTTCTTCCTTTTCTGTTACCCATTTTTGCCTTATTTCATTGTGATGGAAAGTACCCTGAGCATACAGATTTAGGCCCCAAAACACCAAAATTTATGTAAATGATAATTGAGCAAGTAGCCCAACCTGCCTGGACCCGAGTCCTCCTATTAACAAGGAATAACATTCTAATTCCTTTGTATGTTGACAGATGGTCACTACACTAACTGTGGTGAGCATTTCGTAGTTACAAAATTGTTGAGTAACTCTGTTGTACATCTGCACCAATATAATATTGTATGTCAACTATATTTCAGTAAAACCAAAAAACAAGAATTAAAAATGGTTTCTTTCTAGGATATGGGAAAGATATCCCTAAGTCCCTGCCTTGCCTGTAGACTTCCTCCTCTGACTCACAGGAGAGGAGAGAGCTGCAAGGCTAATCTCTATGGCTAAGAAGGCACCTGTAACTCCGGGACATTCCAGAATCCATGTCCTGGGAAACGAGACTTGCTGTTTAGGGAAGACTTCTGAAGATGCAGAGCCACATCACGGAAACAGTAAAGAGAATGTGATGTTATTCTGTAGCCACAGGTCTGGGACAGCTGGCTCTCATCCTCAAATTACAGACAAGGAGGCGGGGATGCGGTGAGCCAGTCTTATTCAAAGTCAATTCAAGGTCACCCAATTGAAATTGCAGAGCTGAGATTCTAATTAGCAATTTCTCAGAACATTCTTCTTGTCTGCAGGACCAGACTGTTTAACCCCTCTGGCCAGGAGTATTAAGGTAGCTTATTAAAACAGAAATTCTGTCTTTTGTTAGATTGTTGGATGCTTCTTTGTTCCAGTTTTTTCCCTTTTGTTGGGAGACTGTTCATCTTAAATCCTTTCATTTCTAACATACATTTTATTTTCTAAATGTAGAATATTCTCACCATTTGCATTTACAAGGCAAGAACATTTTGCACACATTTACTGCTCTCTAACGTGTTTTGCTTGTTTGCAGAGTGAAGGTCCCTTGCCACTCCCATGTGTGGGGATCTTTCTGAGGTCCCGCCCATACCTCCAGTTCAGCACCCACCTGATGCTTATGGTTGTGGGCAAATGGCTCTGCTGTCCATGGTTTGTAGGAGGAGGGAAGATCCGTGTGTCTTACCTTTAAGATTCAATTCTCCAGTGATTACCCTGACTACTATCATAAGGCCCTCCTGCCCTTGCATTTTTTGCCTCTAGGGTTGGAGCTCCCCTGGACTCTCCCACCTGGACAGCATATTCAAAGAGCTGAGATTTTCCCCACTTACATTTCTCCATAGACCTGATCCTGACTGATTTATATAAAAGATTCTTCAAAATTTCTGCACTAATTAGACTTTTTTTGCTTTCCCATGCAATTATGGAATTTTTTTTTTGGTTTGGCATAAATATTTTCATAGGATAATTATTAGGAATGAGGAAAGGTACATGTGCTCAGTCTGCCAGTTTGACCCAATATAATTTCTCTCTGACCGTATCCCCTTTCATACCCTGTATACCAACCACATGCACCTAATAACATTTATGGGAACAGAGCTTTGCTTTTCTTCAAGCCTTGCCTGTTCTAGTAAGAGTCTTGCTACACATTTCTTTACCCATCCTGAGGATTTTCCGTTCCTCAATGGCTTCCCTGATCCCTAAATCTGAATGTTAATATTCTTCTCCAGTGAATCCTTACTGTCCTTAATTTGAATCTCTGTTATAACTAAGTGATAAGGTAAAGCAGAATTTATTATCTGTGAACTTATTACTCCTTCACACTGTGTATAGTGTTTTTATTATCTTTGTAATCTCATTGCGCCTAACAGTGCCTTGCACACAGTAGGGACAAACATCCATGACTGAAATTGAAATAATTTGAATTTGTGACCAGTTCCCAACAACAAAAGAAAATTCATTGCATACTGTGCTTGAGCTGAGTGTTCTATGGTAACTGTTTTTTTTTCACTTTAGTATGCCATGTTTCTTAGAACATCAAATGATATTTGTTAAGAAGCATAATAAAATAAATTATACTTGTGATTCACTTTCATCCCTAAAATTGAATTGATGTCTCTTTCATGTTTCACATTTGTATATTCAGATCCCCCAAGAGAATATTAAAAATATTTTGATTTGCTCATCACTTAAGACCTTAACTGGTGAATTTTCTTAAACAGTGTTACCTGTGTCTGTGCCCAGCTTGTACACCCTTAATCTCTTGCAGGGGGTGCCATGCTGACACATATTATTATTTATCACAACACTGCTCCTAAGCATTCATGCTGCTCAACTTCATCAGAGGTCCTTCCATCAAAGTTTGTCTCCATAGTAACACAAGCCAGATGTGGCCCTTTGTTCTCTGTTTAGAACACAAAGGTCTCCTGAGTGTTTATGACATTTGGGTTTGGTAGTGTATTTTCAAAACTAAGAGTTTTGTATGGCTTTGACATTTGGATACTCTTTATTAATAGTATTGTCTCTTGGTATCCATGTTTCAATTTGGAGGTATATTTGTTTATTGGAAATGAAAGCAACCAATGTAACCAATTTTAATGAGATCCGCATTTCTTTTTTCATTATGTTTCTTTCCAGAAAATAATACTTTATGCTTTAAAAGAGTGCTGTGTAAGAAAATCATTGTAAAATATAAATTGCTAAGATTGCTAAAAATATCCTCAACTAACAAACCTGAAAAATTGACTATTCATTATTTTATAATGTTCTTTTTTTCCTTAAAATATAATTATATCTTGAATATTTGTTGAAATGGGGTAACAGACTTATTTAGTTTGTCAGCATACATTGTTACCTTTTTATATCCAGAAAGGATTTGATTTTCAGTTGGAAAGAACAAGCGTGTTTTCACTGAAATATAATCCTTTGCATCTAAATTGGAGATTGTCTAAAAAAGAAAAGCTTAAGTCTTTAATAAAATGTGTCAAACTCTAGAGTCTTGCAAAAGGAAATTTGGATATAATAAAGAGCATAGTGTTTCTAGATAATAAGATTCAATGACAGAATCAATACTTTCCAAATATAGTCTAATTAAAATAATACTAGCTAACACTAAGCACTTCCTATGTGCCTGATTCTGTTCTAAATTCTTTAGATATAGTAACTCATTCAATCCCTAAGAAGCACCCCCAAGAAGTTGATGCTATAATATCCCTCACTTTACCAATGAGGAACTGATACCTAGAGATTAATACCTTGCCCACAGTCATACAGCTACTAAATGGCATAATCAGGCTTCAGTGTCAGGCAGTGTGGTTCCACAGCCTAAATTAGACTGTCTACAGCTCTCTTAATTGAAGACATTCCAATTGAAATTCAAATAAATATTTCTCCAGAATTTTTTATGCAAAGGAATAAGCACCTGAGAGTAGCTATTAAAAGTCTCCAAAAAGAAGAATAACTTAGCAGATATTTATTTTTTGAAAACAGAAAACTAGTTAAAAATTATAGGTTTTATTTTTCTCAATTTTCTTAACCAGAAACCTATGTAAGCAGTTGATTACCTGGACAGTGCTTCCATGATACCATCAAGAGAAAATGGGCTCCCTCTAAGGTTCCTTTTATCCATCCTCATTGAAGGCCTTAATTCTCAAGCTTGTTCCTCATGACTGCAAGATGGCTGCACCACATCCTATATCACTTTTGGATTCCAGTGGTAAGAGAGAAAAAGGCATAAGCAAGATGAGTTGTCTCCTTCTAAAGAGCTTTTCAGAAACCATTCACAGTGATATTCACTCATATTACAATTGCCTACCCCTGTTATATGATCAAATCTAGCTGCAAGGAAGGCTGATAAAATTTTTTTTAAATATTGGTTTTTGAGTGGACCCATTGCCACCCGGATCAAAATCAGTATTCTAATGGTAAAGAAGCAATGTTGGGGCAGGTCTAGAATAGCCTTTACTACAGGGCTGGTTTAGCCTTACACCAAGTCTTAGGATTCCCTCAGTAGACCCTGGGTGTTAAATGAGCTTTCTCACTGACTACCCAGCACTCAGTTGTGTGTAAATGTTGAGTTTACAGCTCCCTGGTAGTTCTTTGCTCTACTTCATGAAATTTCACACTAAGGAGACATTTTTTCTGGGTGGCCCCCTCTCTCTTAACTCTTTCTGGAAAATTTTAGCTGCCTCAGCCTCCATGAACTCCACAGTCTCTGATAACACAGCTCAGGGAGGTGGTCATACTCTGCTTGGGTGCCCCTATGTTATCACACAGTTCTTGACAGGAATCTGAAGCAATTTGGGGCTCACATAGCTTGTTGCCTTTGTGTCATGTATTAAAGCCCTGTGCTGTGTGTCAACCAAAGTCTAAAAACAGGTTGTCCAGTTCTCCAGTTGTTTTCAAGGGAGGGCAAGTCCAGTGCCGATTAGTTATTCCACCTCTAAGGAAGCAGGGGTCCTCCCTGACCATTGTTTTCATTGTTAAAGTGGCACTATGACACTAACAAAGCAGCAGCTTCCCTCATGTGAGTTGTGCATAAATCTTCCCTTATCAATTGGTTGCTTGTAAAATGAAATACATTTCTCATTGAAAGCTTGTCATGTTACAGAAAAACCGGAAAACCCAGACTGGATCGCTGACAGAAGAACCAAGGGGCACTAGGAGGCCTAGGAGGGTTGAGGTTTTATTTTAGACCAGCAGGCTCAGAGGAGAGTAAATCTCCAAAGGTCTGAGCCCCGAACACAAGCAAGGGGAGCAATTGATATCATTTTGATATGTTGCATTTTGGTGTGCACAGGGTTTGAGAGGAGCCCGGAGAAAGAGGGGAGTGGGGGGCTGGGAGTGTCCTGCTGATTTTGCCAATGGGAGTGAGGAAAAAAGCAATTTGCTGGCCTTGACAGCTGTGTTGAATATTTTCCTTATCAATCAGGTTTTTGTAAATTGACCAAAGATGTGGGTTCCCATTGCCTACAATTTTAATCACAATTTATAACACTGAGTTGGTAGGAAAATGCTGGAAGAATTCCAAGTAATTTCCAAATGTGATACATGACTTATGTGTCACTAATCCTCAGTGATAACAGAGGGCATGCTTTCAACAGCTGACCCCAGTCATTCCATATATTTTGGAAATGATTATCATTTATCAATTTGATGTTATAATTACATAAATTGTCACATCTCATGATAAATGTGCCATTGCATATTTTTTTTCAATATGAAGTGAAGTTTAGGTCACCATTTTTGAGTTTTACACATAATTTTACAGTAGGTCTTACATTAGATGCCCTGTGACTAGGATTTACAAATCCATTCATGCCAGGTAAATTGTAGTCATTTTTGTAATTCTATTAAATATATAATAAAGTTTAAATTATATGTTTACATATAAGTATATTACATAAAATATAAAATAAAAATGAAACACAAAATAGGAAATAAACTATAACAATAATATAAAATAGAATAAATAAAATAATAATACATAATATGGGAATTTAGGGTTCATTACAAGTCATCATGGAGTTTTATTGTGTTTTTGTTTTTGTGTTTTGTTTGTTTACTATTTCAAATGCTTTTAAACATCTCTCTAGTTATGTCTAACTCAAGGAATTGAAGATGTTAGCTCTCATGTAGAAAAAATGACTGCACAGACTTATTAGATAGGTGGCAGAAAGACTGGCCTGTACCTCTCTCTTCCATCTCACTCACTTTGGGAGCACAGCTAAGAAAGATTTGTTAGACAGGAAAATAGATATGAGCGGGGTGGAAAGAGAGTAAAGCCAGGAATAAAAAAACACTCAAAAAGTTAACTAATTAAAATTAAAGAGCCAGAAAAGACCCAAAGTTAATGGGTTAAAAATATAAAGTTCTGAGGGCCAGGAGTAACTTGGCCTAAAAGTTTAAATACTCCCCGGATAAGGCTCAGCATAGCCTATGCTTTATTGTGTCAATTAGATCATGCCATTGTAAGATTTATTTTAGCCTGCTAAAGGCTCATTTTATTTTTTCCTTTACCCAGATGTTGCTTTAATCAAGTGGTTTGCCACCTGGGCAATTAATATAGCAAGCAAGCCCAGTCATAAACAATGTAATAAACAAAAAGGATCCCATCTTAAAGACAAGATGGCCTTTTAAAACCTAATTAGTTGAAAAGTAAGTTTCTTAATATTCTTTTTAGCAAACAAACAATAACTCAGCCCACCTCGCCGGCAGGGCAAGAAGTCTTGTTTGAAAGCTCCCAGACCAAGACACCGGTATCCAGCAGCAAATTTCTTGGTTAAGTCTTAACAAGTCTGTACCCGCAGCCCTTTGTCCATTCCTGAAAAGTCCTTAGAAGAGGGAACCCTCAACCTTTGAGGGAGTTTCTCTCTCCGAGGTCGCCCGCACTTTCTAATGCGTAGACTTTCTCCTCTTTCAATAAAACTTGAACCTTTCAGGGCATTCCTTTCTCCGAGATCGCCTGCACTTTCTAAGTGCGCAGCTTTAACTTCTTCCCAATCTTTTAGGGATGCCTCTTCTCTGGGGCAGCCCACCTTTCTCCGAGTGTGCTCATTTTTTACTTAAATAAACTTCTCTCTGTTCAACTTAGACGTTTTGTCTCTTGGCTTTTCCGGTGGTAAGTGTCCTTATTACTTCGCTTTGTCATTCTAATTCTCCAGATTTCAGCTCAAACCTTCACTCTTTATGTCCTATCTCAGACAAGTAGGGAGGGGCCGCTGAGAGTTCAGATGTGATCTTGCAAATTACCGTCGCCTCGGTGTTCGGGAACTGCAGTTTGCAATCGTGCTCTTTAGTAGCTTACTTGAAAGTCTTCTTTCTTTACCTATAGGAAATTCACAGAACATAATCTCACTCCATCCAGTGCTCTGTGGCTGCCCCAAATTCTGGGGTGGTAGGTACTCAGTTCCCACGCCCTGCAGATCCAAGGGGACACTGGACACCAGGTGACACAAGGAGTTAGCGGGGGATGCTCCCCATGCTGAGTAGCTGTTCATTGAACTTCCTTTATTATTCCATCTGTCATTCCCTAACACCCTCGCTTTAATGAATTCCTTCCTCACCTTGTACTCTGACTTCCCTGCGTCTCCGAACCGAGTCTCCAACAGATTCAGTTAACTCCATTGCATAAAAGTGGACTGGAAGGTGCTGTTTCTAGACATGATATCTTGGGTTGCCCAAGGACTCTAAAAACAGGTTCTAGAGGGGAGGTTGGTCAGGTAGAAAGAGCTGACATCCAGAACCTATTGAGAACAGACACGAGGTACTCTGGGCAGTTGACGTGGTGTTGGGGCAGGGGGATCCCACACAGGCAAACAGAAAAGGTAATTTCAAAGTGGATGGCATTAGAATCAGGCAGCAAGAGGGAATTAGTACCGAGGAAAATCTACTGGACAGAGCATAGCGGGAACCCAGCAGAGGACCTGGGGTTTGGGGCAACAGTGTCAGTCTCTTGGAGCAAGATTAGAAAGAAATGCAGGCCTTAATTCTAGAAGCACAATAGCACTAGGACAGCATCAAGGCAGAAGCCTGGGTCCAAGTTGAACAGGCAGCTGAAAGACCCATTCAGATTCTCAGAGTGTCAGGCAAGAACTCTCTAATCCCTTTGGTCTCCTGTATCGGTTGATCTTGGCAGTTTTTTATGAAGCTAAACCCAATGGAAGAGATATCGTAGAGCTATTGGGAGAAAAAAAATAAGACCCCTGTTATGGAAAATACTGTTATGGAAAATACTGGAAAACCTGGACTGGATTGCTGACAGAAGAACCAAGCAGCACTCGGAGGTCTTGGAGTGTTGAGGTTTATTTCACTCTGGCGGGCTCAGAGGGGAGTAATCTTCCCAGGTCTGAGCCCTGAGCACAAGCAAGGGGAGCAATTCATATAATTTTGATATGTGGCGTTTGGGCATGCGCAGGGCAAAAGAGGAGCCTGGAGGAGGGGAGGAGGGAGCTGGGGGTGCTTTGCCAACTGGAGGAAAAAGGCAGGTTGCTGTCCTTGATGGCTCTGTTGAATATTTTCCTAATCACCCCGAGTGAAAACACTGGCAGGGCCAGAAACCACCAGGTTGCCTGTTACGGACTTAAGTGTTTCATGTTTAGAATCATTTTTGAGGTCTTTTAGAGGATATGTTAAGATAAAAACTATTACTAGAGAGATAGCACTTTAAGCCCCTAAGGGGTGATCATTAGCATGTATTAGTTTATCCTATTAGCTGTTAGTTTCAGAGTAAGGTCCTGGGGGGATGAAATCCAGATGTTAAATTTAAAGGATACTTGAAGGAAACAGAATTTCAGAGCAGGTAATCTTACCCATATTGAAAATTAGGGGTGAATTTGTCTTTTATTCCCCTCGTTTAACATTTCCCTCTAGGCAAAATGCATCGAGAATTGACTATGTACCAGACACTTCCAAAGCCCTTTAAATATATTATTTCATTTAATTCTCTAACTTTATGGGTATGTTTTATCCTTTCAATATTAGAAATAGGAAAACCAAGGCTCAACTATTCCCCAAGATCACACAGCTGTAGTTGCAGAACTGGAATTCAAATTCACTTATGTCTGAGGATACAGCTATTTTTACAGGAGGGGCTTTCAAAGGTAAAAGTGAGAGGCTTTGATGGTTCCATGAGGGAAAGTGTCACTGGGAATGGTGGGATGGGAATGAGGCAAAAAAATGTCACAGAGAGCAGATCAACAGTCAACTGCTATTTGTTCCAAGCCCCTCATTCTCAGGGGCTGTGCTAGGTACTGAGGAATGGGGCCAATAGCCTAGCAAGGAAAAGACATTCAACCGACAGCAATAGATAACTCTAAGTATCAATTTTAAAAAGAATTGAAAGTTGAGATACTGGCTAGTGGCTGCCATCCTCAGAACAGACCCTCCTGTTTTGATAACTCATATTTTAAGCAAAAGGAAGGAACTGAAGAGAATGGAGATAGGAAAATCAAGAAGAGCAGTCATGTGGGAGAGAATGTGCTGAGGTGGGTTTAGGACATGCGGAGTTTAGGGGCAGTTGGAGACGCCCAAAAATTGTCCACTAAACAATTGGAGATAAGAGCAGGTGCCAGAGGCAGGGGGAGGAGATCCTGTCTTAAGCCCCGGAGGAACACTTTGTGCGCAACCAAGCTGGCCATGATGTAGGAGGCAGCCCAGGGCTGGCCAGGCAGGATCTTCAACCCCTACCCACGTCCACATCTACCCTGAGTTAGTGGAGGGGAGGTGGTGCTCCGGAGGGGCAGACAGACAAAGCTGGTAGCAACAGGGATCTGAGATGTTTTAAGGATTCCTTTTAAAAAGCCATAGTCCTTCTTGTTAAATAATAATAGCTAAAACGCTTTGTGCTTATTCTGTGCCTGGATGCCATCGATACCACCGTGAGGACATCAGTCTTACTATTAACTCCCCTCTGAACACCAAGAAATGGAGGCCCAGGGAGGGTGAGTAACTCCTGAGTCCCGTCATCTGGACATTGTATTCAGGTTCAGACTCAGTCTGGGCTGAGGGAGCAGGACTTTCTCCCTTCGGTCCTGGAATGAAGCTCCCTATTTTATCTTGCAAAGACAAAATGTATAACTTTATGTCCCCATGCTAGAGGGGAACTGACACTGTCAGCATCTCTGAGTCCTAAGCAGTTGAAACACATTTTGGCAGACTCTGATGTTCTGTATTTGGTCTCACCTCACACCTGAGCCTTCCAACTGATCAGGATAATGGGTGCTCTGTCCACAGGTTCCGACTAAACCATTTTTGTGGCTGCTCCATAAAAACTTTGAGGATGGGGAGAAAAGGGGTTAGGATGCCAGAAGAGACATCAGATATCTAATACTGGAAAAAGCATCTTATCAAGAAATTTTCAAAATAGCCTCTGAAGTCTATGGGAAGCTGGGCCAGGATAACCAAATACAGAAAGAACTGTCTCATTTCTTAGCACTTGGTAGAAATGGAGCATAACTATGGGGAAATTACCCGACCTCTTTAACCTCTGTTCCCTCATCTATTTAACAGATCTAAGCTGAATGCCACCCTAGATTGCCCTTGTGAGGATTTAATTAGATAATCCTTATATGCTTTCTGCACAGTGCCTGATGCTAAGACAGGCCTTAATAAATGTTTGCCTTTTTAAAAATATGTGGTAATATATATAAAAGCATTTTATAAACCCAAAGAATGGTATAAATGCAATGATTTTTATTGAAATATACTTGATATACAATATTATATTGTTTTCAGGTGTAGAACATAGTGATTCGACAACTATATACATTACTAAATGCCCACCATGATAGGTGTACTTACCATCTGTCAACATATGAAGATTACAATTTTATTGACTCTATTCCCTATACTGTACTCTCTCAATTATTTCTTTAGATGCAGAAAAAAATGACTCAGCAGTGCATTGTGAATACATAGGCACCTAGGAAGACCTACTTCAAACTGAAGTATTGATATTTAAGTTTCAATTTAAGGCTCTTTTTATTTTTCATGCCTAACATAATTTATCAAAAAACCATTTATTTTCTGTGCAAAGGTATATTGCAGAACTGAATAATAAAAGTTGCACCTTTGAAGACAATATGAAACATTTAAACACCAATGATGTAGTATTCTCATCTCGCTGTGTGACTTGTTATCTTCTGACATCAATGTTTCCACTGTCACTCTGCTGTTTCAGATAACAACGCTTTCTGGACGTTTGCCTCCTAGCCATTTAAGAGATTAGGGGCCTTTTTTTGTCTTAGTCTACCACTGTGTGGATTCCCAGCTATACAGTTACCATGTGCAAATCAGTGGAGCAAGAAATTAAGGCCATACTGGCAGCCTTGCCTGTGAAATACCAAGAACAACAAAGAAATAGGATCGCCTCGCTGCCTTCCTGCTGCCTACTGTACATCTAACTAAAACACTACTCCTCCAAATTGGCATCATTATCTTAATCACCAGGAGGAATAAATGAGGCACAGTAATAATGAGATTAGCATATGATGAAATAAAAGTCCTGGATTTGATAATACAAAAATGAAGACACTAGGCAATTCCAATTACACTAATCCCACCACCATCCCTCCCTAGCTTTTTGTAAATTTTCTAACTCTTCTTCTAGCTTTTGCTCCAAGCCCATTCTCTAGTCCATTCTCCATGCAAACCTAGAACCATCTTATTAAAATATAAATCAGACAGTTCTCTTCCCAGCAGAGAACCCTTCAATGACCTCCCATTGTACTTGGAATAAAATCTAACAGACCTCCGAGACCTTGCATGATCTGCATCCTAACATCCCCCAATGCCACCTGCTATCACTCATTCCTTCCCTGGATATGTCAGTCATTTGACAAGCCAGCACCTTCCCACTTCATAGCCTTTGCACATGCTGTTCACTCTCCCTGGGACACTTCCTTTTTTGCACAAATGTCTGGTCCCTTCCTGACCGTCAAACCAGAGCTTTTAATCTAACAAGAGTTTCAAGGTCACCTCCTCAGAGAGACCTTTCCAGCATTCCAACTAAAGCAGCTGACTTCTTCACCTCATTATTTTCCATATTGTCATGCCGCCTTCTTAACAGCATGTAAGACAATTTGTAATTATTTTATTTTATTTCATTTTTTACTTTTTATTTCTCTGTGCCTCCCAAAGACTGTAAATAACTTGAAGGCTAGAGCCATATCTTATCTTTCCTTTAAAGCACTCCTCATGCTTAGTTTATGCATTGTGCTGGACATAGAGAAGAGGTAAATATTTGTAATGTAAAGACAAATAGTAAATATTTGTTGAAAAGCATGGGGAATTGAATAATTCAATCTTGTACATTTTCAAAAGTTAAAATACATTAGATGTATAGTAATTTCTTTTCACTCTTTATTACAAGGTCAGAGATGTTTATATGTATCCTGAAACCATTAAAAATAGCTCACTGTATACAAAGTGATTATTTAAGAATTCTATTATCTAGAAAGAGGTCATGTTGAAAAGGAAAATGTAAATTCAGGCATTTTGCTCATTGAAGTTACTTAATTGACAATTTCAGGGCCAGTTCCATTTTAAAAATCTGTTCATTGTTAGAGGATTCTTTGGTTTGAAACCAACATTACAACCACCTGTTTCATAGGATTCACCCATTTTTGATCAAGGATGATCAAAAACTAGTTTCTTTTTCAGGTGGGTATTTGTCATTTGGGGATTTATCATCTCAGGGGCTCCTGGCTGTTTCTGAATAATTTTGTCAATACATGTAAAATTGACAGTGGTAGATGCTGTGGTGTGTCACCTGGACCCTCGTCTCCAGCTCTGGGAGTGCAGGGAAAGAGAACTGCCTAGTCTGAGGTCATGCCTCATCCCAGGGATGGTCCTCCTCTGAAAATTGGTCCTGGATGTGTGTGTAGGGGGGCACTCCAGCCTCTGATCTAGCAGGGGCATGCCCCAGAGGGGCCACCCCAGCTCCTGAGCTCCGGGGTCAGCTGAGGCCTCTGCTACAACCATGCTGGCCATATTGAGTCCAGCTCCTCCCACGGCCAAAACCGGCTTCATTTACTTCACAAATGTTGATTCAGAGAGCATTTCCAATGAACTTTGGCACCCAAATCTCCATCTCATGATGGAGACATTGTCTCCTGCTTCAGACACTAAGCTGATTTAGTATCAGTCTTTCCACCGTCTTCCTTTTCCTTGGCTTAAAAGGCTTCATCTCTGGAAAAGTTGGACAGGTAGAATCTGCTGCTCAGCTCTCTCCCAACCAAGTAGAATCAGATGACAGGATTGGAAATGGTGAAATGCAGTCTCCTGCTGACCCATCCCCTAGCCTAAGCCACCATGTACCCACCTTGCCTACCCAATGAATCGTCCCAGGGCAGAAAAAAATGTACTAGAGACTATGTTCTCCTAATTAATTAGAAAGCAACTAACCCTAAATATATACTCCAATATAATTATTTTTTAAAATAAGTGCTATGAGCAGAATTGTGTCCCCATGAAATGCATATGCTAAAATCCTAACCTCTGGTACCTCAGAATGTGGCTGTATTTGGAGAGAGGATCTTGAGAGACAACTAAGGTTAAATGAGGTCATTTGAGTAAACCCCTTATCGAATGTGACTGGTGTCCTTACAAAGGAGGAAATTGTGACACAGATTCCTACAAAGGAAAGACCATGTGAGGCCACAGGGAGAAGGCAGGAGGAGAGAGGCCTCAGGAGAAATAAGCCCCGCTGACATCCTAATCTCAAACTTCCAACTTCTGAAACTGTGAGAAAGCGAATTTCTGTGCATAAACCATTCAGTCTGTGGTACTTGGTTACGGCAGCCCCAGCACACTAATACAGCATGCCATTGTAAAACCTGTGGACTGCAAAGCCTGCTTCATGTCCTCTCAATGCACTGGGCACACCTAAGGGCCCAGAGGTATCTATGGGAGGGCTCCGGAATGTATGGCTGTGTGAATTCTTCATCCCTTGCTTTGCCCCATATTTGTGACCCTGTCTTTATTTCTGCTTGATGTGGGTCCCTCCAGACCATGGGATTTATAAGACCACATGGTTTTATAGTGTTTCCTCCAGCCCAACATTGCATCTGTATACATCTTCTTTTGTTTTGATGCTGTTTGGCTGATTCCTTATCCTGTAGCACAAAACTCAGACCCCAGAAGGCTCTCTTGGCCAGCTTCCAGTCATCTAGCCTTTCCTGCAGGAACACATAGGGCTGAATGCCACAGCAGCATCACGCAGCTCAGAGGACCTGAGTTACTGACTGGGGGTTAATCACATTGGTTTTAGCTTGACTTCCCATCTAGAAATTCAGGTATTAGATCTTATGGACAGCCTAGTGCCACTTAGATATAAGGTTTTTGACTATAGTGTTTCAAAGAATTTAATTAAGGGAAGGAAAAGTTAATGAGTATATATTCCAGAAACAAATATCATTGTGACAATACCCATTTTCCCAGGCAGCCATTCGTGTAACACTTTAGAGTCTCCATCCAGTCTTCTCCCAGCACTCTGATGGTCAAATCATCTCAGATGATGGCCTTCTAGCACTATCAAGCCACTGTCATCCCACACCTGAGCCACCACAGATGGTTATTAGCCCCAGGGACCTGAACTGTGTGGTGGTCTTTGGCAGAAGGGACACCTCTGGCTTCTTGTGCCATTTGTGCTTCCCAGGCACCAACTGTGTGCTGCCTGCATGGCAACTCAGCTTCCAGTGTCGCAAATGTTTGGTTGCTTCACTGACAGCTTCCATCCTTGCCCTTGGGTTCAGTCAAGGCCCAGGGATGTAGCTGAGTGACAGCTTCTGGTCTGTGCTCCTGTCTGATGACTAAGGCTTTGTTTCTGGGTCAAGCTTGTCACGACTCCTTTCACCCTCAGGGAAGCTCTCTCTTCATTCACTTCTCAATCCCTGGTGTGAAGAAACGTCTACTAGGTGGTCCTGCTGGCTCTTCGAGTATGCCAGAGGGCTGCCTGCTGGCTTCAGGACACGCCAGGGGCATCCTCTCTCCAGCACCTCCACCCACAGCCCTCTTGCATAAGTCTATGGAGAGTGGACTACAGATGAAAATAAACAAAACACAGTTGTTTATTTAGGGACAAGCAGAAATGCTGGCTGTATCCCCCTCTGAATATTCTGTGTTGCTCTTGTCCCTGTTGTCTGGTCTGAGAGAGGATGTCCAACTGTTGTACTAGTATTATTGCAGATAATTCTATTGCCTCTACTACTAGTTTACTAGAGAATGGCCATGACACGTCCTAGTTCTGTCACCTCAGTGCCCCGTGCCTGTAGATTTCCTGTCAGCTGAGTCTTCCGTGAAAAACCAGTGCTCTGTCCTGGTTTCCTCCCAAATCCCCTCGGTGCACCTCATCAGGCAAAGACTTTGAGAGCATTTTCAGGGACAGTAGTCTCCTCCTGCTGAGAGGCCAAAGGGAACACTCCTCAATGTTTTAGTTTTAAAAGCTCATGTCTGATTTGACATGGAAATTGATGGAGTAAAAATATGATGTGTAAATGGCATTAGATTTTGGATCAGGGAGGGAATTATCTGGTATAGGGTAATTCAAGAGTTTTCTGTAACCAAGATCATCTGCTGGCCAGAAATGACTTTGTTAAATAAAATCTTCCTTGAAAAAAGTGATGTTTTCTATTTTTACTGTATATAAATCTAAAGTGCTGCTATTAATAAAACAAGAGGTTAAAGCTAAAGTGCAGTAGGGTTTTTGTTCATTTCTTGGCTGTTTTTTTTCCATCTGGAAAAGGACATGCACATCAGCTTTCATAAGGACTTAGGAAAAGTGAAGACAGGTAAAAAAGAGTTAATTCATCTACTGATGTGGAAGCAATGGCCCTTAACATTGTCATTGTGCCTTCATCCCACTGAGGGGTGCATATGACCTGGTGGAGAAACTGCTCAGGGATCAGCCTAGGGGATCAGCCTAGGCCTGCTATGACCTGGGTTTCCTTGGGAGTCATTCTTTCTGCAATGCACTAATAACCTTGAATAATACTAAGCCTTGCATGGGGTCAAAGTTAAACACCAGAGTCAAAAGCAGAGCTAGAGGGCATAGAGGATGCAAACCTGAGAAAGCACTGGGAGAAGAGGCTTCTTTTTCTGTGGATAAATTTCACAAACATAATGTTGTGAAGCAATCACAAAGTGCATTCTATATGATTTCCTTATCAAGTTAAAAAAAAGTTGAAAAATTTGGAAAAGTGGGCTTCATTCAAATGCAGTAAACTAAAGTGGTCTTGATCAACCCCAATTCAGGGTAGTGGTTTTGAGGGGCAGCGGCCAGTAAGTGATAAATAATCCAGAGTAGAACCTGTATTTTGAGGTTGCATCATCTTAAAAAGTTATATGTGTGTATAGACACACACACACACACACACACACACACACACACACACACATTTTTTTATGGTGTACTTAAATGACTAAAGGGATTTAGAACTCAATAACTGCATTTCAACGCTGGTTCAGGATAAGCTCCCCATAGAATTGTTAGAAGGAAATAAATAGGAGACTGTAAGAAAGCACTTAACTATAAATCACCCTAAATGACAGCTTTTAAGTTTTCTGTTGTGCTGTTCAACCTGAAAGACAAATATTAATGATGAAGCAGGAGCCATTTCACCTACTTCTTTTCCATTCACAGGGTAATGTAACACAGTGCTCAACACATATGGGTAATATTAACAGAGGAGAAATAAATACCTGCTCATTGAGAACAACCATGTTATCAGTAGGATAAGAAATCATTTCAAGGAAAAATATGAATAAAAATGAAAGAAGAGGAAAAAAGAAAGGAGGAATCAAGAGTTGTGTAGGTGGTTTGCTCATGAAAATGTCTGGCATCTGATCAGATTCATTTTGCCTTTCTCAGATCCTCATTCACTAGTAGATTTAATATCACACATCTTGACGTCAGACAGCCACTGGCACAAAAATGATTTTGAAAAAGGTGGCCTGTGGAATCCTGGATCAAAATGTCAAGTATAATTATTTCTTGTATTTACTCTCAGAAAGACTCAAGAGGATCAGATACTAAATGTGCAACCTGTTTAAGAATCAGGAGGGTAGTTCATAATCAGAGAGGAAGAAATAATATGTCACTCAGATAAACATACACTGTCTATAAGTGTTAATATACATGCGGCTCTCATATTGGATTGTTGTGATCTGCAGCACCTTCTTAACGTTCTCTAGTGGGAGCAATAATCAACTTAGCTGGGCAGTCTTATTTGAACTTTAACGTTTGTGTTATTTTTTGTGCAAGTCACCCCACAGGGGGGCCAGAAATGTTCTGACTGTAGGCTTTTCCTAATTGACACAGAAGGAAACCTGGGGATCCCAGATCAATCATGAGCCTGAGGTGACAATTTGATGATGGAGGTAGCACTTGGGCACACACATTCTGAGTCAGCCTCCGTCTTGCTGCTAGATTTGTTCTGCTTCTGTGCAGCCTGTGGTTTGGGCTAAGAACAACCATTTGTATGATCAAAGCTGACTTCTTAGGATAAGACACCCTCTGAAAACGAATCAGCCTAGTATTGGAGGAGGCCCTGGCTGCTTCTAGAAAAGAGCCTGAAACTGGGGGTTTCTAGCCTTGGCTTAGCAGGGGAAAAAATGACCCAATCAGAAATGGTGGGGTCACTTGCATTAATTTTCTTGCCTCCCTTCTCTCCCCAGACTGGATTCCCCAGCCAGGTGTCCTCAGTATGCCTGTCACCATGCCCCCAACATCCCACCTTCTTCCTGCAGCTATCTGCCCCTTTCACCTTGTCGGTTCCCTTTCTTCAGTTGCCAGCTATTGCAGGAGAAGAGATTTTTGCTCCAGTGATTGAGTTTATTTCAGGTATTTCCCCACCACACTTCCTCATGGGTGCCCAGCAATGCCACTACTCTTCCCCTGGAGCTTCGTGATATAAATTCCTTCTCTCCTCCAGGACATCTGGCTCTGCCCCCAATTGCACACATACACACTCTCAGGATGTAGTCCTGCTCTGCTCAACAGCACTGCCTCACTTTCACTTTACATTCATCTCTCCAATTCAGAATCTTTCTACGTCCTTACTCCCTAAGTCCTCTTTTATTTACATTCCCAAAGGTGAACATCACCTTTCCACCGCTAGCAGTGCCTCTGTGTTCAGGTGCCTGCCCTGTTTGCTCGCTTCAGACTCAGTCCATTGCTTCCTCCTCTTCTCCATGTCTTTTCAACCATTCATTCATTCAATCACCAAACAGAGCTCCCACCCTGTGCTAAGGCATCCATGACACCAAAATGAATAAATGATGGTCTCTGCCTTCGAGGAGACATAGAAAGAAAAATTCTAATGCAACGGTGTCAGATCTTTTCTAAAGGTACTGTGAGAGAGAAAATTTATGGAAAACTGGTTGTGCAGGGCATGATGTATGAACTTAATATATTCTGTATTTTTTTCCAAGCTAGATTGGCACATGATTTTCACTTGCTCCTCTTCTGTTGCTCCTTTCTCTTGCTCTGGTTTCTACTAGCCTAAAAAAGCCTTTCGAGATTGCTATCTCTTTTACTTGCCTTTATCATCAGGGTTCTTAACTGAGTCTCCCATGGCTAATTTTTCTATTTTCCTACTCATTTATTCAAAAAATATCTGTGACCTTGAGTGAAATAGGAATCATCCCAGTATATATGTGTGTGAAATTCATTTTATAAACAAAATCTTTTGGATTACCTATATTTATGTGTATGTGTGTATAATTTCTAGACAGTGGCAAACATTTCTGTTCTGATGATTCTGGGGCTTTCCTGATGTGCTTTGCAGAAGTAGTTTAACCAAAACTTGTTCTTTTAGGATCTTCTTGGTCAAAGATAACTTTTAGAGATGTCACATTCTCCAGGGTTGGCTTTAACCAGACACAATTCCTTGGGGATGACCAAGTTTTTTATTTTAATTTGCAGGACTGATCTACAATTGGACCTGCCTCTGGGAGCCAAAGAGTTGAGTAACATTTGCTGAGGCACGTGTCTAGGTGAGAACATTGAGCCATGAATATAATCTTTCATATCACACTCACTGAAAGATATAGCACTCTCTCTTTTTTTTAAATTTTGGTGTAATTAATCTACAATTACACGAGGAACATTATGTTTACCAGACTCCCCACATCACCAAGTCTCCCCCACAAACCCTATTATAGTCACTGTCCATCAGCATAGTAAGATGCTGTAGAATCACTACTTGTCTTCTCTGTGTTGCACAGCCCTTCCCATGGCCCCCCCTCACATTATACATGCTAATTGTAATGCCCCCTTTCTTCCCCCTTCCCCCTTATCCCTCCCTTCCCACTCATCTTCCCCAGTCCCTTTCCCTTCGGTAACTGTTAGTCCATTCTTGGGTTCTGTGAATCTGCTTCTGTTTTGTTCCTTCAGTTTTTTCTTTGTTCTTATACTCCACAGATGAGTGAAACCATTTGATACTTGTCTTTCTCTGCCTGGCTTATTTCATTGAGCATAATACCCTCTAGCTCCATCCATTTTGTTGCAAGTGGTAGGATTTGTTTTCTTCTTATGGCTAAATAATATTCCACTGTGTATATGTACCACATCTTCTTTATCCATTCATCTACTGATGGACACTTAGGTTGCTTCCATTTCTTGGCTATTATAAATAGTGCTGTGATAAACATAGGGGTTAATATGTCTTTTTCAAACTGGGCTGCTGCATACTTAGGGTAAATTCCTAGAAGTGGAATTCCTGGGTCAAATGGTCAATTTCTATTTTGAACTCTTTGAGGAACCTCGTTATTGCTTTCCACAATGGTTGAACTAATTTACATTCCCACCAGCAGTGTAGGAGGTTTCCCCTTTATCCACAACCTTGCCAACATTTGTTGTTGTTTGTCTTGTGGATGGTGGCGATCCTTACTGGTGTAAGGTGATATATCATTGTGGTTTTAATTTGCATTTCTCTGATGACTGGTGATGTGGAGCATCTTTTTATGTGTCTGTTCGCCATCTGAATTTCTTCTTTGGAGAACTGTCTGTTCAGCTCCTCTGACCATTTTTTAATTGGATTATTTGCCTTTTGTTTGTTGAGGTGCATGAGCTCTTTATATATTTTGGATGTCAAGCCTTTATCGGATCTGTCATTTATGAATATATTCTCCCATGCTGTAGGATGCCTTTTTGTTCTATTGATGGTGTCCTTTGCTGTACAGAAGCTTTTCAGCTTGATATAGTCCCATTTGTTCATTTTTGCTTTTGTTTCCCTTGCCCGGGGAGATATGTTCATGAAGAAGTCACTCACGTTTATGTCCAAGAGATTTTTGCCTATGTTTTTTTTTCTAAGAGTTTTATGGTTTCATGACTTACATTCAGGTCTTTGATCCATTTCAAACTTACTTTTGTGTATGGGGTTAAACAGTGATCCAGTTTCATTCTCTTATGTGTAGCTGTCCAGTTTTACCAACACCAGTTGTTGAAGAGGCTGTCATTTCCCATTGTGTGTCCATGGTTCCTTTATCATATATTAATTGACCATATATGTTTGGGTTAATATCTGGAGTCTCTATTCTGTTCCACTGGTCTATGGGTATGTTTTTGTGCCAGTACCAAATTATCTTGATTATAGTGGCCTTGTAGTAGAACTTGAAGTTCGAAGTGAGATCCCCCCCGATTTTATTCTTCCTTCTCAGGATTGCTTTGGCTATTCAGGGTCTTTGGTGGTTCCATGTGAATTTTAGAACTATTTGTTCCAGTTCATTGGAGAGTGCTGTTGGTAATTTGATAGGGATTGCATTGAATCTGTAGATTGCTTTAGGCAGGTTGGCCATTTTGACAATATTAATTCTTCCTAGCGAAGAGCATGGGATGAGTTTCCATTTGCTAGTGTCCTCTTTAATTTCTCTTAAGAGTGTCTTGTAGTTTTCAGGGTATAGGTCTTTCACTTCCTTGGTTAGGTTTATTCCTAGGTATTTTATTCTTTTTGATGCAATTGTGAATGGAATTGTTTTCCTGATTTCTCTTTCTGCTAGTTCATCATTAGTGTATAGGAAAGCAACAGATTTGTGTGTATTAATTTTGTATCCTGCAACTTTGCTGAATTCATATTTTAGTTCTAGTAGTTTTGGGGTGGAGTCTTTAGGGTTTTTTATGTATAATATCATGTCATCTGCAAATAGTGACAGTTTGACTTCTTCTTTACCAATCTGGATTCCTCATATTTCTTTGTTTTTTCTGATTGCCATGGCTAGGACCTCCAGTACTATGTTGAAAAACAGTGGGGAGAGTGGGCATCCCTGTCTTGTTCCCAATCTTAAAGTTAAAGGTTTCAGCTTCTCATTATTCAGTATGATGTTGGCTGCGAGTTTATCATATATGGCCTTTATTATGTTGAGGTACGTGCCCTCTATACCCATTTTGCTGAGAGTTTTTATCATGAATGGATGTTGAATAATTTTGTCAAATGCTTTTTTCAGCATCTATGGAGATGATCATGTGGTTTTTGTCCTTCTTTTTGTTGATGTGGTGGATGATGTTGATGGATTTTCAAATGTTGTAACATCCTTGCATCCCTGAGATGAATCCCACTTAGTCATGGTGTATGATCCTCTTGATGTGTTTTTGAATTTGGTTTGCTAATATTTTGTTGAGTATTTTTGCATCTATGTTTGTCAGGAATATTGGTCTATAATTTTCTTTTTTGGTGAGGTCTTTGCCTGATTTTGGTATTAGTGTGATGCTGGCTTCATAGAATGAGTCTGGAAGTATTCCCTCCTCTTCTATTGTTTGGAAGACTTTAAGGAGAATGGGTATTATGTTTTCTCTGTATGTCTGATAGAATTCCACAGTAAATCCATCTGGACCAGGAGTTTTGCTCTTGGGTGGTTTTTTGATTACTGCTTCAATTTCTTTGCTGGTAATTGGTCTGTTTAGATTTTCTGTTTCTTCCTTGGTCAGTCTTGAAAGGTTGTATTTTTCTAGGAAGTTGTCCATTTCTTCTAGGTTTTCCAGCTTGTTAGCATATAGTTTTTTGTAGTATTCCCTAATAATTCTTTGTATTTCGGTGGGATCCATTGTGATTTTTCCTTTTGCATTTCTGATTCTGTTGATGTGTGTAAATTCTCTTTTTCTCTTAATAAGTCTGGTTAGGGGTTTCTTGTATTTTGTTTATTTTCTCAAAGAACCAGCTCTTGATTTCATTGATTTTTTCTATTGCTTTATTCTTCTCAATTTTATTTATTTCTTCTCTGATCTTTATTATGTCCCTCCTTTTGCTGACTTTGGGCCTCATTTGTTCTTCTTTTTCCAATTTCAATAATTGTGACTTTAGACAATTCATTTGGGATTGTTCTTCCTTCTTTAAACAGGCCTGGATTGCTATATACTTTCCTCTTAGAACTGCTTTCGCTGTATCCCACAGAAGTTGGGGCTTTGTACTGTTGTTGTCATTTGTCTCCATATATTGCTTGATCTCTATTTTAATTTGTTCATTGATCCATTGATTATTTAGGAGCATGTTGTTAAGCCTCCATGTGATTGTGAGCCTTTTTGCTTTCTTTGTACAATTTATTTCTAGTTATATACCTTTGTGTTCTAAGATGTTGGTTGGTAGAATTTCAATCTTTTTGAATTTACTGAGGCTCTTTTTGTGGCCTAGTATGTGGTCTATTCTGGAAAATGTTCCATGTGCACTTGAGAAGAATGTGTATTCTGCTGCTTTTGGGTGTAGAGTTCTATAGATGTCTATTAGGTCCATCTGTTCTAGTGTGTTGTTCAGTGCCTCTGTGTCCTTACTTATTTTCTGTCTGGTGGATCTGTCCTTGGTAGTGAGTGGTGTGTTGAAGTCTCCTAAAATGAATGCATTGCATTCTATTTCCTCCTTTAATTCTGTGAGTATTTGTTTCACATATATTGGTGCTCCTGTATTGGGTGCATACATATTTATAATGGTTATATCCTCTTGTTGGAGTGACTCCTTTATCATTATGTAATGTCCTTCTTTATCTCTTGTTACTTTGTTCATTTTGAGGTCTATTTTGACTGATACAAGTACTGCAACACCTGCTTTTTTCTCCCTATTGTTTGCATGAAATATCTCTTCTGTCCCTTGATTTTTAGTCTGTCTTTGGGTTTGAGGTGAGTCTCTTGTAAGCAGCATATAGATGGGTCTTGCTTTTTTATTCATTCTGTTACTCTGTGTCTTTTGATTAGCGCATTCAGTTCATTTACATTTAGGGTGATTATTGAAAGATATATACTTATTGCCATTGCAGGCTTTCGATTCGTGGTTACCAAGGGTTCAAGGTTAGCTTCTTTACTATTTTACTCTCTAACTTAATTCACTTATTGAGCTATTATAAATACTGTCTGATGTTTTTTTTATTTCTCTCCCTTCCTATTCCTACTCCTCCATTCCTTACATGTTGGGTGTTTTATTCTGTACTCTTTTGTGTTTCCTTTTACTGCTTTTGTGAGTTGTTGATTTTATTTTTTGCCTTTAGTTAGTATTTGGTTGATCTGCTTTCTTTGCTGTGATTTTATTTTCTCTGGTGACATCTTTTTAGCCTTAGGAGTGCTCCCATTTAGAGCAGTCCCTCTAAAATACCCTGAAGAGGTGGTTTGTGGGATGCAAGTTCCCTCAACTTTTGCTTGTCTGAGAATGGTTTAATAACTTCTTCATATTTAAATGATAATCTTGCTGGATACAGTATCCTTGGTTCAAGGCCCTTCTGTTTCATTGCATTGAATATATAATGCCATTCTCTTCTGGCCTGTAAGGTTTCTGCTGAGAAGTCTGATGAGAGCCTGATGGGTTTTCCTTTGTAGGAGACCTTTTTTCTCTCTCTGGCTGCCTTTAATACTCTGTCCTTGTCCTTGATCTTTGCCATTTTCATTACTAGGTTTCTTGGTGTTGTCCTCCTTGGGTCCCTTATGTTGGGAGTTCTGTGGGCTTCCATGGTCTGAGAGACTATTTCCTCCCCCAGTTTGGGGATGTTTTCAGCAATTATTTCTTCAAAGACACTTTCTATCCCTTTTTCTCTCTCTTCTTCTTCTGGTACCCCTATAATGTGAGTATTGTTCTATTTGGATTCACCACACAGTTCTCTTAGCATTCTTTCATTCCTGGAGATCCTTTTATCTCTCTCTGCCTCAGCTTCTCTGTGTTCCTGTTCTCTCATTTCTATTCTATTAATGTCCTCTTGCACCTCATCCAGTCTGCTCTTTACTCCTTCTGGAGGTTGTCTTATTTCTGTATTCTCCCTTCTAGCTTGATCCCTTAGGTCTTGTATATTTCTCTGCACGTCCATCAGCAGGATTATGACCTTTATTTTGAATTCTTTTTCAGGAAGATTGGTTAAATCTATCTCTGCAGGCTCCCTCTTGGGGTTTGTCTGGATGATTCTGGACTGGATCAAATTCTTCTGCCTTTTCATGGCTATAGAGGTAGTCGTGGGCAGTTGGCATATGTTAGCTGGGAGAACAAAGTCCCTTCCTGTTTGCTGGTCACCTTGCCCTCCTCAGAGCAGCTTCTGGTTTTATTTCCTGAGCTGCCACTGGTGGGGCAGCTGTCAGGGCAACCTGAGCCCTTTGGGGAGGGGCAAGCATGCCGGATGTGCTCTCCTGCTAGAATGGCAACCCTTGGCGCCCTGTCCTGGCTTCCTCTGTCTGTGCGCGCTGGTGGGGCCTCTTAGTCTGGCCTGGAGGGGCTATGGAGGAGGCTCTGGGTGGTTGCTGTGGTTGCGACCGCTCTCAGGCTGCTCCCCTGCTATGGCGGGGCCATGCCAGAGGGGGAATGGACGATAGGCTGTTTATCACAGTGAGGGGCTTTCTACAAGGGGGCTGGAGCACCTGAATTTCCCTGGGATTCCCAGCCCCTGGGCTGAGTGTGCCGGGATGTTTCCATCCAGCTGTGAGGACCCTGTCCCTTTAAGAGTTTCAAAAAGCACTCGCTTTTCTTTTGTCCCAGGGGCGCCAGGTGCAGGGACCTGCTCACAGGTTTTACTGTTCCGTTTCCCTAACATCCAGCGCACCATATAATGTGTGTCTGCGCTCCTGGTGTGGATGACTAGGGCTGGGTATCTGGCACTCCTGGGCTCCCACTCCCTCCCCTCTCCAGTTCCTTTCCTCCCAGTGGGCTGGGGTGGGGGGAGCACTCGGGTCCCGCCGGGCTGCGGCTTGTATCTTACCCCCTTCGTGAGGTGCCGAGTTCTTGCAGATGTAGATGTAGCCTGGCTGTTGTACTGTATCTTCTGGTCTCTCTTTTAGGAATAGTTGTATTTGTTGTATTTTCAAAAATTTATCTGGTTTTAGGAGGAGATTTCTGCTGCCCTACTCACACTGCCATCTTGGCTCCTCCTTCAGCAGGGCTCAACACTCTCTCTTTTTTTATTTAAAAACTTTTAAGTTAGGCTCCATTCTTGATATTTTATATTGTCTAATTCAAAATCTCTTTTGGGACAAATGTGTATAATTTCATTGGTGATGTGCTATCCCTGCTGATAAAGAATGCCTTTGGTAGTTTGCATAGTTTTAAATTAATAGTCATGTTGAATGTGTGAATTACAATCACCACTGGGCACACTCTAAACTAAGAAATACTTTTAAATGGCTAAGGTACTGTTAGGAAATGACTTTTATTATGGGCACTTGATTGCACTAGGCCATTTTATAGTTATTTCCACATCCTCTCATGTTTTCCTGTTTATTCATGTTTCTAATTTTGTCTCATTTCTGAATTCAACACATTACTACTCCATTCTTCCAAATTATTTAATTAAGAGTTCATGGGTCACTAATGGTTGGCCATATTTTAAAGTTTAGTGTCAATTGACAATGATGAATGGGGTCATAAGGCCCCATCTTTTAATTTCTTACTGTCTGGCTTATCTCAAATCACTGGTCTTGAAGTGACTTTTAAAATTGCATTATTAGAATGTCAAACATTACTAAAAGTTTATTTTTTAAGTGTGGTGTCCATAGTAATTTTAGAGCTGTAATATAAAATTTCTGGAAGGGAGTTTAACAGAATCCTACACAGTGCTTCATTTTAAATACTCAAGTTTTATGATGGACTCAGAAACATTGTTTGATTATCTTTGTCATTTGTAGAGTTAAAGCAAGTAAATAGAATATAGTAAGCATTTTTCTTAGAAAATGTACATACACAAGTACTTTGCTTTTTCCTGTAAAATGTTAGTGATTTTGGTTTTTCAGGTGGAAAATTGAGAGGAACAAAAACAATCTTGCCCAATATATCTAGTTGTGTTGGTAGCAAATGTCCAAGAAAACAAAGCCTCCCTCTGTAAAACAGGGAAAAGGGTTACAATTGTATTCATTATTTCTCGATTTCCATGTCAATGTTCTTCACTTTTGAAGTGAAGGGACTTGCCGCATACAAATGTGCATTTAGGCATCCACTTCTTTTTGGAGACAAGAAGCAATAGTTCTGGATCTCGCCCTTCCTGTCTCTCCACCACCCAGTTTGTGCTCTACCAACACTGGAGAGAGCCACTGAGAGCAAGGAGCGAAAACGATTAGCTCTGCCTGAAAGCTGCTGCTGCACATGTTTTTAAGCATCAAAGACTGAACCTTCAAAGGTGTGCCACATACTTGGTAGACTTGGGGGAAAGTGTATATTGCTGGGTATGAACACATTTTTAAGTTAGTGTTAAAGATGGGTTTTGTTGTTTGTTTATATTTACTCTGCTAGTTTTCCTGCTTTTCAAAGCTATCTTGTATAGAATCTACTGCTCCCATTACACTAATTGGCAATGTAAATATTTCAACAAACTCTGTGGGTCACTTTACCTGGGCAGTAGGGGATGTGCAATTAACACCAGCAAGGCAGCTGGTATCATCTCATTGTTACATGCTTCTCAGCCTTGAATTAATTACGTGACAAAGAATTTTGCAAAAGTTTGAAATCAGAAATGAATTTGTAATTCATAAGACAAGGCTATGCCTTTGTTTCAGTTTCAGGAACTTTCAAAAAGGAATGTACATTGGAATTTTATTGGTGTTGCTTAAATCAAAAGAAACAAAATTCTTCCACATGTACATACCTATTACCTAACTACTGTAACCATAAGGGAGGCTAATTATACTGCTGGCCAGGAAAAGTTCACCCCAAACCAGGTATGCCTAAAACTTTATTTCATGGTCATTAAATGACATTTATGCAATCCCTCCTTGTCCTTCTCATTGCGCTAGAGGAGCCTTGCTTTGGAGTGGGATATGCAAAAATTTTTTTTCTGGTGGTTTTTCCATCACTCCTTCTTTCCATTTCTTCCTCCTCTTGTGCTTACTGTCTGCAAAAGTGGCTGGTTGATGATTTCTCTTCCTTCTTGACCAATTCCAGGAAAGAAGGGACTTTAGCTACATGACTACTTCTCAAATAACTTCTTAAATTTTTCAGCTTAGTGGGAAATCATTCCAGTTGGACAGCAGAAGAAGTTACTTGATTGTTTGCATGTCTCTTCCGCTACCATTGTGTTTACATGCATACAAATGAAACCTTATTAAAAATGAACACCAAGGGAAATCTGATCTGTGGAACTCAAGAAAGAAATACTAGGACTCACAGCTTAGGAGGAGAATTCATGCTCAGAGCAAATGCCACACAGTCCAAGAGGGCCACAAGGATGCGGTGGGGAGGGGAGCATCAAAGAGAAGGGATTGGACACTGGGGTTAACTGTTTGGCACAACCTCAGGATCACTGTTGACCAGCCCTTAGCTCCTTTTTCCTGTGCCTCTTCCTTTATGACAAGTGCTCCTCACTTTTTAAAGTACTAAATATTTAGGGCAGCTCTGAACAGAAGGTGAGCTCTCTCACTCGGGCTGCATCTCTACTGGTAGGAGTGAAGATGGAGTAAGGATGGCACCTGGAGATCAGGTGCTTCAGAGGAGACACTGTCTCCCCATGAGAGGATACAATTCTGTGTCCCATGTGCTCTGGCCACCACCTTAAGTCTTGGCCTCTCACCCCTGCAGGGCCCACCTTCTTAGTCAGCCCTGCCCTCCTCACACTACCTTTTACAGCCTTTATCCCCCCACCTCACCCTTTATCATTTTCCCTGCTTTATTTCTTTTCATATTTATCACCATCTGAAATGAAATATATTTTACTTATTTAGTCTCCATAGCTAGAACAATCTCCATAGGAATAGGGATTCTGACCATTTCTTGATTGGTATATTTTCTACACTTTGCATACAGGAAGCTCTTGATCCACAGTTTTTTTTTTTATAGTTGAACTGTTTCCTTGGATACCAAGGAAAACAATTTAATTTAGCATCAGTCTATATTTATTTCTCTGTTGCTCGAATATAAACCAATGATGACTAGAGAAGAAACTCTGGGTGTTTATTTAACAAAATTAAATTCACATTTCTGAGGCCATCATAGTGCATCCAATGTCCATTTATCTGGAAAGCGGCAGAATAATGATGTTCCTCTTTGTTAAATAATGTGGTACCTTCCAATAAATACTTAAGATCAGATAAATCCAAGTAATAGGGTACATATGCCAGGTCTTCAGATTTCCAATGCTGCATATTTAAGACAACAAAAAGGGGTGCCCCATGGCAGAAAACACGTTGGGAAAATTCTCTTAAGCCACTACACCTCTTTCTCCTAAATGAGGAGTGCAGAAAAAACATCCAGTTAATTGAGGGTCCTGATAAGCTGGGTTCCGGTTAACCAAGGTTTTATTGTACCCACTTTCTTCACACAGTTCAATCCTGGAACAGAATAACTCATCCACAGCCAGTCGTATCAAGTTTCCATGTGGTATTTCTTGGGGGAGGATTTACATTAATTGTGCGCTGCTGATCTTCTTGCACTCGAGTGGGGCATCGCCAGTTGGAACAGTAACTCTCCTGTATGATAGACATGAGATTTTCAAGATTTTTTGTAAAATTATCATGCTCATTCCCAAACAAATCAATTATTAGTGAAGCTTTATGAACTTCAGATTTGTATTGCTGTTTTTCCATCTTGTCCCAAATTCAGAGTAGCTTCACAGTTGTAAAACTGTACGTGTCCATTAAATAAAGAAAACAGTCTACAAACTCTCTACCTAAATGAAGAGAGAGTTCCCTGGAGAAATTTTCATTTTCATTAAGAATTACATATAATAACATCCAGAATCCATCTATGGTGCAGGTATTTTTCAGTCTTATTTCAACGTACAGTGGTGTACAGGATACTGCTTTGCGGCCAGCTTTGATAGTAAAAACACCTCCCCAGGGAAGAACAGGCCTCCAAAATGAGCGATCTTGGTTATAGTTATTTTTAATTGATGCTTTGATCTCTTCAAACAGTGTCTTCATCCTCCTCGGGGACCGAAAAACACCGGTGCCGCCGCACCCGTTGCCTCCGCCGCTTGCTCATGGAGAACCCGTTGCTGCGCCCCCGCCACTTCATCTACTAGCACCACCGGCTGTCTCGGCGGCTCCGGCGTGAGCGCTGCGCATCGGCATGGCCTCCATCGCACCCGCCGCGGCGGGAGCCACAGCAGCCGCAGCGCCCAGGCTCGATCCGACCGGACCCACGGAGCCAGGACCGCAGGACGCGTAGCTTCTCACTACAGCGATAGGTTCAGCCTGACCTCGCCCCCCTACCCCAGCCCCCAGTGCCCTGCGCCTCTGATCCACAGTTTTGAATGAATGAAATTAGAACTTATTTCCCTCACTCTTCTGCGTATTGAATCTGTACAACTAGCATTCCGTAACATTGGCATAAGGATATCTCTATACTCTGTAGGAACTGTGTTGGGTTCTATGAGCATAAGCTTAACAATAAGGATCATAAATATTTGCAACTATCTGTACAGCTACCATGGGTGCCTTCCCAACTGAGTTCCAGTAGCCCAAAACCTACCATAAAATTAATTAGGCAGCGAGTGCAATGTTCTGGCAAGAACATAGGCAAAAAGAAAGAAGGTTGGGGCTCCACCCTTGGTATACTTCCAGCTTGATATATGACTTCAGACAAGTGTGCTACTCTATACAACAGGATGTCGGAGTAAACGATGTTGAAATTTCCTTTCGCTCTTACCACATCCCCTCTGTCTTCCAGTCCAATATACTCCACAGGAAAAATGCACAATTATACATGGCCTGCAACAATAAAGAAAGGGTTGAAAAAAAACAAAACAAACCAAAGAAATCTCCCAACACATTTCAAATTTTTAAAAAAGCCACCTTAGCTATAAATATCTTGAAGCAAAGCTGTAAATACCTTCCTCTGCTTTCTAAAGAGGTTTTACCCTGTACTTCATGTCCTCAATTCTTGTCCCTTCTACCTATTCCCAAAAGGTTTATATTATAGAATGCTTACCTTTATTGGTTATCTTCATTGAATTTTCTTGGGAAGCATAACTTTTAGAATGAAATTATTTTTAAACTGCAGCTGTATTTCTGATTAAGTATCCAAACCAAACATTTTTATTCTGATAGTGATTATTTTGCCAGTTCATTGGATTCAGTGGAAGTATCTGCTATTAAATGAATTTACGTCAATGTAAAAAATGAAAAGCCAAAGGAAAAAAAATCACCCATCAAGAAATGAGTCATAATCTTCCTTTCTATTCACCATGTTACTGCCTGGAACATAAGGGGTAGTAGGAAAATAAAGCCTTTGCAGTAGATGCTATTTGAAACAACTTGCATACGCTTTACAGAAGTGCAGCTTTCAATTAAACTACATAGTGAAGTTATACAGCTCCTTCCTCCCACACAATATAATGCAAAGGTATGGCAGAAGTTCAAAATTCATAGATAAAATCAAGTAGATAACACCAGTGAGATCTTAAAATGTGGAATATTTTACTAATGTATGTAAGTTAAATCTTGGACTCCATCTGCCTGAAAAGATGAAATTAAAATGATCATTTTGATGCACTTTAACTAGCAGTATGCATATGTAAATGTTTACAGGTCCTCAGTTAGAGCTGGGAAAATGACAGTAAAAGGGGCAACTAGCCAAAATCGCCCAAAACAATGATTTAGGAAATACTTGGGCCACGTTTTCAAAAAAGTTAAAAATCCAGATAATAGTTTAGATGATTTCGATAAAGTTAGTGGTGAAATAATGTGTTAGTTTCAATTACTGAGTATCATTTATATTAATAATCTTCCACTTAGTTCTAGAGTGCCAGCTCGTATAGAAAGCAATTCTTAAAAAGTGCCTCTGTACCCATCATACTGATTCTTGCAGATTCCTTCTGTGGAAAAAGAACAAGCAAGTGTATCAGAGTTGAGATTCTAATGGTTGGGTAATTACAGAGAAGAGTGGGTGTTCAGTTTGGATAGAAGGAAGAGAAAGGTTCCAAGAAAGATTCCCCAGGCAAAGGTGGAAACCCATTCCCAGCCCTCAGTGGGAAGCTGGTAAATGGAGTTTTGATCATATGAGACAGCATGGTTTCATCCTGGGCACCTCTGTGAGGGTCCAGCTCTTATTTGAGCATTTATAGAGGTCATAGCCTTTGGAATTTATTATCTTAAAGAAGCAGTTATTTCAATAAGATTGTGGCCTTTGAGAAGTCATTACTGAGGCTGTGCTTCAGTTTCCTTCTGCATCAACAGAGGCACCTACCTTACAGGCATTTCCATCAGAGAGGAATGTTTGCATATAAAAGGAGATAATGCACTGGAAGAAAGTTTGTGCATTAAAAAGAGGGAGATGTTAGAGAGGTTATTATATTTTCTTGCTTCAGAGGGTCATCACATTGGTGTGCTGTCAATGCATAGAGTCTTCTTACAATGCATGGGTTTGAGTAATACACTCAATGATTTAATTTACAAAGTTGAAAGGGCAAGGCAGGGGAAAACATCATGGACACTGTAGGATGATGAAATTCACAGTAAGGCATGGAGAGAAAGATACAGTGGCGTGGAGAGAAAGATACATTTGTGAATGAATTTACTTGGGCTGTAGTTTATGTACAAATATGGCAGGGCAGAGTTTTTGGGGTTCAGAAAGCAGGAATGAGCGCTGTTCTGGCCCTTGCTTGTTGTCCTGAATCTCTGCACTCCTCTGCTGGGCTCAGTTACAAGGTGCTGTTTGCTTCCCCCATGCCCATGCAGCACTCTGCTTGCCCTGAGCCTCTTTGCCCAGCACTGGATGGGTGGATTAAAACTGGAATGAGAGGTAAGAAGACTGGGCTTATTATTCAATTTGGATTTAACAGTAATAAAGGTGACATTCTACTTTAAGTCTCAGCTACTTGCTGCTCATTTCCAATCTGGCAGAAATGAATTGAGGATGTGTGTGTGTGATTAATTCCTCTAAACCTCTGACAGAGAGGACGAGCATCTCTGGATAAAATAGGAAAAAATACAGGAAAAAAATAACAGCAGAAAAAAATACTGTGAGAAGGCAGAGAATGAAACTGGTAAAAAGAGTCTGTGAGCCAAACAAAGTGATGTAGAAGACAAAGAAGAAGCAAACCTGCCATTTCTGGAGTTGCAAACAGATATGAACCTATTCTAAAAGACAGAAACTTTGAACATTCAGAAACACTGCATCTTAGGCCTGATCATCATTATAATTCAAACTCATTATGTAAAATTTACAATTTCATTATTTCCATCCTAAGCCCATGCATGTCTCCTGCTGTATTTCTGTCTGGTTTCTGGGACGACAGTTTGTAACTAGCTCAGAATGGACAGGGTCTTTATGAGGTACCTGGAGTCCAAACGTGACACTCATATTACCTCATCTCACACCTGCCTTATCCCTCCTGTATATTTTACCAAAATTTTCATCAAGAGATGACAGCGATGGTTCCATTCCCTAAGCCTCCAGCAAAATGTAATCAAGTGGCTCCTGGGCTTCTCAGGTCTTACCCTGAGTCTTTCCCAGAACTTTTCAATTTTACTCAGCACAACAAAGCCCTCAACTGGCCAAATCCAACTTTGCTAGAAAACAATCCTGCAATTACCTGTTACCACTCAAGCATGCTCCTTGGGTGGTGGTAATTGTGTGTGTATGTGTGTGTGCGTGTGTGTGTGTGTGTGCAAGTATGCTCATCACAATATTTCTCCATTAAAAATGTATCTCTTGAGAAGGAAGGAAGACACGTCGACTGTTAACAAAAATAAGATTCCTTTCTGTGTCTTCACACCCAAAGCAATTATCTCAGTCATTTTCAACTCTTTTGTCTCTCTTCCATGTTCAGATACCAAATCCGGCCATCAAAAATCCTTAGTAGACATCCGAGTCACACCCGAGTCCGAGTATCCACTATCAATCAGACTGTGGCATTCACTACCAAATACTCTTTAATAATGCCCCGATCAAATACACAGACACTCATTGGCTGGGCATGTGGTACTTTGGGACCAAGCTCTTCCATTTACAGCCTCAGCCGCCGTGCCTTCCCACCACGTTTAAGAACGTTGTTTTCCTGAGCCCGTTATCTGTGCACGCTGCTCTGTCTGCCCCGTTTAACTAATGAACTCCTATCCATTCATACGTATCAAACCAATTATCTTCTCTGAGAAGCCTTCCCTGACTACCAGCCTCTTCTCCTTGCCTTTATGCAACCTCTCAACCCAGACCTTCATAGAATCACCAACTTCCTACTTTGCATTCCCACAGCCTCCTGCCTATCCCTCTATTGTAGCACTCATCATCTGTACCTAGTGTTCTTTATGCATAACAGTCCTGGTCTTTTTCTTAATTTCATTGCACTTTTTAAAACAGATTGAAAAACATGAATTCAATTTGACCTGTTGCATCTGTTTCCTCCAATATATCTTTTCCCTTTTCATGTTAGTTGTTTTTTGTTTGTTCTTTTGATGTTTTTAAAAGGCATACCAGATTTTTAAGTTAATTCACCACTTATTTTCCTATATGATTGTTTTTAAATGTAAAATTTTTCCCATCCAGATATTTGATAAATATTACTTTTAATATTATCTAGATTTTTGGTTTGATTTCCTAAATTTAGCTTTTTAATTTGTATGGCATTTATCTAGCACATGATGTGACACAGGATCTAATAATATATTTGCCTAAAAGCTAACCAATAGTCCTAAAATCACTTATTGAATAAATGTTTTTTCTTTATACTGCTTTTTATGGCTCTGTATTATATGTTAAGTTCTTATATCTGGCAGCAAATCATATAGGAAAGTAATTGGTAAGTGAAACATCTTTTCTTGGACAATCTAATCAGTTTCTTTTGAAAAAGAAAAGGAATAGCTCAAACTGAGAAAGTAAAAATCCACCTGGCTGTTCATCAGGCTGGTATAGCTAGCTGCAAGATGAACAGGAAATCCTTATTTCTTCCAAGGGCACGCAACAGCTGAAGTGTCCCAATATCCATCTTTTTTGGGCTTACTCCTTGGAAGATCTTATTCTCTAAAATCACAGAGTATCAGAAAATTTGATTTTTAAAATTATATCAGTAAGATGGAAACATCCTATTCTTAGTTGGAGGTTCTAACTCACTTTGACATGGAGAAACAGCCCTGATTTACATCTCAGGAGCACAGCTTCAGACAAGGCTTTTCTGAATATGGCATTCTACATTTATTCATGGAAACAAACCCCGGGTTCATTTTGCGGTCCAAATCTCATGTTGATTCCTTTACTCCCAGCCCTGCTATCAAAACGTGGCCTTACTATTGCTCTATTGAGCAGTCTCCATTTTTACAATAAGTCATTAAGCCTGATTGTGGAACTATAATTTTTGTCCTTGATGGTCTTGGACTGATTGGATTGGACACAGTCTTCTATTCTTGTGTCAGTGAAAAACTCTTAATTATTATAATTTAACAATATAGTTATTTTTCATTGTTAACTAAAGGTTTTCCAATTTTTTGGTCTTTCGGCCCTCCTGTACACTCTTAAAAATCATTTGAGGGCACCAAAGAGATTTGTGTCTTATCTTTTGGTATTTACCATAATAGAATAAAAGCTGAGATGCATAAAAAATATATTTCTTTTAAAGTTAATTTTAAAACACTGGTAAATTCAGTACATGTTAACATAAATAATATTTTTATGAGATGTAACTATAGTTTCCAAAACAAAAGAAATCTAGGAGGAGAAAGAGTATTATTATTATTATTTTTTTTTTTTTTTTTTGAGAGGGCATCTCTCATATTTATTGATCAAATGGTTGTTAACAACAATAAAATTCAGTATAGGGGGGTCAATGCTCAATGTACAATCATTAATCCATCTCAAGCCTAATTCTCGTCAGTCTCCAATCTTCTGAAGCATAACGAACAAGTTCTTACATGGTGAACGAATTCTTACAGAGTGAATAAATTCTTACATGGTGAACAGTACAAGGGCAGTCATCACAGAAACTTTCGGTTTTGATCATGCAATATGACCTATAAACCATCAGGTCAAATATGAATATTCATTTGATTTTTGTACTTGATTTATATGTTGATCCCACATTTCTCCTATTATTATTATTATTTTTATTTTTAATAAAATGCTGAAGTGGTAGGTAGATGCAAGATAAAGGTAGAAAACATAGTTTAGTGCTGTAAGAAGGCAAATGTAGATGATCAGATGATCAGGTGTGTGCCTATGGACTAAGTATTAATCCAGGCTAGACAAGGGCAGCAAAACATCCACGGATGCAGAAGATTTCTCTCAAAACAGGGGGGGTGAGGTTCTGAGCCTCACCTCTGTTGATCCCCAAATTCTCACCTGATGGCCCCCCTGCGACTGTGCCTGTCTTAGGTTGTTCCTCCCTTGAGGAATCTTACCCGTCTCTGGCTAACCAGTCATCTTCCGGGGCCATACAGGGAAATGTAAAGTTGGTAAGTGAGAGAGAAGCCATATTGTTTGCAAAGGTTAGCTTTTTACTTCTTTGCAGATTTATGCCCTGTGGCTTCTATGCCCAGCACTTGTCTCGAGGTATCTTTACCACCTGGAGGAATTATGATACTCGGTAAATTCGATATGAGGCACGAATTCTATTTAAAGTTTGTAATTAGGAAGGAAGAAGAAAAGCTATAGATGTAGCATATGAAGGAAACTTGGGAGGATTGATTATTTCTTTGACATATCTTCTTGTATAGTACCTTAAGTATGTATAGGTTTTAAACTACTAACTAATTTGCACACACATATTGACATAATAGGAATACGGTGACATAAACAAAGCAAATCTATAATTACCAGCCATCTCCAGTGAAGCCAAGAAAACCATTTAGGCACCCTAGGCATTTGTGAAAATTTATCTATGATATGATGGATATTTTCCAACTGTACTTGAACCATCAGACAAATTAAAGCAGCCCATTTCTGGGATCTGTTCACATCCCATATGTTCTTTTAACCATAGATAGTCTATAGTCATGAGATTTTGGGGTGCTACAACTTGCACCCCTCCCAACTCCTGGTTGAGTTCCAACAGACAGATCCGGTCAAATTCGTTGTCTCACTGTATGCACATGCCAGCCTAGACATCTCCCTCCTCCTTCTCATGGCAAGTCCAGGAGATGGTGGGCTGGATGCAGCCACAACCGCAGCATCGTCCGGATCCCTGTGGAGGCTTTTTGATGATCATCCCCCGGCACGAGTCCTCCAGAGAGTGCTGATGCCGGAAGCTCCTCCTCATATCGTATCTTAGTTCATTTTCTGGGTATCCAAGCTAGGCCTTGATCTTCTGCGTAGAAACAAACAGACCCTTTGCCCACACTTTGACATGCCCTCTATACCACTGTGCAGAACTCATTGGAGGTCAGCACACAGTAACTGCTTTTTTTTTTTTTTTTTAATTAAGAGAAAGGAATATTATCAGAAAAGAGTACCTCCATAGCTGATCATCTGACACCCTTTAAGTGATCAACATTAAGGATATTTAAAGCATGCGTTGATCTTTGATTTACCAATAGTTTTATCCTGTTAAGGAGTAATCCCCCTTTTCTTTCTTTCTTTCTTTTTTTTTTTTTTTTTAAATTTTTAATCTACACTTACCTGAAGAATACTATGTTTACTATGCTCTCCCCTATATCAGGTCCCCCCTAACAACCACATTACGGTTACTGTCCATCAGCTTAGCAAAATGTTGTAGAGTCACTACTTGTCCTCTCTGTGTTGTGCAGCCCACCCTCCCCTTTCTCCCTCCCCCCCATGCATGCTAATCTTAATACCCCCCTTCTTCTTCCCCCCCCTTATCCCTCCCTGCCCACCCATCCTCCCCAGTTCCTTTCCCTTTGGTACCTGTTAGTCCATTTTTGGGTTCTGTAATTCTGCTGCTGTTTTGTTCCTTCAGTTTTTCCTTTGTTCCTATACTCCTCAGATGAGTGAAATCATTTGGTATTTCTCTTTCTCCGCTTGGCTTATTTCACTGAGCATAATACTCTCCAGCTCCATCCATGTTGCTGCAAATGGTTGGATTTTTCCACTTCTTATGGCTGAGTAGTATTCCATTGTGTATATGTACCACATCTTCTTTATCCATTCATCTACAGATGGACATTTAGGTTGCTTCCAATTCTTGGCTATTGTAAATAGTGCTGCGATAAACATAGGAGTGCATCTGTCTTTCTCAAACTTGATTGCTGCGTTCTTAGGGTAAATTCCTAGGAGTGGAATTCCTGGGTCAAATGGTAGGTCTGTTTTGAGCATTTTGATGCACCTCCATACTGCTTTCCACAATGGTTGAACTAATTTACATTCCCACCAGCAGTGTAGGAGGGTTCCCCTTTCTCCACAGCCTCGCCAACATTTGTTGTTGTTTGTCTTTTGGATGGCAGCTATCCTTACTGGTGTGAGGTGATACCTCATTGTAGTTTTAATTTGCATTTCTCTGATAATTAGCGATGTGGAGCATCTTTTCATGTGTCTCTTGGCCATCTGTATTTCTTTTTTGGAGAACTGTCTGTTCAGTTCCTCTGCCCATTTTTTAATTGGGTTATTTGTTTTTTGTTTGTTGAGGCGTGTGAGCTCTTTATATATTCTGGACGTCAAGCCTTTATCAGATCTGTCATTTTCAAATATATTCTCCCATACTGTAGGGTTCCTTTTTGTTCTATTGATGGTGTCTTTCGCTGTACAGAAGCTTTTCAGCTTAATGTAGTCCCACTTGCTCATTTTTGCTGTTGTTTTCCTTGCCCGGGGAGATATGTTCAAGAAGAGATCACTCATGTTTATGTCTAAGAGGTTTTTGCCTATGTTTTTTTCCAAGAGTTTAATGGTTTCGTGACTTACATTCAGGTCTTTGATCCATTTTGAGTTTACCTTTGTATATGGGGTTAGACAATGGTCCAGTTTCATTCTCCTACATGTAGCTGTCCAGTTTTGCCAGCACCATCTGTTGAAGAGACTGTCATTTTGCCATTGTATGTCCATGGCTCCTTTATCAAATATTAATTGACCATATATGTTTGGGTTAATTTCTGGGGTCTCTAATCTGTTCCACTGGTCTGTGGCTCTGTTCTTGTGCCAGTACCAAATTGTCTTGATTACTATGGCTTTGTAGTAGAGCTTGAAGTTGGGGAGTGAGATCCCCCCTACTTTATTCTTCTTTTTCAGGATTGCTTTGGCTATTCGGGGTCTTTGGTGTTTCCATATGAATTTTTGAATTATTTGTTCCAATTCATTGAAGAATGTTGCTGGTAATTTGAGAGGGATTGCATCAAATTTGTATATTGCTTTTGGCAGGATGGCCATTTTGACGATATTAATTCTTCCTAGCCATGAGCATGGGATGAGTTTCCATTTATTAGTGTCCCCTTTAATTTCTCTTAAGAGTGACTTGTAGTTTTCAGAGTATAAGTCTTTCACTTCCTTGGTTAGGTTTATTCCTAGGTATTTTATTCTTTTTGATGCAATGGTGAATGGAATTGTTTTCCTGATTTCTCTTTCTATTGATTCGTTGTTAGTGTATAGGAAAGCTACAGATTTCTGTGTGTTGATTTTGTATCCTGCAACTTTGCTGTATTCCGATATCAGTTCTAGTAGTTTTGGAGTGGAGTCTTTAGGGTTTTTTATGTACAGTATCATATCATCTGCAAATAGTGACAGTTTAACTTCTTCTTTACCAATCTGGATTCCTTGTATTTCTTTGTTTTGTCTGATTGCCGTGGCTAGGACCTCCAGTACTATGTTAAATAACAGTGGGGAGAGTGGGCATCCCTGTCTGGTTCCCGATCTCAGTGGAAATGCTTTCAGCTTCTCGCTGTTCAGTATAATGCTGGCTGTGGGTTTATCATATATGGCCTTTATTATGTTGAGGTACTTGCCCTCTATTCCCATTTTGCTGAGAGTTTTTATCATGAATGGATGTTGAATTTTGTCAAATGCTTTTTCAGCATCTATGGAGATGATCATGTGGTTTTTGTCTTTCTTTTTGTTGATGTGGTGGATGATGTTGATGGATTTTCGAATGTTGTACCATCCTTGCATCCCTGGGATGAACCCCACTTGGTCATGGTGTATGATCCTTTTGATATACTGTTGAATTCTGTTTGCTAATATTTTATTGAGTATTTTTGCATCTACGTTCATCAGGGATATTGGTCTGTAATTTTCTTTTTTGGTGGGGTCTTTGCCTGGTTTTGGTATTAGGGTGATGTTGGCTTCATAGAATGAGTTTGGGAGTATTCCCTCTTCTTCTATTTTGTGGAACACTTTAAGGAGAATGGGTATTATGTCTTCTCTGTGTGTCTGATAAAATTCCGAGGTAAATCCGTCCGGCCCCGGGGTTTTGTTCTTGGGTAGTTTTTTGATTACTGTTTCAATTTCTTTGCTTGTAATTGGTTTGTTTAACTTTTGTGTTTCTTCCTTGGTCAGTCTTGGGAGGTTGTATTTTTCTAGGAAGTTGTCCATTTCTTCTAGGTTTTCCAGCTTGTTGGCATATAGGTTTTCATAGTAGTCTTTAATAATTCTTTGTATTTCTGTGGAGTCTGTCGTGATTTTTCCATTCTCATTTCTGATTATGTTGATTTGTGTTGACTCTCTTTTTCTCTTAATAAGTTGGGCTAGAGGCTTATCTATTTTGTTTATTTTCTCAAAGAACCAGCTCTTGGTTTCGTTGATTTTTGCTATTGTTTTATTCTTCTCAATTTTGTTTATTTCTTCTCTGATCTTTATTATGTCCCTCCTTCTGCTGACTTTAGGCCTCATTTGTTCTTCTTTTTCCAGTTTTAATAATTGTGATGTTAGACTATTCATTTGGGATTGTTCTTCCTTCTTCAAGTGTGCCTGGATTGCTATATACTTTCCTCTTAAGACTGCTTTCGCTGCATCCCACAGAAGTTGGGGCTTAGTGTTGTTGTTGTCATTTGTTTCTATATATTCCTTGATCTCTATTTTGATTTGTTCATTGATCCATTGATTATTTAGTAGCATGTTGTTAAGCCTCCATGTGTTTGTGAGCCTTTTTGTTTTCTTTGTAGAATTTATTTCTACTTTCATACCTTTGTGGTCTGAAAAATTGGTTGGTAGAATTTCAATATTGTGGAATTTACTGAGGCTCTTTTTGTGAGCTAGTATGTGGTCTATTCTAGAGAATGTTCCATGTGCACTTGAGAAGAATGTATATCCTGTTGCTTTTGGATGTAAGGTTCTATAGATGTCTATTAGGTCCATCTGTTCTAGTGTGTTGTTCAGTGCCTGTGTGTCTTTACTTATTTTCTGCCCGGTGGATCTATCCTTTGGGGTGAGTGGTGTGTTGAAGTCTCCTACAATGAATGCATTGCAGTCTATTTCCCTCTTTAGTTCTGTTAGTATTTGCTTCACATATGCTGGTGCTCCTGTATTGGGTGCATATATATTTAGAATGGTTATATCCTCTTGTTGGACTAAGCCCTTTATCATTATGTAGTGGCCTTCTTTATCTCTTGTTACTTTCTTTGTTTTGAAGTCTATTTTGTCTGATATTAGTACTGCAACCCCTGCTTTCTTCTCACTGTTGTTTGCCTGAAATATGTTTTTCCATCCCTTGACTTTTAGTCTATGCTTATCTTTGGGTTTAAGGTGAGTTTCTTGTAAGCAGCATATAGATGGGTCTTGCTTTTTTATCCATTCTATTACTCTATGTCTTTTGATTGGTGCATTAAGTCCATTTACATTTAGGGTGACTATTGAAAGATATGTACTTATTGCCATTGCAGGCTTTAGATTCGTGGTTACCAAAGGTTCAAGGTTAGCTTCTTTAGTATCTTACTGCCTAACTTAGCTCGCTTATTGAGCTGTTATATACACTGTCTGGAGAGTCTTTTCTTCTCTCCCTTCTTATTCCTCCTCCTCCCTTCTTCATATGTTGTGTGTTTTGTTCTGTGCTCTTTTTAGGGGTGCTCCCATCTAGAGCAGTCCCTGTAGGATGCCCTGTAGAGGTGGTTTGTGGGAAGCAAATTCCCTCAGCTTTTGCTTGTCTGGGAATTGTTTGATCCCACCATCATATTTAAATGATAGTCGTGCTGGATACAGTATCCTTGGTTCAAGGCCCTTCTGTTTCATTGCATTAAGTATATCATGCCATTCTCTTCTGGCCTGTAGGGTTTCTGTTGAGAAGTCTGATGTTAGCCTGATTGGTTTTCCTTTATAGGTGACCTTTTTCTCTCTAGCTGCCTTTAAAACTCTTTCCTTGTCCTTGATCCTTGCCATTTTAATTATTATGTGTCTTGGTGTTGTCCTCCTTGGATCCTTTCTGTTGGGGGTTCTGTATAATTCCATGGTCTGTTCGATTATTTCCTCCCCCAGTTTGGGGAAGTTTTCAGCAATTATTTCTTCAAAGACCCTTTCTATCCCTTTTCCTCTTTCTTCCTCTTCTGGTATCCCTATAATACGAATGTTTTTCCTTTTGTATTGGTCACATATTTCTCTTAGTGTTGTTTCATTCCTGGAGATCCTTTTATCTCTCTCTATGTCAGCTTCTATACGTTCCTGTTCTCTGGCTTCTATTCCTTCAATGGCCTCTTGCATCTTATCCATTCTGCTTATAAATCCTTCCAGGGATTGTTTCACTTCTGTGATCTCTTTCCTGACATCTGTGATCTCCTTCCGGACTTCATCCCACTGCTCTTGCATTTTTCTCTGCATCTCATCCCACTGCTCTTGCATTTTTCTCTGCATCTCATCCCATTGCTCTTGCATTTTTTTCTGCATCTCTGTCAGCATGTTCATGATTTTTATTTTGAATTCTTTTTCAGGAGGACTAGTTAGGTCTGTCTCCTTCTCAGGTGTTGTCTCTGTGATCTTTGTCTGCCTGTAGTTTTGCCTTTTCATGGTGATAGAGATAGTCTGCAGAGCTGGTACAAGTGACCGCTGGAAGAGCTTCCCTTCTTGTTGGTTTGTAGCCTTTTCCTGGGAGAATAGCGACCTCTAGTGGCTTGTGCTGGGCAGCTGTGCGCCGACAGGGCTTCTGCTTCCTGCCCAGTTGCTTTGGGGTTTATCTCCACTGTTGCTGTGGGCTTGGCCTGGCTGGGGCTGTTCCTCCAAAATGGTGGAGCCCCGTTAGAGGGGGAGCAGCCAGGAGACTATTTATCTCCGTAAGGGGCCTCTGTGCTCCCTGCTGCCCAGGGGGTTAGAGTGCCCAGAGATCCCCAGATTCCCTGCTTCTGGTCTAAGTGACCTGTCCTGCCCCTTTAAGATTTCCAAAAAGCACTCTCCAAACCAAAACAACAACAGCAACAATGAGAGAGGGAACAGAAAGGAAAAAAAAAAGAAAAAACACGCGATTTTTTTTTTTTTTTCCTCAGGTGCCGGTCCCAGGCACCCGCGCACTGGTCCTGCTGCCCTGTCTCCCTAGCACCAGGGTCCCTGTCCTTTCAAGGCTTCCAAAAAGCACCCACCCACCAGTCCCGCAGGGAAGGAACGCTCAATATTCTTTGTCCTCAGGCACTGGTCCCACGCACCCGCTCACCAGTCCTGCCGCCCTGCCTCCCTAGCACCGGGGTCCCTGTCCCTTCAAGGCTTCCAAAAAGCACTTGGCAAAAAGAGAGAAAAAAAAGGGGAAAAACGCGCGATTTCTTCCGTCCTCAGGTGCTGGTCTCAGGCACCCACCCACCGGTCCCACAGGGAAAAATGCGGGATATTCTTTGTCCTCAGGTGCCGGTCCCAGGCACCCGCTCACCAGTCCCGCCGCCCTGCCTCCCTAGCACCGGGGTCCCTGTCCCTTTTAGGCTTCCAAAAAGCACTCGCAGAAAAGAGAAAAAAAAAAGGGGAAAAACGCGCGATTTCCTCTGTCCTCAAGTGCCGGTCTCAGGCACCCGCCCACCGGTCCCGCAGGGAAAAACGGGGGATATTCTTTGTCCTCAGGCGCCGGTCCCAGCCACCCGCTCACCAGTCCCGCCACCGTGCCTCCCTAGCACTGGGGTCCCCGTCCCTTCAAGGCTTCCAAAAAGCGCTTGCCATAAAGAGAAAAAAAAAAAGGGGAAAAACGCGCGACCTCCTCCGTCCTCAGGCACCGGTCTCAGGCACCCGCCCCCAGGTCTCGCAGGGAGAAACGCGGGATATTCTTTGTCCTCCGGCGCTGTTCCCAGGCACCTCCTCACCGGTCCCGCCACCCTGCCTCCCCAGCAACGGGGGCCCGTCCCTCTAAGGCTTCCAAAAAGCGCTCGCCAAAAAAAAAAACTGCTCCGGTTTCTCTCCACCCGCCGGGAGCCGGGGGGAGGGGCGCTCGGGTCCCGCCGGGCTGGGGCTTGTATCTTACCCCCTTCACAAGGCGCTGGGTTCTTGCAGGTGTGGATGTGGTCTGGATGTTGTCCTGTGTCCTGTGGTCTCTATTTTAGGAAGATTTTTCTTTGTTATATTTTCATAGCTCTATGTGTTTTTGGGAGGAGATTTCCACTGCTCTACTCACGCCGCCATCTTAAGAGTATTATTTATATTGTTGCAAATTTCTCTAATGTCTGACATAACAAAACATATCTGGTTCTGCATTCACTGTTGTGATATCACATATCACATAGCCACTGGAAAACTTCACTGTGTACTTGTGAGAAAATGGAAATCATAAAAGAAATGAAAAGAAAAGTCTTACTATTATTATGAAAGCAATTTAGATGCTGTGAATGTCTTGACAGGGCTTCTGGGACCCCAGATGCTCCTCCCAACGACAGCCTGAGAACTGGTCTTAGCTATTCCAGCTTCTTTAGATTCTCAGATGAATTCTAGAATATTTTTTGTATTATAATTGGGAAGTAGTACTTATGTATTTAAAATCTTTTCTTCTCACTTAAGGGTAGATATCCTGTCTCTCTAGTTAATAAAACATTTTATAAATAATTTCTCAATAGTCTTGCATTTTTCTTTTCGTATCTCCCACATTTGTTATTTTTTATCACTTAGTTATTTCATGCTTTGTTTTTATTGTGAATGGAAGTAATTTTTCACATTGTACTTTAATTGGTTATTGTTGGCCTATTTTATTTTGTATGTGGTTCCTTGGCTAATCTTCATTCTTATGTTAATAAATTTGATATGATGTTTTTTAAAGAAACAACTTAAAATTTTGTGCCTGTTTACATAATGTTGGTATTGATACAGACATTCTCAAGATTCTGAGAAAAATACAATGTTCAATGTCTAGATTTCGAAGATATTTTACGTGTAAGGATCTAGAACATGCTAAATGCCTTTTGGCCTCAATTCAAATGATTGTTGTTTTTCTTAAGACAGATGCATTGATTAGGACTAGATAACCTCTGGTCTTTTCTAAAAGTCCTTAGATAACATCATGAACACCAGACCCATTTAGATTATTAACAGAATCAAAGAACATTTTGGTTATGGTTCTCACCTTCTGAAGCGGAGAGCTAACTATAGCCATAATGTCCTTTGAGGCTGTTTAGGGGAATCCGGCCAGCGTGGACCTACCAGTGAGCCCTGTTAGGAGACTGGACAGGACTCCTAGGCAGGAAACCCACTACAGGGCTGGTGGTGAACAGGCATCCTCCTGAGGCCAGGGGTTCCTGCCTTGACTTCAGCCTGAGCCCCAACTTCCTTAAGCCGCCAAAGGGAACTGGATTCTGGGGCGTCTCATAGTCACCCCCCTCTCGGGGCTGAGACCGCTGCTGATTTTCGGGCTCGGGGCCTGCGGGCCACGAAGTGATGTCCTCGAGGTCTGGGGGAGTTCTTGGGGAGGGGACACCGAACAGTACAAGGAGGTGACTTTCTTCCAGGACACTGGGCCCGCCCGCAACGGCTGCAGGGATCCGGGGGCGCGCCAGAGTGGGCGCCAGGCCAGGGAGGGCGCCCGAGTCCCGGGACCCCGCCCAGGGCCCCGCGGGGACCGGGCGCGGATAGCGCGGCCTCCCCTCGGCTCACGGGCTGAGGGAGGGACGCTCCCCTCTGCCTGGAGGGGGCGGACGGCAGGCGCGGTCCTCGGGACTCCCTGGGCCGGATCGCCTCCGCCGGCTCCTCCCGCCCGCCGTCGGCCCGCCCCTGGGGGGCGGTCCCGTCCCACCCCGCTGGCCGCCCGGAGGGCAGTGAGCGGGCGCCCGCTTCCGGCCCAGGTAGGCTGCGGGCGGGCCGCGCCCGGGCTCCGAGAGCGGGAGGCCTCCGCGCGCAGCCGCCCCGATACCGGCCGGGGACGGTGAACCGTGCGGGGACGGCGCCCCGGGCCCCGGCGGGCTCCCGGAGGACCTGTGGCCTGTGGCCTGCGCCGCTGCAGGTCCACCCAGGGGAGCCCGCTTCGGGGTGATTTCTGTAGGAGCAGGTCGGTGGAGCTGGGGTCCCCGCAACTCCAGACGTATGCAAAGTTTTCTTTTTAAGGGAAAAGTTGAGACAAGAACGTTGTGGTCCCTGTGGAGACCGAGAAATCCTTCCAGAAACCATGTCATTTCAATTTGCTCACCGCCGGCGCTGTTCTGTTGGCCAGTAGTTTCTGCATGCACTTCGCTGTAATTTTCGTACAAGAAAATGTTTAATTTTTATGTTTTATAAGTTACTTATACAATTTTTCTATTTTGTAAGTAATTTGTTATTATTATGAATGTAATTGGACGTAAGATTTGAGATAGCCGCTATAATGGACAGTAACATTAAAAAATACATGTATTTTTGAAAACCAAAGAGTTCTTGTGTCCTCTGCGGCAGGTGCGTGGTCTGGGGGGGCCGGGGAGGCCGGCGCGACCCCGTATCCCTGAGGCAGTGTTCCCTTTTTAAGTTACCCAGTGGCTGCTCTCAACCTCAGTTTACGTTTAGAAATTGAGTTCTACTGAGTAGAGCTTCCATAAGTTTAGGAAAATAGAAATTACTTTGTGTGAAATCCTTGAATAAATAATTTATTCAGAAAAAAAAAACCCCAAAGGGTTTTTTTGTTTATGCGGTTTTCTTGGTGATTGTAGGTGCTCTTAAAGCCTCTGAAGTTCATTTGTAATTTACATTGACTCAGTAACTAACTTGAGAGGTGCTTTATGCCAGTACAGGAAATGAGGTGCTTTGTATTCCTTATTAACTGTGAAAAAATGCTAAAACTGAGGAATACATTATAGTCCTGTCATCCTACCTCAGTGTTTCTAAGTTCAACTTCTAATTTCTTTCTCCAGGTTCTGGATGCCTCACCCTGAAGCACTGTGACTTTTTTTGTTGTGTGGTACAGGCCCAGGGTCGCAGCTGCAGCCTGGACACTTATTCTAAGTCCTGATGTCTGAGCATTATTATGCATTATTTTCAAGCCTTGGTAAAGGTATGTGATAAAGTTATCAAGTTTTCTGAATTTACTGCAGCCTAGGGGCCAAGGCTTGACAGGTAAATGAGGGTACATGTTATTTATGACATACTAATGTTCTTATTACATTATAAAAGATAATTGTTTTCCAATGGGAAAAATTAAAGATGTATAAGATTTCAAAGATAACTTGTTCTGTATGAATATATTGATGTGATATCTAGCATGTGAAAAATCACTCTCATTTGTCTTAGTCCTTTTTTTATTATTGGGAACCAAAAAGTGCAAAGTAAAAGATTCAGTTTGCTGATTTTTACACCAGCTTAGTGTATCATTTGCAGAGATTTTGGTCACATCACATAAGTGGATAACATTACCCTGTGCTTCCTTTACAACTATAACTTTATAGCCTGATTTTTTGTGCAAATATTCTTTGAAAAATAACTTTTCTTTGAAATCCAAAATATTTGAATACCCATTAGTTGCTACTAATAGTTTGAGAAATAAATATTTAAAAGTCAAAGTATATCTTAGATTCTATAAATGTTAATTATATAAAGTTTGATGGAAAATGTTTTATCATTTTAATAATTTCTCCAATGTTAGTGCTCTAAACTATTTCCAACTTTTTGTTTGTTTGTTTGTTTAATCTTTACAAACAAGGATACCTGCATTAGTTTTTTTGCCTGGATTACATATACTTTGTAATTACATGTAACTTGAAAGATTGTATCTAACAAGCTCCCTTTTCTTGCTAATAGAAAACAAACTCAGCTGTCCGTTAGAGGGCAAATAGAAGAATGGGGCAAATAGGCTTTCAAACTTAATTCACAGAGACCCTTTACCATTCTGGGGAGTCAGCAACTTCAAATTGGGAAGCAGTGCTCTTTTGAACTGAAATCATCTATCATTAAACATCAAATTTCTACCATGGACTTTGACATGGTTTGTTTCTTGACTGTACCATTTACCAGCATTATGACCTGAAGAACTCTCTTTGATCCTCAGTCTTTTTTTCTGAAAGTGAGGGCTACACGTAATGCCTTTCTGAGGGCTTCTATGAGCATTTAAGGTTACTGATATAATGCATGTGAAACTCTGGTACCTGTTCTATGATAAACAGTCAGAAAATGTTATTCATTTTTTTTGTTGCCTAAAACCTCTCCATATGGATAGGTCTATGTTTATTGGCTATTTCTTAACAAAGAACAACAAGAAAAAAATCATGTAGATGTCATAGGCTGATACTGATGAAGGCTGAATTTGGCCTTCAGATGTTTATTTGTGTCAGCTTAGTGCTTTACAATTGTTTACAAATGTTTTGAACTTAGTAACTTTTGAATAAATTCCCAGAATCCTAGCTTCCCCTGAAAAACAAGAGGACTGGCAAGGCAGGGCTCGAAGCTGCTGGCAGCTGAAGCCAGGATGTGGTTGCCTACTTCGGAGGCGGCATACATGCTCCTCTTTGCCACAGTACCTCCACTCGCTGCTTTTACCTTATCCAGACCTGCTGTGCTCATGTATTTCACCTCCTGTGCCCCTGCAGACCTTTCAGTTAGTGATTTCTGACTCAGACGATGTACCTTACTAATTTGAACAGGAGTTATGTGACCAAAACTATAACCTGACTTCCATCCTTCAAAAAAGGAGGAAAGTAATCCTGTATGACAGTTAATGAAGCATTTCTTCCTAAAACTCATTGGACACAATATCAACTCTGAGAATTAGTTCTGACATGCATTATTATTCCAGTTTACAGCTGTGGACATTGAAGCTTGTAGGTTTGTACTAAAGCTTAAAATTTCTGATAAAGATTTTTGAATTCTCATTAATACCACTTTTTAAGTATGGAGAAATTTTCTAGGAAATGATAGCTTTTCTTTTGGTTCTAGTATTTATTTTAAGCAAGTACTTTTATCTCCATAATTACAAAGTAAGAAAATTAGTGGTAGAAAATAGAATACATGTGTAGAAAGACAAAGTAGACCTTTTTTCTCCTCTCTACAAAACATTTTTGAGCAAATCAAAAGGAACAAAACATTGATTATGGCTCATTTAAAACACCGTGCATGTAACTAGACAAAGTCTGTTTTAAACCATATTTATTGCCTGTGTTAGGGGTAAGCTGAAAAGGATATGTGTCTAGCTCATCTGGTCTGTAGTTACATTGCATCAGAGATTTCTTTGAGTCTGTGTTTTAGAGTTCTGTGGGAAAAGAGATAACCAGCACTTGTTTGGTAATTCATCCTGGTGTCTCCAGAAGGTGGTTTTATATAGCAAACTCACTTTTTCACAAGCTTCTTTAAACCAGGAAGGCTTAATTTTAATACTTCATAATCAAACCAGGAAAGTAATTGATATAATACATTAAAATCGGAAATAGTTCATTTGTGGGTATAGTAACTCTATGTGATCCTGAAGGTATGTGAGTATGTATGAAGGAAGTTCAAACCAGCCATGCAGAGTGGGAGAAGCCCCCGGGCAAAGATAACAGGAGGTCCTGCAGCAGAAAAGGGTTTTCAGTGTCCCAAGACCTATCAGAAGGCAGTTGAGGCTGAAGTCACTGTGAGTGGTAAAAAAGAATGGAGGATGAGTTTAGGGAGGTCAGAAAGGGCCAGCTTTGATTCAGGGTCTGCAGGACATAGTAAGAATGTGGATTTTGAAGAATATTTAACAGGAAAATAATTTCATCTGATTTCTGTGTTGAGATCATTCTGGCTGCTCTGTGCAGAGATAAGTTCTATAGTGAACCAGTTCAACATTTCAGGATGTCTCCCACATCACAGGCAGGCACGCCTTTTGAATTTAACATAAACCTTATGTGATGCGGTTTGAACAGCTTGACAGAAGTGGGTGCCTAAAGGGAAGGATCTTCCAATAATGTTCTACAGTAAACAAATGATGAATGTTTTTGAAAGTGAGAATCACAATATTAAAATATTTCTTGATTTCGAGTAAAGCCATCTGTTACTTTCTCTGTGTGTTTTATATGAAAGGCAAATTGCATTTTCATTGAGAAATGGTATTCTCTATGTATTTTCAAAAGTTTACAATCTGATTGACATTTGTGTTATATTAGAAAGGAAGATGTGCTTGTGTTCATTTATGAGGCAGTAATCCCTAAACTGGATTTCTAGCCCCTTTTCACTGATAAATTTGGTTATTATATCTAAAAGATTAAAAGATACTTGGAGAGAATGATTTTCTGCTGTAAATTTATGTACTCTCCTTAGATATTATGTGAATTAAGAATTGTTAGGAGATAAGAGTATGAAGGCGCATTAATGCAAACATTGTGAGAAAAGTAATTTTCATTTTTCTGTTATTTTCTTTCGCTAATATTACTTCTGAGAAATTGTCCATTTAATATCAGTTTTAAAGTTTATTGATAAAAAGTTATGTTATCTTTTTCATCTCTACTGTAATTTGTCAGTCTCTTCATCCTTAATATTGCTCATCTCTACCTTCTCTCTTGTTTTTTATTTCTTGATTAGTCTTGACAGATGTTTGTCTATTATAAAAAATTCTCTTTGCAGAGCTGTTGTATTAGTTTCCTATCATCTTTTTTCTCTATAATGTCTTCCTTTAATTTCTACTCTTACCTTCCTTTTTTCTCTACTCTTTGGTTTTATTCTATAATTGTCTCATTTTTAGTATTTCTTCCTTTCTAATACAAAATTTGAGGCTAATGTTTTCCTAAATGTGCTGCTTTAGCTGTATCCCATAAACTTTCATGAGTAGTATTCCCATTATTATTTAGGTCAAAGTCTATTTTAAAATTGTGAGTATATTTCCTCTTTGGCTCCTGAATTGCTTAGTAGTGCCTTTTAAAGTATCTAATTGCATGGATTTTTAAAAAAAATCTTGTAATTGATTTCTTACTTAATTATATTGCAGTCATATGTGCTTATGAAAAATATTTATCCATTTGTAGATATAGGCTATCGTGTATCCCAGGATATCCATTAAATTCTCCTTGTTAATCATGTTGTTTTAATTTTACTTATCGTTAAGAACTTTTTTGTCCACTTGATCCAAAAATCACTGAGAAAGTGTTTTAAAATCTCCTTCTAACATTGTGATTTTCTCTATTTTTCTTTATATTTCTTTCAGTTCTTATTTTATGTATTTTGGGGCTCTGTATTGAGCTTTTATATTTTCTTGCAAAATCAAATCTTTTGATTATTATGTAATGAACCTTTTTACCTCTAATAAATATTTTTGCCTTAAAGTATATTTTATCTGATGTTAATCTAGTGATACTCACTTTCTTTTGTTGAGTATTTATATATACCACTATTTTACTTCCATTCTATTACCGACTGTGTGATTCTCTTGCAAACAGCCTATAGCTATTAGTTTCTGTCTTTTCTCTAGTAAGTTTGGTCCATTTACAATAATTGTGATTACTGGTAAACTTATAATTATTTCTACTGTTTTCTCATACTTTCTATTTCTCCTGCTTTTCCTGTGCTTCCTTTATTCTCCTTTTCTGAGGTTTTTGATTGAATGAGTTTGTTATCATCAGTTTTTCTCCTCTAATTTTTTGGAAGCTATACAGGTATTTTGAGGTTCTAGGGTATAATATATATTTTCTTTGTCAATCTACCTAAAGACTGATCAATTTTGTTTCTCTGAAGAATCAACTCTTGGTTTTGTTGATTATTCCTTATTGTTTTTCTGTTCTGTATTTATCTCTGCTCTAATCTTTATTATTTCTTTCCTTTTGTTATCTTTGGGTTTAATTTGTTCCTTTTATTCTAATTCTAGTTCTAGGATATAAAGTTAGGTCATGGGTTTGAGATTTTTCCTTCTAAAAATATCTTTTTATTTATTTATTTATTTATTGGAATAAAGTTGATATGCAATATTATATTCGTTTCAAATGTACAACATAGTGAATCAATAATTATCTACATTACTAACTGCTCATCACAAGCGTAGTTACTCCCATTACCATACCAAGATTTTACAACATTATTGGTTATATTCTCTATATTTCCATTCCTATGACTAATTTATTTTATTTTATTTTTTGATCTATTTGTATCAGAGGGTTTTATTTATTTATTTTTCCCAGTATATTTTTATTGAATTATAGTTGGTATACAACATAATATTGGTTTAGAGTATACAGCATAGGGAGTAAACAATTATATACATTACTAAGTGCTCAACACAATGAATTAGTTAGCATCTGTTAACATAAAGCTTTTACAACTATAAATTTGCCTCTTGGCACTGCTTTTGTTACATCCCATAAATTTTACTATGCTGTATTTTTGTTTGTTGCCAGATATGTTCTAATTTTCCATGTGATTTTTTTGTATGATGAATCAGTTGTTTAGTTGTATGCTGTTTAATATCCACATATTTGTGGATTTTCTACTGATGTAAGTCCTAAAGGAAGTGAGGGAGTAAGCTGCGTAGATACCTGGAGAAAAAGCAATCCAGGCAGAAGGAAGAGCCAGCTTGGGAGATAATCCCTGCTGTGTTTTAGAATGAGTAGAAAGGTAGTTTGGTTATTTTAGTAAAAAAGAATTAAGTGCAAGTTTACAAAAACAATCAGAATAATTTGTTGAGATAAATATTAATATCCTGAAGTAAGATTCATTGTATTATGGTCTTTTTTCTATCACGAAAGAACCCCAGCAATTCAATATATAATAAATCAATTCAAAGAGATGATTCTTCATTTTTAAAATGTAGCTTTATAAGTACCTTTACAGAATTATGGTAAATATATATATCAAAATACAGTAATATGCATGAAAAACAGTTTTTTAGCTTACCTAATCATATAATTAAAAACTTAATTGTGTGTTTTAGTTTTATGAGGGACAGAATTACTTTTTATTTCATGAGTGCTAAAGGACTAGAAAAATGTGAACATTCATTGCTATGTAAAATGCAATTTACTACAATCATGAAATAATCAGTTGTTTACTAACTGTGACATTTTACTTTATTCTTAAAGAATAAAAAGCTATGTAGTGGAAAGAATAGTATAGGAGTCAGAAGACTTGCTTCTATTCTAATTCTTGAAGTTCTTTAATGTTTAATTTTGAGGAAGTCATTTTACATTTCATTTTATTTACTCATTGGGAGTTTTGTTTGTTTTAAATGAGATTCGACTAGGTGTATTCTGTTCCCAAAATGCCTGTGCTTTTGTCATTCTGTGATTATTGTTTTATAATGTTTTACAGTAATGCACTGCCTTAATTATATGTCATACTGCAAACTTTTAAAGAGGAAATTGTATTTTGGACAAACTCCTGTTCATGTTTAATGTTCAGCTCCAATACTGCCTATTTTATATATCTTTTCATGATCACTTAAGATTAGTTGTTTCTTCATCTGGGCTTCTATGGTACTTTATACCTATTTCCATTTCTCTTTCATAATATATTGCAGCTACATATTTATTTATCTATCCTTGAGTTGCCTATTTTGGAATTCTCACAACTTTAAAATACTTTTCATGTATTTGGTGTCTAGTCGTTTTTTAGCTGGATTCTCATGCCTGTATGTTGAAAGGCCAGTAGTTAATACACCAGAAATTAAAATTGTGTTCAATAACATTGCCATTTGAAAGGTAACATTCTATATAATGAATGTTTCTCCTAGTTGAAAACTCCTATTTCAGGCATTTAACAAGATTTAATTTGGTCTTTTGGTCTAACTTTTACATTACATGGATGGCATAAATGCTTATTTGCATGACTCAAGTAGACAGATGTAAGAAGTAGTTATCTTGTCATTGATTATGAAATCACTAAAGTGGATGATTATTACTGATTACCTCCTACTTATCCCTTTGCATTTTGGATCAAAGGCACATATTTCATAAAGATTAAGTCTTCCAAGGACTATTCATAAGTGTGTTTTTACATAGGGATGTAATTTTTAGCAGGCATTCATAGCCATTTACTGCATGGTGTGCCTGTAAGTATGATGAATCAGAGTATGATCCTTATTTTGTTTAGATTTTCAAATTCCTTTCATCTAATCACCTAATCTAATCTTTATTTCTCCCCCTCATTTAAAAACAGTTTTTAAAGAACCATACTGATGCATCTATTCAACAGCTACATATTTAATATCTACTACTTGCCAGAGATAGAGTTAGGCATTATTAGATTTGAAATTGAACAGATAGATATAGATAAGGTCTCTGTTGTCAGAATTAAAAGGTAAAGAAACATTTGCCCATTTAGCCAGCATTTACTAATTGCATACTGTGTGCTAGACATTGTTCTGGAAATTGTGGACACAGTAGTAAAAATAACAAAGTCTATATACTCTCTTGTAGCTTACATTCTAATGGAGAAATAACTATGTGGGGAAGGTTGGTCAGGAATGGCCTTCCCAAGAAAGTGATGTTTGTGCTAAGATCTGAAGGCTGCCATAGGACAACAGGAGAAGACTAGTTGAGGCCAAACAGTGGTTACCAAAGATAGATAATGAGAACGGATTCATGTTTGATGCACATTGTTTTGTAGTTTTTGAAATGAGAAGATTAAGGAATTTTTTTTAATAATAACATAATTTTTAAATTAAGGATTAAGAGCATTTTGCAAAGAAAATCTCCCATAAGGAAGCACTCTGTTAATTTTACTTCAAAAATAAAAGCATCTGTAATTTTCTTTTTATATCTACTACTATTGCTATTTTTTTAAATGCGAAAAAGTACTTTTATCTGTTTTGAATTAATTATTAGTTTCCTAGTCTTTAAAAGCTGGGAATAATTCTACCTTCTCCTTGTTCTTGAATTAAATGAAACACAGTGGAGTGGGTGAGAAGAGAAGGGACTCAAAATGACTGCAATTGAAATCAATCCAGTGGAATTTGTTCAACAACCGTTCTGTGGAAAGGTCGCCATGTGCCAGGTACTGAGCTGGGTGGCATCTGTCCCTGGTCTTAAGGTAGGGAGGAAAATGGATGAGGAAGCAAACCACAATATATTGTAGAAAGTACTGTATTACAAATATGTATAAAGCACTGGGGTTCCAGCTAGTAAAGCACTGAATGAGGGAATGAGGGGCTAAAGGTAGAGTCAAGGAAATTTACAGAGGGAGTAATAATGGTGCTGTGCTTTCAAGGAATAATGGCCAGATGGACAAGGGGTTGATATGTCAAGCAGAAGAATGAGAGGATATACCATGACATAGAGAGTGAAGGGCGTATGCACTGAGACAATAGCAAATATCAGGCTGGTATAGCCTGGTCCTAGATTTCATGGAGAAGTGATTGGGTATCTAATCAGAAAAGTAGCTGGAGCCCCTATCACATGCTGAAGGCTATTTTATGACCTGCTGAGAAGTTTAAATTTGTAGCTATCGGCAGTGGGAAATCATCACAGTTGGGTGTGTTTTTTTTTAAACCATTTTAAAGTGTGTAATTCGATTTTATTTAGTACATTGTGCAGCCATTCCACCTATTTCCAAAAGAAAACTTTGGACTCATTAAGCAGTCACTCCCTATTCCTCCCTCCTTGTTTTCTGTCTCTGTAGCTTGGGCTATTCTGGATATTTCTATACGTAGAACCATACAGTACATTGCCTTTTCTGTCTGGCTTCTTTCACTTAATGTGTGTTCATGGTTCATCCATATTATAGCATATGCCAGCACATCTTTTCTTTTGATGGCCAAATAATGTTCCATTATACAGGCACACCATCTTTTGTTTATCCAGTTATCAGTTGATGGACATGTGGGTTGTATCCACCTTTTGCAAATATGAATAGTGCTGCTACGAACATTCATGAAGATTTAGTTTGAGTATGTTTTCACTCTTCTGGATATATTCCTAGGAGTGGAACTGCTGGGACATTTGGTAATTCTATGTTTAACTTATTGAGGAATACATCAGACAGATCTTTAATCGAAGAAAAGGCATGATAAGATTTTAGTTTAGAAAGATAAATGTACTGAATGGATATTTAAGAAAGAAGATCGTACAGAGCTCCTCAAAGATCCACCAAATAGCTATTCATTTGCTCCTTCCTACATTCCCTTCTTTCCTGCCTGCTCTCTCCTTTTTTTCTTTTCAAACCTACAAATTGGAATACAATCTGGTGGTCCAAATATATGTCCACCCACATACCTTGTGACTCTAAACATCTTCTGAGGCGTCTGTGCTAAAATTCTGCTAGTTCAGCCCATATGCAGCGGTTCAGATTGTTTTCTTGCTTTGAAATTCCTGCTCTAGAGAAGTATCTTTAGATACTTTAATAAATATTAATGCTTCAATAAATAGGTCTCTTGGTTTCAAATGAGAGGAACTAGAGGAGAACAACTATTCCATCAGGAAACCTGAGGTGCACTGGAGTGGTTGGTCTCGAACATTCCTGCCAAGATGACTGGGCTCCACGTGAACACCCGTTCCCTCCACCCCACTCCTCCAAACACAGGATCATTCGCGGCCAAACAACCGCTTCCTCGGGTGGCCTCCCGGGTTTCTAATTTTGAAAGCAAACAATTCTTCACAGAATTTCAAGGACATTCAAGCCCAACACAGACATGAATAAAGCATTGCTTGGTTTCTCAAATGTTGAATATTTGCCTCTATCAGCACATCAGGACATAGGCAATAGCAGAGGGATTCACTCATTCTCTTTCTCAAAGTTGTCATGGTGACAGATGCGCTTGGAAGTTGTAGTGATGGTCACTCAGTTATCAGTCAAGGGATCGGGATGAAATGTGTTGCTCCTGTTGTTATTTTCTGAGGCAGCCCTTTGACCAGCAAAGCTTCCTTGGCATCAATAGTTATCTGCCAGAAGGGCCTTTCAGGATGGGGTGTGATGTCCCGGTCGATGCCCAGGAAGTAGCACTTCCTCCAGAGGCCCGAGTAGGTGGCGAAGAGCGGCCGGCCGCCCTCGGCGTCCAGCCCGCCGAGCCCCAGCAGCGAGCGCCAGGCCTTGGCGTCGGCGCGCCCGGAGCCGCCCGGCAGCCGCCGGCGCCCCAGGGGGGGCGCGTCCCGCAGCGGCAGGTGCGACAGCGGCAGCAGGCGGTTCTTCTGGTCCGGCGGGTCGGCGCCGGCGCGGCTGCGCTCGCAGCTCTCCTTGTGGCGCCGGGGGTCGGTCTCGCACCAGTGGTCGGTGAAGATGGCCGCGACCAGCAGCCCCAGGGAGCAGAGGCCGAGGCCGAGGCTGAGCGCGGTGACGAGCGCCCGCGGCCCCATGGCTTCCCGCCCCTCCGCAGCCGCCGCTGGGCTCGCGCGCCGCCGCCAGACACTGAAGATTAAGGAATTTATCATGGATTTTATTTTTTAATTATTAAGTGAGGGCATCAGTTGGGAAGTTTTGTGGGAGAGGGCGGGCAAGCAATGAGAGAACAATTTGGAGAGAGAGGTCACTGTGAGGCAGTCACTCCAGAGAGAAGCAGGTATGCAAACCAGGGACATGCAGTGGGACTGCTGGGCAGTGTTGAGGGTCTACTTGTTAATCGTGAGTTTGAAGGGAAACTAGTCAACCTGGTTGTGTGGTTTTTCCAGCTACGTCACAGGTGTAGAGAAGATGTAAGGTTTAACCAGAGTTGGGGTTTTTTTACTCCAGGAGACTGGCCCTGGAGAGAGAGCAGAACAAGAGTGTTGATGAATTATGAAACATAATTCAAAAAGTAGAATTTAGAGTGGGGAAGCAGAAAATGAAGAAGAATGGAGGCTGAGGAAAGTTGATGGATATAAAGAAAGTGAGGAATCCATCCATGGATTGGAGGCATGGATACTGCAGTGGCACTCTGTTCTCATTTTCTGGTGTGACTATATGCCCAGCACGGGGCACAGTGCTTGAAATAATTAGGAGAATATGGCCAATGAGGTCAGATGACTTTAAAAAGGAAATTTTGCACAGAACCTGAAACAACTTCCCAGATTTCTTGATTTCCGAGTAGTGCTTTTAACCTTTTACATCCTTGCTATATTGCATTTAGCCATTTGTATGAAATTACTAAAAAAAGGAACGGCTCCCAGAACTTCTGGTGGCCATCACATCATTTTCTGGTATGATATAAGCAGTATGGAGATGGGCGTTCAACCCAAATGGGCTTGAGAGTGGTCCCATTTGGAGGAAGTCCTGTCTAAGCTGGAGTTTTGAAAGATAAGAAGGAGTTAGAAGATTGCTAAGAAACCACAGGCAGAAATGGGAGGGAATAGTGTATACAGAGATCCTCAGGCAAGAAAGAAATGACCTGAAGGATCCCAGGTGGCTGGTTCAGAGTGTCTGAGAGAAGAAATGTTGAGATACAAGACTAGGAAATAATAAGGGCCATATTTTAAAGGACCTAGTAGGTTATGTTAAAAGAAATTCCATCCCAAAAGCAATGCATGGGCTCAGTGTTGGGTTTTGCCTAGAGCAGGACTGTAAGACGCAATCACTTTAACATATGGGATTTGCTTTGATGAAGAAGTTGAATTTTAGCATTTCTAAGATGCATTCTAAAATTCTTTGATTCATTATATTAATACCTAAATATAAAGCATTACATCAAAATGAGTTAAATATCATCCTCATATTTTAATCTGAAAAGAATTTTAATAGCAATTAATATGGGACTATAATAAACATAAAGTAAAGCCCTACTTAGAAAGTCTTATTAAACTTATATTCATCTGTTTGCCAAAAGAATGAAAATTAAAATTTCCTGTGACTCTGAGTACATTTGGTTACTGCTGTGTATCTTCTTCCATCATATCAGTGAAAATATTAGGTGATTTCCCATGAGTTTGTGTACCATTTAATATCCCTGATCAAATGTAGATGAAACTACTTTTTGTCTCCAGTGCTTTAGACTTTTGAGATGCTTCCATTAATTGGAAAAACGATCATCTTTGATAAGTTCCCTGATCCTTCAGATACATGGGAAATCACCGAAACCATTGGCAAAGGAACTTACGGGAAAGTTTTTAAACTGTTGAAGAAGAAAAATGGCCAAAGAGCAGCAGTCAAAATTATGGATCCAATTCATGTAAGTTACATTACTTTTTTCCCCACTAATTAACTTTGTTTTTATCTGTATTGAATAGCTAAAAGTCTGTAGGCATATTATCTTGATTTATTTGTCACAGCATCAATTAGAACCTGAAGAAAATGTAAAAAGAAAGTCTACTTACTTTTTCCTCATTTATCTGCTTAACATCTATTATGGGGCCAATAAATACTTGATAAGTGAATAAATATAAAATACAAATAATTACATAAATATAGCTCTCAACAGCTCAAGTTGGTTTAATATGATTTTAGATTTCAAAAATTGTAAAATACAGTCGCATGGGTCTAGAAGTATTCCTCAAATATCATTTTGGCCAGACCTTTTCTTCTTGCCTTTATTTAGGTTTCAGGTAGAATTTTCTCTCAAGCTAAGTCAGAAATGTTTTTTAAAAATTAAATATCTTTCAGAGAAGGGATGTTAATGTTCAGGTTTGCTTAAATGTTTCTAAAGCAGAAATGGTGTATAATCAGGGTAAAGTTCCTTGTGACAAACTGGATTTCAGGTTTAGTCCTCATGGCCTATTTGTAAGTGATGCCCCAGTGGAATCTTCCTTTGATTTTTTCGGAATAGCAGTTGTGATAAGGGATCCTACGAAGCCTTGCCTTTACCTTAAAGAGCATGAGGAGATTGACAAGATTCTTTTCTGGGGATGAAAGCTGGCCATTTGGAAGCATTTTCAGCTCCTGGGAAAAAAGTGGCTCCCCCATGGCATACTGTGAGCCAGAATGACTCAGCCATCACATAATCCCCCAACGGTTATGGAGAGAACCTTCTCCAATTACTTGATGGTTGTACATGATGGGACTGTGGTTTGACGAAGTGATGTCATATGTGTGGTGAGGACACGGAGTCCTAGACCTTGTCACAGCTCTTACATGAACAAACATACAACAGTGCAAAAGGTCCTGGACCTCTGTTCATCTTACGGTTGCTCTTTATTTTTTGATAGTTTATTTCTACTAAACCCATTATAACCACAGTGGTTCATGTATTTTGAGCAGAGAGGGAGAGTGGGGTTTTATTCTTAAGTAATAACTTAGATACACTGGAGGAAAAAAAATGAGAAATACTATGCTCAGATTAACTGATACTGAAGGTCTTCATATTCCCCTATAGAAAGTTCTGACCATTTAAACTGAGAGAAGAGAGACACAAATAAGCTGCATCAAAGTGACTGTACCTCCTGCCTCCAGTCTTTGTAGCTACAGGTTGGGATTCATGGTGGCAACAAAAAGGCCTTCCCCTAGATCTCAGTGTCTGTCCCCACAATTAGGGTTTCTCTCCCATTTCCCTGCTTCTTAATGGAGAAGAATGAGTGGTTTACAGATTCATGAATCCACTATTCTTTCATAATGTACTCTTGTTGGTGTACTACTATCTTATAAACCATGTTTTGTTTTATTGTTTTATTGAAACATAGTGAGTTCATAACTGTAGTATGAAGTTTGTTCTATGGCTGCTTTCATTCTTCTCATAGTACATATATACCTTTCTAGGAATTATTTATTTACTCTTCATCATGTCCCAAGTTGAATAAAAAATATTTATAACCATGATATTATAATCTTAATCAAATAAGTTTAAATGCACCCAAGCATTTTACAGAATGACTTTTTTATTAAAAGGATCCTACTATTATGAATTTTTAACTAGAAATTTCTTTCCAAGAAAGAGATGAAATGAACAGAATTAGAAGATAGTAAGTGGGCTTATATTTAATAAAGTTCACTTTATTAAACTATTCTTTGTTTGTAAAAAAAGAAGGTAATAAGTAGTAGACTTTGAATCTAGACCTGCATCTTTTGCTAACTAGCTCTGTGACTTTAACTTCTCTGAGCTTTAGTTTGTTCCTCTCAAATTAGAGCTCTGGTCCATAACTCTTTACAGCTCTGTGATTGCATGGTTCTGTCTTCAAACAGTGTGGACACTAGATGTTACTGTAAAAACAGTTTAAGCTTTCTCTCATCTATTATTCTGTGAGTTGTTTCATGTATTGTGTTTTTCTAGAAACATGACTAAAGTGTCTATCTTGCATTTTTCTTGAACAGATAGCAACCTCTTCTATTTCTGGTAAATGCACCTTTAGCTAACTAAAAGCTATATGCCATCTTCCATAATTTAACTCTATTTTACTTTTTTGGAAAGGTGGGAATTTATTGCTTATATGACTAGTATTTGAAAGCTTCTAAATATCCTGTATTTCAAAAACAAAATGAACCAACTAAGAGTTTTTTTTTCAGATCAGTGGCTTTGCCATTGAAACAAAATTAATACTACAAAGAAAGGAAAATCATCTGGAGTAGTTCTCCATGCATGTTTCTTTCTAAGTGCATACAAAAATAATATTTTATTTATTCCTTTTTAAGTCAGTGAGATTAACACAATCAGAGATGTATTTGATTAGCAAGAAAATTGCAATCTCTCCCCATAAACAATGTTATGAGAAATTTCAATACATAATACTGAGAACAAGAAAAACTATTAAGACCTTGCTTTGACAAAATTCTGTATTGGTAGTCTATAATAGGTTTCTTTGACATTAATCGTGCTTTTCTCATAGTTCTCTTCCTATGACTTTTTGAAAATAGGACATCGATGAAGAGATTGAAGTGGAGTATAACATACTAAAAGCACTTTCTGACCACCCTAATGTTAAATTTTACGGGATGAACTTTAAGAAGGACGAAATAAATGGAGATAAGCTGTGGCTGGTTCTTGAGGTAAGTGTTCCACATGATTTTATAGTTGGATGTTTACAGTGTGGTATAGGAATGACTTAATGTTTATGTAACATTGACACCATAAAGCAGTTCTTCTAGAATGTTCCTTACTGGTCACATCCTCAGTAAAATGTGTCCAATTCTGGCCTTGTCATCTTAAGACACATAAGGAAATTAAAGATAAGCCACAAAGACTATTAAATATAAAAGAGGAGAAAATATCTTCACAATAAAAGACTAAAGAAACTAGGGTTATTTTCTTTGCAGAAGAACAAGCCTAAAAGGGACTTCATTTTAATATTTACTTATTCATCCATATTTTGTTCAACTAACACATGATAGAGGCTCAGTGCCAGGTGCTAGAAAATAAGAGGAAATTAGTGTCAGTGAGGCTTCATTAGACAAAAATGGTGAGCTGTGATTTTCTTTTTCTGTCTTCATTGAATACCAATGACATAAAGTACAGAACCGGGTATTTACATTTATGGGGTAAAAATATACCCTATTAGAAATGGTGTTGAATTCTTAAAAAGTTGTCCCCAAAGAACTGTAGAGTGTGTCTTTTCAAGTCCCAAGGATTGGTTTGGACAATTCTAATGTAGGAGTACTAAAAGGTATCCCTCTAAGGTAGCTGCCAGCCCTAGAACAATGTGCTTTTTCTAATTTTCATTGAATATTATTATTCAAGAGGTAATCTTTCATTCTAATAAAATTCATAAGAAGTTTTAAAGGTTGCTTTTATCCAACTAAAGACTAGTAGAACCTTTTTTTAACCACTGTAATGGCATATTTTGTGTCCATTATGATGTTATTAGCATTTAATTATTGTATTTCTTTCAGAATGTTCTATTGGTTTTCCTGCAGGGAAATGATAATCACTATTAATTATAATGTTTCCATACTTTATATATATATATATATTTTTTTTTAATTATGGTTTTTAAGTGATTCTACAAGTAATGGATGATCATAGTAGAAAACACTTTACACTATACAAAGAACCACTTGTAACATTTTATGAATTTACTTCATCCTTTTTTGTATGTTTAAAATGATTGGCAATATTATTTATGAAATTTTTTTCACTTAATATAATTCCATATAGACAATCATTTTTATCTTTCTCAAAATAAATACATTGATGTTGTTAATTAAAAGCAAATATAACCAAAATGCTTGTACTGTAGAGCAATAATAATGTAGGTGCACCTTCTCCTGAGCAGGTGATGTACCTGGAAATCTATGGCTGAGCTCTGCTCTTTCATTTTGTAATCTGTACTCTGAAATTTGGCAGGGTCCTTAAATTGTACTTCTGGAGTCCTACATCCCCCTGCTCCATTCTGGAGGTCTGCCATCTGACCTCTCTGATAGCTCTCTGCTGTGCCCTTGGGTGGAATCAAGTTTCCTGGGCCTCCTGGCCTCCTCTTTGCAGGTTTGCTCTCTGTCTGGCCCATCATGTAGTAGTATGCACCATACACTCATTATCCACTGCCCTGGTGTCACCACATCTTGAGTCCCTTCCATTCAGTTTCTCTAGGGAATGGAACTTCCGTCTCTTGCCTGGGTGTGTGTGACAGAGGAGGGCCCAGGCCGGCTCCTAGATGTGGGGTAAGAAAGTGTCAGCACTTTGATTAGAGACTTCCAAAGGATCCCTTGCTTTCTGCTCCTCCTCTTCCAACTCTGCCTCCACTTTCACTATTAACTAGCTCTTCTTGGGCTGATCTGCTCAGGTGACCTCAGAGTAGCCCTCAGCTAGTACTTCAGCATGCAGCTGCCCCTGCATCGCTAAACCAGTTGTCACTAGGTTATCTGCTTTCCATACTGAAAAATTTTGTTGAAATTCCTTGTCCACTGCTCTCCTTTTTTCTTGTGGTTTATACTTTTAAAATATTCTTTTGCTATCGTTTTAATGAAGATTTATAGTGAGAGGGAATAAATTTATCTGTTAAATCTGCCACCTTTAGTTGAACCATAGAGCGTTTCATAGTTGTAAAGTATTTTCAAGAAGTTTTTCAAAATCTGAAACTGTGTATTAAAGTATTTTATAGAAGTTTAAAGATTTTTTAAAATAACCAGTTGTGCTCTTTAAAAATAGGCAATTTATTATGATGGCAGAATCATTTTGATTTCTCAAGTTTAAGATAGCTTTGTTTTTAGTTGAATTACACATTAAGACAAAGCAAAGCTTTTACTGATCTAAACTTAAGTAATAGTACACAAATTATGAACTTAGACTATTTTGTCTTATGTCAGTGGAGAATTCTTAAAAATTTACTTTCGTGTTTGTGTTTGCATATTTGAGATGTAATGGTGTACAAATCTTAATGTAGCCTCGAATATAAAATTTTTTATCATTATTTCCTTCAAAACTTTTTCAATAATTATTTTTTTTCCATGCAAAATCATTTACAGTTTAACATTTGAATGGAGATTCAGGTATTCTGCCTAATGGGCCTGGGCACAAGGTATAAATCTCTGTCCAGAGATTAAAATACTGAATGAGACCGATCATTGTCTTTTATGCCTGTCAAATCCCTGTTCTAATTATATTGTTATTTCTCAGTATTGTCACTTGGGATTAGGGGAGAGTTGGAAACTCTGGATTATAGTTAATGTCCTTTTGAGAGAGTAGAAAAGGTTGATTAAAATGGTTTTAGAATATCCAGTACAAGTGAAGCAGTTTCCTGATATAATGAATCAGTAGAGAATTAATATCTTCTTTGAACTTTGTCCTTCTGTTTTATTATCAGGTGGAAGTATTGGAAATATTCCAAAGTGACTTGAGGAAAAAGAATATACGGTAGTTTACTAAAATAGTATTTCAGAAATCTTATGTAACTGAACTTAAAAAGTAGTGAAAGAAGAGCATAAAGAAAGCACAAAATTGGCAAACTGTCTGTAAGGATAATTGATTTGCATATGTAAAATTAGGCTAATTACATGTACACATAAGTGGCTCAAGGTGCAATTATCTGATTTATAAACATGAATGGTGCAGGTGCTGCTTTAGAGGCTTGTTCAGAAAACTGGCTTGTGACATCAATACTTTGTTCTACAAAATGACTAATTATACTTCTTTGGTAATAAAGCCCAAATAAGTTATTTTACCCAAGGACACAAATGAGTGGCCAAAGAGAGGTTGTAATATTATACAGAAAGTCATTTTATCAGTGCCGGGCTTCAACATGTATCTCCACAGAGAGGGTGTCCTGGAGGGGTGATCAATCGGTGTTACACCCTGTTATTAGCTTGGCCTGTGGGGAGGCTACACCTGCTCAAACTCCTGCTCAGTGACTTTTCCCCATGAAAAATCATTTTATTTATATTTCGATCCAGAATTGAAATCCTAAGAAAAATATTTCCCCAGCTCTTGCTGGGCGGCCTGTTTTCTTTATTATTAAGTCATGATTTTTAATTATTCTTCCACTTTGATACAATTTTTCTCTTTCCTGTATTTTTCCTTCATTTTGTTATACTCTTTGATCATGAGTGCTATACAAAGCCCTGTTTAGCAAAATTTCCTTATAAATTCTCTGTATGTTCATTTTCAGACTCTATTGCCCATATTTATTAAAAGAGCGCTAGTTGCCCTCTGAAATTCTAGTCACATGCTTATAATGAAACTAATAAGAGAAGGGAAAGAAAGTTTTCTGTGGGAACTGATTTTTTTTTTTTTTTACAGAATGCCTGTGGGAGTTTTATTGTCACTTACATCTTAGGTTCTCCTAGTGATATAGGCATAAGGGGAGAACTACCTTTTTTTTTTTACTTACAAAATACTATACTTACATGATTTTTTTGAAATACCATACTTACATTAATTTCTGCTTATTGCTGCCATATTTCTTGATGACATGCTTTTTAAACTATCGATACCTCTTTTGGCTTTGCATTTTCTTTAAGTCCTAATGTGTGGTGTTGAGGGTCAGTGGCCAGGTTGGAGGGAAACCTGAGGAGGTGGGAGTTGGTTAGGTTTCTGTATGTTTATCACTGAGCTGAGAGACTTAACAGAGTCAAAATTGAATTAAATCAGTCTATTATTAAGCATTTGCCACTGAAAAAACAAGGGGAAAACAAATTTACCTGCAATTTTCCTTCTTGGTTAGATGAACAGCCACAGTGCAATCATGTAAGGAAAGCAGTCTTTGTTCCAGGGACTGTTTATGTGGGACTTCAGCCGTAAGGGAGCCAAAATTCAGAGTTCGGATATCTTTCTGTTAAGGGACCTTTTCCCTCATAATCCAGTCTTTACTGTAATTACTCCTTTCACAGTGGTCCTGCAGACTGTATTCTGTTATTTATCTGAGTTAGTCCTGATTTGTTCACTCTTTTAATAGTGACATTGCTTTCTGTCATTGCTTTCCAATTATAACAATTTCTGTCTTTAAAATTATATCCCTTCCAAGAAATCAAATACTGGAAATTACAGGTGGCACTTGGAAGCACAAAAATTAGGCAGATAGTCATAAAGGCTCTCAAATGCACATTTCAGGTAATTGAAGTGGTTTTCATAGATATAAATACTGCTTTCATCTGTCATGTGTAGTTCTGTTTTTATACTTACATCTAGTAAGATAAGATTTGTCATTAAAAAAAGAAACATAGGGTGACAGAAAGAAAATAAGTTAGAATAAGTGAATAAGTGGCTGCTATTTGTTTAGTTATTAACCCTCTGATGTTTCTGCCCTGGAGATAACATGTCCACAGAAGGGGAGATGAAGCCGCTGCAGGCTTGTCTATGTGGGAGGTCGTGGAATCAGGGCAGGATTGGGAAGCCGGGCTTCTGGATTGCTCTAATAGCATAGCATTGTTCCTTCCTTCCTGTAGCTGTGCACAATTGCAGTGGAGGAGCAGACTGAGGGGATGGTTCCTTTTATGTTCATAGGACTGAAACAACCATTCCCAGCTCTCATATAAAAGGCTGTTATTTGGTGGACTTGCAGCATAGCAGATAGCCAATTACCTAGAGTCATTTCATTTTATTTTCTGTTTAAAGGACAAGTTGGAAAACCAGGCTAAATGTACTTCCTTACACTCATCTAACCCAGGAAATATATAAATACTATATGTCATATTTGTGAATCTTTCTTCCCTAGCCATACTTAATTCTTCTTATAGCATCAGCTCCCTGAAGAGGAGTGCAAGTATAGTATTATTTCAGGGGGAAAAAGTCAAGGGACCCGAAGTGTTTTGCTGTTTAGTGAATCAATATATTTTTACCATATACATTGAAATATTTCATGTGAGTTCCTTTTTTATCATCAATTTCTTGTTGCTAACATTATCAATGTTTATGGTGTTTTCCTAAGAATTTTAAAACCTGTTAGGGTGAGGGAACTGTTTAATATCTTGATTTAGTGGTTACATCATTGCATACAATTGCCAAAACACATCCCACTGCATACTTAAATGAGTCAATTATGTTATATGTCAATAGTGCCTTAAAATACTGCTTCCAGTTTACACATTAGAAAAGTAATGTGAAAATTATGTGTATTACAAAACTATACATTAGAAAATACCTATCAGGTGATGGTACCATTTTCATTAGTATTTTCTCAGGAAGTTTTTGGAATGCAGAATTTGGTATGTTTTATTGACATTAGGTCAAACATGTCAAACTTTGAAGAGGTACCTTCCATACCATGTGAAAAGATGGCCTTCTGTTATTGTGTGAGTGTGTGTGTGTGCACTCATGTGCATGTGCACATGCATGCATAAGGGTACAGAACATAAGTGTATTCACCCAGTTACTTATTAATTTCATAAATGTTATCTGTCACTTCTAGCCAGGCCCAAGTAGAGTGACCTATACCTGTTAGTGCTCCTATCTGTGCTGGTAGGGTTTGCACGTTCAGCGGAGAGTGTGTCATCATAAGGCTTATAGTCTAATGGGGGGAGAAAGACAATTTAAAAGAAATAAATATATAACTATATGTATGTATTAATGCTATAGGGAGTATAAATGGGCTATTAATAAAGATGAAAGGAATGACCAACGAAAAGAGAAGTGAAAGGAGGGCTGAGTAGGTAACATTTCAGTCTGCCACCTGAAAAAATAGGATAGTTTTTATACTTTTATTCTTTAATATATCTTCCAAATACTCTGATGCTAGGAATCACTCCTGTCTCAAACCCACTGAAGCAAAATCTTCAAGAATGACATTTTAAAAACTAGTTTTTAAACAAATGCTAAGTTGATTCTTTTTAAAAGAAAATTTGGAAAACATTGTCAAAGGTTCTCAAATTTCAGTGTGCATAAAAATGATCTGAGACTTCTGCTTCTGGCTATTGCAATAACGTGTCATCATGTTGTACCAAAATTAGCTAGAAAACTGGATAAAATGTATTTTTAAAAACACAATACTTCTCAGACATTAGAAAAGAGATAGCTTAGGCCTGTGACATTGAAAAAAGAAAATCAATGAGGAGAATTCTACAGTCACCTCATTTTCATTGTTAGAGGCAGTAAAGATCAAGGAAGGAATTCCCAAGGAGATCACAGCAGTCTTATTAAACTGAAAAGATTGGAAAGGTAGTTGTAGCTGAAATTTGCAGAAAAGAGGGAGTTAAGGAAGAAGAAAGTGCCAGAAATCTGCCTGGGGACTCCCATGAGTCTTTGACCAAAAACCAAGCTCAATAGGTAGAGGGCAAGACTTCAGGCAGTTGGACAAAGAACAATCACCAGGGAGAGAATTACAGAAGCTATAATCGAAACAACTACCAGAGTTTGTGCAGGGTTGAGAGATGCTTGAGAAACTTTGTTAAACACCTGAAGCAGTTAGTAGAGACCCCTAGAAAGGTTATGTTTTAGGGGAAGGGCTAAACTAGATGTAAAGAGCTACCTAAACCCACCCCCAAAAACTATAAAAACAAGTCTTCAAAGGTTCAATTTGGTCCACAAGTAAATTAACTGCTTGCCAGAGCCACATTTAACATTCATTAATGGAAAACAATAAAGCCCAAACATTCAAATATAAATTTAATAACATCCAATATCTAATAAAAATTATTAGATATGTGAAGAGGCAGGAATATGTCATCCATTATCAGAAGAACAATCAATCAATAGAAACAGACCCACCAAATAAGCTAAAATAAAATGACCAAGATGATGGAGTTAGCAGGTAAGGACTTCAAAACAATTATAAATATGCTCAAGGATCTCAAGGAAAATCTGAACATAATGTTGAAAGAAATGGAAACTATAGAAAAGAACTGAAATGTAACTTCTCGATGGAAAAAAAATACAGTATCTATAGTGAAAAATGCACAATATCGAGTTTTACGGCAGATTAGACATGGAAGAAAAGATCAGTGAACTTAAAGACAGGAAAATAGAAGCTGCCCAGACTGAGCACTGAGAGAAAAAAAAGAATGAGGAAAAAAGCCCATTTGACCATAGTATATTATGTAGTATTCTAATCTACTTGTAACTGCAGTCTGAGAACTGGGGTGGCTGGGGGGCGGGGTGGTGGGGGTAGGGGAAGATAAATATTTAAGTAAATAGTGGCTAAAATTTTTCTGAATTTGGTAAACACTAAAAAGCCACAGCTCTAAGAAGCTCAAAATCCCACATGTAGAATAAACTAAAACCACTCTAAGATGTGTCACAATTAAGATGCTGAACATTAATAATGAAAATTATAAAAATATCAAGAGGAAAAAGGTCACATTACATGTAGAGATCAAAGATCAGAGTAGCCACTAATTTTTGAAAACGAGTGCAATAGAATGACATCATTAATGCAATGCAATAGAATGGTATCTTCTCAGCTTGCCTCTTCTGGCATGGACCCATGCGTTGCGAGCAAGCTGGGATGTGGGTGATGGGCACCCCGTTATTCTTGGCCTGCCACTCCTGAGTTAGGAATCCATTGTATGAATGGAGGCTAGGTAGAGGGATGGAGTCCCCCACACGCTCTAGGAATTTAGCTCTGCAGTACAGAGTTGGGAGAGGGGGTGAGAAGTGCTGGTGGTCTCCCCATCCCAGGAAGCTACTGTAGACCTTGGATGAATCTGGAGGGACAGGAAACCCAGTCTTCTTGGCAACACTCACCCAGAGTGAGTTGGGAGGTGGAGGAAGAGAGTGGCTCAAGTGCACAGAGTCTTGCTGTTCCTACCAAGATTTAGGTATATTCTTGAGTGCTTCTTGATTTGCTGTATATCCTTTACAACAGTTTCCAAAGACTTTAAGTGGTTGTTCATTTTTATAATTTTCATTTGTTATGATTGTTTCACTGCTGATGGGTCCACAGAATTCTTCATAGCACCATTCTGAGAAAAAGAATCCTATGAAGTCTTTACAAAAGAACTAATGATCTTGTGTTTTGTGTGAGGCCAGCATTATATTGACAAAGGAAGGCAAAGACATTGGAAGAAAAAATTATAACATTCCAGATGAATGTATATACAACAATTCTTCACCAAATACTAATGAATAAAATCCAGTAATATATAAAATGTTAATGTATCATGACTGGAGTTTATCCCAGGAATGCAAATTTACTAAAACATTAAAGTAAGTTTGTTAAATATTAAAATTCACTGCATCATAATTCACTGCATTAACAGAATCAAAGAGCAAAAAAATCATGAAAAACATACCAAAATTCAACACGCTTTTGTGATAAACATTCTTAGCTCACTAGGAGGAGATGGAAATTTCACCTAACAAAGTGCATTACCCAGTTTTTTTTTAAAGTAAGCATAAGTTTGGACTCTTCACAAAAACATAAAAAATATGTTCAATATCTTTAGTGAAGTTCCAATTAAAACCACGGTGAAACTACTAGTACACACTCAATGTCTAAAAGTAAAGACTGATAAAACAGTATTGGTGAGATTGTGGAGCAAGCTGAACTTTTACACATTGCTTACGCAGTGTGAAATTGCACAATCACATTGGAAAGAGTACAACAGTGTCTTTAACATTACACATACATTTACCATATGATCGAGGTTTCACTTGTGGGCATTTACTAAAAACTAGTTTCTAGAAAAAGATCCAGACATCAGTGATGGTAGCACTTTTATAAAATAAGCAAAGTAAAAACAAGAATGAATATTGCAAAAATAGAGTTTCTGCTTTTGTGGCCTCACACAGAAAATGGGCAGATGAAGCGAAAGGCCTTAGAAACATTCCTAAAATAAAAAAACAATGAAGTCAGGAAGCCTTCCCCTACCAAATATAATTCTTGTTAAGAAGCTATAGTTATTGACATAATAGATATTGATGCAGGAAAAGTCAGATAGGTGTACAAAATGGATAAAGAGTCCAGAAATAGATCCATAAAGATCTATTTATAGATAAGATAAAGAAAAATGGAAAAACAACTAAAGTCAGGAATACCAACTGCAGAAATTAGCAGCCCTTCTTCAGAAATAGGAGTAAAAATCACATATGCTTTCCCAACATAGTAAAGACAGAGTGCATTCAGAAAATTTACAAAGGCTGTCTTGGGACAGTAACTGTAATGGTCTGTTTATAGAAAAGCATCCCTTTTGATTTAGGGCTTTTTGAAAAAAATGTTTGACTACAGCTTCAGTAGAGAATTCATTTTCACTGCTGCTCTGTTATTTAATTAGTGTAACTCTGGTTTAAGAAAATTATGCTTCAGTTTTGTTTGATTAAGGAATGTTAAGGGCTTAAAATAGCTTTGTGCTGCAAAGTTATACTTAACAGTTTTTCAGTCTTCTGTTACAAATCCTTCTTTTAGTCTTAGTGATTTAAGAATTGTGTAGACTGTTTATGATGTATTCATTCACCTGGATGCCATTCTTTTAAAAGGGAAATATAACATCATTTGTATTTTTAAAAATCTGTTGCCTAGATCAAAAACATTTACACTTCATTTTATATCTTTTAATCCTTCATATTCATGGAAAAAAATGTACTTGAGTTAAATATTTTTTTCTTTTGCAGGGAAGGCATTTTATGCTAGTTGAGCAAATTTTAATTTCATCCAAGAGCATATTTGAAATTTTACTAATTCTAAATGAGGATTTAGAAAATTCATGACGTGATTTCATTTTATTCATCTTTAGAAAGAGTTCAGATACAAATTAAACATTGCAAAGGGATAACAACAATAAAATCAGGGAGAGAACATTAAGAAAAAAGTTGATGAATTTGAGTCTCCCCTCTCCCCCCAATAAAGTAAATTTCTTTATTGCAGAAGATGCCATAACCAATTTAAATGTACGAAAATAACCTAGAGGAGACTTTTTGTCAACATATATGAAGGCAGATTCTCTGTCATTAAAACTTTTATTTTTTTCCCTTCAACTTGATGTTATCAGTCTGTCTGTGAAATGCTACAGTGCTGGCTCATAATTATCCACAGAACTATAATTCAAGACCTAGCATATAATCCAGGCAATTATAGCTCTAATTTAGAGTTTTTCAAACTTGGCACTGTTGACATCAATGGCAGATTGTTCAGTGCAATGTTGGCAGCACCCCTGAGCTCCCAGTGCCAGTAGCATCTAGTCCTGACATTCAGAGATACCTCCAAGCAAAATCATCCTTGGGGCAAAATCATCCCTGTTTGAAAACCACTGTTAGCTGTATTTTAAGCCCAGCAAGGGCAAAAGGTGCTCTGTCTGCCTTCGATCCATGTTAGCACTTATCTTGGTGCTTTATACATAGTAACAATTCAGGAAATATTTGTTGAATATAAAGAAATAAAGAATAATTCTTCTAGAAATCTTTTCTTAACCAAAAACGCTATTACAGCAGCAACTTATGTTATCAAGAATAATTTCTGCATTAGTGCCTCACTTATGAGAAAATGTGTTGAATATAAAATGCAACCATGAGTAGGATAATTTGCTTCTGAAACAGTATTATAGGGGGCCTATCATAACTTATATTAATTCTTTATTGCTCCATTGTTATTTTAAGACTTTTACAAAAATTCTTGATGCTGGCACAGCTAGATTTTTTTTTAATTAATGGACTTTATTTTTTGGACAGTTTTAGGTTTGTGGAAACATTGAGCAGTCGGTACAGAGTTCCCATAAACTCCTGATCCCCAGTTTTAACAAGTAGTAACATTTTGCAATTATATGGTATATTTGTTACAGTTGATGAGCCAATAATGATACATTATTAACCCAAGTCCATAGTTTACATTAAGGTTTGTTTTTGTGTTGTTTATTTTGTGAATTTTTAGACTGTATTTTTTTTAAAAGCAATTTTAGATTGCAAGAAGACCACAGATAAGAACCCCAAAGAGAGGTGGGGAGAAATGCAAAAAAGCTAAAGGTCAGAGATTAGGGGATCCAGTACCCAGGGGTCACAGCTTCATCGGGACACCGTTTACTGACTTATCTGCCCTCTCAAATTCCTCTGCTAATACCAGTGTTTCTTTGTTCTTCAAATCGGAAGCTCCTTGAAAGTTTCCTGTGGGATTTACTGTTACCTAACACTGGTTAATCTGAAGGTGAAAACCTCCCTTATCATGTTCTTCCCTCTTGTTTTTCCATTAGATTCCCCTACTTGGGGAGGAGGCTAAAAAACCTGAGAAACATATTTAAACACAGTTTTCTAGAATGTTAATTGTGATCCTTACTTCAATACACTCTGAAATTTTGCCAGAAAGGAGGCATGTTTTAAAATTAATGCACATATAAAATAGTACATAGCCATGTTTGGAAGTCATAGAATCTACTGCACTATTAAGCTATCAGAACTCAAAAATAGTTTTACGCTCTAGATCCTAATATTTGGTATGAATTTGTAGAATCATGATTCTTGTCCTTGAATTCAAAAACCAAGCCCGTGTGTCTCCAGATTCTCTTCTAAAAAGTAATGCATATGAAAATTGTGTTCAAGTCACTAATTGTTCACTCATGCAAGTTTATATATTCATTTGATTAATGAAACCATATAGATGATGGAAGTAATCATTTGAAACAAAAAATTGCAACAATGTTTAAAAGTATTTTCAGGAAAGCTTTCATAGCATGTACTTAAGATGTCATATCTATTTTAATATATATCTTGAAATATGTTTTTATAGCTATGCAATGAAGGATCGGTGACTGATCTCGCAAAAGCCTTCCTGCCTTCCTGAAAAAGGGCGAAAGAATGAGTGAGCCCATAATTGCCTGTATTTTGCGTGAAGCACTATTGGTAAGGCCATTTAAATTGTTTGTGTGTTAGTTATTGGGCATTCTTGTTAAATAAAAAATGTGGATCCTAGTTTTAGAAAAAATCATTACATTAGTATTTATTGGTGCAAGAGTATATGCAAAATCTGAAATGCTTAGCATAAGAAATTCCTTTTTTCCATTCAAAATCTACCCTCTTTTGTTAACAGAACGCTGAGTTCTGATTTCCTAAGTGCATTTCAGTGATTGTAATTGTGATGAAGGTAGCTAATTTTTGTTTTTTTACTAATAGTTAGGTTTTTATTTGCCCATTATTTAAAAGAAGTTTATAGAATGTTCTTTTTCTATTGAGATCAACACTCTTTTAATAAACTATTTGATAGGAGCCAAGGGTATACTCTGGTTTTAGAAATTTTTATATAGTCCAAAGTACAAATGATGTACTTTGATTGAGCTAATTCAGTGTGAAACATTTAAGAATGTTTGAGTGTTAAATCTTAACATGTATTTCCTATTAATTTTGCACAAATGCATCCACCTAAAAATTTGTTGTTTTTGTTGTTTGATGTTTTCTTTAAAAGTCATTATGTATTTCCCACCTTTTAGGGACTTCAGCATTTGCATAGCAATTTTTGAAAAAAATGTTTGACTACAGCTTCAGTAGAGAATTCATTTCCCAGCATCTCCCACCTGGGATACCTGCTGCACAGGAGATGTATAAGTACTTAACCTCTTTGCCAACACATTCAAAGCCCAGACTGCAGATCCGACAGCCTGAGTTCAAATCCTGACTCTTCTACTTTCTAGCCATGTGACCTTTAGCAAGTTAGTCCCCCTCCCAGAGCCTGGTTTGTTGTCTATAAAATGGGATAATAATACCATCTATTTTATTTGGTTGTGGGGAAGATTAAATAAATTAATAATGTAAAGCACTTACAGCATATCTAGTATCTAATACTCATTCTGTAAGCATGATCTGCTGTTATTATTACTATGGCCTTCCCCTCCCCATCTGTCTCTCTCTCCCTCTATAATGTGGGTCAGACAAAAGATCCTGTCTTCTTAGGTTTTGCATCGCTAGTGTCTCACACTTGCCTGCTATATGCTCAGTAAATATCACATTGTATTATGGGTAGAAGAGGGTGTAGTCATGGAAATTCACTTGCTTTACTAAAAAATATAGCTGTGCGCTTTTGAAAATCCTACTCCAGTTTTCCACGGTCATATATTCTCATTTCAGAGAAGCTCCGTGACTGCTTCTCGTTCTTACTGTGGCATCTCAGTGATAGTAGTCAATAGCCTACAAATAGATTCAAATATATTTGATATGCATGTAGCTCATCACTGATTAGAGGGACCCCAGAGCAAGGCATTTGGCAAAGCAATCACTGTGCTTCCATGAAATGAACAGTCACCTCCTGTATTTGATGGTCTCCAGCCCAGAACCTGAGCAGTCCTGGGCTCCAGCCCACATTCTGTTTGCAGGAGGTTGTAGAGACAGTTGTATTGTTGTGGTGGTTCTTTCATTTTGTTTTGCTTTTTCAACCATTTATGGAGATCCGGGCACCATGCCAAGAGCTTTATTTTGTCTCAGTTCTTACAATAAAGCCATGTGGTAAGTCTGCAATTATCCCCATTTTACATGAGGAAACTGAGTTTCAGAAAGCCTAGGGAATTCGCTCAGTGCTCCAGCTGTCTCTACGACCAACGGTGGTAGAAGTGGGATTTGAACTCAGACCTTTCTCACTTTGAAACCCACGCCTCAAACTCCCAATTCTTTTCCCTGGATGTCTGTCCTTCAGTCACTGCTGGGAACCTCAAATATTAGATGCCCAGAATTAAACTCCTATCCGAGGATATCCGCAAACCTGCTCCTCCCCTGCACTCCTGGCTCAGGCCTGGGTCCACGCCTGCCTGGCCAGGCAAGCCCTCGGCTCGCAGCTCATTCCCATCTTCATCACTGACATCAAGCCCACTTGCAGATATTTCTCAAGTCCGTTCATTGCCTCCATTTCCACTTCTACTGCCTAGGCTGGGCCCAGTGACTCTCACCTCGGGAGCAGACAGCCTCCCTGCCCACTCCCTCCCATCCATTCTCTCCATTGCTGCTAACCTGACCTTGTCACACTTCTGCTTTTTGAAAAAGTACAGATACTCTAACGTGCCCTGAAGATAAAGTGGCTCAAGGCCCTTGGTGATCACACTTCCACTCACCTTGGCAGGCCTCGTCTGTTCTCTGCACCTCCACCCTCATCATGTCCCACCCTTCAGCCAAACACCAGCAGCAGGCCCCAATTCTGATGCAGTGATTCTGTCTGGAGTGTGCATGTGAGCCCTTGGTACCCTGCAAGGCAGAGCATGAACTGGAAAGAGTACAGCCCTTAAGTACTGGCAGCCTTGGACTCCTATCACTGGAGTCCTAGAGAGTTGCCTAAACATTCTGCGACCTCATTTTCCTCATCTGTAAAATGAGGATAATAGCACTAGTGCCTACAGGAGTTGTACGTATATTTTTTCCAGGTTAAAAAATCCAGCCCATCATTAGGCAAACAATGAGTGCTCAGTAAATGCTGGGGATAGTGGTGACAGCATGTGAAACATGAGTCTTGTTTGAAAGATAAGCTTCTGAGGGCTGATTTTTTAGAGATATGAACTATCATCTGAGAAAATACGAAGTATGAACACAGCATCTAGCTGGTTTCTCCTGTGTTCTTCTGAGGCGAGGCAGACATCTCTTTCCCATGGCCCAGCCTGGCTACACTGCCGGTCCTCATCCACTGGTCCCCAGCCTTCTTTCCTTCCCAGCATTCTGCATGACATTCAGATTCTCTCTCATTTCTTCACTCAGCAGATGTAGGCACTTTATTTACTGAGAAGGTTCTTGCAGTCCAGCTGGTTTGGCAAGGACTTCTGTGAAGGCAGCTTCCCTGCTGGAGGATGATCCCCCCCAGAGCCCTCCCCTCTGGCATCCCCTTTGTGATGAAGGATAGGCCACATCACGGGCAGTGTGACCCATCTGCTTCACGCGGCAGCCGCACGCACCGAGCGCAGCACCATGGGGCCGACAGAACCACTGTGTGTTTAAGCGCTAGTGGTTCACCTTAGGAGTTCAGCCTTTGAAAAACTGTGCCAGGACATAAGCACTCATTAAGCGGGTTGAGTTCTGATGACTTTAAGGGTAGCTTGTCCTCCCCTCTGGCTGCTTCCTGGCCTCCCTTCCCTCAGATGCCACCTCAGAACCAGGGGCCTCACTTAGAGGTGACGCAGCTGCCACCAGGCTCCTGCCTCCAGCATCTCCCACCTTCAATAGTTCGCTTACCAGGCAGACCACAAAATGAGGAAGAAAAATCTTTTTAGATTGGAAAAATAGGGCTGCTGCTAATTACATTTTAATTAGTTTCATTTTTTAATATAAATGCACCCTGATGTTTTGTGCAGGAAGGGCACAGTTCTTAAAAATCTCAGAAATAAAGTAGGAACATGACAGATTGGCTATTAAAGTGTCACACTCAGATGTGTTATTATTATTATTATTATTGTTATTTAACATTTCTAAGCCCCAGTACTGAGCCAGGAGTGGTAGTGGAGGGCATAGAGAGAAAGGGCCTAGAGGTGCACCAACTCAGGATGGAGGTGCTAGAGGACCCCCAGGGGGCTGGCGCTGGCTTTCCCAGGTGTCTGCGATTGCTTCTCAGAACACCCCTCAGCCATCAAGTTTAAGGACTGAGAACACAGTTGGGAGGCTTTGTGCCCTAACCCTGTCCTGTGGCCACTTGTGAAACTGCTAAGATTTCCTGGCACCTCTGCCCCAGCTCGGCAGACATATGAGTTATATTTTAGGATAGGCCTCCTCCAGAGAAACCAGTCTCTTCTTCAAAACATTTTCATCAATGAGAAAGCAGGGTTTGATGGACAGGATTTTACTTTCAGGGTACTACTCTCTGTGTAGTGGGTTGAATAGGGCCCGCAAAATATCTGTCCACCCAAGCCTCCAAACGTGACCTTGTTTGGAAATAGGGTCTTTGCTGATGTAATTAAGTAAGGCTGTTAAGGTGAGAGCATCCTAGATCAGAGTGGGCCCTGAATTAGTGACAAGTATCCTTTTAAGAGAAAGGAAGGGGAGATTTGACACACAGACCAGTGGAGAAGACAACCATGTGGTAATGGAGGCAGGAATGATGGCCTGGAGGAAGCCTGGCGCCACCAGAAGCAGCAAGAAATAAAAAGGGATTCTCCCATAGAGACTTCAGAGAGAACATGGCCTGCTGACACCTTGATTTTGGACTTCCGGTCTCCAGAACTGAGAGGAAATCGATTTTCGTTGTTGAAGGCACCCGGTCTGCAGTAATCTGTTGCAACCGGCTGTCCCAGGAAACTACTGTGCTCGGTGAAAGCATCTCCTCTCGGTATCTCCTTAAAGAGGCCCACCCGGGTAGGGGCGGATGTTTTGCAAAGGATGCTCTGGATGCTAAGTTTAATCAAGGAGCAGGATGGCCTGCTGACCTCCTCTCTGCTGAGTTGACATGAAATACCATCACATCTTTATCTTCAATGTCAAAATATGTCTCCAGATGCTTTCTAATGACCACCTGCCTGCATCCTCTAGCATTTGGGCTCAGATTTGGAAAACTTTCAAAGGGCAATGAAAGCAAGAGACTTCAGGCCTCCCATGCCCCTCTCTCAACCCACAGCAGTGTCTCCTCGGAAAAGGGAGGTGCCCGGGGCATCCTTTACACGCACTGATGTCATGCAGGACAGACACAGATCTCTGAGGGCAGGGTGGGACTTTCACTGCAGCCTCCATTTAAAGAGAGCCTACAGAGGGTCTCTTATGTAGCAGCAGTAAGAAAATGGGAATAGACATACTCTGCTGGTGATTCCCCTGGCAGAAGGCTCTTGATCAAACTCAGAGAGCCATCAAGGAAATTCCTTAAATCAAAAAACTGCCCAAGCCAAACAAAAGCTCCAAGCACTAACTGACTTCTCCCTGACTTTAATCCAGAAGAAAGTTCTTTGCTACCATCTCTACTCCCCTTTATCTCACTGTCACTGAAAGGAGAGAAATTCACCAGAGCTATGGTCTCGGCCACTGCCCATCTTCATAGACTGAGCTTTGACCATGTTATTTCCAGCAGGTCATTTTACAGAGTTACAAGACTCCGCCAGTCCTAGGGACCCAAGGTGGGCCCTCTGTAAGCAGAGACCTCTCCAAACCCACATACCCGCCTAGATGAAACTGTCCCCAAATATAAGCTGAGGCTTATGGGCCTATTTCAGAAGATGAGAGATTCTCCAGGCAGACTCCAGCCAGCCTAGCAGCTCCGTGTGGTGTCTTTCCCTCAGCTGCTCCCGTGAGTCCGGGTGCAAAATTAGACTGCAGCCCAATTGTTTAACCAGCTGTTGCCGGCAGCCCAAAACCCATACTGGGCAGGCGTCAGTGCTGCTCAAAGGATGTTTATTCTTGCACTGCTCAGGGACTGGAAGCAGAGATGTGTGCCTTACTCCTGGAAAAAGGCACCCTCCCCCCAGTTTTGCCTTCTGTGGACTAGAAGGGGAGAAACCCTGGGAGTACAGGATCCACATTTGGGATGCATCAGTTCTGGCCAGTGGTGCTCACACTGGTAACTTAGGTCCTAGAAGTGACTTTGACTTGGGTTTAATTTCTCTGGAGAAACATAGGAACCATCTGAGCTAATCATGTCCTTCCGAGCTTTTGGTGATACTGTAACTCCATATTGGCAGTGCCTGGGCGAGTCCTCAAGCATGGAGGCTAGGGGATGACCATGGGGAACAGAGAAAGTCACGGGCAACACCACTTCATGTCAAGAGTGACACTCAGCCTTCAGCAAGAAGGTTAAGCAGAAGACACAGACTATGGTCCCTACCAGATCCACAGCAGGAATTGGCATCAGAGTGTGTCCAGACGCTCAGAGGGATGCCGAGGGGGCCATCAGGAGGGCCAAATGTGTGAAAGTATTGGCTCTAGTGGCCTCGTCTGCAAGACACTGCTCCCAAGAATTGGTGCCTTTAAAGGTCAGGGCAGTTCTCACAAGTGCCAGCAACGTGGCAGCTGAAATTGGTATAAAACAGGAGATAGATTACAGGAGGCAGAATCCGTTACTGAAAGATTCCTGGAGTCTAGCACTGATAGCCGCAGCTCACTGCTAACCAGGAGATTTATGTGACAAGATTATCGATGGTATTAATCACATTTAGAAGAAAGGATTATACCTACTTCTGGGTCAGTTCTGTGCCACTAGGCCCCCGTCTAGCCAGCATGTTAACAGATGGACTGCTGGCTGCAAGAAGGTGAGGCTAAATATCTGCACAGTCATGGGAAGGAGGGAGACAGAGAAGATGAGTTCAGTGCTGGGTGGCCGAGTGCAAATCCTCGGAAGGGTCTGGCTTGGGGTTGCTGCCAAATCTGAAAGCTCCATTTCCACCTCCTCCTTCCCTCACTCCACCCCCCACAAACCTGGTGGCCTCTCCAGTCTTTGGCATGGTGGGTGCCCTTTCCAAAAGGAGGAACCCATATGTAACTGGGAACAGGAGGCATCAAGGGGTGAGACTGTGCCGAGCCCCCCAGCCACCATCCCAGAAGTGGGTCCTCGCAGCAGCACCCTCTTCTCGAGGGAGGGTCGGCACTGTGCTCACACTGCCACGGAGAGTGAGAGAGAGCTCACACTTAGGCCAGGCAGAGCACTGGAGAATATGCCATGGGGAGCAGCTCTGGGTGGCCTGTCAGAGGGTGGCTGTGATGTGGACTGACAGACTCCTTCCACCTCGGTTAGGCCTAGCGGGGAGCCGGGACTGCGCACAGGGAAAGCGAGCGGCAGGCCTCAGGGAAGGCCTCACGTCTAGGTTTGTCCTGCCACCAGGCTCAGGGATTGTTGGGTAACCCTTGAGGTTGTAAACAGAGCTTATGTTGAATGTGACCTCAGAAAACATGACTTATTTTAAATTGTGGTGAAATATGCATAGCCATACAATGTACCATTTTCAAGCACACAGTTCAGGGACATTTAGTACATTTACAAGGTTTTGCAACTATCTCCAGTTCCAGAACATTTTATCACCCCAAAAGGAAACCCAGACCCATTCCTCAGTCCCTCGCATCCCCCCTTCCCTGAAAGCATTACTTTTTCAAAATAAAGGTAATGGAATGGTTTCATGGAAGGCCCACTTTCCTAGTGTGGTCAGAAGAAGAAGGGCCTTGTGCTCAGGTCATCCATCCACCTGGGGCAGCCGCATGCTCCATGGCCTTAGCACACACAACACTACAATTCAGTTGTCTAAACTCTCCTCCCCTACCAGGGTCTAACTCCTCTCCGTGACCTCAGCTCCTAGCAGAGCAGCTGGCACATAGCAAGTCTCGGCAGCATTTATGGGACAGAAGGATATAAAAACCAGTAATTCAGTAGCCGATATGCTACTTCTTATTGTTTGGGGACATAAATCTTTGTCCTCGAGTTGTCATACTTTTGAACCCTGCACAGAAAGAAGCAAAACCCAGGGTAGGAAGAAAAAGCCCTTCGTGTCGCTCCTTTTAATTAGACGCCCTGTTAAATTGCAGCAATTTTGCACTGTGCTTCCCTGTCAGTGTGTCTAGAAGCTCTGAAGACACTCTTAACCAAGGCAGGCAGGAGTTCATTTTATTCTTTTCCTCCTTATTTTCTTTCAAAGGCCAATTTATTTTTTTTAGACATTTTGCTTTGCCTGTGCCATTCATGGAGATTTGTGTATATAACAATGCCCCTTTCACAGAGGAGGTTAGTGTGGTGGAATGGAATCCCCGGGACCTCCCACCAATCCCTTTTGATGGAGTAAGACTTGGAAAATCAATTATTTTGCCTCATAGTCTGAAGAAATTCACTGTTCTCTAGCCCGCTTACCCAGAAATACAAGCCACCAGGAGAGCTCTACTCCAGCCCCCTCCCTTGCAGCCTCCCTGGGCTGCCCTGGCACCCACTTCACTCCATGACAGGACCCGGAAAGATCAGAGGGACAGATGACAGTGTTTGATGCCCATTTTTCCCTCTATTGGAGGGAACCAGCTGAAGTGTTAACAGGCAGGCCTGGCCCCATGTTTCATGAATATTTTAGAATGTTTGCTGGCAGAATTCTAACAGTGCCGTGTCCTCCTGGGTGTACGTGTCACCCATATTCCAGGGTTTAATTGCAGCTCTGGAGAAAGGAAGCACCACTTCCCCATTAGTCCCCGTTATTATCCTAAAACATGCCGTGTGAGCTGTTCTGTGTCCAGGGTCTAAAGTCCACGTGGGCTTTTGCCTCCTTGCCCCACACTGGATCCTGACACCAGGGCAGGGAGGGCGGTTGAGTTTACAGTGACCAGGAATGTAGGGGCTGGAGAAGGAAAGGCTGTGTGCTGGCCCCGTTGTGATGTTTTTTCTCACGTGTCTTCTGGCCTATTTCCTATGCTGGTTTATTTCAGGAAAGCCCTCAAACCTGTCCCCTGATTGCCGTAAGTCCACCTGTCTCTGGGGCCTACCCCTCTGGCCAGTCTTCCCAGAGAGCTCTGACAACCGCACACACGCTAAGCATCTCTGGGCCTTCTTGGCTGGCTGGTTCCCTCTGAATTTCCTGACTAGGAGCAAGGCCTGCTCCTCCCGCTGGCCTCCCCACTGCCAAGCCAGGCGCAAAGCTGGACACCAAGCAGGCTGAATGGGTAAGAAGCCACATGAGGCCCAGGCCTCTCCCTTTTCCAAGTGAGGAAGGGCACTCGTCTACCTGGGAGCAGGCCAAGCAAGGAAGCCACACCGTGGGGCCTCAGCACCCCTCACCCGCTCCAACTCACCCCCTCCCAGGGGACTCCAGCCCAGCACTCCGACGGCACTCCCAGTCATGCCTGGTCTTCCCACAACTCCCACAGGCACCTGGGCCTCGGAGGTGCTCCTGCCACAGGCGAACCCGTTTTCCCTTCTCTGTGGTTTTTCTCCACACCGCACATACCACAATAGTGGTTCCTCCTGGCTTCTCACTCCCCACGACATTTGTGACCAGTTCTGCCAAGGCCCCCTGAGGACAAAGGCCGTTGTCATGAGCTGTTTGTAGGAGAGACAGAGCAACTGACTCTATTCTTTGCTGAGCCATCACATGGACTTCCAGCTTGTGAACAAAAATGTGACTGTATGTGCTGACCATCTCTGTCCTCTGAATGGAGGCCACCCATAGGCAGGCTTTGGAGCAGCCCGGGTAGGGGCAGCCTGGGGCCCAGAGACTGGTCAGCTGGAGATGTTTGCTTCAGTCTCTTTGTGGGGCGGACAAGGACCCTGCCCATAGTGGAGCCCAGTGGGGGTCAGGACAGGCCAGCTGGCCAGCGAGTTAGCCAACACAGAGAAACATGAGAGGGCCTTCAAGGGAGCATGTACATGGTATGGGGGCCACTGTCCCATCACTCTTAGGTCTCTCATTACACCTGAGGGACAGCGAGTGGTGGGGGTTGGGTTGTATTCAAATCTTTTGGGAATGTGGAATTTGGATCTTGCCTGGACCCAAGATTCTGATGAAACACACACACTCATGTCCCATTGATGCTGAGGTTCATAAATGCCAAGATGGGAAAGACCCTTTAAGTGGCATGCCAGTGAAGCCATCCCGGAAACAGGCCTGGGCATGCAGATTTGTGGTGTGGAGAAATGAGCGCTAGACTTCAGGGGCCTGGGGTTCCATCCTGAGGGAGTCGTCCAGCAAACATCATTGTCAAATGCTGACTGATGCCAGTGCTCAGGGGGCATCAGCAAATGGGCTGCGGGGGGACTGAATGCCCACAGCCCCCACCCAAGAAGCCCACATGCAGGGCAGTGCTTCTCGGAGCCTGATCTGAGGGCTCCCTGCTCAGAACCCCCGAGGCACCATCTAACAGGCAGATTCCCACACACAGCCTCCCCCCCAACCAAAGTTCATCAGTTGTGAATCTGTAGGGCTGCAGCCTAGGTTTGCATTTTTAACAAGCTCCCCCAGGATGTTTTATGCACAGAAAGTTGAGGCCCAAGTTATTCTATGCTGTCGCTGCAGGGGACTGAGTGACACAGAGAAGAGGCAGAGAGAAATGATGCTGGGCCTGACCTGGAGCCCCTCCAGCCCCCAGGGGTGCTGGCTCACCCAGGATCCTCACCCCGTTAGGCCAGGACAGGGTTAGGGGCGGGGTGCTTCAACAACCCCCCAGGGGACAGTCTCTGCACACTCAGACCTTGCCTGCTGGGGGGCATGTGGGTCTGGTTCACCTTTGTGTGGAACACCACTGTGCCCCAGATGGACAATTTCAGACCCTGGTCCTCTGTCTCTACCCTTCCTCACTTACACAGCACACTGTAACCTGCGACACACGTGCTCTTCAGGCCAAGGACCCGCCTCCATCATCCTTCTCTCCCTCCGGCCCCACGGGCTTTGACACATTGAAGGTGCTTGATAAATGTCTGTTCATTTAATGTAATCTGCTGAATTGAGGCAGAAAAGGGCCTGGTGGCCTATAGGCTCTTTTCCTTGGACCCAGCCAGCAGGAGTGCAGAGAGGGCCTGCAACTGAAGCCCCTACACCTCCCCTGGTGAAGGAAATATTGATTCTGCTGTTTGTTTTGCAAGGAAGCTGTCCCCACTGGGGCAGCCAGATCGAGTGCAAGTGAAATGGAAACTGTGGAGGAGGCAGTGCTCTTGCAGCCGTCTATTAATAGGGTGGCCCAGGAGTGTCCAGGCGGAGGAGAGGCCTGTGCCCCTGAGAGGGCCAGCCTGGAGCTGGGGGCCTCGGCGGGTTACTCTGGAGTCCTGCCCTCCCACCCACCTCAGCTCAGCTCCTCTCCACACTGCAGCAGAGATGGGGAATTCAGCAATGTCAATCCAAGTCACCTTTGAAGCAGGAGCCAAGTTGAGTAGCCTTGGCCCAGGACTCCAGCAAAGGGCTCCTAAAACCCCTGCTGGACAAGGGTCAGCAGACAGACATTTGGGACCTGCAGGGAAACAAGCTTTTCCTTTCTGCTTCACAGGAAAATTTGAGTTGAGCAAAACAGAGCCAACCCCAGCAGCCATCTGGATACCGCACAGTCCAGCAGCTAAATTTAGGGTACAGGTTACCCAGAACAGTTCTTGGAGGAGCCTTCCTAAATATTGGGGCTTCATGGCCTTTAAAAGGGGTGCTAGTGCCTGCAGTGCAGGGCAGATGAGGCCACCACGTTCAGCTACACAAACTGTGCACTGAACTACTGTGGCTTCCCATTCTCGGTTCTACTGTATTGTAATAACTTGCCAGGACATGCAGCTGGCCTCCTGGGAGAGCCCAGCTAGCCATTCTGAAAGAGGCTGCCTAAATATCAAGAAATGGGGCAGGTAGCAGAGGAAGAAGGCCCAGTGTTCAAACCCCTTGTGTTGCAGACAAAAGCAGAGGCCCAGAGAGTGAAGGAGCGTGTCCAAGGTCACACAGTGTCTGTGGCAGAGCTGACAGTAGGGCTGGGCCTCCTAGCTCCCAGGCCCCGCTTGTGCCTTGCCACCTTTTCTACTCTATTCTTCTGATATTTCACCTGCCCTGGCACCAGTGGGGCAGGCAGCCTTGAAGGAAGACCCCATTCTAAGTTTTCTGCCTCTGCCCAAGCAGCATTCTAAACTGTGCTTAGGCTGGGCTGTCCTTTCTGCCTTCTGTTTGTTCAGGCTTTGGCCCATATGGTTAGTGCATTTCACACTCCCCCTCCTGCACTCCCCAGATTGTTTCCTGTAGGTTTGGGGTTTTATTTTTTGCATCTGCCCCACCAAACCATGTGAGTTGATGTTCAAGACCTTAAAATTCAGAGAGCCTTCAGAGGAGTAAATTCCATCCAGCTCCAAGCGTCTTGCCCAGGCTCTGCATTCCTATCCAGACCTATGTGAGGCCCAGGGGGCCCAGGCGCATGCTGAGATCACCACTCATAGGGCGGCTGCATTTCAGTCTCTAGGCTGCAGGAGCAGGGTCCAAAGTCCAGGCTGCTGAGAGCTGAGGGTCCCCAGTAGCCCTTCTAGGACCTAATGCCTTCAATGCCCAGGCCCTGAGCTAGGGTAAGCAGATTCGACCAGGGTCGCAGAAAACCAAGGTCAGTGAGGGTGTGGTAGAGGCCAGCCAGGGGCTCTTAATTTATTCATTCATTCACTAAATACACAAATTTAGCTTATTTAGCACCTACTGTGTGCCTAATCAAAACAAGCATCCCTGCCTTTATGGAGCTCACTTGCTAGTGGATGGAGACATGTAATTAAATAAACAAGTAAATGTCAGGTGGTGGAAAATGTCCCAGAGAAATAAAGCAGAGAAGAAAGTCAGGAAGTGCAAGGGTAGACAGTCAGGCGCGCTGTGGCTTTAAAAGCCTGTTTGGATAACATTGGAGCAAAGCCCTGAAGCGGCTGGGGGGCCATGTGGGCAGGAGCACTCCAGGCAGAGGGATGAAAAGGAGCAGGAGCCTGAGGGAGGGGTGTGCCTGTCCTGGGCAGGGAACACGTGGGAGTCAGTGCCCACATGTTTTCGAACTGGGCCCCTCTGACTGCCACGCTGCGGAGTGGACTGAAAGGGGCAAGGGCAGCGCTGGACACAATCAGGAGGCTCCGCGTCCCTGCCCATCTCCAGGCCCGCCCTCTGTCTGGGCTCCCAGTCCACGCAACCAGCTGCTTCCTGAGCAGAGTCTCAGATGCCAGTGGGCACCTCATCACCCACGTAGCCTTCCAGATCTCAGCCTCCTGCTGGGTTTCCTGACTCAGACCTGCAGGTCCAGCCCTGGTGTCATCCCTGACTCCTCCCTCCCCTTACCCCTTCAGTGGCTCATCACCATCAATTCTACTTGATCAGTGATCTCTGTTGTCTGACCCCCTCCGTCCCCGTGGCCATGGGGCCAGCCAGGCCCTCGCCCAGACTCCCCTGGATCACCATAAAGGCTTCCAAGCGGATCTCTCTGCATCCTGTCCCAGTCCCTCCAGCCTGTTCCCCCACTGTCCAGAGACCCCAGGCCTCAGGTAGAGCCCCCTGTCCTCACAGGCTCCAACTTCACCTGCTCGTTCACACCCACATGCACCCCCACAGGAGGAGCAAGGCTTCCTCACGCCGCTTCATTTCCACCTTTGCCCTCACTGCTTCCTCGGCCCCTTCCACCTGAGAAGCATTCACTCCTCTGCTGGCCCTGCCACCTCCTCCCTGAAGTCTTTGCTGCCAAGCCCTCCACCAGGTGGTCTTTCTCTCTGCCTCCAAACCCCCGACTCTGCCACACGCAGGTCTTTGAGAAGTGTCCAGTGAAGAATTAAGGACACTCACTTCCCCCTGAAATCCTTCCTTTGGCACCCATCCACATCAGGCCCTGAGCTGTTCCCACTGGGCTGGGTACACAGAAGGCTTTCAGTACCTGTTTGGCAAATGAGTGGCCAAGGGAGTGTTCGTTTCTTGGCACCCACTTACACCAGCCTGCACTCGCTGCTGCAAAAAGAGAGAAGTTAGGGAAGCCCCTGGGGAATGGGTCCCAGCTGGCCTGTGGCAGCCATGGGCTACACTAAAAGGATACAGCTGGGGTGTTAGAAGCCCAGGGCATGAGGCTGTGTGGTGGCAGCTCCAGGGGGTTGGGGTTACTTTGATTGGTTCCCACACATTGAGTCTCATGCCACCCATCCCAAGCTCCAGGTCACTTTGGCCTGAAGACCCAGGAGTTCTGTAAATGGAGCCCAGTCATCTCTGAGCTCAGCTTCTGGAGCTGTTGCTGGTGTCCTAGAGCAGCTGCACAGGCACACTCTGACCAGGGGCGGCAGGGCCAAGGTCGGCGGGGGGCACCCCACAGAGAAGCCCAGGATCCGTCTGGCAGCAGGCCTGAGGCAGCTTAGGGAGCAGAGACCTGGTCAGGCCCCTGCCAGGACAGCTGCAGCTCAGGCTTGTCCCCAGGTCAGTTCACACTTGGGGGTCAGTAGACTTTTTAGAAGGGATAATAGGTCCCCTTCCCAGCCACTCCAGGGGTCTGGCTTTTCTGCCCAAAAGAGGAGGAGGAACAGAGAGCTCGAGGTGACCTTGCTCCTTCTCAGGGACAGCCAAGAGGAGAAGACTCTTCCCCCATCTGTTGGGAGCACAGGGACCATCTTCTGGGGGAAGCTCCCTGACCTACAGGTAAGCTGACCCAGGAATGTTACACCTGACTTGGAGGCCTTGTTTAAAAGCTCTTGGTTGTATGGGTTTTTAAGGCTCTTTTCCTACCACACGGGTGCTCTCGGGGGCTTTCCTCTCTGCCTGGGGGCTGTGGAGGCATGCAGGAATCAGCAAGCAGGGGCAGAGGGGATCTTGAACACCCTAGCTGACTTGGAGTGGGATGCGGATTTCCTGGCAGGGGTGGGGGCAGTACTGGGCAGAGGCTGTTACCCAAGTTGGAGAAAGAACATCTCAGTCATCAGGGTACCTTGTCTGGTGGCTTGTTGACAATTCCATGAGTTCTAATGTCTGAGGTTCAAAAGTGGAGAAATTCAGTCATTTACCCCAGTGCTTTGTTAATAAAACCTGGTTGGTTTGGAACCATTCAGACCCCAGAAGACCTGGGTTGGATTTTCCCATCCTTTCCACATGGAAGAGTAGGAGATAATATCAGCAGGTGGAGTGCGGGGTCTGCGTTGAACAGACCCACAGGACTTCTGTTCTCCCTGGGGCCCCCTCCCCCAGGACCCTGGTGATTCTGAGTCCTCTTGGACAGCAGAGTGTGTGGGTCCCTCTTCCTGCAAGGCGGCCTCTCCCCCCACTCCTCTGGGCAGTGGTGAGAGGGAGATGGGGAGACAGCCCCCAGGGGATGTGCGGGCAGAACCAGGCGGTCCAGAGAACCTTTCCCCAACTACTGACCCTTTGGTACCTAAAACCCAGACTCTGAAACCCAGTGTCTACACCTGGGAAAGGCCTGCCTTGGGCCCATTCTACCAGTTTAGGTATCTTGGCCTGGAGCAGCTTGAAATTCCAAGGAAGGACTCTCATTTTAAACCCAAGAGGTGAGAGAAAGGAGGGGCTCACCTGAGGCCAGGTCTGCAGGTTAATACGCATGCTCCTCAACCTTCCTTTCCATCTCCCTCCCCACTTTGAGGCAAGCTACCCAAGAGTGTCAGCCTGGGAGCAGGGTCCTCATCCTTTCCCTGACAGGCACTCACTGTGAGCTCTTGAGCCTCTGTTTCCCTACCTGTCAGACTCAAATAACCATGCCTGCTCCACCCGCCTTGTCAGGCAGCTATGAGCCTGAGGTGAGAGGTGTGGTGTGGCAGGCCTTGGAAAAGGGGACAAAATGGAAAGGGTGTCGCTAGAGTTATTATACAGCAGTGGTTGAAGTTTCCGATTTTTCTGCCTGGCACGTCGCTGTAGTCTCCTGGGATGGCTGTATTCAGGGAGCCGATGCCGTAGGCTTTGTGGAACACGCGGTGATTTCATGGTGCAGCCAGGCGCTGGACTGTTGGGGGAGGGGCACCATCTGGAACTGACTGGCGTTTTCCTGAAGTTAGAGGCCATCCGCAGACTTCCTGCCCAGCTTCTCTGGACCCTGGAGTGATTCCCACCTGGACCCACGACCAGGGACATTTCATTCCCCCTGGTTGATTTGTGTCCCAAATTCTCAAGATCCCGCCCCCAGCCCCAGCGCCATCCTTTGCCTGCTTCTTTTCATCGTTGTTCTGTAAACACGTTAAAAATTGCCTCCTGTTTCAGTTCCCCACCTCTCCTGCAATTTTCTGGCCTCCCCTGATTTCACCCTCCAGGATTGAAATTCTTTCTCCCGGTCTCCGTGAGCAATTGGTGAAACAGAAAAAGCAGGAAATTAATGTCCCAGCCTCGAGGCTCCACACAGCATTAGATGGAATTAAAGTACAATAATGAGTCAATACACACACAACTCTGTTGTTCTTTGATTTTCCTTTCAAAATTCATGTAGTGAACGCTTCCTCTGTCACACACCGTCTTCAGCTGGGAGACTTGATAGCATCCTGAATGGATTTACATACCAAATGGGTTTAATTTTATACTTTCGCTTAAGGTCAGGACATTTATTTATTATCATTATTTATTACTGAAGCACGAGTGGTTTTAATTATTTTAGTGTTCCTCCTACAAAGCAGGATCACTGCTAGCTATGGAACATTTTCTGTTTCCGCTCACATAAATAATATAGTTTTTAATTTCACGAAGATTTAGTATTCATCTGCTTTGTAAATGAAAGTCATCGTTTACCACAACAGAGACAGAGGGTTCAGAACACGGTGGTGGACTTCCTCAGCGTGTCCTCGGTGGTCACTTTTCCCACCTTTGGTTTTCTAGGTGCCCAGAAAGGGACCTTCAGATGGGCTGGGAGGGAAGAGGGCAGCGGGGTGTGGAAAGGGAACAATGCAGGGGGTGGGGGGTGGCTTGAACCCCCTTCTCTCATGAGGTATCACTTGCCTTTTACATATATCACCCTGTTTGCTCCCCCACAAAACCCTTCCAAAGCCTGGATTTCTGTCTCCACCTCACAAATAAAAAACCTGAGTCTCTACACATTAACTAACTTGCCCGAGGCTGCTCAGATCCCAGCTGCAGGTTCAGATCCACATGTGTCTGACTCCAGGATGCAGCCCCTTTTCCCCCTTCCCACAAGCCCTCTCTGTGCCAGGGCCTGGGTGGAGGCTGCTGGGGGCTGCAGCCAGCATAGGTAGGAGGAGAAGCACAGAGAAGGAAGGAGCCGGCGGGGATGGGTGAGGGCCGCGACTGCCGGCCAGGCCGTGGGCATGACCGTGTGTGTCCTGGTGGAGGCGGAGGGCATCCTGACTTTCTGGGGCAGAGGCCCAGTCTTGCCTCGGGGCAGTGTTCCCAACAGGCAGCCAGGGGATTGAATCCAGCCCCCTGGGGACACTGAATCTCGTGGGATCCCCCTCCCCTTTGCCCCTCCCGTCCCTCCCACCTTTTCTTCCACCTAGATCCTCATCTCTTTCAGGGAGGCTGCTGGGTCTGTAAATTATGAGCTGCCCACGAATTTTGATTCCCTGTCTGTGAATCGCTCTCCCCTGCTTCCCTATGGCCATCCCAGCCAACCCTCGGCTGTCTTCACCCTCGGAAGCATTCCCAGCATGCGGCTGGCGGTCAATCAGGAACCATTTTCACACTTCCCATTGTCTCTGGGACACCAGACCATGGCGCCGGCTCCACGTTTGCTGCCAGCATAGCCTTGGGAATGAGCGGGCAGTTTGGGGTTGCCATGGAGAAGCTGGGCCCTTTGGTGGTTTGAGCTGCTTAACGTGGAATAGAAGACCTGGCCCACCAGCCGGGGCAGCACAGGGCAGTGGCCTCATACCCTGGTGCCCTCTACTCAGACCCAGCCAGCCAGCTGCATCCCCATCCCCTAGGGCTATTAGCAGGTTAAAACCGTATTAAATCTAAATGATGCCAGCCTCATTCTGCGGGGGTTTTCTTGAGTTCTCATCCAGGCTCCAGCTACAAATCAGCTCCTGCCAGACTTGGTCTCCAAGCAGAGTTCTTTGTGTCCTGGTGCCTGTGTCCCCAGGGAGAGGAAGGAGCCCATTTCATAACCAAACAGAATGGCTAGACGCTCACCGTGATTAATCAGAGGCTGTGCCACACTGTCCTTGCACAGAGCGTGGCTTAAATTTAAGCAGAAAATGGAGCCCACACTGAATCATCCTTCTCCGTGACAGAAGATGAGATTGTGTTAGCAAGAATGCAGCGTGTTTGGCTGGGTCCCTCCTGGAGCGGGGTGGGGGGGGGGGCCTCTTTAGCACACCTCTAATTTCTCTCCTGTGAGCTTCTCTAGAGAGCTAGGAAGACTTCCACGCTAAAGCAAAGCCACCTCTTACCTAGAACAGCAAAATTCTCTTCTCCATCTCAGACACAGGCTCCCCCAGGAGGACAGAAATAGATAGGAGACTCCGGGTGCATATTTTACCCATTTTTCGTATTTTCTTTCTTCTTCTTCATTGCACTAATTTAAGTGGTACTTCTGGATTAGAACCAGCAAGATAGGTGCCTGGGAATGCAGGAAGTCTCAGGGCTGCATTTAGAATCAAATAGAGTTAATGGTGCAGTCTCTTCCCAATGAAAAGGGAAATAAAATACCTTTCAGAGCTGGACCTCTTGCTGCTTTATGCAGGGGGCCCTGCTTTTGTTAGATGGGCTCCCCCTGAAATCCAGACCCACATGTTAAAAAGATTTTTTCAGGGGAGGCTTCCTTTCAAACACATGCAGTTAGGCTTTTGTTTTCCACTTCTCCTGTTTTATAGAGGAGATGGAAACCCAGAGATTGAGGATCCTTCCTGAGGTCACATAACTGGGAAGAGATGGTACCTCCTACTTAGAATCGGAAAGCCAGTTCTTAATGCTCAAAAACATGTTTGCTGAGGGTCCACAGTAGGTCCAAGCCTCTTACAGGGGAATTGTTTCCTCTGCTCAGCACAGCACCTGCCCTCAGGGACCCTCAGTCTGGCTGCAGAGGCAGAACTAGGCAAGGAGGTCAGAGAATGAGATGAGGCCACTTTGAGTGGGTTTCCAGCCACAGCAGACATGGCCTTCTGGATGGCAGCTGGGCCCAATGGGCTTGAGTGGCAGAGACTGAGAAGGGCAGGTCGAGGGGCAGCAGGATGGCTCAGAAGACACCAGCCTGGCAGGAGCAGATGGGACCAGCAGAGAATGGGGAGAAGGAGGCTAGAGGTTCAAATGCTGGGCTGAGAGTTTGGGCTTGATCTGGTGGGAGGCCCCACAAGAGGAAAATGGTCCTGGAGTCAAGTCCCAGTGCCTTAGCACCAAACTCCCCCAGGCTCTGCTGCAAATTTACTGTGCATCCCTTCTAACACAAGCATCTCTAAGGTCCCTTCTGCCTCTGACAGGCTGCCCATCCAAGGCAGCACATGGGAGCCCTGTAGGTTCTTCTAAGGAGAAGGGACAAGAGTCTTCTGTGGAACTGCATCTTCCCCCACCCTGCCTGTGGAGCCCTCCTCTGGACCCAGTGCCGGGAGAAAACCTCTCTTCTGATCTGGGGAGCACTTGCTTCTGCAGGATTTGAAGGCGTCAGAAAGTTATCTGGGCAGCTCTGCAGGGTGTGGGGGAAACGGCGTCACATCACAGGGACAATAATAACCAGACTGAGCATACTCAAGTTTGGCGATAAGAGCAATGGTGATGATGGTTAGCATTTACTGTGTCTTTACTGCCTGCCAGCATGAGTAGGTGCCTTGCACACATTTTACATCAAATCCTGTGGGGCAGATATACCATCCTCATTTTAAGATGAAAGAACTAAGGTCCAGGGAAGTTCGTTTGCCAAGATCACTTGCAAAGTAAGTGGCCCAGGGGAAGGCTGCAACAGAGACCTGGGCCGCAGCACACTCTGCTTGTGATGGGGAGCCTTCGTCACGCCAGGTCCCAGGGCTGCCTTCCCCGCAGTGCTGGCCACTTTAGCTGTCAGGCTCCTGTGGCTGCCTTCCCCGCAGTGCTGGCACGGGAGCCTGACAGCTCAAGTGGCCAGCACTGAAAGTAGGCTTGAGGTCCTTCACCTGCCAGATCCCGGAGGCAGCTTTCTTCAGACCCAGAAGGTTGAGAAAGCCAGCCAGGCAGGATGCCCCTCAGGAGGCCAGCTTGCTGAGGAAGAGTCCCAGGAAACCTCTGGAATCCTCTCCGGGCATTCTTTCCTATCTAAGGAGCATTTGTTATTTAAGCAGCTTCTCCAGGACAGGCAGGGACAAGCGAAGTAGGGAAGGTTAGGTCTCTCAACGTCAGAGAACAGTGAGGAGAAAAGTACATCAGTTCCACCAGCTTTAGGTGGGGGCAAGGGCATTGGCTGAGCTTCAGATTCTAGATTCAAGGCCCAGGAGTGTCCCTGCCCTTCCCTAAGTCTCTTAGCGAGTCTTGGTCCCCAGTTCCTCATCTATTAAGTGGAGAAGCTGCAACACCCTTGAATATGTCACAGTAGTAGTAGAAAATGTCAAGGGGTTCTTCAAATGAGGAAAGCAGTGCTTTCCCGTCAGTAGTCACAGAGAAAGCATGGAGGGAAACGTTGCTTTCTTTAGCCACCTTTTCAATTATCAACTGCTAAAAAGTCATGAAATATCTTTAAATTTTTTTTATATTATATAATACATACATTTAATGCAGAAAATATAAGTATTTATTTACATGTGTAAGTATATATTTTACATGTATATACTTGTAAACATTTTTTGGGGAAGTGAGGACAAGAGGAATTCTAAATGAGGATGCTGGTACTCACTCCTAATAGTACACATTGTTTTTTTCCCTCTAGCATTTTCTGTTGTGTGGACAGGAAATGTGTGTATTGTTTTTGTAATTTAAAAACAAAGAGGAAATGAGTCCAGCTCTTTGCATGGCAGCAGGTGCCATGTCCTCTTCCATGTGCTGGTTACACAGAGCTTCTCTGGGCTCAGCTGCTCAGGGCTCCTCATTCCTCATCCCTTAGGCTTCACCCCAGAGGACCTGGCCCGCCTCACATCCTGCAATGAATGTGTATGTATGTGTGTGTGTGCTGCTTCAGGGGATGTGCCACAATGTACCACAAAGCTTCTCCATATTTTAAGTGTGGGGCCAGGGTAGGAGTGAAGAGGGACTTTGTTCCCACATATTAGCTGGAACACATCCCGAGTTGGAGGTTGGTGACACCAAAATAATTGGAGGTAAGAACTGTAGGCCATTAAGATAAATTTTTGACATAAAAATGTAGGCTAGTTCATAAAAGGTTGCAGTGAAAATAGATTATAGTGACAGCTTTTCCACAACTGTATAAGCCTCCAGATGGAAGGGAATTCAGCATAATGAATTATGGGCAGTCTGGACAACACGACATCCTTTTATGGGCATAGATCTAAGGGAAGAAGAAAGTCATTCAGACTGGTCTGTATTAAGTAATGTATTGTTCAAAAATGGGTAGAGAGAAAGAAAAGGTAGCAGCTTTAAAGACTCAGCCTCTAAGGTGGGCAGGCCTTGGTCTTCCAGCTTGGGCACTGGGCACGCATGGCTCCATTCTCTAATCTAATGAGCACCTTTGCCCACAGGATCCCAAACTGAATGTCCATGCTCATCAGGCAGGGCTGGGGGCCAAGTTCCTCCACCAACTCAGATGTTGCACAGTTTTTCCCTCTTGAGGAAGTTGCCTCCTCTGACTCCTGGATGTGACATGTGGGACCCTTCTTAAATGAGATGTTCTCCAGATGGGGCATCCCCACCAGACAGCACAGAGCTCAAGGAAAGAGGGGGACCCATCAGGCTGGGAGGTGGAAAAAGGCCTAGCTTGCACCAAACCCTTCCTGCCAGCGTCTTCTCCTGGCCTCAATTCTTGTCATCAGGTCAGAGAGTAGAAGAGGCCAAGAGCCACCTTTGACCCTGTGCACCTTTGCTTGGCTGAGAGTAATAACTGCCTTCACCTACTGAATGCCCACAGCATGTCTGACAGTGCAGTGGGCATTTTGCCTCATCTCATGTAAACCTCACAACAACCCTATGACATAAGCATCATTATTCCCATTTTACAGCTAAGAAAACTAAGGCCTAGGAGAGTTCATCTACAGCTAGCCATTGTTCAAATTGTTTGGAGTTTAAATCTATAGCCTGACCCCAATGTCTGGGCTCCTGGCCATTCTACTATGCTGTGCCTACCTGTGAACACACACACTCAGAAACTGGACAGAAAGCATCATCAAAAAGGGAGAAGAGCTTATAAACATCTTCTAGAGCTATTGGGCTCAGCAAATGGGGATGCAAGAATCACTAGGCTGATAAAATTCACACACATTTTAAATGGGCTCTGATTGGGAGGAAGGCGTCCTTGATAGTAAAATATCCAAGTTCAGCGATTTCACTCTGGGTGTGTGAATTTATATTAATAATTTGCTAATGGTGGTTAAATGAGATGAAGTATTTTATATGGCTGTAAGGGAGCAATATTCCCCCACTGGAACGGGAGTTTGCGCTAAGCGCCTGCTCTCCATGTTCGCCACAGGACAGCCCTGGCAGGCTTGGGGTCTCAGTAAGCCATGACTGTGCTTGTGAATGATGCCCTTGGGGGTCTCTGCCCTCAGACAAAGGTCCTCTTTAGGGATCACCTCAGTCCCCAGGGAATTCAGGGCCAAACCAGGGTCTGGGAGAACTGAGCCACGCTCCCCATCTCATTTGTGATTTCCTTCCAGCTTCTAGTTCTGACACAAAAACAAATTCTTTTAGGCAAGACCCCTGGAATGTGGGGGGAACGTACTGTCCACTCTGAGATGCCCAGTGAGAAACACAACTGCCCCTCTGAGCCAGTTCTGGCTGCTCTAAGAAACAGACCATAGACTAGAGGCTTGTGAACTACAGGAGTTTATTTCTTCCAGCTTGTAGACTTGTCTTCTCGCATGTCAGAAAGAGCACAAGAGAGCTCTCTGGGATCGCTTTTATAAGGGTACTAATCACATTCCTGGGGCCCCCTTCATGCCGGAACCACCACCCAAAGGCCCCACCTCCTAATACTATCAATTTAGGGGTTAGTATTTCAGCATATGGATTTGGGCAAGACACAAACATTCATCCATGACAACCTCCCCACTAAACAGTGCGCCTTTGGTTGTTGGGCTATCTAACCTACCACTCTGGCTGACTGGGTCTCCCCAGATGACTTTCCCTGTTGTCTCCAGGGATTTCCACCCTCCTAGCATGTCTTGTTCCTGCCCCAACCTTTCGTGGGCCACACCAGACACTCATCCAAGCCTCCCCAGTGTCAGATAAACTTGGCGCTCAGTATATAGCTGCTGCTTCAGCATCATGCAGTGAAGAAAGCTGTCAGGGCCCTGGGTCCAAAGGAGGGTGCATGGCTGGCTGAGGCAGGCAGAAGGAGCAGAGTCCGTGGCCCTGGGGAAGCTCACTCACAAGAGGTACCAGCAAGGGTCCACTGCTCTGGGACCCTGGAGGCCTGCCAGGCCGTGCTTCATTTCTGCAGATTTTGGAAACACCCAGAGCACAGGGCCTCTTCACCTAACAAACAAGGGGACAGCAGTGCTGGACAGTTAGCCATAACATCATCCCTGTGCCTCCCAGAGCAGCTCCTGAGTCATCTGCACCCCTCCCCCAGCCTCAGGACCTGTCCAGGGCAGGCGTGTCATGTTACCCCTTCTCCTTGGGCTTTTCTTAGTAACAGTACGGGTGGTGGCAGCTGCACAGAGGCCTTCTGGAGACATTCTGTCCTGGTCAGCCCAAGGCTGGCCCTGAATCAGCCTGTCCGCCTCACCCGGGATGCCTTCCTCTCACCCTGCCCAGGGTCCTGGGCAAGATCAGTGGGCTACCTTCAGGAAGCACCTGAGGGGGTCAGGAAAGCCATGGCCATGGCATATAAGCAGGTGGCCATCCCTCCCAGCCAAAGAACAGCTCTTGGTAGCTGTTCCAAGTGATAATGCTGCCTTAACTTCAGGGTACTCTCCCAATGACCTGCTCCCTGAGTCAGAGGGAACAACCTGGAGGTGTGTGAGGCTGGGTCTCAGAAGCTACCCAGGCCTGGCCCCTGGCGGCCACACCCACTGGCTCAGAGAGAGATCAGGAAGTGGGAGAGGGTCTGCCCAGCCTGGACCAGCTTGGACGCACCAGCAATTCGGTGACTCAGGGACCCCTCTGATTTCCCAGGAAAGGACATCATGGCCCTTGCTAATCAGTGACTGAGATGCTGGGTATGGAATGAGCAGCCCTCTGAGTCTGCTCAGTGGTGGGTGATCTGGGGCAAGGTCACAGATCAGGACAGTGCCTCTCCTCAGGTGAGTCAAGGTGAGGGTAGTGACACCCCGAGAGCAAGCAAGGCCTTAAGAAAGCAAGTCTGAGGTCAATGGTAAGGTTGGGTGGAATTTGCAGGACCTGGAACAGGGAGAAAGCCCAGCCTGCAGGAGTCCCGCTACCTGCTGCTCTGCTCCAGCCAGCAGTCAAGGGCGCTCCTGGGCCGGACACTGAGGCACTGAGGCTGGGGTGGAGGGGTCGGGAGAGCAGGGAGCCTTGAAGAAGTCAGCCTGGCTCTGGGCTGTTGGATTCTCTGGAGATATGGGACAGGCCCTGAGCCCTGTGTCTCAGGACAAAAATCAGGGATTCCAGAGCTGGCGAAGCCTCACAGTCTCCCACCCAGCACTCATTTTATAGGTGGGCCCCTAGGCACAACCCTCTTGAAAGGCCCTGGGGTGTCAGGAAGAAGAATCTGCCCTGGTTGATTTTCTGAAAGAGGGAGATAGAGTATGTGTGGCCGGGGAGAACGTCCTCTCTCGGGTGCTGGGGTCCAGGAAGCTAATGAACGCATCTGAGTGCCCACTCCACTGAGCCCCCCCCAGGCCTGCCTAACATTCACCCGGCCCTGGCGAGCAGTCACCCAACCAGGGAGCCCCAGTGGACTCATTATCAGAGGCCCTGATGCAGCTGTAGAGGGAAAGGAGTCTTTCTCAGCCCACTGTGGAGCTCATTGCAGGAATGGGTCTTGCAGGGCAGCCCCTGGCCACCCAGCATTGTCCCTGCTCCTCCTAGGGGACTGTGCCCAGGGGAGATGCTTGGACTGTGGTGAGGTGGCCACAGCACCATGAAGTCAGCTCCATGGGTTCAGACCCGGGTGCCTGGTGGGTAATCCTACTCTGGGCCTGGTCCTCAGTGCCCAGGACTGAGTAGCCCCAGTGGGGCCCCTGTTGCCATCCAGCATGAGGCGTCTGAACGCAGGATCACTGGGCAGCTGAACTATCACTTCTCCTCTCCGTAACTGAGCAGCTGCTGCTGGGGACAAGGCTTGCTGATAAGTGGTCCCACTGGGACACGGGTGTCACTAGAGGAAAGAATTGACGATGATGAAAGCAGCATATTTCCTGGGAGACAGTGTCCCTTCCAGGCAGCAGCAGGAGGGCTGGAGGTGGACACTGAGAGCTTTTCCTTCTGGTTTTGACCCTGAACATGCCCTGAGGATTCAGGGCCCTGGAGCAATGGGTGCCCATCTGCAAAATGGAAAGACCAAGTCCCTGTAGGTCATTGGAGTTCAGCATTTATACATACACACACACACACACACACACACAATGCAGGGATGAGATCAGAAAAGAGAACTTTAAAATATGCATGAATTCCACCCTACCCCTCTGAGGTTGGAGAGGACCGCTTACTTGAACTTGTCTCCGTCCCCCCATTTCCCACACTGCCTCCTCTCTGCTCTTTGACTAGATGTTGGCATGGGCTCCCCACCCTGACTCATGCCTCTGCCCACCCAGGGATGGTAAGCAGTTGTCCCCTCGACCATTTGCAGACACAAGGCCAGGTCCCTGTAATGGTGAAGGAAGGTCCTATGGGACCATCAGCTGATGGTCCTGCCTGCTGGAGTCAAGCCTGATCCAGCCTGACCTGGTATCCCTACTCAATAAGACCAGGAGTGAGTCTTCACTGGCTGGAGGACAGTATGGCCCTGCTTCTTGTTGGGGACTCCCATACTGCACAGGGTCGCTGCTGCAGGAAGCCCCGAGAGGTTGCCCAGGCCCTCTACAGGATATGGTCCCTTGGGACCTCAGCCTCTGTGAGGGACCGGGAGGAAGCCCTCGCCTTTTATCTTTCCTTAGTTTTTGAGAGATACTAATTTTGCTCATGTTTTCAGAACATGTAAATCCTTACTGATTAAAATGCCCATGCAAGCTGACACATACCCTAGC